>NC_135493.1:80759906-81437794 GCF_052094955.1 Ictidomys tridecemlineatus
CAGTTCTCAACATCTGTCAATTATCCTCATCATTCCTACACAAAGAACATTTAACATAAAAAAATAGAGTAAAGAATTTTGGAATAATTTGCACTTATTTAAATAATTTTATCTTAATAAAAACCAAACTAAAATTTCATTCCTTTCTATTTTTGCTTAACTTTTGACCAGGTTTTTTTAAACATTTACTTTCATGATTGATTTACCTGTTGCAACCAAGGAATTGTCTGCATGTGTCAAGGATTGGGGGCGGCTGCGAAGTTTACTTTTGAAAGATCTTGGTCGACGTGGTGATGCAGGTGGCAAAGGAATCTCTGAAGATTGTGCTTTGCTATCTTTAATTGACCGAAGACGTTCATAGAGCTCCTGAAGCTCTTTATTCTGCTGGGTTTGAAGATTTACCACCTCCTGAATGTGTCTGAATGGAAACCATGCAGAAAGTAATTTAATGATTTTATACTAATAAAAGTAAAGGTTAACAAAATTTTAGATTAAGAATGGCAAAATATAGAGTATTTTCACTATTTTAGAATGGGAACTGCTTTCTGAAGCATAACCTTAAACTAATTAGTCCTAAAGAAAAACATGAACAAATTGACAAGAACAAATGTCTAAAATTTCAATATAGATAAAACAAAATTTAAATGTTAACAGTTGATAACATCAACCTTTTCATTATTAAATGTTGAAAGTATAAATAGGAAGAAAATATTTATAATGTTAAAAGAAGAGTTAATATTCAGAATTTATAAATAGATCCTAAACATCAGTAAGAAAAAAAACAAATTGATAGAAAAACGGGCAAAGAATATGAAAAGGTGATTCCAATGAAGAGGAAATATAAATAACAATAAGTATGAGATTATGTTCAAACTTGCTATTAATCAAAGGCACAAAATATAACTGGGGGAAGAAAACATACATAGTTTGGGAGGCAGGGTCTTGCTATAAAGCCCAGAATGGCTTTGAAATTATAATCCTTCTGCCTCAGCCTCACAAAAGCCTGGGATTACAGGCACATGACATTGCACCCAGCTAATAAAATATTTTTAATTCATCTGAATATGAGTTTAAAAATTCATAATATCCAGTCTACAGTTGTTAAGATGTGGGTAAACAGATACTTTCAGATATTTTTTTGAGTACAAAATGGTATAGCTATATTGGAACACAGTTTTAACACTATCACTTTAAAATTTATAACATTTTAATTTAGCAATTACATTTTTTAGCTTATAATGACATTTATGCTAAATATGAAAATAGTTTATTAGCTGTGTTTTGTTTTTAAACAAGGAAGAAGCAGGTGTGACCTAAAGTCTTGTCCACAGGCCTGCCTGGTCAATGGGAGGTGATGTGTTTGCAGGACTGATTTAGTGTCTTTCCACGTGGTGTCCCTGCACCCCACTCTTGTCTCGCCTGCCTCCATCCTCACTGCTCCTTAGGGCTTCCTGTGTGCCCCACACTCTCCTATATCCTGCCTTCACAGAGCTCCTTCTCCTGGAACATTTTCCCTCTGCTTGAAGCCCATTCCAAGTACTGTCTGTGGCTTGGCCTCCAAGAGCTGGGAGTCATAGAAGTGCTCAGGGTTGTGCCATTCAGATGAACAGCAGCCATGGACCGAGTTTGTTTGAAGGGAGGCAATGGGTGATGAATGTAGCCTGTGGGGGCATTTGCTAGATCCCTACCAATGCTACCTGGAATGAGGGCCACTTTCAGGGGTGCCACCTCACTACATTGAGGGCATTCTGGCCTGTAAGGACCAGTAGCTCTGCTGGCTTCCCAGGAGAAACTCCTCAGTGGCATCATGAAGCAGTGGTGGAGTAAATTTCAGAAGCTTCTGAGGGAGAGTCCAGGGCCCCGATGTCACCTGGAGCAGGTGAGGGACTGTGGAGTTGCTGACCTTCATGTGGGATGTACATGGCTCTGACCTGTTCAGTTGCACCTTGGGGTCTTCACTGCTGTTTCCCCCAAATTCATGTTCTACAGAACCTCGGGATGCACCTTATTTGGAAATAGATGTGTGTAGCTGAGATGAGATCTACTGGGTTAGGGTGAGTGGACCCTAAGCCAATAGCCAGTGTCCTCATAAGAAGGTGATGTGAGGATAGAGACCCACAGGAAAGGCCATGTGCTGATGGAGGGACAGTGGCCTGGCCTGGCTGCAAGCCAAGGGACACCAAGAACTGCCTACATATCTATCATAAAAATTATTGTATAGCTATGTAAAACATACAAAATATATTTATTTCAGCATTGCTTATATAAGTAGAACTTAAGGCAGACTCAGTGATGCATATTGTTCATCACAGCACTTTGGGAGACTGAGGCAGGAAGATTCAAGTTCAAGGCCAGCCTTAGCAACTTAGTGAAACCCTGTCTCAAAAAAAAAAAATTAAAAAAGGACTAGAGATGTAGCCCAGTTTTTTAAATTATTAAAAAACAAAACAGATTTCAGATAACACTGAAATAGTGCAAAGGAGGGATTAAAAAATATATACCCATATATTATACCCATGTATTATAATAGGATACAACAACTTTGAAAAAACAATTAGATATGATGCAGATATGAATATCTACAGGCAACAATGTTAATTCAAAAATTGTGAAATAATGTGAATGTTATGATCCTACTTCTGTAAAAAACAAAACCTATATCTGTAAATCCACAAAAAAAGAACCAAAAGATATACTAAATAATTCACAGTAGTTGTCTTTGAGAAATGAGACTGTGGCATGAGAAATGGAAAACTGTTTTTTTTAACTGTTGTTTGAAAATGTTTCCATTTATCACTGTTAATGCATAAAATCCATAACTATAGTTTATTTAAAATAATTTCAATCTAAAAACTAAGCTTACCATGTGGGCATAGAGGATAATATACCTTGGAGACAATATCCTGGGGTCTAGAATATTTGTGAACAAATGTAATGCCAAAAGCATATTGAAGAAAAAGTAGAAAATATATTATGTCTTAAGGTCCCTTCCAGGTCTTGGGTTCTATAAGGTTAGGAGAACCCATGTCTCATACTAAACTAATGTACTCATAAGGGGCTGAGGTGTAGCTCAGTGGTAGAGTGCTTACCCAGTACATGTAAGCACCACATAAAAATAAATAAATTAAATAAAGGTATTGTGTCCACCTACAATTAAAAAAAATACTTAAAAAATAAATAAAGTACTCACAACCATTATAGTCAGCTAAAAAAACCCAACAGTTTAAGAATAGTTTAAAATAATCATAAAAACATCATTGAAGGGCTGGGGATGTAGTTCAGTGGCAGAGTACTTGTCTGGCATTTGTTGGGCCTTGGGTTTGACCCCCAGCACCACAAAACAAAACAAAAAAATCCCAGCAATATAGTACTGATATCACAAGTATTAAACCACTTTAAAAAGAACTATTTTATTATAAAAGTATAGGTGTACATGTACTGCATAATACTTATTGTATAGTAAAGTTGATATATACATAATGTGTAGTAAAGTAAAACCTATGTAAGTATATTTTGTGTGCGTGTGGTAGTAGGGAGTAAATGTAAGGCTTCATACATCCTAGGCAAGTACTCTATGACTGAGCTACATCCTTAGCCTTTTATTTTGAGATAGGATTTCACTAAGTTGTTCATGCTGGTCTTATCATCCTGCTGCCTGAAACTACCAAGTCACCAGCATTACAGGTATGCACCACTGAGCCTGGCTCTGCATATCTCTGTATATATAGTTTAAAAATAGAACAACAATCTTCCATTGATGAATGTTTAAAACATTCTCAAATTCCTTCTAGGCTCCAGTCAAAAACAAAACACAACACAACCACAGAAATTAGTTGAACAGAAAATGGTATTATAATTATCTCATTGACATGTGAAATTTGAGGTTTGGATTTTTTTCTTTTGGGCAAGGGCTTAAAAACTGGGAAAATTCCAAGGATTTTAACCAGCTTTAGTTCTTAAAGCACTAAAACATAGTACTCAATTGAACCATTAATCAAATATGTAAGAATCTGGCTAAAATCTAAGTTTTTTCCATACCTTTATTTTTCTCTCCTCTCTGATTCTTCCTGCTTTCAAGTTTTATGTCCCATAACAGAATAGAAATTCACTAAAGCAAAAGATACACTAAAAATTGCTTGTTAACGGGGTATGCTAGTGCAGGCCTATAATCCTAGCAACTCAGGAAGCTGAGGCAGGAGGATCCCAAATTTGAGGCTAACCTGGGCAACTTATCAAGACCCTGTCTCAAAATAAAAAATAAAAGTACTGGGGATAGAGCTCAATGATACAGAGCTATGGGTTCAATCCCCAGTACTGCCCATCCCCCAAATTGTTTTCAATTTTTCAAAGTAATGGCATCAAGCCATCAATAAGAGGCAAGTAATTAATTTGAGAATGTATATATAGTGGGTTACTATGGAACTGAAAAAATTTAATAATGCAGAAATAGTTCTAAAACACAGTGAAATGGTGAAAAAGCAAGATAAAATAGTTTGTATTATAATTTACTCTTTGGGGGAAAATGAAGAACAAAATATGTATACATTTGTTTGTGCATCCATAGACAAACTATAGATATACCAGAAACAGGTAATATTTGTTTCCTCTAAGGAGAAAAATTGGGTAGTTTGGGTACAGTGGTAGGAGGGAGACCCAACTGATTAAACCTTTTGAATTTTGAAACATGTGAACAGAGTAAGAATATGGCAACTTTATATTAATTTTTGAAAATATATAACCTAGTTTATAACTCTAAATACAAAACATTGACAAAACATTATCACAATATCATTAGTGAAGGTTGATAACCTCATTTACCAAATAACAAACTTGACCTTACTTACCAAATATGTAATTAGACAAGAATAATTATAAAATCTTAATCCAATAGTCCTGATGGATAAGGATTTAGAAAGTAAGCAAAAAGAATAAACAGCCAATTAAAATTAGTCTCCAAACTATGAAAATATTTTGTATGCAAGCATTTTAACATTCATAAAGGTCTTACATTACCATTCTTTGTAGTTTTTAATCATAAAAAGATTATAATCATTAAAATGTCACCAATACTAAATTAGCCACAAATCAAATTTTAAGCTCTATAAAACCCAAGACAATCGGATTTGTGACAGAACAGAGTCCTTACTTTTCTCGTAATCTTTGAAGTTCCACTTTCAAGTCTTCATCCTCTATTTCTGACTCATCATCACTGCTCATTGGGGAAGATGGAGAATAGAAGAGTGAACTCTGCGTTTGAGCATAGGCTTGTTCTTCATGAAGGGGTAAGCCCTGATCACTTTCTGGACCAGTTTTTGCCACTGTCTTCCCATTATCAGCAAGAGTGGCTGAAAATTCACTAGCAGAACTAGGCTGTTTCTCAGCAGGCAGTATCTCTCTCTGTTTAAGCAACAGTTCAGATCCAGATCGCATGCTACTTCCCGTGGCTGAAGTTTCTTCTAATTCTTTTTCTGGGGTCACTGAAGATACATCAGTCTCACAAGCTATGCTGAAAGACAGGAAGTTGTCTAATTGTTTGGAAATCCCTTTATCTTCTTTAAAGGTTTCATGAAGAGTCTGTAACTTCTGAGAAGAGACTGAAGTCTGAGGATTGTGCACGGCAGGTTCCACTTCTACTAACTGAGACTTTGCAGTTTCACTAAAGGCCAGAGCTTCTTCACTGGACTGATTCGATATTTCCTTGAATGCTGATCTGTGTTCTATTCCAAAAGATGTCACTTTCAATGATTGCTGCTGAGGAACTGTAATCACCTGAGACATAAAAAGGTGTAAGTGTCTAGCTCCACCTAAGTAAAGGGTAACTACATGAAAAAAATTCATCAATATACAGCATAGACAAATGCTACAATGCACATGTATTGCTATTACCAAAATCTGAAAGTTCCTCTCTATTCCCCATATCATCTTTTAATTGGACACCTTGTGTAAAGACAGTTGATTTCATATTATTCAAATAAAATTCCACAATTAAAACTGCTGAGATTCTAAAGGGCATGAGATTAAATTCATAAAATAGATGACACAACCGCCCACCAAAACCGATGACTCATTTGTGTGATCCAGTCCAATTACTAAAATCCCCACTTCATTAGACTCACCTTTACTGATGGCTTCAAAAGGTGAGAGGATATGTATAACATGACCAAAAAAGTATGATCTAAAGACCAATCTGCAAATGTTTTTGTTTTCTGCAGTGCTGGAGATCAAATCCAGGGTCTCACTTATTTGAGGCAAGTGCTCTATCACTGAGCTACCTACGTTCACAGCCCTGCTGTTACCTTTCATAAGGCCTTTGTAGATTAAGGATTCAACCAAAGACACAAACCTGAAACCGACCCCGCTGAAATGATCCACGCATCGTTTTACATCTACTCAAAGCCCTAGTATCAGCGGTGGACTCCCGTGTCAGTGGAATGGGATCAGGAGCAATTGCTGATCTTATATCTTCTGTTTCCACTGTAAGTTTTGTCAAATTGTAAGCAGAAAAGAGAAAATTGTTAAGACTAAATTTGTTTACATTATCAAAAAATGAAGAAAAGCAGAAAAAGTTTAACTCCTGCTAGACAATTAAAAGGTGTTAATGTAATAAGCAAAATTGTATAAGTCCCTAACTCTAATCATACATTGCAAGATTTATCCCAAGACTTAGTATCTATATGAAATGAATAACCAGAAAACCAAATTAATTACTAAAGGAAAAAATAAAATGGCAATGACATTAATGGGACATGTCACATACATGGGCTATGTGGAAAAAGTGACAAGATTTGTGTATGAACAACCAAAAAAAAAAAAAAAACGTAAGTAAATGAAAAGTGATGTTACCTAGTCTATGTCCCTGACTGTAAGCACACTACCTTGATGGACTTTTGATCTCTTGAAAAAGCTGGTTGACTGCCGTAGCCTGTATGCCCAGCTTTTTAATTTGCGAGTCCAGGATTTCTTGCTAATAGGATTTTTGAGACTAGGACAAGTAAAGCTTAGGCCAAAATATCCACCTCCTGTCTGCAGATGAATGGCTCCACCGCTTGACACAGCAGCAGGATAGGCCTCTGGATCCCCTGGAAGTGAAGCATCTGGGGACATCTCCTAATGGAGACAAAAAATAAGAAAACACAAAGTAGCAGTAATTTAGTTAAGTTGGAGAATTTTTTTTTTTTTTGCCTAGTGCAATTTCTTATGTGAACTAATCATTAATCATAAATAGGATACTTCCCAGTTACGCAGGAGACTAAACAGGAAGACTGCAAATTTGAGGTCAGTCTCAACAACTTAGTGAGACCCTATCTCAAAATACAAAAAAAAAAAAAAAAAAAAAGAGGTGCTGGGAATGCAGATCAGTAGCAAAGTGCCCCTGGGTTCACTTCCCAGTAATGGAAAAAAAATAGGATACTGTATACAATTATATTATAGTACTATATCAGACTGAACCTGAAGTACTCAATTTATAGAAATTAATCCTTTCATTTCTTTCTCCATTTTTTGAGGTATTGGGGATGGTACTCAGGGCCTTGTGCATACTAGGCAATCATAATACTACTAAGCTGCATTCCCAGTTGCCACCATTTCTTTGAAAACATCATTTAAACTTCAGATGAATATAAGAGAAGACTATTAATCTTCCACAGAATATTTTTCATCATTATGTCACCTTTGAAAACTGAAAATTAAATTATTTCCTTTGTATGTACCAATTTACTAAAAAGATTACTGAAATCCCATGCAATTAAAATGAAATGTTCATTTGTTATCATATTATTTAAGAGTTAAAAATACCTGACATATGGGCTGGGGTTGTGGTTCAGTGGTGGAGTGCTTGCCTAGCATTTGTGAGACACTGGGTTTGATTTTCAGCACCAAATAAATAAATTAAATAAAGGTCCATTGACAACTAAAAATATATTTAAAAAAACAAAATATCTAAGGCACTTAGAGTAACAGAGAAATATCAATGAATCAAGCTTTTTACTTTATGTAAGCACACAGAAATTTACAAAGAAACACAAAATTACTTTAAATTCATCCTCTAAAAATTGTTGTTAACATTAGGCCATGCTAGCTATGAAAATCACTCTTCTTGTCTTCCTATATACTGCCCCCTAAAACCAGAATTAACTGTTGTATCCAATTATCTTAAAAATATATTTCCTATAATAATTAATACAAAATTAATAGACACAACAACAAATACTTTGGGAAACAAGAATGGTCAGTATAAATCTAGAGGATTAAAGGCAAACATAAAAGCACAAAGAATGGGCAGGGCACAGTGGCACACACCTGTAATCCCAGTGACTCAGGAGACTGAGATAGGAGAATCACAAATTCAAGGCCAGCCCCAAGAAATTAGTGAGACCCTGTTCCAAAATTAAAAATACAAAAGGCTGGGGATGTAGCTCTGTGATAGAGTACTTCTGAGTGGGTTCAATTTCCAGTACCATAAAACAAAACAAACAAATAAAAAAAATGGGATTTAGCATTTGTCTGCAGGAAGATGTTCTATATGACAGTAAGCATACTGTCTTAGATAAGCATTATTTGACTTAGGGCAGATTATAATGAATTCTGAACAATCAGCTTTTATTGTCCAAAGTCCCAGTTTGGAATGGTAATAATGTTACTTCAATGAGGAAGTGAAATAACTCTCAATATTACAATTTAGACACGTTGAATTGATTCCACTGAAATTACAGATTTTTAATGTATAGTAACTGGAACAAGATGGCATATTTAATATATGTTCTGGCCTCCCATATCAATCCAAATACCTAGATAAAACAGGAAAAATAGATATAGACACAAACATATATGACTGAAGGAATAAAAAACAGATCATGTCCTATGTAGGAACTGTTTCAAAATGCTGCAAACTCCAGTGACATACATGAGCCGCAAGAATGAGCTGTGGTTCACCAAAAGGATGAGTGCTTGGCTAAAATGCTTATAAAACTCTACAAAATCTATCACCTATTTGTCTCATCAAAATTATCTCTCAACATCCTTCTACTTAAGTGGCCTTCTTTTGCTTGAACAAATATCTATCTGTTAATGTCATTACTATATACAAGTATTTCCCTGGCCACTCTGTGTAGAGTAATCCTCTAAGCTATCATTACCCTTTTTTATAAAAATTTTATTTGTCTAGGGGCTGTTTCCCCCACTAGAATGTGAACTCCACAAAAATAGAGGTTTTTATTTATTCACTGCTCAAAAGATACTCACTGTATTGAAGAGTGCATTTGTTGGGATACCAAAGAGGAACAGACACTCAGCTCTGCCCCTTCCCTTCCCATCTCGACAACAAACAAAAGACAGTAGAACATCTACCCTTCAAATAAGAGTAGAAATGGAAATGGTATGTGGCCAAGAGAAAGGTCAAAAGGAGACAATATTTTGGAGGAGGGTAAACTCTCCTGCCTTCAGAGAGTAGCTACTGGGCTATCCTCCAGGTAGCATTAGAGTCAAGTGATAATATCCAATGCCAGAAAGGACATCCCATGTTTTTCCTCCAATTATTGGAGGAAGGCTAGCATTTGGTGATTATGCATAGCGTTTATAGACAAATGAATAAGGAATCTTGCAAGAGAAAAAGAAAAAAATGCACACATACTAAGAATCACCACTATGGAAATCCAACACTATAAGAAATACTAAATTGAAATAGAGGAAAAGCCAAGGAAATGGCATTAATAACATTGGGTAAAACCTTCATATTGTCAGAAAGATGTGTGAATATACAGTCATGAACTATACAACATTTAGGTCAAGAATGGATAACATATATGACAGTGGTCCTGTATAATGGAGATACTCTGGAAGCTGACGCAGGAAGACTACGAGTTCAAGGCCAGCCAGAGAAAGTTAGTGAGACCCTGTCTCAAAACAAACGAAAAAATATTCATGTTGAAAATTCATTCCCATTGTGTCATATGTGGGGGTAGAAAAATGTAGGGCTTTTAACATGTGATTGAATCATGAAGGGTCCACCCTCTTAGATGGATTAGTCTATTCATAGATTAATGGATTTGAGAATTGATGGGTTATGTGAAAGATGCTTCATTATAAAAGCAAGTTCTCTCTGGCTTGCTCTGCCTCACCATGTGATGCTATCTGCCATATCATGATTCAGCAGAAAGGTTCTGACCAAATGCTAAGCATTATATAGATATCTGTATTTCCACTTCTGTGAGACATATGTCTAAATGATTTGACTATTCTTTTACTGAGTGGTCTGATCTTTTCTTTCTGATTTGTAAACATGATTTATATATTCAACTATTAATCTTTAGTACATTTTCTAAGGAAAAAAACAAAACTTGGCTGAGTGGTGGTGTATCCCTGGAATCTCAGCAGCTCTGGAGACTGAGGCAGGAGGATTAAGAGTTCAAAGCCATTCTCAGCAATGGTGAGGTGCTAAGTAACTTGTGAGACCCTGTCTCTAAATAAAAATACAAAATAGGGCTGGGGATGGTACTCAATAGTTGAGTGCCCTTGAGTTCAATCCCCAGTACCCACCTCCCCCCCAAAAATTTTTTTTTAATTTTGGGAAAAAAATATGTGCAAAAATAGACTGCTATGGAAAAGAAGCCAAGAATAAGAGTGATTTCAAAACTCAGATTCATGATTGTCAAATGAAAAATTAACTGGAAAAGGCTAAGTAGCAGGATAGTAACCTGACATACTTTTGAAAATGAAGTTATGCCTGAGATCATAAATTAAAAATGAGAACACACTGTTAAGAGATATGGAGGATATATCCAGGAGACTGGATATCTATAACACTTCTAAATTGAAGCCAGAAAGACAATGGAAGGAAAAATAAGACAATAATAAAGTTTACTAGAAATAAAAAAGACACTAATCTTCAAAATCAAAAGGCCATCAAAGTTATGTTCACAATGAATAGAAAAAAAGTTTTATATCCTGTGTTTTATAAGTCACTAACCACATGTAGCTGTTCAAATTTAATTTAAATTAAATTAAAACTTTAAGCCCTAAGTTACACTAGTAACATTTTATGTGCTGAATAGTCATATGTGGTTTAGTGATTATCATATTGGACCACATAGATATAGAACATTTCCACATTGTGGAAAGTGGTCTAGAATAAAAACAAGCCACCTACAAATGAATGATAATCAAATTAACATTACTTTCATCAGCAACACAGGAGGCTAAAAGACAGTAAAACAATGTCTTCTAAGTTCTGAGAAGAAAAGATTTTGATCCTACCGTTCACTCTTAATCAAGTGTGAAGCAAAATTAAGATATGTTAGGAAATGCAAAAACAACAGCAAAGACAAATTATATAACCATGTAACATATCTGAAAACATTACTCACAGAAGTATTTCAGGGGAAAAAAGAATAATTTGAGGACAACAGAAACAGTGACAACTAAATATGATTCAGATATAGCAATGGACACTGAAACAAATAAAATAATCCATTTGACCTTGATGCTTAAAATAATCTCCTCTGAGCAACAAAATTTAAATGATAGAGAAAAACATTTCATTTCTTATGGTTCTAGTCATTTGTTGTTATTGTATCATGCACATGATCATAATATAAATGCATATTTATTGATTTTCAGTTTTTTGGTACTGGGGTTGAATCCAGGGGTGCTCTACCACTGAGCTACATCCCTATTCCTTTTTATTTTTATCTGATATATAGTCTCACTAAGTTGATGAGGATGACCTCGAACTTGCAATCCTCCTCAGCTTTAGCCTCCTGAGGAGCTGGGATTACAGGCATGTACCATGGCAACTGGCTTTGGTTTTTATTCATAGAGTCAAACCCTCACTCTTGTAGCAGCAAGTAGATGGGTATTACCTAAAATTACCAAATCAAGAAATATATACCATATACACACACAAAAAAAAAATTTACAAGTTACTAATGGTGATGACCACAGAATTAGAATTGGGAACATCAAAGGGTTCAGGGAATAAGAGGTAGCAATACAACAGTTAACTATTTATTTGAATGTAGTGCTGTGGATCAAACACAGGGTTTCATATACACTAAGCAAGAATGCTACATCCCCAGTCAACAGTTTACTTTAAATCTATAATCTTTATGAATGACTTTTGTGTTTACTTGTTACCTTTTAAATTTAAAATTACTAGTTTATCAATAAAACTAATTATATCTATTCAATAATTTATTATGCAGTTACTTTTAATAGTTAAAAGGTGGAACTATATGTAATGACACTGATGCATGTCCATAATTAAAGATAATGCAGAGCAACATATGTGAAGTATTTGTACATAAATATTTAAAATAAGTTGCAGAGCATGATATATTTCTGAAGAAAATATTATGATATATATGTAAACATATTTGTGTAAGCTTAAGAAAAGTCAATAAGGATAAGCACCAAATTACTAGTGTTTACCTCTGAGATTTGAAGGGCTAGGAAAGGGAAACTAGGGCTGGGGGTATGGCTCAATGGTACAGTGCTTGCCTTAGGTACAATCACAAGTAACACAAAATAATATAAAATTGAAATGAGGAGAGAAAAAAAGGAAAATTAGTGTTCCTACATTACATAGGTGAGTACCCTTAATTTGTAAATCTAAAATTCAAAATGCTCAAAAAAAGTCTTAAACTTTCTGAGCCCCAGCATGATATCACAAGTAGAAAATTTCACATATGATTTTATATAATGTGGCTCAATCCATGTTTTTTACACTACATACTGGAAAAAATTGTCTATGGGCTCTGTGTATATGGTATACATGAAACATAAATGAATTCTGTGTTTAGATTTGGGTCTCACCCACAAGGTATCTCATTAAACAAATATTCTAAAATCTAAAAAACTCCAAAATCTGAAACACTTTTTTCAACCAAGGCCTTTTGGATACAGGATACTCAACCTGTATGTATGTGTTTATATATACTTTAAGTATAGGCCTGGCATGGTGGTACAAACCTATAATTTCAGTAAGTTAGGAGGCTGAAGGAGGAGGATCACAAGTTCAAGGCCAGCCTCAGCAACTCAGGGAGACCCTGTCCCAAAATGAAAACAAATAAAAATGGCTGGGGATGTAGCTCAGTGGTAGAACACTCCGGGGTTTAGTCTCTAGTACCCCCCCCCCTCAAAAAAAAGTCATGGGACTATGGATGACTTTTACTTTTTTTCAAATAAATTAAACCTATCAAATCACGTTTAAATTAAACTATGAAGTAGAAATCAAAAAGTAAGTTCTTTCTATTAGAATCTTCTATAAATCAGAGGGTTTTTTTTCCCCCTATCATTAAAACAAATATAGACACTGCTTGCAAGTTCCTAGTTACTTCACTAGAGGGCTCTCTTACCCATAGTCTACCAGGTCTACTGAGAATTTCTGAGCACCTGTAGCATAGGTCATGGCATCCTTAAATACCTGTGTCCTTAAAATCTCATTTCAAAACACAGAATTTTAGAAGAGAAGGCATTTCTTTAAAATCATAAGGAAACAAAAAGACTGATACTTACATGTAAACACAATTCGCTGGGTACAGAAGTTATCACATTCAGGTCCCTTTTGAACACTGATATGTTAGCAGGCTGACTTGCAGCCACATTGGACAGAATCTTAGAGCCCATATGTTGGAAATTAGGGGATTGTGCAGGGCTATCTTGAATTCCACAGTGACTGATGGCTATGACTTCTGGCATTGGACAGGAGAGTGTATCTTCAGCAGAGGAAGAAAAAGGAGAGTCTATGCTTTGCGTGTCCTTCTGGCTCTCAGGATAGAGGCTAGAGATGCTGTGTTCCTGATAGAGCAAGTTTCTTAATTTTTCATCCAGAGTTTTAATTCGGTTGTCTGCAAACTCCATTTTTGGAGGTCTTTCCCCATCTGATTCTAGGACAGTAGTGGGTAAAAGGGTAGTAGATTCAAGGCTAGGAGTCTGAGTGGAAACGACTCCTTTTGGAGAATTTGCTTCAGTGTTCACTATGTTTTCTCCTTCTTGGGAAATAAACTCTGCATCCATAGTTGGCTGCTGTCCTGGTAAGAACTGAGGTTTTTGATCAGATACAAATGTTGAGGTTGTAACAGCATTACCAGCAATCTGAGTTGATTTGCCACCATGAGCTACAAGCACATCAGCCTGACTGGCAGGTGGGTGACATGAATATACAGGTATGAACATGCCTGTTTGGCCAGTGAGTCCCTCACATTCAATTGGAACTGAAGTAGTGGAATAAGTGGAACTACTGGTAACTGGTGTCATTATCTGCCTGTTATCTTCCACTTGAAAAAGTATAGCTGGCTGTTCACTTTTCACACCAGCACATTCAGAAATCTTACCATCAACTACATCCTTGTTTTCTGATTTGGAGGTAAAAAGTGCATGTTGGCATGGATTATTTTCTATACTGAGCAGTGTGTCCTGTGATATTTCCTTATTATTTTTACTTCGTGAACCTGGAACAATAACAAAGTAAAAGTTAATTACATGCTGATGAATGCAAAGCATAGACTAATACAAAAGTTCAAAAGTGACAGGAAAAGCAAGGGACAAATGAGAACTAATATGAGAGAGAATATGCTTATAAACAAGACTCAAAATATCAAACAATCCAAGCTGGAATGCAAAAAAACCAACTTTGCTTTTTTATAAATATTAAATAAAAATATTTTAAGTTATACACTGTCTTCAAATATGCTTATGAAAATTGTTGTAAAATATTCAAGAAATAAGTTAAAATATGGTATATGTTTTACATTCATATCCTCCAAATCTGGAAAAACCTGGTAGTGAATGAGAGCTTACTAGGAAATGGATGTAGCCCAGTGACTGCAGCCATTGAAGGCTGAAGAGAAGGAGGAGACTGAGCCTCTCGGTTTCTTATTGTCTGATTGATACAGAATCGCCACCGACCAACTGGAGATGACTGAGGAGCAGATTCATCTGTAGAAATAATTAGCAAGAAATCAATGTGCCAAGCAAATGTCAGTTCATTTATCTTATTGACTTAATAAAACTAATTTCAAAAATGAATCTGTCTTGGGGTTGGGGTTATGGTTCAGCAGTAGAGTGCCCACGTGTGAGGCACTGGGTTTGATCCTCAGTACCACATAAAAATAAATAAATAAACAAAACAAACAAACGAACAAATAAATAAAGGTATTGTGTCCAACTACAACTAAAATAAAAATATATTTTTTAAAAAATTATCTGTCTTATACCTATATTCCCAATAGTAATAGGATAAGTATAATAGTAGTGCTTATCATAGCTGTATAAGTCTATCATTAGTGGAATAAAATCAAGATAAAATATGACTATTAAAACATGAGGCAAACTTAGAATACAATGATTTTAGTTAAGAAACTTTCTGTCCATCTTATATATGAAAAATCAATTGACCAGTTTTGTTTCAAACAGGCCATTAAAAGTCATCATACTGTGACTGCTTTTCTGGTAACATACCATGTGACAACTCAGAAATAAATTAATCAGATAAAGAACCAAAACTTGGAGGAAATTTGGTGAATGAATTTTTATCTCTGAGATACAAGGTCCTTTCAAAGTGTTAGAAAATAACAATTTATCAAATTACTTTATTGGCTAACATTTTTCTCCAAGAAGGGATATAATCTAAAGTTCCCAAATGTCTTATTTCAAAAGCCAAATGGTAAATGTAATTAAATATACTTACTGCTGGTTTGGGTAGAAGCAGAATTTATCTGGACTTGTTCAGATGATCCTGTCTGAATTAAAAATGAAAAGATAAATAAAGAAGTTCCTGACACGTATTCAAAAAGACCCATTTGCTAAACAATTGTTCTTACTTGGTTACTGTTAGATTCCAAGGTAACAGAGTCAAGTCCAATGACTTTTTCTGCAGCAGAGTGGACATGAAGGATCTCCTGGGCTTGACCTACGATAGCCCTCAATTCTTCTACAAATTTTTCTTTCTCATTTTCCAGCACAAAGTTATCTTCAACCTGCCCCACAACAAAAGTCAGTCTATTCATGAGAATGAATTTAGTTTCTTCAAAATTATAATACTGTATTAATGGTGGTTACCATAAAGAAAAACATAAATAGAGTATCTAAATCCAAGTGTCAAAACAGAATAAAGGCTAGCAATAAAACACCACATAGTACATTCAATTATTCTTTTTATTTAATTTTTATTTAGTTGTCAGTGGACCTTTATTTATTTACTTATTTATTTTTTATGTGTTTACAACAAAGATGTCCAAAGTAAAAGGTTTTCAATCACAAATCATAAAATTCATCATCTTTGGAGATGTTTCATAACAGCCCAAAGACCTCTAGTTGGGCTAAGTGTACATGGGAATTATGAAAGTATAGTCATCTCAAAAGATACTCTGCTAAGTAAGAGGCATAACTAACAAAATTAACTTTTAAAATGTTTATTTTGCCCGGGTGCAGTGGTGCATGCCTGTAATCCCAGTAGCTCAGGAGGCTGAGGCAGGAGGATTGTAAGTTCAAAGCCAGCCTCAGCAATGGCAAGGCATTAAGCAACTCAGTGAGATCCTGTCTCTAAGTAAAACATTTTTAAAAAGGGCTAGGGATGTGACTCAGGGGTTAAGTACCCCGGGTTCAATCTCTGATAACACCCCCCCCCAAAATTTATTTCCACTTCACCAGAAAAGCAGAAACAAATGCATTATGCACTCTCTTACTACCCAGATCCCATACCTATCCAATAAAGGAGAAAAATACTAACTTAAGCCTACTAATTCAAAGAAAATATTAAAAAACTAAATGAAATGAAGAAAATAACTTGAACATTTACATGGAAGATGTTAGATGAGTAGTCTGCACATTAGAAATTACCTTGGTAACTTGACAAACTATTGATGTTTAGGCCTCAACTTCAAAAGATTCTGATTTAATCAGTAACCCACACAATGGAATTATTTTTATAAAGTTTATTAGATTATCTCAACATACAGGCAAAGGGAAAAAATATTGATCCACAATAAAAGTCTTTCATATTTTTCAAATGAATATGCCGAAACTAAATAAGATGCAGCAGCTTATCCCTGATCAGAACCTCTGTATAAATTTTAAAACTAACCATGCCCTTTAAAGAGAGATGGCTCCAAATAAATATAGAGAAGATAAGAGACAGATAATGTTGAAGGGAAAATAATTTGTATTTACAATACTTACCATATAGTCTGCAATATCTTCTGGTGCATCACCATCAACATCAAACTTGAAGGTGACCATCTTATTGTTGTGTGTTTCCAGCTGGCACTCTACCATGTTGTCTCCAGAGGTTGACACCTATGAATACATATTTCACCAGTTTAAGATTCACTGTCTTCACTTTGTAAATTGTACACAGACTATCTAGGATGAGTTCACATATAATAAATGCTGAAAATGACTTATACATTAACACTCTAAAAACATTCTATTTTCCCTTTGTGAAATACTACATAAAGAGCCATCCTATGACAAATATAACAGGTACAAATTACTCAGTAAAATCTTAAATGAGAGTGGGATGCAGTGGTTCACCTCCATAATCCCAGCTACTTGAGAGGCTAAGTTAGCAAGAATGCAAGTTTGAGGTCAGCCTGAGCAAGTTAGCAAGATATTTGAGACAATAGTCTCAAAAAAAAATTTTAATTAAAAGGGCTAGGATGTAGCTAGGTTGTAGAGCATTTACCTAGTATGTGCAAGGCCCTGGGTTCAATCCCCATAGTTACAATAAATAAAGAAATAGAAATGTGATCAAGTAGGAAAGAAAATGGAACAAAACTCTTACAAAAAAGCAAAAAAAAAAGGTTATAATAGTCACTATAGCTATATGCAATGCAATATCTAAATCCAGTCACTCATTTCCAAAATTCTCTTAATGTAGCAACATGTATTTAGAAATTTTAGAAATGTTTTTATGTGCATATGCTAGAAATTGAACCCAGGGTCTTGCATATGCTAAGCACATGCTCTATCACTGAGCTACACCCTCAAGCCTCAAATTTTCACTTTTTAAACCACTAATCTATTTCTAGGGATCTATTTATTCTAAGGAAATAATCGGGGACAGATATAAAGATTTATGTTCTAGGATATTTGCTGCAGAGAATGAAGACAAAGTTAGGGAAAAAGACTGGCAAAAACAGAACAAATTTTAAAAGTACTACAACGAAAGGAATGCTAAAATTATATTTGCATACAAGGGCCTATCTAATGTAGCCATTTAAAATGTTATTGAAAACTTACTTAGTTTGTGCAATCTGCATTTGGGGTAAAATTGGGAGTTCATAACCCACTTCAATCTAATGTATGAAATATGATATGTCAAGAGCTTTGTAATGTTGTGAACAACCAATAAAAAAAATAAAAAATTAAAAAAAAACTTACTTAGTGATATAGGAATATATACATAATAAGTTAAGTTTTGAAAAAGACAAAATAGTTTGAGGATATAGCTCAGTGGTAGGGTATTGCCAAGCATGCATGAGGCCCCAGGCTTGATCCCCAGTGCTGCCAAAAAACAGAGGGGATATAAATTTGTATGTAGGCTTCAGCAACCAACTGAAATATATATTGTACTGGTTACAGATACAGACTTTGAAGTCTAATCTGGGTTAAGATCTGACTTTATCACTTACTAGTTGTATGACCTTAAGCAAATTATCTCTCTTGACATTCTCATTTCTTAAGAGTATATTATCACCTATTATATAGAGTGTTTGCATTACATGAAAAATTTATGCATAAAACTGGGCACAGTGACACAAGCCTATAATCCTAGAGACACAGGAGGCTGACACAGGAAGACTGCAAGTTCAAGACCAGCCTCGGCAATTTAGTGAGGCCCTAAGCAACTTAGTGAGATGCTGTCTCAAAATTATAATAAAATAAAATAAAGGTCTGGGGATGTGGCTATGTGGTAAAGTGCCTCTTGGTTCAATCCCCAGTACACACACAAAAAAATTAATATGTAACCTTTGGGGTGTCTATTACAAAAGAATTCAATAGTTTTGCTATAATTACTAGTACTATCACAATCTTAATGTAAAATGCTAAATATACATGTAGAATAAAGAAATGAAAACAAATTAAAAAATGGTAGAAGCTAGCTCTCAGTGGTAGTTATAAGTGATTTATTTTCTGCCTTTTATTCTCCTTTATTCCCCTTTAAAAATTAACACAAAACATTCCTATCAGAAAATTTTTAATGGAGGAAAAGTCAGCTTACAGAGGGTTTCATAATATTCTACACTTATCACAGTACCATCCCTCCCGACTCTCGAAGACCTCTACATGCACTACAACCAAACCATATCAACACACTGACCTGAAGGACAGTAAGTTGAAATTTAGTCCCCTTCTCTGGTCGAGGACAGGAAGCTCTTCTCTGTTTGATCCGATCCTGTTTGCCATTTCCACCTGGGTTATCAGAGTTATTGGTGTTTTCCTTCACAGCTGCCACATCTTGATTCAAGCTAGTAAAAAAAAAAAACAAAAAACAGTAACTCATTCCAATCCTGATAATAAAAATCTAACAAAAAAGCTTTTGATTATTTAATTGTAAATAATGTTTAAGGAAAATCAATAAATAATATAATATCTTTTAAAAAGTTATAATTGCTAAATTCTGTGAATATACTAAAAGTTACTGAATCATACACTTTAAAGATAAATTGAATTGTATGCAAATTATATATAAATAAAGCTATCTTTTAAAGTTATGAAAAATGTGATTATATCATATATATTTGGTAAAAATGAAATTAGAGAAAACATTGCCAGTTATAGACCTTTGTGAAACCTTTTAAAAGAGAATGCTCTTGATAAATTTTATCTTCTTTGTTTTGGGGTTAGTTCATTAACATGTTCAAATAAAACTTCTAAACTGAAAAATCTCACTCAAAATAAGGGAGAGACCTCAATAAGGATAGACAGACCAAATGTGAGAGACAAAAATAATGCAAGAGGCAGAAAAATAAATGAAAAGGAATCATATAACAATAGTGGAACACCTGGAGAAGTAGCTCATAAATAGAGCACGTGCCTAGTATACAGAGGCACTGAGTTCCATCCCCTGAAAAAAAAAATTCTTCAAGCTAGACATGGTGGCTCATGTCTATAATCCCAAGTACTCAGGAGAATGAGGCAGAAAAATTGTACATTTGAGCTCAGTCTGGGCAATGTAGTGAGATCCTATCTCAAAATAAAACATAGAAAGGGCTAGGAATGTAGCTTAGTGGTAAAGTGCCCCTGTGTTCAATATCAAGTACAATCAATCAATCAATCAATCCATCAATAAAATGTTCAAAATGATTAACATTTTATAGTTCTTGGGTAGCTTTTTTTTTTTTTTGACAGACTGCCTCAGTCTCCTGGATTACTGAGAATAGAGGCATGTGACACTGTACCCAGATCAATATAACTAATTCTAACTGATTATATTTTATAGGTTCAAATCAGTATGATTATGAAAGGGAAGGTTAACTTAGTTTATCTGTGTGAAATTTTTCAGATTTTTCTTTAATAAAAGTGAAGATATTTGAATATTTGAGTAAATATCTTCCAATATATCTGAAATTCAAATAAAAAGAACAATAAGTATCAGACAACCTTTTTCAGATATTAATTTTCAGATTAAGTCCTTTTGCTAAAAACTATTCATAAAATATTGCTATAGAGATGCACAAAAATGATAAAAATAATTCCTAATTCTTCTATGTCTGTATGAAAAAGAAGACATAGTAATACCGTTCCTAAGTTCTTTCAGCATAGCTGAATGGTAGAGAACTTGCCTCACATGCCTGAGTCCCTGGGTTTAATCCCAGCACCACAAAGAAAACATTTTAATTAAAAATAATAATAATGCCCCTAGAGTTCTAAAACATACAGAGAATTGGCAGTAATAAATAACACCTTCATAGGGTAATAGAGACATTAATTTTAGCCAATAGAGCTATATCATTCATATTCCAAAGTAACCTTAAAAACACTAGCTTAGGGTTTGGGGCAACGTAGCAAAAACTCAACTCTGCCTGCTTGTCCCCACTAAGAAGAGCTAAAAAAATAAAATCTGGAAATAATACAGTAAAAAATCAGGATAGCACTAAAGAATGAAAAGATAAAAGATTGATTAGGAACTCTGAGGACTTAAAAAATAAAGCAACTAACCATCTCCTAATACTAACACAATGGCAGAAGACAGGTCAGGCAGAAAGACAGCCCAGACCTAGTGTCTCCTGATACTTAACCCTTCAACAAAAGATGGCTTATGTAGGCCCTTTGCTTCCCCAGTGGCAGTGGCAGGAGCTCCAGCAGTAAAATGTGATCTGTATGGTGGACCTAGAGAAGTTCAAATCTCCACGCTGCAGCTCCACCATGGACACCAAGGTGCCAGATGAATGAAACAGACCAGAATAGCAAAGCATGAACTCTCAAAACTACATTGTCACTAGAACCACAGGCCCTAGAAGTAGTCCAGGACCAATGTACCTAAACAGGCAGAATGACAGCTAAATAGAGGATTTAAATGTAGAATCCAAAGTAGCCTTACATAATACCCAAAATATCCAGGAGACAAAAATAAAATCCCTGTCATACCAAAAAACCAGGAAAATTACAACTTAAATCTTTTTGCATCAACAAGTACAAAATCAACAATGAGCAAGTGTCAACATCGAGATGAATCAGGAAAAGATTTTATCTGAAAAGATTTTAAAAGCATTTATCAAAATGAAGGTTAGGAGTGTGGTTCAGTTGGAGAGTTTTTCCCTAGCATGTGCAAGGCCCTGGGATCAATCCCCAGCATTACCAAAATAAAACAAACAAACAAACAAAACAAACAAACAAACAAAACGAGCTTTTCAAAGGAGTAGAAGATGTTAAAAACAGAAACAAATGAAATTATAGAACTAAACATAAAATCACAGAAATAAAAACTTAATGAAAGGACAAGGGGCACAATAACGAAATATATAGGAAAGAAATAATGAATGTAAAAACAGAACAATAGAAATTATCCAATCTGAACAAATACAGAAAATGCAAATTTATGACTACTAATATAACTATATGACATTTGACTGTAAATTACATTATTATTTCCTTTTAAACTCTTTTATGCTCTTCTTAGAACACTATAAGTAAAGAAAATAAGGTAATGGTCAATATTATTGATGTTAAAAAAGTAAAAAATAGGGCTGGGGTTGGGGCTCAGTGGTAGAGTGCTTGCCTCGCATGTGTGAGGCACTGGATTTGATCTCCAGCATCACATAAAAATAAATAAGTAAATAAAGGTACTGTGTCCATCTACAACTAAAAAATATTTTTTTAAAAAGTAAAAATAATGGGGCTGGAGTCGTGGCTCAACGATAGAACACTCGCCTTGCACGTGTAAGACCCTGGGTTCGATCCTCAGCACCTCATAAAAATAAATAAGCAAAATAAAAATTAAAGAAAATTTTAAAAAAGTAAAAATAATGCCCAATATGTTTATTAAACCTACACATACATATAAGAACACAGAAGCTTCCCTAGTTACTGCACATACTTCTGCTCACCCTCATTATTTCCAAGGTATGAATCTGATGATACTTACCTTCTAACTAAATCTGGTTTTTGAAGAGCTGCTTGTTGTTCAACTCCAACTGGTTGGGGTATGGTCTGTAAGTAATAAAAATAAAGATTGTTACAAGAGCAAAATTCAACCTAAGGAGGCAATCTGTTGTTATTTCAGAAATTTTCATTGTTACATTTCCTATTTTGGTTACCTTGCAAACCAGGTAGAATGTCTTTGTTATTGAAAGTCTATACCAATCCTGTTATTGACATTTTTACTAAAGATAAAGAAAAATAAATGTAGCAATAAATCAAGTACATCTTATTCATCAATATTTTCATTAAAATTAGCATTTTTATGTACTTTTGTTTGTCATTTTTGAACAAAGAACACTACTATTGAACTTGTAGTCCTGGTTGTAAAACTACTACTTAAAAGAATTTTTGCCATTCCACAAGAAGATGAATCAATGACTCAAACTTCCTCTTAGAAAGAAAAATACCAATCCTGCTGGAAAATAATTTTAAATATTTACCTAATCAATACTCTACATACTCCTCACTGGTGAGAACAGAGAGGAATCTTAGAATGTAAATTTAATAAAAACAATAATTTCCCTACTCGGTTAACCACTCTGTGATGGCATCTCATCTTCCAAAAGATTAAATTTTTCAGATGATGAAAGTCCACAATGAACTGGTCCATGTCTGATTCTCTAGCTTCATCTCTGCTTGAAGCCACACTAAGCTGGAGTTCTCTGCATGAGTTGGATCCTTCCATATATGCTATAACTCTACTTATGTTTCTCTACTTCCCCAGGCTATTTATTTCAAGCCATCTTCTATCTTGTCCATTTAGCAAATATGTGGACAGAACTTCTACATATAAGAAACCTCTATGAGGTTTCAGAAATAGATCAGCAAAATTTTCTTGGAGAATTAAAAAAAACATATATCTTAGCTCATATTCTGATTTCTAAACTAGAAAGGAAGAAGGTTCCATGTAGAAATGGATGATTTTCCATCAATGGGACAAGAAAGTACTAGAAGAGCTTTACTCTGCCAAAAAGTAAAACAATACTTAAAAGAATGATGAGGACATATCAAAAACAGAGAGGACAAAATTGAAGGAGCTCCTACTGTCAAAATCTGGGACAATTTGGGCATCAAAATAATAATAGTAAAAGAATATAACACACTTAATAAAATAAGAATCCATGACTTCATACTCTTAAGAACAAATGAACAAATAGAAAAGGAAAAGCTCTTATTTACAGTAAAAGACAACTAATAAATAAAGAGGGATGATGGAGTTAGAAAATCATAAATGGATGACAAAACCAGAAGGTGAAGGTTGAATAAAGAATAGGATATTTACTAGTTTCAAAGTTTCAAAGTTTCCTACAGATTGCTTTTTAAGTACAAAGGCAAAAAAAAAAAAGGGTAAATTTACACTGGAAGAATTTGGAAGGCCTAACCTTAACAAACTAATCAAACTTAACTTCCCCAACACTGGAACAAAGCAACATCACATGCGTTCTACTACTATGTGCAAATAAAAACACATTTAATGTACATGATTTTCCTGAAAAAAAAATGTATAATCTGAATCTAAAGAAAAGGAAACTTCACATTGATTCAAATTGAAGGGCATTCTGTAACATAACTGGCCTTCATTCTTCAAAAATATCAATGTTATGAAAAATAAAGACTGAATAAATATTCTGAATAAATAAATATTAAAGAAAGAAAAAAAGATAAAACAACTAAAGGTAATACATGACCTTTAATTATATCATGGATCAAGCAGGGTGAACTTGCCATAAAGGACATCATAATAATTAATGAAAATGTTGAGGTGGATAATAGATAATAATATTATATTATTAAAATAGATAATAATATTATATTATTATCTGTTAATGTTAACATTCTCTAAATTGGTCACTAAATTGTAGTTATTTAAGAAAATGTCTATATTTGTGCATGTGTCTATATGCATACACACACATGTGCTGGCAGTGGGGATTGAATCTATGGCCTCACTCATGCTAGACAAGTGATCCACTATTGAACTATACTCCCAGCCAATGTCCTTGTTCTTGTACTGAAATATTCAGAGGTAAAATGGCATCATGTTTGCAACTAGCTCTCTCATATGATTCATGGGGAAAAGCATAGGTAGATGGGTGGATTATTGGACAAGGGAATGGACAGACAGACCCGTAATCTAATAGTGTCTTTTATCATAGCCCTCTTTATCATGCATGTTTAATATCAAACTCCAAGGACTCACTGATTCATTTTGCCTTCTTGGTGCCTCTTAGCACAGTACCTGGCACATTTTAGGGTTCCAATAAATATGTGAAGTTAGAAAGAAATAGGGAAGGAAAGTTTGACATGGAAATAAAGGCCGTGCCACAAAAATGTTTGTGAACTGATATTAGGATTCCTGAAAATCAATCATTAAAAAATAACACAAAGGAAAGAAAACAACATGGTATAAAGCTTGTTTCACAGTAAATGTTCAATAAAATGTTAGCTATACCTGTATTTTATTATAGTATTATATGTAATACAAACTAGCAGCAAGTTAGTTGTCTAGGAATAAGGGAAGGATTAGGTAAATAGGAGTGTTTATCATACTACCACATGACTATTAAAAAGTGAAATCATGAAATCATGCCAGGTGCCATCATGTCTGCCTGTAATCTGAGCAACTCAGGAAGCTGAGGCAGGAAGATTAAAAGTTCAAGGTCAGCCTCAGCAATTTAGCAAGACCCTGTCAAAATTAAAAAAAAAAAAAAAAAACAAAAAACAAACAAACAAACAAAAAAAACAAGGTCTGGGGATATAGCAGTGGTAAAGTACCCATGGTTCAATCCCTAGTACCTCAAAAAAAAAAGGTAGGGGGAAAGGAATCATGAAGGCCAAGTAAAGGCAGGGGAAAATACACAACAATGAATGAAAAACAAAGCAGAAAACAAAACTGATGGAAAATTAAAACCACTTATGAAAAAGTCTACAGTATTTTCACAAATTTTACAATCATAGCCATGTTATAGAAACAGCATTTTAGGCAACCCTCCATTTCCCCAATTTTTATGTTACTATATACATTCTATAATTTAGCATTTTTATGAATACTGGGTGCCTGTCTTTACATGCCATCTTTGTATTAGCACAACAGTGGCCATGGACTTTACATGCCTGAGACTTCTGGGCAAAATTTTGGGCAACAACTTTATCAGAAGCTGAGATACTCACTTAAATCGCCCAGAATAGAGACTTTTTTAAAAAAAAAAAAATGAGAATTGTTAAGGATAGCAAGTACATAACTGATGGGATGGCAATAAAGGAAGTCTTAAAAATTTATCACACTTCTAATTTGAAAAATTTATCCTAAAGAAACAATTAATAGGGCTGGGGATGTGGCTCAAGCAGTAGCGCACTCGCCTGGCATGCGTGCGGCCTGGGTTCGATCCTCAGCACCACATACCAACAAAGATGTTGTGTCCGCCGATAACTAAAAAAAAATATTAAAAATTCTCTCTCTCTCTCTCTCTCTCTCTCTCTCTCTCTCTCTCTCTCTCTCTCTCTCTCTCTCCCCCCTCTCTCACTCTCTCAAAAAAAAGAGAAACAATTAATAATATATACAATATCTTGTACAACCACAAGAATGGGATCCTAATTACAATAAATTATAATTCATGTATGCATAATATGCCAAAATGCACTCTATTATCATGTATATCTAAAAAGAACAAATAAAACAAATTTTAAAAAGACATAGCTATAAAAATATATAACAACATGGAATATAGTTATAAACAGCAAAATATTGATATTTATCTCCTTTACTTACTCCACTAAATAAATAATGGTATAGCCATCCTCAGGGATGTTATGTAGCTCTTTAAAAATATATTTAAACATACTTTTTTTTTGCTGTGCTAGGAATTAAACCCAGGGCCTCACACTTGCTAGGTAAGTGCTCTATCACTGAACTAGACCCCCAGCCCTGTAAGATAATGTTTTATGTGAAAAATACCATAAAAGAGTAAATATGTTATGATTACCTTAAAAATACATCTGTGTAGGTGTATACTAAATGGTCTGGAGGAGTATATCCCAAGACATTAAATAAGTTTTTGTATATTAATCCTGAATTGGTAATAAGAAAAATAAATTCAACTTTGTATAAAGAGACTTATCAACCCTCAAATATGATAATCTTAGGGAAGGTCCCCATTATTTCCATATATAATATTTTAGTAGTTTTAAACAAAAGTAAAAAATGAAACATTAAATTGAAAAGACATCTATACAGCTTTGCTCTGAGGTAGAGGCTGGTTTTTCACTAGATCCCACTTATGGAAGAAAACATTGCCTTAAAATTTGGGGTACATTTCCCAGATCTAAGAAAAGAAAAAAAATAGCACTCAACAACCTGAAATTCTAGCCCTATTCATGCCTGGATTGGATGATATTCCCTGTCACCCAAAAAGAAGACTCACTGGTCTCAGATTCAATGCGCATATTCTAAAGTCCTTTCCAATCAAGAGCATTTAGTGAGAACTGTCCAATCCTATATGTCATCATGAAGGAGGAGGGTGGGCTTTCACTATTACTCCTTATCTCCTGAGTTCTCTGTTTTTGCCATTTGGCTGGACTTTGGTCTCATGCTTCAGAGTTTCAAGTTGCTCTGCTGTGCAGAAGCTGAAGATCCCAAGCAGGCCCAACTCCTAAGCTCCAGGCAATGACACAGAATCTTGCTGAGTTGCTAAGTGCCTTACTAAGTTACTCAGACTGTCTTGGAATTTATGATCCTCCTGCCTCATCCTCCTCAGTCACTGGAATACAGTTGTCCATCACAAGACCTGGCTCATTTGCTTTTTAAAAGCACCAACTTTCATAATGAAACTGTTAACATTCAGGGATGTAGCCATTGATTTTACTGAAGAGGAGAGTGAATGCCTTCAGCCTGCTCAGAAAACTTTATAAAGAGATGTGATGTTAGAGAACTATAGAAAATTGGCCTTCCTGGCCATGACTCCTTATCATACCCGAGAATATTCACCAGAGAAGGGCATAAAACATATATTTCACAAAGTTATAAGTGGAAAATATAGAAATTGTTATCTTGACCATTTACAAAAAAAGAAAATATGGAAAACTACAAGTGGAGAGAAAACACCACAAATCATATCAAAAATCAGGCTTTGTTCACCATCAGAGAATTTATACTGGAGAGAAGCCCTGCAAATATAAAAAATGTGGCAAAGTTTTTTAAAAAAAAAAAAAGATCATATTTACCACAGAAGAACACACACTGGAGAATGTGATAACGTTTTTAAAGAAAAAAACAATCTATATTAAGCAAAGCAGGATTTACTCTGAAAAGAAGTTCTACAAATTTGAAAAAATATCGTAAAGTATTTAGTCAAAAATCAAACCTCATTTAGCAAAAAAGAATTCACACTGGAGAAAAGCCCTACAAATGTAAAGAATGTGGCAAAGCTTTTAGCAGAAAAACAGGCCTTATTTGCCACAGCCGAACTCACACTGGAGAGAAGCCCTACAAATGTAAAGTATATGCTCAAATATAAATCCTTATTTGCCACAGAAGAACTCACACTGGAGAGAATCCCTACAATTGTAAAGAATGTGGCAAAGCTTTCGTTCGAAAAACAGGCCTTATTTGCCACAGGAGAACTCACACTGAGGAGAAGCCCTACAAATGCAAAGTATTTGACAAAGTTTTTACTCAAATATCAACCCTTATTTGCCACAAAAGAACTCACACTAGAGAGAAGCCCTACAAATGTAAGGAATGTGGCAAAGCTTTTAGTAGAAAAACAGGCCTTATTCACCTCAGCAGAACTCACACTGGAGAACAGCCCTACAAATGTGAAGTATGTGGTAAAGATTTTAATCAAAAATAAAACTATCTTCACCACAGTAGAAGTCACCTGGTGAGAAAGCCTCAAAATGTGAATAAAGTTATAATACTTTTAAAGAAGAATTAAACCTTATTAACAACAGAATTTATACAGAAAAGAACCCCTACAAATGGAAACAACGTAGCAAAGCTTTTAATAAAAATCAAAACCTTTTCAACACTAGGCTATTTATTCTGGAAAGAAGACCTACAATTGTAGAGAATGTAGAAACATTTTAAATTATATATAATACATTACTAGACATCAGAGAAAACACACTGCTGAGAAGCTCTACAAATGAGACCATTGAGAATGGGTCAACATTTAATCCTCACCACAATAATCATAGCAGAGATAAATTTTTGAAATGTGAAAACTGACAATGTGACAATGCCTCCAAAATTTATTCACCAATACTCAGCACATGAGGATACATACTGGTTAGAGAGAATACAAATGGGAAAAAAAACTTTTCAAATCCACATGTTTCTTAAACACTACTGATTTTTGGAGAATTCGTTGTTCTCAGAAACCCTAAGAAGTTAAATAATATTTCCAAATCTTATTCAAATTTTAAATTCATCAAACATCTGAAAACTCATACCAACAGTGAACATTGAACAGATTTTGTCGAAAATGTATGCCTTATATAACAACAAAACATTTACAATAAATACCTTGACAAATGTAAAGTCATTAACTATACATTACACCTTGATGTGTATGGGGATCAGTAAAAGACAGAACTCATTTAAATATAGAAAATGAGTCACTGTCTTTAACTTTTGCTTAAATTTATTAAACATTATCCAGTTATTTGTAGAAATATCAATCTTAAATATCATACATGCATAGTGTAGAAACCTCATCTTTGAAAGCATATAAATTTTTTTCTAAATCAAAGATTACTAACTATTTTCACTTTTGAATACTGGAGAAAACAATTATAAGAAATCTATTTTTTGATGTTTAACACTGAATTGTAATATTTTAAACTTTATTTTTTATTGCAGCTTAAATTTAAGGATTTTAAAACACTGAGTCACATTTCTAAGCCCTCTCCCTCTTTTGTGAACTTTGAAACTCGTCTTTCTAAGTCGTTTGAAACCACACTAAGTTGCTGAGGCTGACTTTAAACTTCTGAAACTACTCAGCTTCCCAATTTGCTTGGATTACAAGCATGGACCATCATGCCCAGTTTACAGTGCGTTTTTTACCTATATTTACCTGATGTATGCAATATGTTCTTATAACTGAATATTTGTTTATATGTTATACTCATGTATGGCATCCTGTCATTAAATGACAGACATCATAATATTCCACTTGATTAAATGTTCTATGTAACAGTAAAACATACCATTGAATAAAAAAAAAAAAGAAAAGACAGCTACAAAAATGACTCAGCACCTATTAGTAAACAGTAATTTTGGAAGTATTATAAATATTATAATAGAACTTAATTTGAAGCTATCAGATAAAAAGACAGATAAGCCAAAATCCCATGATTCTGAGGACTAACACAAAGCAACATTAATAATCCTATTAATAACTATAAGTGGTCATAAAATATAATTAAATATAATTCCAAATAATTGTTATAGTAACTATATTTTGTTTCTCTTAAAACACAAGCTTTGCCTCTGGACTTATGCATTAGGACACCGTGTTACTGTTCCATCTTGCTAGGACTCACCTTCATTCTTATGAAGTTTCTTTTTTGTTGTTGTTGTTTGTTTGTTTTGTGGTATTGGGGATTTAACAAGGGGCAAGCTGCTACTGAGCAACATCCCTAGCCTTTTTTTTTTTTTTTTTTACTTTTTTAGACAGGTCTTGCTAAATTTCCAAGGTTGCTTTGAACTTGCAATCCTATTGCCTATCTCCTGAGTATCTGGGATTACAGCTGTATCCCACAGTGCCTAGGTGAAATTTTTTAAATCCAAAATTTGTCAATTTGGATACATTTTGTTGAATCTTATATGTACAAAAATATGTACTTGCTAAGGTATTTACTGTCAATTTCTAAACAGTGATTATGTTAAAGAGCCAATTATTTAATGTATAATTTGAAGTTAGTCTAATATATCCAGGAAAGAAACAATCCCTTAATGTGGGTTGACTAGATTAGAGGGGAGAGGAAGGCACAAAATGGTACACAGTCATCATCTTTCCCTCCATCCCCCAACTTGAAGTCCAAATGTTAAGTCCGAATACCAATCCCTTTTCCTAATGAAACTTTGATAGCTGGATATCTGAGACCTTGATAACCTGCTAGCAACGTCCAATAAACCCAACGCATCCCTGGATACTCTCCTGTAGAATGAGGACAAGGCTAAAACAAGAAGCAAAAGCAGGTCTGGAATTCTATGGGCCACACCATTCTTTTCTTTCTATCTTGGCACTTAAGATACTCTTCATAAACTTGCTTCAAGATTTTTCTGCCCCGGGCTGGGGATGTGGCTCAAGCGGTAGCGCGCTCGCCTGGCATGCGTGCGGCCTGGGTTCGATCCTCAGCACCACATACCAACAAAAATGTTGTGTCCGCCGAGAACTAAAAAATAAATATTAAAAAAAATTCTCTCCTCTCTCTCTCTCCTCTCTCACTCTCTCTTTAAAAAAAAAAAAAAAAAAAAAAAAAAAGATTTTTCTGCCCCAAGCTACTATAAGCAAAAGAAGAATCAATAAATGATTCCAAGGAATACCTAATACAAAGACAATTTATCTACCTTATAGAGGCCCTCTACTAGGTGCAAACTGATTCTTTCTCTTTTACACATTCACCAAGCCTCCTCTCCCTCCATCAGTAGATCTCAGTCCTACCTACACTTTAGAAAACCCAGTGAAGAAGAAAAGGAGAACAGAAAGAAAAGAGGAGAAGAAGAAAAGCTAAGCACATGGACAACATCCCAGAGATTCTTATTTAGCTATTCTGGAGTGAAGGACAACAGTAAAACTGAGAGATAATTTTAAACATTTTATAAACTGCCTCATGGTATTACTAGCACTCCCTTTCAGTACATTTTAGTACCCCTTATTTATTGAGCATTTATTACATGCCAGGAACTTTTCACATTTTAGCTTATCTAATCCTCAAACCCCTAGAAGATAGGAGTTTTTCTAACATATTTCCAACAGAAAAGTTCAATGACTTGTACACCAAAAGCCCATATATACATCAAACACAGTCCATAGCATTTTACTATAAGTTCATTATCAAGCAATTCACTATCATGCAATCCATTTTATTATTACACATTTCAAATTTAAGTTGCAAATAAAAGATAGTTTTAAACTTCATTTTACAAACGAAAAGAATCAAACATGAGAGAGATTAAATAACTTTCCTCAAATCGTGCATTGAATAATTCAAGAGTTAGAGTTCAAACTCAGGTCTAATACAAACGGACTAAAGTCAATATGTATCTAGACTACTCTGTTATATATACATGGTATATATCTTCTTTGCAGGAGAATTTTTGTTAATTTAATTGAGTTAAATTATCACTGTAAATGATGTCCCATTTCCACATTTTTTGTATTTATATAGAATCCATCTATAAAGTTATGGATTATCTAAGCCCCATTCTTGGTAAAGCTAAAATTTTAAATAATGAAATTTACCCCAAAAAATAACTGTTCCAGGGGATGTGGTTGTGGCTCAGTGGTAGAGTGCTCACCTGGCATGTGTGAGGCCCTGGGTTCAATCCTCAGCACCACATAAAGATAAATAAATAAAGATATTGTGTCCACCTACAACTAAAAATATTTTTTAAAATAAGTGTTCCAAAGCGCAGTTCCTTAGAAGTAATTCACACAATAACACCCACGTTACTAAATTAACACCAAGTTTTTATCCAAAAAGATAAAAACATATCAGTGCCACAAAGACCAAAAGATTTTTTAAAAAATTAAAAGAAGTTAGGAAGATGTTTCATTAATTTTGAGGCTTATAAGAACTAGATTAAGGAGAACCTAACTGTACAGAGAGTTAAAGTTCATACTTTAACCCTAATATCTGCCCCCACTTGATTAACCCAAGAATCTGTACCAACTAGCAAACTGATCAGGAATTAGTATTGTCTTAGCCCTCCAAGCTTTTAACAGATATTTGAAAGAACAATTAAAATTGTTTGGTTGTTTTGTTTTAATGACAGGTGTTGTCTAAGTACAGTGGCACATCCCAGCTGCTTAGCAGAGTGAAAGAGGAGGATCACACGTTTGAAGAGAGTAGATTCATTTATTTATGAATTTACTGAAACTAGGTCTCAAAATAAAATTTAAAGACAGGGCTGGGGTGCAGCTCAGTGATAGAATGCTTACATAGTATGTGCAAGGCTCTGAGTTGAATTCCCAGTACAGAAAAAAAAGGCAGGACAATGAGGATTATAGATGGAAAAGGAGAGGACTGACAGAGCCATTTGGCATTCTGGAGGGTAAAGCTCTTTCATATAAAGCCAAAGTGGGAAGGATATCAAAAGGAAAAATTGGGGTACTTATGCATGTTGGAGATCATAGTCTTTAATATATGTGATTATTTCACAGCATTAGAGAAATCATTAGGGAGATAAAAGTATACCTCATCTCAGTACAGAATAATGACAACAGAGCAATCCCTACTAATACAAAGAAAATACACGTCTCCTTGACTTCAATCTGTAAATCTATAAAAAGGATTTAAACATTGCTGAAGAGGATGATGGAAGTCAAAGAAAATATTTATAAAGTCAGAGGGTTGGGCAGGGTAGTCTAGATTTGATAGAGCTTTACAGGTAATTAGGTACAGCATTGTAACTTTATTTTTTTTTTGCATGAGATGGTTTTGCATAGAGCTGAGACATTTTAAAAGGACCATTCTGCTTCATATAATGAGAAAGATGCTATAAAGGACCAAAGGCAGAAAGAACAACAATTGGGAGGCCCCTGGAATTATTCAAGTAAGAGATGGACCACACCAACAACAACAACAAAAAAAAATGGTGGAAATGTGAGAAGGTAGGCTAAAGATATACTGTTAATATAAAAATTAAAAGACTTCTTGATGGTTTGAAGGGGATTATGAGAAAAAAAGAACAGAACAGAACTATAGACACATGGCTTGAGCAACAGGAAATAAAGAGTTGTCATTTCTTCAGATGGGGATGACATGGAAAGAGCAGATATCCAGTGGTAGGAAATGGAAAAAAAAAGTATTTGATTTGTAAAATACTAATTTTGAAATGGCATTGTACAACCAAGTGGAGATGTTAGATGCACACTGGAGATAAATGACAAAAAAATCATCATTTGTCAGAAAAAGATATAGAAGCGATCAACAACTACATGAAAAAATGTTCAATATCTCTAGAAATTGGACAAATACAAATCAAAACTACCCTAACATTTCATCTCATGCATTCAGAATGGCAGTAATCAAGAACACAAAGAACAATAAGTGTTGGTGAGGATGTGGGGGAAAGGCACATTCATACATTGCTGGTGGGACTACAGATTGGTGCAACCATTCTGGAAAGCATTATGGAGATCCCTTAGAAAACTTTGAATAGAACCATCATTTGACCCAGCTATTTTATAGCAGCTCAATTCAAAATAGCTAAACTGTGGAAGCAATCTATATGCCCTTCAGTAGATGAATGGATAAAGAAACTCGTATATACAGAATGGAATACTACTCAGCATTAAAAGAGAATAAAATTATAGCATTTGCAGGTAAATGGATGGAGTTGGAGAATATCATGCTAAGTGAAGTAAGCCAATCCCAAAACACCAACGGCTGAATGTTCTCTCTGATAAGTGGATGGTGATCCATAATGGGGGTGGTAGCCACTAGAAAAATGGAGAACACTGATTAGACAAAGGGGGGTCGGGAGGGGACATAGGGGCAGGAAAGATGGTGGAATGAGATAGAAATCATTACCCTAAGTACATGAATGACTGCACATATGGTGTGATGCTACATTATATATAATCAGAGAAAAGAAAAATTGTGCTCCAACTGTGTACAATGAATCAAAATGCATTCTGCTGCTATATATAAGTACTTAGAATAAAAAGTAAATTAATAAATATTAGATCTATTCCCCCAAAAAATCATCTTCTGGAACATAAAGATAAGTTATAAGTATGAAGCTGTGTATATATGCACATGCATGCACATGTACACATGTACACATACACACATACACACTTGCACACATTTCCTGTCATGTTTGCTTAGAACCATAGAATAATGACTGGCAAGTAGAGCTCATACCCAATACCAAGATTTATTTTTTATTTTTTGGTACCAAGGATTGAACTCAGTGGCACTTAAAATCTGAGCCCCATCCCCAACCATATTTTGTATTTTATTTAGAGACAGGGTCTTACCGAATTGCTTAGTGCCTCGCTGTTGCTGGGGCTGGCTTTGAACTCGTGATCCTTCTGCCCCAGCCTCCTGAGCTGCTGGGATTACAGGCATGTCTGGCTTTCCAAGGGTTTTCTTCTAAATTACATTACCCACTAAAAGGAATCAGAACTCCATAGAGATATAACTTAAATCCTAGTCTGGGGCAGGCAAAGTAGAAAATTAGCCTGGAATATCTTAGAATTTAATGAATGCTCAAAGAAAGATGAAGACATGACAAAAGGACATTAAGGGACACATTGGATATACCCCCCAAATATGGGTCATTTTAACTATCCAAATAAACTGTAATAGTATATTGTGACCTAGTAACAAAATAACATTGCATAATGAGATAAATAAATGAAGGAAAAGGGCCACTAATTAATATACAGAAGAATGACAGGGTTAGAAAATAATAAATGGATGCTGAAACTACTGGGTGAAAGTTTAATGAGGAAAGGAAGATTTACATGATCTCGAAATACTGCCCCCAAATAACTTATAAAACTCTAAAAGAAGAAATGGCAAGTTCATAATAAAAAAGACTGACAAGACCTACGTGAGCCACATAATAAAAGTTAAACACAGCAATACTGGGATACACTGACATTTTCTCCTGATATAATACACTGAAAAGAATACAACATTATTTACATGGTATTCATGCTAAAAATGTATGCTCTAAATTTAATAATGAAAAAAATCTTCAGACAGACCCAAGATGAGAGCCATTCTACAAAAACAAAGAAACACCTGGCCTCTGCTTTTCAACATTGACAAGAGAAACAAAGAGTTTCTGGGGAAGTAGCTTAGTAGACTACACGCCTAGCCACAAGAGGCCCGAGGTTCAAACTCCAGCACATGCATGCGTGCATGCACACACTCAAAAAAAAAAAAAAAGAAAAGAAATACAAAGAAAGGCTTAAGAACTATTCAGGATTGAAAAGAGACTTAAAACCTAAAAAGATAACCCAATAAAAAGGAAGTCTTGAATAGACATGTTACAAAAAAGTATATGAATCTCTAATAATTATGTGAGCAGCTGTTCAACATCACTGCTAATCAGGGAGATGTGGGTTAAAAACCACAATATATACCATCAGCTAAAATGTAAAAGAATGACAATATTAAATATTGATATGGATGTGGAGTAACTGAAAGTCTCATATATTGCTAATGTGAATATTCACATACAACTACTTTGAAAAACGATTCAGCATTATCTTACATAGATACATGTGTCCTTATCCTATGACTCAGCAATCCCACAATTAGGTATAAACCTAAGAGAAAGGAGTACCTGTGTTCATCGGAAAATATACAGGAAAACTCACAACAGCTTTATCTATAAGAGCAACAAATCAGAACTAAACCTAATGTAAAATAATAGGAAAACATATAACTGAATTATGATATATTCTACAGTGGAACAACTCAGAAATGAGGAAAACTACTGATATATGCAAAAATGTAGATAAAACTCAGTTTATCTTTTTGGGTGCTGGAAGTGTTCTCCATATTCATTTGCATTTCATGAAGACACCATATTTCACCACATAATCATCACCACCATATTAGTTTATATTCACAAGTATTCCATGCATCTTAATCTTTCACCAAAGACAGTTTAGAAATAAGTGATTTTAAGCAATACTGGCACAATTTAAAAAAAAAAAAACAAGCTTCACATGATGGTTGCATCCCACATTGGGGGGGGGGGAAGGCATTAAAATCTATGACAGTTATGCAACAAAATAGGATACACATGTGAAAACTCATCAAGTTGTATATTTACAATTAGAGTGCATTGATGTATATATACCCTATTTATCTCCATAAAAAGAATGTTTTTAAAAAGATATGCTCGAATTCTTATAAAACACTAACAACTGGGCTCACGTACATGTTTACATAGAAAATTAACTGGACAGTGCTAGAACTGTAGCTCAGTGGCAGAGAGCTTGCATAGACATGTGAGGCACTGGATTCAATCCTCAGTATTACATAGAAAATAAATAAATAAATAAAATAAAGGTATTGTGTTCATCTATTATCTATGATTATATCTATATGTTTAGATATAAATATAGACATGAAGAAAACTACCTGGACAACTTTAAGGGCATTTATTTATTTATTTTTGGTACTGGATATTGATCTCAGGGGCACTCAATCCCTGAAACACATCCCCAGCCCTATTTTGTATTTTATTTAGAAACAGGGTCTCACTGAGTTGCTTAGTACCTTGCTTTTGTTGAGGATGGCTTTGAACTCGTGATCCTCCTGCCTCAGCCTCCCAAGGCACTGTGATTATAGGCATGCGCCACTGTGTTGGCAAGGGTTTTATTTTTGAGAAACAGAAAAATAGATAACTTCAACTTTCTTAATATTTTCTGCATGTTAAAATAAAGTATTTAAGGGGGAAAATTAATTTGTTTATTCGTTTGTTCATTCATTTATTTATTGATTGATTACAGGGAATTGAACACAGGGGCACTTGACCACTGAGGCACATCCCCAGCCCTATTTTGTATTTTATTTACAGACAGGGTCTCACTGAGTTGCTTAACACCTCGATTTTGTTGAGGCTGGATTTGAACTTGTGATCCTCCTGCCTCAGCCTCGGGAGCCCCTGGGATTACAGGCATGTACCACCGTGCCTAGCAGGAAAATTTATTTTTAAAAGCTATTTTCATATAAGGAAATAAAAGACCTACAATAAGACATACAAACCTGTACACCAAATATTTCACTTAAAAGAATAAATAATATCACCTAAATTGGGCATAGTGGCACACACCTGTAATCCCAGAGATTCAGGAGGCTGAGGCAGCAAGATCACAATTTGGAGGCCAGCCTCAGAAACTTGGTGAGATTCTAAGAAACTTAGTGAGACACTGTCTCAATATTAAATGGGCTTTATAATGATAGTTTAAAAAGCTACTGTGAGGATTTCAGCTCAGAGCAGAGCCTTATACACAAACTCCGTGAGCGGAGATCTTTCATTCTGTTTTATCAGAATGCATATATGTCCTACTTTAGGAAAAGTAAAACATTCATTTACAAAAGAAAGTCAATCTGCATCCTAAGCATTTTAATAAAAAATTAAAACAAAACAGAAAGATCTAAAGGCCTGGAGATGTAATTCAGTGGCAAAATCATCCCTGGGTTCAATACCAAGTACAAGAAAGAAAAAAAAAGAATACTATCTATAAGCACATAAGAGGGGAAAGGGAAAAAAAAATCAAACTGGCCTTGGACTTAAGTTCTAACTAGAAAGAGACAAATATAACAAATGTGCAGAAGGAAAGAAAAGGTTATAATTTTTCTGTACCCAGCCAAGTTATTTTTCATTTGTGAATGTAAATGAAAAATCAGTTTCAAGTACCCAAAGAATCAAAAATTGCATACCCAAGTAACCTTGAAAATTTACAAAGGCATTCTCCAAACTACGTGGGCATTTGATACCATAGAAGGATCAAGAATAAGGATGTCAGGCAGCAGCTCAGGTGGTAGGAGCAGCAGCAGCAGCAGCCAGGAAGCATAGTTTCAGAAGGCTCCCATGAGCCCCCAGGATGCCCAAGAAGAAGGTTAGCTTGGCCAAAGGCCCAGAGGAGGACAAACCTGCTCCTCGCAAGTCAGACACCAAGTTAAGGAAGGCAGTGGGTAAGGATAAATCTTCAGACAAAAAGTTCAAACAAAAGGGAAAAGAGGAGCAAAGGAAAACAGGCTGAAGTGGTAACCAAGAAACTAAAGAAGATTTACCTGCAGAAAACGGAGAAACGAAAAATGAAGAGAGTCCAGCCTCTGATGAAGCAGAAGAGAAAGAAGTCAAGATTGATTAATCATACACCATGTCTTATCAATGGTCCCCTCTCCCTTGTTGTACAGCCCAGAGGAATATTTTTATCAACTATTTTGTAAATGCAAAAATTTCATTAGCTCTAAAAACATTTTTTAAAAGGAGGGAATCCCACCTCATGCCATTTTTTAAGTATAAATGATTTTTTTAAGTGAAATCATTTGTTGTTTGTTTATTTTGGGATATAATCAGAAAATAGTGGGATATTAAATTATGGGAGGCTTGGATTGTCTTGGGTGTCCACTTAACATTCCATACATAGGTGGGGGATTAGTTTAAAATGATATACTACAAAGAATATTAAATGGCCGTTTGGAGTCATTGGTCTTCCATTTAACGTCTTGAATATTTTAAATTACTTCTATTCCTGTGTTTTTTAGTTGAATTGTTTTCTAAAGACCAAACAAAATTCCAATGATATTCTTCATAGAAATATAACAAGCAATCATGAAATTCATCTGGAAAAATAAGAGACCCAGAATAGCTAAAGCAATCCTTTAGCAGGAAGAGTGAAGCAGATGCCATCACTATACCAGAACTTATCGACTATACTACAGAGCAATAGTAACAAAAAAAGCATGGTACTGGCATCAAAACAGACTGGTAGACCAATGGTACAGAATAGAGGACGCAGAGACTAACCCACAAAACTACAATTATCTTCTATTAGACAAAGGTGCCAAGAACATACATTGGAGAAAAGATAGCCTCTTCAACAAATGATGCTGGGGAAATGGGAAATCCACATGCAACAAAATGAAATTAAACCCCTCTTACCATGTACAAAACAATTCAAAATGGATCAAGGATTTAGGAATAAAAACGTTGCATCTAATAGAAGAAAAAGTAGGCCCTAATCTCCATCATGTGGGATTAGGCCCTAACTTCCTTAATAAGATTCCTGTGGCGCAACAATTAAAATCAAGAATCAATAAATGGGATGGACTCAAACTAAAAAGTTTCTTCTCAGCAAAAGAAATAATCTGTGAGGTGAATAGAGAGCCTACATCTTGGGAGCAAATCTTTACCCCTCACACATCAGATAGAGCACTAATCTCTAGGGTATATAAAGAACTCAAAAAGCTAAGCACCAAAAAAAACCCAAATAACCCAATCAATAAAGGGGCCAAGGACCTGAACAGACACTTTTCAGAAGATGATAGACAATCAACAAATATATGAAAAAATGTTCATCATCACTAGCAATTAGAGAAATGCAAATCAAAACCACTCTAAGATCTAAGATCTAAGATCTCACTCTAGTCAGAATGGCAGCTATTATGAAGACAAACAACAATATGTGTTGGTGAGGATATGGGGGAAAAGGTACACTCAGACACTGCTGGTGGGACTGCAAATTGATGCAGCCAATATGGAAAGCAGTATGGAGATTTCTTGGAAAATTGGGAATGGAACCACCATTTGACCCAGCTATCCCTCTCCTAGGTCTACACTCAAAGGACTTAAAAACAGCACACGACAGGGACACAGCCACATCAATATTTATAGCAGCACAATTCACAATAGCTAAACTGTGGAACCAACCAAGATGTCCTTCAGTAGATGAATGGATTAAAAAATGTGACATATATACACAATGGAATATCACTCAGCAATAAAAGAGAATAAAATCATGGCATTTGCAGGTAAATAGATGGAGTTAGAGAAGATAATGCTAAGTGAAGTTAGTCAATCCCAAAAAACCAAATGCCGAATGTTTTCTTTGATATAGGAGGCTGATTAATAGTGGGATAGGGATTAAGAAGGCAAAAAATATAGTGGGATAGGGAGAGGGAGCATGGGAGGAATAGACGAACTCTAGATAGGGCAGAGGGGTTGGAAGGGAAGGGAGGGGACATTAGTTTATTAATGATGGTAGAATGTGACAATCATTATTATCCAAAGTACAGGTATGAAGACACGAATTGGTGTGAATATACTTTGTATACAACCATAGATATGAAAAATTGTGTTCTATATGTGTAATACAAATTGTAATGCATTCTGCTGTCATATATAAATTTTAAAAAAGACCACTACTGGATCATTACTGTCAAAATTGTATGTATTCTGTAACATCTTTGGTCATGGAAGTGTAGTTTTCCTAATATTATTGATGTGCTGTGAAAGATGGTAAATTTGAGTATATAGTATGTGTGACAAAGTTTTGAATTAGGGGGACCTAAGTAACAACAACACTCAAAGATACTTATACTTGATATTCTATTAAGAAAAATTTGCCTCTAAATTCAAAGTTAGAAAGTCACTGGAATAACTGAAAAAGAATCAACAGTATAAGGCTTTGTAGATTTACAGCACATGTGTTAAGAATTGTGTACAGGGCTGAGGATGTGGCTCAAGCGGTAGTGCGCTCCCCTGGCATGAGTGTGGCCCAGGTTCGATCCTCAGCACCGCATACAAAGAAAGATGTTGTGTCCGCTGGGGGGAAAAATATATATATATATAAATTCTCTCTCTCTCTCTCTCTGAAAAAAAAGAATTGTGTACAAAATGAAATGCCTGTGTACTGATTCTCAATACAGCTGATAAAATCTCAAATATGAAAACAAAAGAATAAGGAAGTCAGCCAGGTGTTGTGGTGCATTCCTGTAATCCCAGCAGCTGGAGAGGCAGAGGCAGGAGGATCTCAAGTTCAAAGCTAGCCTCAGCAACATAGTGAGTCCCTAGGCAACTCAGTGACACCTTGTCTCTAAATAATGGTTAAGTATCCCTGGGTTCAACCCCCAGTATAATAAAAAAAAATAGAATAAGGAAGTCATGGTAGAAAATCTGGTGGTATATACTAAAACCCGATATCAATACTAAGCAAAAATTGTTAGAATGTTGGTTTCAAAATTGAACATATACATAAAATTAAGAATATAACATACTCAGTATGATAAAAATATTTTTAAAAGCTTTCCTGACTGTTGTCCTCCCAAAACAATAGTTTGTATTTTGTTCAAATATTTTATAATGGAAATATATAGATACTTTTTAAACTAATTCTACCAATCCCAAATTGAGGATTTCAACTATGCTGCTATTTAAGAAGCTGGCTCCTTCTTGGAAAATGAGATCAAACTGAAAGGTTCCTCTTTCAACATCTATAATCTTTTAACAGAGAAAGCTGAATATCATCACTGGATATCAATCTAAATGAGTAATGTCCTTTACAGTGCCAATTTCAACATTATGAAAGACATAAACATTATATGCCTTTTAGGAAAATGTTTTGACAATATTCAGCAAACACGCCTACATTTAGACCAATTTCCATTCAATTAGAATAATGGAATTTCACATAAATACAATACTGTGATAAACAGCATTTTTACATAAATGGCCTAAGTCCCTAGAAACCAGAATCCCTTTATAGAGAAGTCAGATATAACCTTAATTTTCACCATTTATACAAATATTTTCATTTAATAGAATTAGCTATTTATAGAAAGTTACAAGAAAGTTTAAATGAGATTATATAGCTTAATAAACAATAGGTCCCCCAAAAATGTCAACTCCCTAACTATAAATTCCCTTAGAATGCCTCAAAAATTGGTTACAAGGTATATAAAAATAATCTTTACCAAAACAAAGTTGGAGATTATTTTAATCATTTTCACTCATAGTAGGCCCATAGATGTTTCTGAACAAATTGAACATGTCTGATCTTTGGCAAACTAACAATAGCATTATACATATCATGAGAGTGTATTCATATAGTTTCTATACTGTCTTGAATACACTAGAAGAACAGAACTATGATCACAGACAAAGCAAATATATTAAATGCACTAATATCTACAGTACCTGTCTTTATGAGTCTAAAACATACTATGGCTAGAATTCAAATGATCAAGCTTGAAGTGTAAAGATATTAAATCACTAATTAACAAACTAGTGTTGGGGGTTATGGATTTAGCTCAGTAGTAGAATGTACAAGGCCCAGCACCCAAAAGAGAAAAAAAATCGATACTGAAAAATAAATGATTCACAGCACACTACAGTGATACGGTTACATCAATGTTTACAGCAGAACAACTCACAATAGGCAAGTTATGGAACCAGCTCAGATGCCCACTGATAGATGAATGGATTAAGAAAATATGCAATGGAGTTTTACTCAGCCATAAAGAATGAAATTACAGCATATGTTGGTAAATGGATGAAACTGGAGACTATCATACTAAGTGAAATAAGCCAGACTCAGAATAAGACACAGGTTGAATGTCTTCTCTCATATACAGAAGTTAGAGCAAAATAAGGGGAATGGTGGGGATCAGATGTCATAAAAATTATAGTGAAGATGAGTAGTATAGAAGAAAGAGATCAAGAGGTAGGGATGAAGGACAGAAAAGAGGAAGAAATTGACAATATTACACTATGTGCACGTATAAATATGCCACAGTGAATTCCCTCTTTATATCCATCTACAAAGCACTAATCAAAAAAAATTATCTGCCTATTATCCCAACAACTCTGGAAGCTGAGGCGGGAAGATGAAACATTCCAGACAAGCCTCAGCAATTTAGCAAGGCCCCTAGTGAGACCCTGTCTCAAAATAAAAAATAAAAAGGGCTGAGAATGTGGCTCAGGGGCAAAATGCCTCTAGGTTCAATCCTGGGGGAGGGAGGGAGGGAGGGAGGGAAAGAGGGAAGGAGGGATGAAGGCAGGAAAAGAAAGACCAGTAAAATACAGGAAGAATAGAGGGAGGGAAGGAAAAGGGGAGGAGATACCATGGACTGAAATAGAGTAAATCAAATTCCATGTATGTATGATTTTTTCAAAATGAAATCATCTATTACACATAACTTTAATGGACCAATAAAATAAATAATTCTGTTTAGTTAGTTATGAAACAGTAGTAAAATAGAAAATGCTAGTAAAAACTACAACTTCTAGTGTGATCTCACAAATGCACAATTCAGATATGTTAATTTGTAAACTGGAAATAATTAAAATATACAGCATTTTATTGACCCTTATGCATTCAAACTCTGAAATCTGGCTAATATTAATAGTGATTTTCTGTCCGTGCTTTTCAAAGTATCAATGAGCTGGGGATGTAGTTCAGTGGTAAAGTACCTTTAGCATGCAAAAGGCCCTGGGCTTGATCTCCAGCATTGTATGAAAAATTAAAATTAAAAACCTGAATGAAACCCTCGCTCTTAGTTGTGAATGATAAATGTATGTAACAACAACAACATCAACAACGATAACAAAATAGTTATCTTTCTCTGATAATGTTAAGTCACATTCATGCAGTTAAAACAACTCTAAGAGACTAAAGTCAGTATGGTAACAATGAACATATGCATCTGTCCTATCAGTGGTAGGACAGATACTCTTTAAAAAGCAAGAGAAATTATAATTATTTTAAAAACTAGAATATTCAAGGCCCAGCACTAACAAAAGAAAAAAAAAACTAGAATAAAGTCACAACTTCCAAGAAATACTAAGAAGAGTACCATCCACAGGCCATAAATGGTAAGGGACACCTGAAAAAAATGAAAACTAAGCTAGGCACAGTAGCACACATCTGTAATCCTACCATCTCAGGAGGCTGAGTCAGGAAGATCGTGAGTTCAAAGCCAGCCTCAGTAATTTAGGGAGGCCCTGAGCAACTCAGTAAGACCATATCTCTAAATAAAACATATAATAAAGGGGTCTGGGGTTGTGGATCAGTGGTAAGGGGTCTCTGGGTTCAATCCCAACCCACCTCCAAACACACACAAAAAGAAAAGAGACCAATAGATCAAACTTCACAAACATATATATGAAAAAATTACTGCATACTTAGAAGTAATTTGGGGATGCTTCAAATCTATTCAACGAATACCAGAAGACTGTGTGACCTTGGGAAAATAATATGAGAGATTAAATGGGAAAGTGAATTAGAGTAGTTAGGCCAGGCAATCCTATCCACCTCCAACCCCTGTTGTGCTAAGTAGTAAATGGCAATGTTTACCCCAAAACTGAAGTGGGAGCCTAGCAGTAGGGGGTAAATCTACAGATGACTACTAAGTAAATAAGCTTTCTTTACAATCTGACCTTCCTGTATAATGACCTGAGCAAGGCAGGCAGGCTATTTCAATTAATCAGACAAGTGAACAGGATCCTTAAATAGAAAAGAAAACCAAGAACCACGAAACCCTTGAGAAACACCTAAGCTTCAAAAAAAAAACAGAAGCACAAAACTCAACAAAAAAATCAATTCTCAGAACTTCAAGAGGGTCCTTATTGCTGCTGGCAACCTCACTATACTTCCTTTGTCCATTTATCTACCATTCTTCTAGACAACTATTTTATATCTTCTCTTCTGTCATTAAACTTTTAATGAACATGGCCTTACCCAACTTCATGCTTCCTTGATGACTTTACTTTTATTTCACTAAAAAAAATTCTAAAAGCAACAAGAAGGGAATTTCCACAACACCACTTACCCACCTAATCTGATTTGTTCCATACTATTTTGCCTGAGCTTCTATACTAAGGCTAAAACTCCCCATAGATCTACTTATCTATTTTATATATTATTAGTTTACTATAAAATAAAGATATGGAAATTATTTACTGAAAAGAGATTTCAGACTTTCAGTTGCATGGGACCCTTCACATGACCTCATTTCAATAGTGATTTATTTCAGTCTACATACCTTCCAAGGACATCACCATTTCTAAATAAGAAAGCTGACAACATGATTCTATACTTAGAGGAGGGAAAAAAAAAACTCCTAGAATTAATTAATGAATTCAGCAAAGTAGAAGGATATAAAACCAATATTGATAAATCAAATGCATTTCTATACATCAGTGATGAATCCTCTGAAAGAGAAATTAGGAAAACTATCCATCCACAATAGCCTCAAAAAAAAAAAAAAAGCTTCTTGGGAATCAACAAAAGAGGTGAAAGACTTCTACAATGAAAACTACAGAACAATAAAGAAATAAATGAAAGAAGACTTTAGAAGATAGAAAGATCTTCCATGCTCCTGGATGGGCAGAATTAATATTGTCAAAATGGCCATACTACCCACAGTGCTATACAAATTCAATGTGATTCCAATTAAATCCCAATGTCCTTCCTTATACAAAAAGAAAAAGCAATCTTGAAATTCATTTAGAAAAATAAGAGACCCAAAATAGCCAATGCAATCCTTAGCAAGAAGAGTGAAGTAGGAGGCATCACAGTACCAGACCTTAAACTATACTACAAAGCTATACTAACAAAAACAGCATGGCATTAGCACCAAAATAGAGAAGTAGAACAGTGGTACAAAACAGAAGACACAGAGACAAAACCACATAAATGCAGTTACCTCATACTACACAAAGGCACCAAAAACATACATTGGAGAAAAGACGCCTCTTCAACAAATGGCACTGGGAAAACTGGAAATCCATATGCAGCAAAATAAAAATAAATCCCTATCTTTCACCATGCACAAAACTCAACTCAAAGTGGATCAAGGACCTAGGCATTAGACCTGAGACCCTGCACCTAATAGAGAAAAAAGTAGGCACAAATCTTCATCATGTCGGATTAGGCCATAACTTCCTTAACAAGACTCCTAAAATGCAAGAAATAAAATAGAGAATTAATAAATGTGATGGAGTCAAACTAAAAAGCGTCTCAGCAAAAGAAACAATCAATGAGGTAAAGAGAGAGCCTACATTTTGAAAGAACATTTTTGTCACACACATGTCAGACAGATTACTAATCTCCAGGATATATAAAGAACTCAAAAATATTAACACCAAAGAAACAAATAACCCAATCAATAAACAGGTCAAGGAACTGAACAGATACTTCTCAGAAGATGATATACAATCAATCAAAAAATGCATGAAAAAATGTTCAATATCTCTAGCAATTAGAGAAATGCAAATCAAAACTACTCTAAGATTTCATCTCACTCCAATCATAACAGCAGCTATTAAGAATACAAACAGAGGCTGGGATTGTGGCTCAGTGGCAGAGCACTCACCTAGAACATGCAAGGCCCTGGGTTCAATCCTCAGCACCACATAAAAATAAATAAATAAAGATATTGTGTCCACTACAACTAAAAAAATATTTTTTTTAAAAAAAAGAATACAAACAATAGTGTTGGTGAGGATGTGGGGGAAAAGGCACACTCATACATTGCTGGTGGGACTGAAAACTAACATGGAAAGCAGTATGGAGATTCCTTGGAAAACTTAGAATGAAACCACCATTTGACCCAGTTTTCCCACTCCTCAGTTTATACCCAAAGGACTTAAAAACAGCATACTACAGTGATGCAGCCACATCAATGTTTATAGCAACCCAATTCACAATAGCTAAATTGTGGAACCAACCTAGATGCCCTACAGATGAATGAATAAAGAAAATGTGGTATATATACACAGTGGAATATTACTCAGTATTAAAAGAGTAATTAGGATTAGGGTTAGGGTTAGGGTTAGGGTTAGGGTCATGTCATTTGCAGGTAAATGGATGGAGTTGGAGAGTATCATGCTAAGTGAAGTAAGCCAATCCCCAAAACCAAAGGCCAAATGTTTTCTCTGATATGTGGATGCTGATCCTTAATGGGATTCTGGGCAGGAGAGCATGGGAGGAATGGAGGAACTTTAGACAGGGCAAATGGGGAGGGAGGGAAATGGAGGGGAAACGGGGGTAAAAAAGATGGTGAAATGAGATGGACATCATTACCCTAAGTACATGTATAAAGAAGCAAATGTTGTGACTCTACCTTGTATACAACCAGAGATATGAAAAATTGTGCTTTATGTGTGAGACACTGGTTCAATTCTCAGCACACATGGGAATGAATAAATTCAGGGATTGTGTCTATATACATCTAATTTTTTAAAAAACTGTTTTATATGTGTACTATGAATTGAAATGCATTCTGCTGTGATGTATAACAAATTAGAATAAATAAATTTTAAAAAATAAAAAATAAACAACTCTAAGATTTCATCTCACTCTAGTCAGAATGGCTGTTATCAAGAATTCAGACAATAAGGGCTGGGGTTGTAGCTCAATAGTAGAGCATTTGCCTAGCATATGTGAGGCAATGGGTCCAACCCTCAGCACCACATAAAACTAAGTAAATAAATAAAGGTATTGTGTTCATCTACAACTAAAAAAAATTTTAAAAAGAATATAGACAATAAATGTTGGCAAGGATGTGGGAGAAAAGGCACACTCATACATAGCTGGTGGGACTGCAAATTGGTGCAGCCAATATGGAAAGCAGTACGGAGATTCCTTAGAAAACTTGGAATGGAACCACCATTTGACCCAGCTATCCCACTCCTTGGTCTATATCCAAAGGACTTTAAATCAGTGTACTACAGGTACACAGCCATATCAATGTTTACAGCAGCACAATTCACAATAGCTAAACTATTGTGGAACCAACCTAGATGCCCTTCAATAGATGAATGGATAAAGAAAATGTGGTATATACACACAGTGGAATATTACTCAGCATTAAAAGAGAATAAAACTATGGCATTCACAGGTAAATGGATGGAGTTGGAGAATATTATGCTAAGTGAAGTAAGGCAATCCCCAAAAGACCAAAGGCCATCTCTGACATGTGGATGCTGATCCATAATGGGGTTGGGGGGAGAATGGAAGGAATGGAGGAACTTTGATGGGACAAAGAAGAGGGCGGTGGGGAGGGGGTATGGGGGCAGGAAACTTGGTGAAATGAGATGAACATTATTTCCCTAGGTACATTTATGACTGCACATATGGTGCAATGCTACATTGTGTACAACCAGAGAAATGAAAAGTTGTGCTGCAATTGTGTACAATCAAAATGCATTCTGCTGTCATATATACCTAATTAAAATAAATTAATTTTAAAAAGAAAGAATCCAGGACTAGGGATGTAGTTCAGTGGCACAGCACTTGGCTAGACTGCACAAGGTCCTGAACTGAACCTTCTGCACCACAAAAAAGAAAAAGAAGAAGAAGGAAATAATCTTTGCTGTGTGCCTGTAATCCCAGTAATTTGGGAGGCTTAGGTAAGAGGATAGCACATTTGAAGTCAGTTTCAGCAACTTAGTTAATAAGATTCTCAGCAACTTACCAAGACTGTCTCAAAATTAAAAAGTGAAAAGGACTGGGGATATATAGCTAGTGTAATGTGGCCCTGCGTTCAACCCCCCAGTACAAAATAATAATAATAATAATAATAATAATAGAAAGAAAGAAAAAAGAAATAATCATTGTATAGAATTATTTTGATGGCTCCAGATTCTGGAAGACCTTTAGATCAAACTTTCATAATAACTGGTTGAATCTTCTCACCCCTCCCTTTATAGCCTAATCCATCAGAGAGTACTCTTGCTTGTAATAATTTTCCTTCAGATTTTTCTGAAAGCATCCTGCATTCTTGTCTATGGCCATACTACCCTGAATGCACATGATCTCATCTTAAGCATCCTGCATCATTTGGATAGTTTTAGGTACATCCCTTTCAATCAATACTTGGTCAAAGAGTGAAAGAAACTTGCTAAATGCTTGTATACCAATGACTCTTGCCACTGGCAACTTGGACTCTGCCAACTCCTGTACTTAGAAATTAAATGTCATCTCTTCTGAGATACATCAGGGAAGAACAGTAGAGATCTAAAATATCTTGTTGTACAAAGGTAAGTTCAAAGAATGATAGGAACATGTCAGAATGGCACAGGACTCACCTTAAAAGGACCCTACTAGCCAAATCTGATGATAAATTATATATCAAAACAAATAATAACCCAGTACAATGGTGCAGACTTGTAATCCCAGCTACTCCAGTAGCTGAGGCATGAGGATTCCAAGTCTGAGGCCATCCTGGGCAATTCAGTGAGAGCCTATCTCGATTTTTTTTAAAAATGGGCTGGGAATGTAGGTCAGTGATAAGTATCCCTGAGTTAAATCCCTAGTACCACAAAAATAAGTAAATAAATAATGGTAATGAATTAGAATACATAGAATAAATGTAAATCCACAGAATTAAATTTTCAAAAATGGGAGGAAGAGAACATTCTAACCCAAATAAAAGAGAATTAGAAAATCACCATTTGGCCACCACCATATTATAATAGTCATATACAAGTATCTTCAATGGCTTTCAACACTGAGTTATAAAGTTTTATGAGAAACATCTCAAAGTAAAATAGTGGAAACAGCAAAATGTCCAACAATAAAAAGAATATCTAAATAAAAGGTAGTGCAGTCTTACAATGAATACTACGGGGCAACTAAATAAAATCAAGTATATCTCCATGTGAACTCATACATGAATTAAATAAAATACAGAGCGACACAAACAGTAGGAACACTTTTATATTCCTAAATACAAAAAGCAAACCACAAAACAGTACTATATATGCTCTATATGTCTATGTATCTAACTATAGTGAAAAAGATCTAGAAGGGTATATATCAAAATGATAACAAAAGGGACAAGGACATAGGGTCAAATGAAGCTTCCCTTCATTCTTTTAAATTTTTATCAGGAAAATAGATTAACAAATAACTTACATAATTAAAATAACTAGAAAAATATTTTAAACAAAATATAATGTAAATACTACAGTAGAGAATCAAAGTGATAGTCAAGTAATGTACTGAGTAGAGATGCATTTTCATACAGAATCCTCAGACTTAAGATTTCTCTCCAACAGTTAAAAATGAAACCATCTAAATGTATGTTTGATTAGACAACAATGTCAACTAAAAAGGAACCAGTATCAACCACCAAAAGTACTAATGCACTAGGAACTAATAATACACTCCTGAAGGTGAAAAATAATGACCTCAGCAGCAATAGCTAAAAGTTAGAATCAGTGGTTTTCCAAAATATTTGATAAAGTAATCATAACCACATCTAAACTCTGATATACTTCCTGTGTCTTATTTGTTCAAGTTCATTGCCATATAGAAATAGAAAAGATAAATACAAATAGATTTTAGGTTGCCTGCCAAACAAATCCATTTATCACTCTAGAAACCCCTAATAGGCAACAAGAATGAGAAATACTCAAAAAAATCCCTCTTCCATTGAAGGAAGGTTCATATCCTTACAATTATTACTTACTATTAATTTGTTCCATCAACATATCATACAGCCATTTTTATTTATTTTATTCTACAAACATGAAACAAGCAAGTATTTGTATCAAACACTATGCTAGTACTAGGAATACAGAGATGAATCATATACAGAGAATACAGAGATGAATGGAGTACAGGTTTAGTTCCCAAAGAATTTTTAGTTTTATTGGGGTCACAGATACAAACTATAAGCACAGGATCATCTTTGAAAAGGTTGAATATCCTCCTTTCTTCACATAAGAAAAATCAGAAATTCACTTACCACTTTATTATCAATGCTTCAGAGTTTGTTGATAGTCTTGTAATGGTTATATCAAGAAGATCAAAGATGATATTTTGCAATGATTAAAATTAGGAAAGAGAAGTTCAACTTCTGCAATGGTTCCATAAGACTAACTCTCCCATAGATATCAACTAAAAGTGCTGGTCCAGTATAAAAAACAAAACCCAACTACCTGGATATATGGGAGAGCAATCATAAGTAGACAGAAACTAGTAGAAATGAATACTTGTAAGAAAAGAAGTGGGTGTATTTTTATGGCTTTTAACCTGATGGTCAAGTTAAAATAAAGGAGAAAACCCACATTCTTATAAGACTGAAGAAATAAAAATTAGTTTAGTAATACCACAGCATAAGGAAAGTGAAAGGGAAAATATCTGTAAGGGTCCCAAATTATGCATATAAATGCTACCTAAATCTTTGCCAAACCCCAGAACCAGGCATGCCACAGAGAAACACCAAAGAGCCCAACTAAAGCTAAAAGAACTGAACAAATAGTAGAACTACTGTCCATTTATGGGGGAAAACAAAGTTTGGAGTTTGGTCAAGTAAACAAAAATATGGATATTCACTAGAAGAATATAACATGATCTAGAATATCTATATCATTCACAATGCTTGGAATAAAACATAAAGTCATTACAAATATGAAGAACAAGAAAAATAAGACCCATACTTAATTAAGACTAACCCCTAAAATGACCTGGACAGAATCAGTAGAGAAGGACTTCAAAGCAATTCATGGAAATAAAGAAAAATATGTTCATAATGAATAAAGAAATAGGAAATGCAGCAGAACCCAGGCAGCCAGAACCATATAACACCCTACTTCTGCTGGTAGCAGAGGATCTAATCTGCCCATGGCAGTAGCAACAGTAGAATGCCGCATGCCAAACCACACCAGGTCAACAATAGGTCTTATCTGCCCACTATAGTGACAAAAGCAGAATACAGGTGCACTATCCCACCTCACATCTGGTGGCAGCAATTAGCATGATCTTTCTATAGCAGCAGCAACCTAGCCACCAGACAGCCCACACACTCACAGCAGGACATATCAGCAATGCAACAATGGTTACAATAAAAGATGGCCAAGCAGGCCTGATATACACACTTCCGCAGCACTCTTGACTCACCACTCCCCTCACACAAAATAACAACGAACTTAATCTGCCCATGTGAGCAGCAGTCCAACCTGTCAAGGCTAACAACTGCCAACAGTTGCAGGGTTGATCTTCCTACAGAATGGCAAGAAGGGAACCAAGGCAGCTTGGGATATATTCTCCACCCAATACTGGGCAGGAACAGGTATAGGTTCCCATACATGCAAAGGGTACTAGTATCAGCAGACCTGCTATTTCTTGGCTCTTAGCAGCAGACAGTGATAAAGAGTCAGCATCTGCCAGCCCAACAAGCAACAGCACAGAGCCTCCCAGACCTAGGAAACTTCTGTTGTTTCACCAAGCAGAAAGAAAAGATACAAGCCAGGCATCTTCTGACACTTCTCTAAAGAAGGTGATCCAGGGCATTAGGTTCTTACCCTCTACCCAGTGGCAGAAAGCCATGCAGACTCCGCAACGCTTGGCCTCCTTCTCAACAGTAGGCAATGGCCACATAAGTATTTCCATGCCCTAGTAGCTTCAACAGAAATATAGAGTAAAGAGCATCAACATCCACTATTCCCATCTAACAACCTCTGACAGGACAGAGAGATAACTTACTTCTGAAGGTAGTATCAGCAAAGAGCCAGTGAAGACTAAACTAGACCCACAAAATGAAGCAGAAATAGATAAAGCTAAAATAGAAGATTGCAATATGATCAAGATCCTTCAAATATAATATCCAAAATGTCCAGGATACAATTAAAAAGTCACACCAGAAAAAAAAATCACAACTCAAATGAGAAAAGACAATCCACTCACACTAATACCAAGATGAATCAGATGTTGGACTTAACTAAAAAGGATTTTAAGCAGCCATCAAAAAGGAGCCTCGATAGAAATCGTAATTTCTCTGAAAAAATTAGCAAACTTCAGGAAATAAATAGAACCGTAAGATAGAAGCACACGGAGCTGGACACAGTGGCACATGCCTGTAAACCCAGTGATTAGGTTCTTAGAGAGGCTGAGGCAGGAGGATTACAAGTTCAAAGCCAGCTTCAGCAACTTAGCAAGGCTCTGTCTCAAAATTAAAACAAAAATTTAAAAAGGGCTGGGATGCAGTTCAGTGGCAAAACACCTCTGGGTCCAATCTCCAATACCAAAGCAAGTAAACAAACAAAAACACCATGTGGAAATTATGAAACTGAAAATTTTAATGACCTAAATTTAAAAACTAACAGAATGGGCTTAGTAATAGAATGGAAATAAAAGAAAATAGAATTCGGGCATGATGGTGCATGCCTGTAATCCCACTGGCTAGGGAGGCTGAGACAGGTGGATAGAGAGTTCAGCAATGGCGAGGCACTAAGCAATTTAGTGAGTTCCTGTCTGTAAATAAAATACAAAATAGGGCTGAGGATGTGGCTCAGTGGTTGCGTGCCCCCAAGTTCAATCCCTGGTACAAAAAAAAGTTCAAAGGGGGCACTATGGTACACACCTGAAATCCCAGTGACCTGGAAACTGAGGCAGGAGAATTGCAGGTTTAAGGCCAGCTTAAGCAACTAAGCAAGACCCTGTCTCAAAAAAGAAAAAAGAAAAAAGAACTAGGTGTGTTACTCAGTAGTAAAGCATCCCTGGACTCAATCCCCAGTACTGATTTTTTTTTTTAAAAAAAAGCATGTACACTGGATGGGGATATAGTTCAATGGCAAAATACTTGCCCAGCATCCATTAAAATGCTAGGCTCAATCTCCAGAACTGTCCAAAAAAAATGCATATAATTAGAGCACTGGAAATATATGAGAAATATTGTGGTACTGAAAAAATATTCAAAAGATTAACGGGAAAACTTCCCAAATTTGGATAAAATCATAAAACAGAGCCATGAAGCTCAATGAACTCTAAATGAGGAAGCCCAAAGAAGTCCATATCAAAATTAAATTTATGGAAAGTGAAAACAAGGAAAAAATTTAACAGCAACAAAGAAGAAATGACACATTCCTGATAAGGAAATATCAGTTTTAGTGAAAGTAAATTTCTCATATGAAAATATGGAAGCCAGAATGAAGCATAGCATTTTTCAAGTACTAAAGAATAAAAAAGATGAAAGAAAACTTGAAGAGTTTGTCTCTATCAGACATATCCTTAGAGAATGACTAAGGGAACCTCTCCAAAGAAAAAAGAAATTAAAGGCTTGGAACTTCAGAAAGAAAAAAACAATGCAATGGGTAAAATAAAAAGATAAATATTCTATTCTTCTCATGAGTATCTTAAGTCATATTTAATGGTTGAGATGAAACTTATATGATACATATTATGATGCACAAAATATGTAGAATGAATACTAAGACAATTATATTGAAAAAGTGGAAGTGGTAAAGGGACATAAATTGATATAATGTTTCAATGCTTCACTTCAAGTAATTAAAATGCCAGTATCAAAAAGGGGGTGATAAGAGACACACACACACATACATACACACATACACGCATGCACATGGATATTTATATTATCGGTACTTTAGAGCAACCACTAAGGAAACTAAACAGCACAATTATAACAATATAAATAAAACAAGAAAGAGTCCTAAAACCTTTCCAAGTAATCTGCAAGCAGGCAAGAAAAGAGAAACAGAGAAGAGAGAAACATGAGAAACAAAAACCAAATACTAAAATGGCATATCAATACTTACTTCGAATGCAATTGTTCTAAATATACAAATTAAGAGACACTGGCAGAATGAAAAAAAATGGATAAAAACAAATTATGCTTTCCACAAAAAAATCACTTCAAACACAAGATAGGTTGAAAGTAGGATGGAAAAGATGCATCATGATGACTTTAATCAAAAGAAAGTAAGATTGGGTACATGATAACAGATAAAGTAGACTTCACAGGAAACAAAATTACTAGAGATGAAAAGGGGCAAAATATAAAGATAAAAAAAATCAATCCACCATTTTATGGATGCACCAAACAACAGAGCCTCCAAACAGAAGGAAAAAAACACTGAGCTAAAAGCAGAAATACAGAAATCTACAACTTTACTTAAGGATTGACAGAACCTCTAGATAGAAAAGTATGGAACTATAGACTAAGAGCTCTCATGAACTTAAGATTTTAAAATCTTCAACAAAATATTAGTAAATTAAGTCCAACAACATATACAAGAATTATATACCAGTTACATAACCACATTAGTTTATCCCAAGGATACAGGCCTATTTTGGTAGAGGAAATCAATGTATACCATCATATGTCAACAAATGAAAAAAACTCAGTATGATCATAACAATTAATGCAGAAGAGGTATTTGAAAAAAGACAACATCTGAGCTATAGCTGTAGCTCAGTGGTAGAACACTTGATGATAAAATGTGAGGGGCACTGGGTTCAGTCCTTAGCACCACATAAAAATTAATCAATAAATACAGTTATTGTGTCTATAAAAAATATTTCATTTTCTTAAAAAAGTCAAAATCTATTTATGATAAAAACTCTTACTGATCTGGGCATGGTGGCACATGCCTCTAATTCCATCTACTCAGGAGGGTGAGGCAAGAAAATAACAAGTTCAAAGTCAGCCTGGGCAACTAAGTAAGAGCCCGTCTCAAAATAAAAAATAAAAAGGGCAGGGCATGTAGCTCAATTCTACAGCACTCACCTAGCATGCATGAAGCCCTGGATTCAAGCCCAAGGATAAGGAAAAAAAGTAAAAGAAAAAAATTCTCACTAAGGAAAAGAAGGGAACTATCTCAACTTTATAGGTCATCTATGAAAAATATATAGTTTATACCATATCTAATGGTGAAACATTTGCTGTTGTCTCCTACCATTCTTTTTTTAAGAGAGAGAGAGAGAGAATTTTTTAATATTTATTTTTTAGTTTTCGATGGACACAACATCTTTATTTTATTTTTATGTGGTGCTGAGAATCGAACCCAGCGCCCCGCACATGCCAGGTGAGTGCGCTACCGCTTGAGCCAAGCCCCTTGAGTCACATCCCTAACCCCTCCTACCATTCTTATTTATCACAGTACTAGATAATCTAGCTAGTGTAATACATGAAAAATTAGAAATATAAAGCTTTCCGATTGAAAGGACTCAATAAAACTGTCTCTACACAGGAGATTACATGAATGTCTACATAAAAATATTTCCCAAGAATTCAACAAAATAAAAACTAGATCTAACAATAAGTTCACCAATGTCACAGAATTCAATACCAATACACACACACACACACACACACATACACACATACACACAATCACATTTCTATATACTAATAAAGAGCTCATGAAAACTGATATAAAATATAATGTTTTTATAATTCTTCCAAGGAAAATTAAATTCTTGGTCATAAACTTTACAAAAGATGTTCAGGATCTAGGCTGGATATGGTGATGCACACCTGTATAATCCCAGTAATTTGGGAGGCTGAGGCAGGAGGATCGCAGTTTGAGGATAGCCTAAGCAATTCAGTGAGATCCTCAGCAACTTAGCAAGACCCTGACTCAAAAAGAAACATTAAAAAATACTCAGGATATAGCTCAGTAGTAAAGTACCCCTGGGTTCAATCCTGAGTGCCAAATAAAAACAATGTTCAGAATCTATATGCTGAAAATTATAAAATGTTGATGAAATCAAAGACCCAAATAAACAAATGTAACATGCTCATAAACTTGAAAACCCATCAAAGTGAACATGCCTCTTTCTCCCCAATTTTATATACAGAATTAGTGCAATTCCTATCAAAATCCCACGAAGATTATTAATAGACAAAGAAAAGCTTATTTTAAAATTTAGAAGGAAAGATAGAAGTCCTAGAATAGCTAAACCAATACTTTAAAAACATAAAGTGGGAGGAATCACTCTATTTACTGATAAGGCTTTCTATTTAGGTTCAGTAGTCATTAGTGTCTAATTCACAAAGGAATAGATACATAAATTACAGAATAGAAAACCCAGAATAAAGACCCCCCCCAAAATGTCCAACTTTTTTTTTTTTTGTACTGGGGATTGAACCCAGGGGTATTTAATCACTGAGCCACATCCTCAGTCCTGTTTTTGTTTTTGTTTGTATTTTATTTAGAGACAGGGTCTCGCTGAGTGGCTTAGGGCCTGGATAAATTGCTGAGTCTGGCCTTGAACTTGAGATTCTCCTGCCTCAGCCTTCTGAGCTGCTGGGATTACAAGTGTGCACCACCGTATCCAGCCCAACTGATTTTTTATAAACATTTAAAAGGGGGGAATGGAAGGACAGCAGAATAAAATAGACATTATTATTGCTGTATGTATATACATGACTGTATGACCAATGTGATTCTGCAACCTGTACACTCAGAAAAATGAGAAATTATATCCCATCTGATTCAAATGTATGTATGATATGTCAAGATCATTGTACTGTCATGTGTAACTAATTAAAATAAATTTTAAAAAGTGCAATTCAGTGGAAGGACAGTATCATAAACAAATGTTGCCAAAGCAAGTGAAAATCTATAGGGAAAATAATGAAAACCCCTCAACCTAGACCTCAGAACCTTATACAAAAATTAACATAGATAACATATAGATCACAAACTGAAATATAAAACTTTTAGGAAAAAACAGAGGAAAGTTTCTAAGATCTAAGGCTTGGCAAAGTATTCTTATACATCCACCCCCCCAAAAAAAAAGCACAATTACAGAGAGAAGCAGGGGTTCAGCAGTGGGAGAAAAAGAGACAGAATGAATGGATCTAGAACATTGACAAATTTTTAAATGTTTTTCTCACCCTAATTTCTTGAAAAATGTATACATTTATATAAAAGCAAAAATAATAACATTATATTTTGTGATTTATAATTTATGTATATGTGACATCCTAGAGGGAATGACTGGTTTCATGGTTCTTACATTTTATGATACAATAAATGTGACATTAAATCTATATATAAACTGTGGAGAATTAAAGATGTAAATTAAAAAGTAACATTGAAATCTTTAGAGCAGTATTGGGGGTGTAGCTCAGTGGTAGAGTGCTTGCCTAGCATGTGTGAGGCACTGGGGTTCAATCCTCAGTAACACATAAAAATAAATAAACAAAATAGTTTTTTGTGTGTGTCTATATGTGTGTATATATATATTCCATCAAAAGCAGTTAGAAGCTGGGTGCGGTGGCGCATGCCTGTAACTGCAGCATCTTGGGAGGCTGAGCCAGGAGAACCATGAGTTCAAAGCCAGCATCAATAACTTAGCAAGGCCCTAAGCAACTCATCATGACCCTGTCTCTAAATAAAATATAAAAAATGAGCTGAGGATGCGGCTCAGTGGTTATGGGCCTCTGGGTTCAATCATCAGTACCAGAAGAAAATAAAAAGAGCAATTATAAAGAAAAATAAACAAATGATATTTAAATTGAAAAAAAAATTAAAACTATTTCAATTCCCAGATGGCATAAATATATAGAAAATCCTACATAATCCACAAGAAGCTAATAGAGCTAATAAATAAATTGAGCAAAGTTGAGGATACATAAGCATTAGACAAATGTTAGTTGTATATGTATGTATAAGTAATGAACAATCACAAGACGAAATCAAGAAAGCAATTTCATTTATAATAATATCAAAAAGAATAACTTTAGAGAAACTTAACAAGGAAGTTTAAGATTTACATACTGAAAATTACAAAATATTGATGAAATTCATATCTAATTCTTTCCCAGATTTACTGAGGTATAATTGACAAAAAATTATATATATCCAGGATGTACAATGTGATGATTTGATGATATACAGATTCATTGTAAAATGATTATTTCAATCAAATTAACTAATACATCAATCCACACACAGTGGGGAGGTGGACTGAAGACACTGAATATTGACTCTTCTGGCTAATTTCAAATAAACAATGCGATATTCTTAACTACATAATCATCATGCCATATATTAGATCCTCAGAACATGTTCATCTTGTAACTGAAAGTTTATACATTTGACAACATCTCCCCATTTCCCCTATTCCTCAGTCCTTAGCAACCAAACCTCTGCTCTACCCTCTGCCTCTATGAGTTTGACCTTCATTTTAGATTACACATGTGAGAGCATATAGGATTGTCTGTGTCTGTTTATTTCACTTTAGCATAATATCATCCACATTCACCCATGCTGCCACAAACAGAAATATTTCCTTCTTTTATGGCTGAATAATATTTTACTGTACACACACACACACACACACACACACACAGAATTTTCTTTATTCATTCATTAATCAACAGTCTCTTAAACTCTTTCTGTATTTTGGTTATTATGAATAATGCTGCAATGAACACGAAGGTACAGCTATTTCTATGAGATACGAATTTCATTTCCTTTGGATATTATGTCCAGAAGCGAGATGGCTGAACTATATGATAATGAAATGACTGGATTACATGGCAATTCTATTTTTTATTTTTTGAGGAACCTCCATACTGTTTTCCATGACTGTCCCAATTTCCATTCCCATCAACAATATAAAAGACTTCTCCATACCCTCATCAACACACTTAAAGAATTTAATGAAAAGGAACTAATTTAATGAAAAGGAACTCCATAATTGGGACTGCAAAACTTGACATTAATAATACTAACCAAAGTAATACAGAGTTTACATAATTTCTATCAAAATCCCAGTCAGCTATTTTGCAAAACTTGACAAGCTGATCCTAAAATTCATATGGAAATGCAAGGAGGCCAGAAGAGACAAAAATAATCTTGAAAAAGAAAAACGAAGCTGGAGGACTCCTATGTTTATGGTCAACTGATTCTAAATAAGAGTGCCAAACCTATTCAATGGTTAAAGAATAGTCTTTTCAATAAATGGTGCTGGGAAAACTGGATATGTACATGAAAAGAATGAAACTGAACTTCTACCTCAAACTATATGCAAAAATTAACCCAAAATGGATCAAAGGCCTAAATTTAAGAGTTAAGATTTAATCTTAGAGGAAAATAGGAAAATCTGTATGATCCTGGATTAGGTAATAGTTTCTTAGATATGATCCAATAGCATAAAGCAATCAGAGAAAAATATAAATAAGACTTTATCAAATTTAAAATAAATATATATCTCCCACAAAGGACCACCAGGAAACTGAAAAGACTGACAGAGTGGGAAAGAGTATTTGTGAATCATATATCTGATAAGGGTCTAGTATCCAGAATATATAAAGAATTCTTACTAGCCAACAATTCCAAAAACAATTAAAGATGAGCAAATTATTTCAATTGGTATTTCTAAGAGGAAATTAAAAGAAGATATAAGAAGGACCTAAAAAACACATGAAAAGATCCTCAATATCACTAGGCTTCAGGAAATGCGAATCAAAACCATAAGGATATATCAGTTTACACCTATCTAGATGGCTATAATCAAAAAGAAATAATCTTGGAAAGAATGTGAAGATATGAAAGTATTTTCAACAAATGTAGCTGAATCAATGGTATACTCATATAAGGAAAAAAAGAACCTTGAACCCTTATTTTACATCATTCATAAAAATTAATTCAAGATGAACCACAGACATGAATATAGGACAGAAAAAAACATAAAGCATAGGATTTTATCTTAGAAGTTGTGTGCAGGCAAAGATTTCATAGACCATAGAAAGCAGTAACCATAACAGAAATTTTAAACACTTTGTGTCTATGAATGAGAACATTATAAAAATGGATGGGCAATCCACAGATTGAAGAATATATTTGTAAAACATGCATGTGACAAAGGATTGATATCATCCAGAATATATAAAGAACTCCTATATAAGTCAACTTAAAAAAGAAAAACAAGGCAAAATAAAATTGGCAAATGACTTCACAAAGAAGCACACAAAGGCCAACAAATGCACATGAAAAGATGTTCAACATCATAGTCATCAGGGAAATACAAATCAAAACCAGAATGAGACACTACCATACACCCATCAGAATAGTTTAAATTAAAAAGACAACACCAAACATTGGTGAGGGTGTAGAACTCTCATATACTGCTGATGTTAATATAGAATAGTGCAGTGAATTCAAAAAAATAGGCAATTTCTTTAATCCCACAGACTCAAGGCTGAGGTAAGAGGATCGAAAGTTCAAAGCCAGCTTCAGCAATGGTGAGGTATTAAACAACTCAGTGAGACCCTGTCTCTAAATAAAATATAAAATACAGTTGGGGATGTGGCTCAGTGGTTGAGTGCCCCTGAGTTCAATCTCCAGTACCCCAAAAAAGTAGGTATAATATGATTTCATTTTTATGAATGTTTAGAATGGGCTAAACTGATGATAAAAAAAATCAACAGCAATGGTATAGGGGGGTCTGACTAGGGAAAAGCACAACAGAACTTTCTGGAGTAATAGAAATATTCTGTATCAGGCAGGCAAGGTACCACTTGTGGGCAAAATCTGTTGCACTATACATTTTCAAACAAGGATAATAAACTTGTGTTCTAAAAAGGAACACAGCCATGTTTATATAGTCTATGGGTGTTTTCATGCATACAACAGTGTGCTAAGTAGTTGCAATAGAGACTGTACCACCTTGAAATCCTAAAATACTGCGTAGACATTTACAGAAAATGTTTGTCAACACCTATCCTATATCTTGATTATGATTTGGGTTGACAGGTGTAAGCATTTGTCAAAATCTAATTAATTATGATCTGTGCATTTTATTCTACATTAAAATTTAAAGAAAAAACATAAATACCAATTTCTAATAAATGATATGTATGCTAAAGTCTTTATGCAGAAGTACACTGATGTTTGCAACTTATTTTAACTTGGAAACGCATCACAAAATAAGGTGGATTAATAAAGGACTAAAGAAATTAATAAACAGGTATGTGATAGAGCAAATACAGCAAAAGTTAACTGTACAATCAATAGGGTAGGTATAAGGGTGTTCATGCTACAGTATTTTTCAACTATTCTGTACCTTTGATTTTTTCAAATAAGATGTTGGGGAAAAATTTTAATTAGGTAAGGAAAGTATATATCACATGCAGAAATAAGCATTCCAATCAATCTCAAATACTTTGTGAAACCCTTAATTCTAATGAAATAAATCCTAGAATTGTATGCCCTGTCTGATGAAACCTCAATAGTAAATATATTTATCTTTCCTCAATCCTGTTAGGATTCAACATATACATATCAGCATTCATTATAATTTATATTGCTGATGAAGAAGGAATTTTTAAAAGATTTTTTTAGTTGTTGATAGACCTTTATTTTTATTTATTTATATGCAGTACTGAGAATCAAACCCAGTGCCTCACACATGCCAGGCAAGTGCGCTACGGCTAAGCCACAGCCCCAGCCTCTGAAGAGGGAATTTTAAAACACATAATACTTAAAGTAACAGCTGTTTGGAATAGTAATATATAATCACTAGAAAATTGCTACAACACAGCACATCTTTTATCTATATGGATCTCAAGGCATTTCATTAGCCAAGCTCAAAATTTTGGAGTTTTTCAGGTATATCTAAAACAGAACAGAAGAGAGAAAAAAAAAAAGAATGGATCATATTCTGTTCTTTCCTATAATTAATTCAATCAATTCCCTGATTAACTGTCACTGAAGTTATCATACCCTTTTTCTCCAATACTGACCTGGAGGGTAGGTATCTTACAAAGGGGCCATGTAGTATATGATTGAGTTCATAGCCTCTGGAGCCAGGTAGTCTTGGTTCAAATGCTGGCCCTCTTGTATGACCCTTGGAAAGTTATTTAACCTCTCTGAACCTTACCTTCCTTACCTGTAAAACAAGGACAATGATAGGATTCCTAGAGCTAGAGTGAGTACAATACATGTAATGCCTTTAGAATAGTATCTGGGTGGCTGGGAATGTATCTCAGTGGTGGAATGTTTCCTTAGCATGTGCAAGGCCCTGCATTCCATTCCTAGCACCACAAAACAAAACAAAAAAAGGATAGTGTTTGGCACATAAGAATAACTCAATATTGTTTAATTATCTCTCATATGGGCAAATACCTTATTATAAATGTAGAACTGGAAGAGAAGCATAGGCTCCTAATATTTTAGGCCCAGGAAATCTTAGAAAGCTACATTGGCTTCCTTGTTGTTCTTCAAACATGCCCACATTACTGCCTTAGGGCCTTTGAACCTCGAATTTGCATTGCTGACTCCCTCATCTACTTCCAATATTTGCTCAAATATCACACTTTTCCAATGAGGCCTACTCTGATGGCCACCTTCTTTAAACCTGCAACCCACTTTCCAACTTAACCTGCTCTATGCTTTCTCTAGAGAACCTTATATTGTATTATATAACTTAATTTTTACAATGGTTGTTAAGTGTTTTTCGTATAGAGAACAAAAGTCAATGACAGAAGGGATACTTGTATTTTATTCACTGATAGATCCCAAGTAAGTGTTCTAATATATTTTTGTTGTTGTTGTTGTAACCTGTTCTGCTCACTTCACCTTACAGATGAAGAAACCCAGGGGAGACCTGAATCAAGGTTACCCAGTGAATAAGGAAAGAACAAGAAATGGGGACTGTGATTCCCACCCAGTTCAGTGTCTTTTCGACTATAGCTACTACTTCCCTGATTCTTGAACATTATAAAAAAAAAATCACAATCATCCACATTCCCCCCACAGGAAGATTTACCTTTGGAATTTCTTGGCCTTGCAAATGATGCTGTGTCTGTAATACAGAAATGCTCTGACAGGCAGTGGAAGCCTGTATTGGAATGCTAAGTGTCAGGAGATGAACAGAAGAAGACGGCTGATTTGGAAGGGCTATCCCAGAGTTTTGATAGAGGGTCTGCTGTTGTAATTGTGGTTCTGATGACCCAGAAATGGCTGCTAAGCTACAAGATGGCTGCCACTGTGGCTGGCCAGCAGACTGTCGCTGGATGCCATGGGGAAAAGTTTGACTATTGTCTAATGCCTGAAACACTTGAGGCTGCTCTAAAGGCTGTATTACATGTTGTTGTTCCACTGCCACCAGTTGCAACTGTTCTTGCAAAGAAGGTAAAATCTGGACCATGTTTGGAACGGTCTTTGGAATACCTGGTAATGGCTGAATTTGGTTAGGTGTCTGTGAATCAGGTACCTTCTGCTGTAGAGAAGCAGTATTTTGGCTACACAAAGACTGCTGTTGATTTATGGAACCGTCTTGAGTAGACAAATGATGGATTTTCTGTGCTTGTCTACGAGATGAATGAGTCATCTGCTGATGCTGAATGAAAGCTGAGTGAGAAACCTGGCTTGGTGTTAGATGTGATTGGGAAATCTGTGCTGAGAAATGAGTGGGCTGGATCTGGGACTGTGAAGAGGCCCGCTGAGTGAAGGACATCTGCTCAGGGTGTTGAAGTTGTCCTTCTGCTGCCCTCTGAGATGTAATCCTAGTTGACTGCACCTGAGTTTTTAGCTGCTGGTGTCCAAAACTGACATCTGCTTGGGATGGAGCCACTGAATGCTGGACACTAAATAAAGGTTCAGTAGAACGTAACTGCGTATCTAAGCTTGGTGTTAAGTACATCTTTTGCTTCAATGTTAAAGAAGTACTACCTTGTGGTTGTGTTAAATAGGTTTGTTGCTCAGATGTCTGTGCTATACAAGGTGGTACAGAGTATAACTTTTGATCTGTAGAGTTTATAATGGGTACTTGCTGGCTATCAGGAGGGTTTATTGTGTATACTTGCTGGGTTATGAAGGTTGCCTGTTCAGTAGTCTGGATGGTGTAAGCAGTCTGTCCTGAGTAAGAGACATGTTCAAGAGGCAGTGCCTGATAAGCAGGCTGTTCCATAGGTTGCACAGGATAAGCTGCCTGGATCGCATATGCTGTCTGGTCTGCAAATGGTGACCGAACTGGAGGTTGCACTAGGTAAGCAGACTGCCCTTGGGCCAGTGCCAAATAAGAGGACTGTGCTGTAGGTGGGACTGGATAAGAAGTCTGCATGGAATAGGCTGGCTGTGATCCCGGTGGTTGTACAGTGTAAAGTGGATGCTCCAGGGCTGGCAGTGAATAAATAGGTTGTGCTGGAGCCTGGACTGGGTAAGTTGGCTGTGATGAGTAAGAAGTTTGTTCCTGGGGATGTATCACAAAGGGCAGCTGCTCAGGAGCCTTCAGTGGGAAAGGTGGTAGTTCTGCAGGTGGCCCTGGGTAAGTGTGTTGAACAGAATAAGATGGCCGTTCCAGCGGCTGAATCACACTTTCAATACCACCCTTTGGCTGCTGCTGACTTGCAAGAGCTTCAGACTCTTGCAGAATACAATCCTGCTGAACATTTTTCTGTGGTGATGCCATAATCTTAGGTTGTAAAAATAATGGCTGCTGCTGAATAGAGGCTTGGAAACAAGGCACGGTTTCCTTCAATTGCACAGTCTGGCTTTGTGGCACTGAAGAAGTTGGAGTTATAGACTCCTGATGTACCACTGGGCAGGGCTGTGATACTGACTGTATCTTTTGTGAAGGATGATGGGCCCCTGAATGACCCCTGATGGAATTAGAAAGGAGCTGAGCTGTATCAGCAGCATTCTGTGCACTGCTCACATATTGGGCAGAAGAATGATTCAACAAAGCTTGAGGGTGATTAACCAGTAAGAAACTAGAAGTCTGATTGGCATCTGGTGCTTTGGTTAATGCCTGATTCCCATTTTTGGGGCCAGGCTCAAGTTGAAGACCAATTGTTGGATGCTGGGAAGTCATCTGTGAAGCAGGCAATGTCTGAGGAGAAACGGCAGAAAGGACTGGTTGTGGAACTCCAGAAACTGACAAGTCTAAAATCATGGGTTGGGCTGAAGTTTGTCCATCTGTTCCAAGAGCCAGCTGCAGTTCCTGGTGCTGGTGCAAGGAAAATTCAAATTATAAATGTATATACCATGCCCATTTTAATGGGACTGTTCCAGATGATTGATAAAATAATGCTATATTCTAAAAAAAGTTATCTAATTATCAAAAAGGTGCTAGGTATGGCATTAGTTCCATAAAAATCCTAATACCATGAGTAAATGCTAGTTAAATATACAAAGAGCTGAGATTAGTCCCAGCAATATACTGCTCATGGTTTCTCATTTATTGCACTTACCACATAACTCATTTGAACCTTGGCAGATTCAGAGTAAATGAATCTGATACCTTCACACACCAGATAGTGGAAGTCCCAAGAGAAAACAAAACTGATTTCATTATCACAGCTAAAATGAACCTAAAATTCGCTGGAATTAATATAGATTGACTAAATAATTCCAAGAACTTGGGCCACCAGGCTCATAAAAAGACCCAAATGATCAAAATCTTGCTTACATGGATTTTATATAGTAGGTGAAAAGGACAGATTACAAAGATAATATGCATGTAATATACATATGCATCTATAACAAAACTATACATGGGTACATAGAAAAACAGACAAACATAGAGCTATATACCCCGAATATAAGTGTCTCCAGCTGGAGGGATAACAAAATTTTCACTTTCTTCTATATAATTTTATGACCTTTAACTTTTTAAAATAAGCACATAACACTTTCATAACAATATTTAGCTTTTTTTCTCCACAAAATTTTAACTTTAAAAAAAACTTGGAAACACATTTTAAATTCACATACCTGTATACTTATGTGGTTGAATCTGAGTTAAATGTAAGAATCTATTCAACATACTTTGCATTATAGTCTTAGAAAGAAACAAACCAAACCACAACATGAGCTCAATTACAAATATGTACTGTATCACTTATAAAGACTAGCCAAATACTAGGACAGCTCAACTATATCAGACTAAATCTGCCCGCTGCAGATTTTAAATGTATCTGGCATTTGTCAAGTACGTGTATGCTTTCCCCTTACAAGACTGTGAGCTCCTTGAGGAGGCTAAAGACCATGTTGTTTTTTACTTTATATCCCTAGAAGATGGCAGTCATTAAGTTTATCAATGAACTGGGTTTGATTGTACACCAATCTCTTAAACAGATACATCAGCTGCTATCTAAGTAGAGAATGCCCAGGAGTTTAGAAGGCACATGCAGGGAATGGTGGGTAGTGAAGGGAGAAAGCAGGGTGATGGCAAAGAAAAGGCCAACCATGGGTCCAGAGTCCATAACCTAGGTAAACAGGATATAATTTGAATATATGAATTAACTCAAAGACTGTTTAATTATTGTTGGAAACACATAATGCTGACTTTACTGGTCTGAAAGACAAAAATACTTCTTATTCTCCTACAGAAATAAACATGAACCAAAAACAAGTCAAGAATTTAGATGGATGTGCCAAAAAATTATTAAAGTCTATGAAATCTTTTTTTGTGGTACTGGGGATAGAACACAGGGGCACTTTATTCCTGACCTACATTTCCTACCCTTAAAATTTTAATATAGGGTCTCACTTCATTGCCAAGGCTACCCTGAGCTTGCAATTCTCCTGCCTCAGCCTCCCAAGTCACTGGGATTATAGGTACCATTGCACCCAGCAATGAAATACTATTTATAATAAACTGCAACAGATATCACTCCACACTCAAACCAGGCTGGAAAAGTTCAATACCAAGAAGAAACTAGTATTACCAAGAAAAAGAGATCAAAGTCCTAAATAGATTTTTGTCCATACATTGAGTCCTCTGTTTCTTCCCCAATTATGCAAACAGTGTTTGCACAATGTTAGGTATATCCTCAAGAGGAATGTCTTGGGTGAAGGAAAGCATAAACAACTTTTAGTTTCCTGTGACCTTTATCTAAACTATGATGGATTTATAAAAGAGAATCTTTGCTTGTTAGAAAAATCTAGGCAGTGTTAAATTTGTCTCAGTGAATACAGAGTCTCTAAAATGATATCTTACCTTTGTCTGTGAGACCTTCTGCACAGTTAATGGGGAAACTTGGGACTGTGAAACAACTGTAGGTCCAAGGACATGTACAGGCAAAATAGTGGACTGACCTTGAACCACAGGCAAAATTTGGGGCTGAGTCAGATTTGGCTGCTTTTGTAACTATTAAAAAAGAAAAAAAAATTAAAGATAAACTCTCCCATTTATAGTAAATATGATGTTCTATATTTAAAAAAAGTAACAGTTCATCTTACCCCTGAAACTTGCTGGCAATGTCCTACCAGTTGCTGAGATGGATAAATTTGCCCTGGAACATTTATATCAGCCTGTGGGACACTAGAAACCATTTGAGTGCCCATCGTCTGGTTTGAGGAATAAGCTGCACTGGGCTGACTTGAAGTATCTGAATGTGTAACTGATCCAGCTCCTGCTTCAGACAAATTGTCACCTATAACAAAGAAAACAAGCATCAGACCCAAGAATTGGATCAGAATTATAATGGGTTGCACAAAATGTATGTATAACATGTCAAAATATACGCAACTGTCATGTCTATCCTAAAACAACAATAGAAAGGAAGGAAGGAAGGAAGGAAGGAAGGAAGGAAGGAAGGAAGGAAGGAAGGAAGGAAGGAAGGAAGGAAGGAAGGAAGGAAGGAAGGAAGGAAGGAAGGAAGGAAGGAAGGAAGGAAGGAAGGAAGGAAGGAAGGAAGGAAGGAAGGAAGGAAGGAAGGAAGGAAGGAAGGAAGGGTAGAAGGGAAAATAAAAAGCACAAAATTGAAATAGTATAGGTAGTAGTGTTTCTTTTCTTTCTTTTTTATTCTGAAAACACAAACAAGTAAAATATTTACACTGCCGAATTAATCAAAATCATCATTTAAATTCTCCATTAAGCAATGAAATGTTGGCACTGTGATATATACTAAAATTTTCTTTTCTTCTGCAGTTCTGAAGATTAAATCCATGGTCTTGCTAATGTTAAGCACATGCTCTATCACTGAGCTACATCCCTACCCATAAAATTTTCTTAATAAAACAAACCTGAAAACAATCACATACAAAAAATCAACTCCATTTACTGGCTGTTTCATGTATATCCATACCTAACTGAATTATACTTGCCATTAGGATTTCAGTAAAACAAAGAGTCATAGTTTCTTTCTCCTAGAAACTGGATAGGAAAAAATACTGCCTCTGTAGAACAATTGGTTATTACTATGCAAATATTGTGTCCTTTTGGAAAAGAGAATATGACAGCATAAAAATTAAAGGGTTTCTGTTTATAATTTAGCCTAAAACACAAAGGGTCTTAACATCTATAAAATTCCTTCCTGAGGAATACATTGTATCTTTAGTTTCAAATTTTCTTTATTAAAGGATTTATGTTAAACCCTTATAAACATTAGTATGGTCATTTGACTTTTTCTCTGAATAAGACTAGTTGCTAGATTTTAACTCTACTGCAGCAAGCACTTTGGACAAGTCAGTTAATAATAGTTTCTTAAATTTTAAAATAAGGAAACTAGCTGGCCTGTTTTAGGGGTTTTGTAAAAGGTTTGATGAAATAAATAACAGATAATAGAATCACCTAAAAAACACAAAAGTACTATTTAAAAAAAGGAAATATTGGGGCTGGGGATGTGGCTCAAGCAGTAGTGCGCTCGCCTGGCATGCACGGGGCGCTGGGTTTGATCCTCAGCACCACATAAAAATAAAATAAAGATGTTGTGTCCACCGAAAACTAAAAAACAAATGTTAAAAATTCTCTCTCTCTCTCCCTCTCTCTCTCTCTCAAAAAAAAAATTTAAAATTTAAAATTTAAAAAAATAAGGAAATATGATTGGACATTTGTATGTGCTTTATAAATTTTAATTGCTTTACCTCTAATGGAGGAGCAGTGCTGTTGTGGTTTTCTGTGTAGAAGCTGCTGTCGAGCATGTTGATCAACTTCAGTTTCTTCACATTCAGCCCCAGTATGCTGAGCAGAAGTAGGAGGCAAAGTTGTAGTTTGCTGCTGAGGAAGTACATTCCCCATAGACTTACACTGTGAATCCCTGCGTTCTTCCAAACAGCCAGCAGGCTTCTTCTCCCTTGTCTTTTTTATCAGGGTCACCCGATCTCTAATGGATTTAGCCACAGCTTTGGAATCACTTTCATGAAAGAATCCAGATTTGACCTACAAACAAAACATAGTAAGCAAGGCACTTCCTTAACATTTAAGATTTTGGCTATTTTTAACACCATTATTTTTTAAAATATCTTTATTTTATTTATTTATTTTTATGTGGTGCTGAAGATCAAACCCAGTGCCTCACACAAGCAAGGCAAGTGCTCTACCACTGAACTACATAAAACCCCAGCCCAACTAACATCATTAATTTATACCCAAAACTCCAAACTCTATTAATCAACAGTCAATTTGCTTATATATTCATTCATTCATTCTTTTGTTCATTTTTTCCCCTGGTACTGGGGATTGAACCCAGAGGCACTCAAACACTGAGCCATATAAAAGCCATATAGGTTCTTTACTTTTTATTTCAAAATGGGATTTTGCTAAGTTGCATAGAGCATTGCTAAATTGTGGAGGTAGGCTCGAATTGCGATCCTCCTGACTCAGCCTCCCAAGTTACTGGGATTAAAGGCATATACCACCATGCCTGATCTCTATATTCTTTCTTAATCAAAGACATACATACATGCAAAAATATAAGAAAATATTTTTAATAAATACAAAAAAAAACAACAGTATTACCAAGCATTATTGAAATAGTTTGGACTTTAAATAAAAATAAAAACTCTGATGTTTCATTACGTGCAGCCTTGTTACTGATAATTTATGACTGCCATTAAGAATTGTAAAAAATTAAAAGGGTTTCTTCATTCAGCAGCATTAAATGTCTACAATATGCCCAGTACTGGGGACAAGAGAGATAGATACAAGTAACTAAGTCGATCTTTTGTCCTATATGAACACAAAATTTGAAGGTATAAAATAGATACAAACTTAAAATGAAATGAAGTAGAAATGAGCTGCTAAAAGAGCCCGAGGAAATAGGGAAATGGTTACAGTGGAAGGTAAATTTGGACCTGGGTAAAAGGCAAACAAAGGAATGAACAGGCTATTGAAGAAAGTACAAATGAAGTCTGGAGTGGAGATCAACATTCTAGGCAAAAGAAGTATATTTACCACAAAATATTACATCTTACTAGGCATTAGAAGTATCAGAGGAGAGGAAACAGTTCTGCCTTATTGTCTCAGAGCAACAAAGGTGAGCAGCAGAGAAAATGATTTGAGAAGGTACCATGGCACATCATTCTCAATGCTATAGTCTGCTTTTTAAAGCAAGTCTTGGGGGTCTGCAGACTCTTGAAATATGTCACAGTAGTTGAAAGATGAATAAAATGTTAGTTGAAACAGCCAGGCATGGTGGTGCATGCCTATAATCCCAGTGACTTGGAAGGCTGAGGCAAGACAACAAGTTCAAAGCCAGCTTTAGCAACCTAGCAAAGCCCTAAGCAACTTACCAAGATCCTGTCTCAAAATAAAAAATAAAAGGGGGTGGGGAAGTAGCTAACTGGTAAAGGACCCCCGGGTCAAATCCCCAGTACAAAAAAAACAAAAGTTAGGTGAAACACACGTAACCTAATTGTGCTCCCTCCCAAAATTCTAAAAAGAAAAACTACCCCATAATAAATGAATTAAGTTAAAAACACACAAGAACAGGGTAAATAAGAGAACAGCAATGGTAACAACCTTTTGAATACTTTGGAATATAGAAAACAAACAGACAATAAAAACAAACCTAGTGAGGCTGGGGATATAGCTCAATTGGTAGAGTGCTTGTCTTGCATGCACAAGGCCCTGAGTTCAAGCTCCAGCACAAGACACACACACACACACACAAAAAAAAAAAAAAAAAAAAAAAAAAAAAAAAACTGGGAAAGGTGAACTACAGAAAACTAAGAACCATTTATACTGAAGAATAATCATAAACCACAGGAACTGATGGTACTAGGTACTTTCATAACTGAAGGTAAAGTGAAAATAAGGAAGACTCAGTTATAAGGTTTTATGAAGCAATTATTTAGGTCTCAGCATCTCACCCTTCCTTCCACACCTTTGTATGATTGCTTCTCCCTACCCATTAATTTAGGGTTTTGTTCTCTGAAGAGGGCAAAAGAAAGTATCTCTGGTTTTCAGAACATCAAACACAGTTGATATTATGGCTACCATGTTAAAAACAAAACTATTAAGCGACCATATACAGCTGGATATCAAATGCAGAAATGTTCAGACCTTTTCCTTTTTGGTTACCAAAATTCTGGTATTAATACCCTTATTCTCCAGGAAGGAGACTGAAAAATGCTTCTCTAGAGAATCTTACCAAAGGAAAATGAAAGATTTATAAATAACAATCTGAGATTCCCATAATAATGGCCCACTCAAGTACTCTATAGTAGTCAAAGTTAACAAGTCTTATTATGCAAGCAATAATTCCATCCAGATAGTTTGTTAGTTCCTGTAGCAGGTAAAATTAATGGCCCCTAAAGGACGCCCTCACCTGATGGCCAAACCTGTGAACATGATGAGATATCACTCCCATCATTATTGTATCTGTATATATAGCACAGATGACCTTAAACTAGGGAGATTATCTGAGTGATATTTTACAAGCAGATGACACTAGAAGGATTCACCAAGCCAACCCTGTTTTTTGAAGACATGATTGGGCACATGAAAGGACTAAAAAGCAGCTTCAAGAAACTGAAAACAGTCTCCAGCTAACATCCAGCAAGGAAACAAGGATCTCACAACAGAACTCCCAGATAAGAACAGGCTAGACAACACCTTGATTTGAGGCTTTTGAGATCCTATGCAGAGAATCCAGTAAGGCTTACCAGGAATTCTGACCTATATAACCGAGAGATAGTAAACAGGTGGTGTTTTAAGCTACTAAATTTGTAGTAATTTATAATGTAACAATAAATTCTTTATTCAAAAGAGGAGATAAAAATACTAATTTTATAGAGAGGTGTGACAATAGTGCACTCACAAAACAAAGTGCAAGATATTTACCCTAAAAAGGAATAGATAAAAAAATGAAAAAGGACTCTTAAAATTAAAAACACATTAGTAAACATGAAAAATTCAATAGAAGAGTTAGAAAACAGAGTTGCTAACATCTACCAGAGGAGAATAAAAAGAAAAAGAGATGGAAAATAGAAATGATGAGAATATTAGAAAACCAGTTCTAAGAGGCCCAACATCCAAGTAACTGGCAGTTCCAGAAGGAGAAACAAACAAGAAATCAAAATACTTCAAGAAACTTTCCAGAAACTAAAGGATATGCTTTCACAGATTGAAAGGATCCACAGAGTATGCAACAGTGGATGAAAACAGACTCAAATCAAGATACATTACTGTGAAATTTTAGATCACTGAGAAGAAAAAGATCTTCCAGAGTGGGAAAAAAATGCATCACATGTAAACAATCAAGTATCACAACAACTCTGGACTTTTTAACAATGATACTAAAAGCTAGATGAGCAAGTAGCAATGACTTCAAATTTTAAAAAAGCAAACAACTGTCAACCAAAAATGCCTTGGTCAGCCAAAATAATCAATTAAATACAAAGATGGAAAAAGGAATTTTTGTATTTCCAAGTCTCAAAGTATTTATCTCCTATGTACCCCTTTCTTAACAAGCTAGCAGAAAACTTAAAACACTATACTACAGTATAGACAGGATATATTGAATTTTTACACCTCTGCATGTCGGCAGAATCAAAGGAATACTGATTTTTAGTTTTATAGATTTTTTTAAAATTTAAGTCATTTTACATTGTTTTACTCATTCTAAAATATCATGTGCTCATTGTAAATATTAAAACAATACAAAGATATATAAAATATGTTTGAATGTCAGGCTCAGTGGCACATGTCTATAATTCCAGCAATTTAGGAAACTTAGGAGGATCACAAGTTTGAGGCAAGACCCAACAACTTAGCAAGACTCTTGTCTCAAAATGAAAAATAAAAAGGGCTGGGGATGTGGTTTAGTGGTAGAGTGCCACTCAGTTCAGTCCCCAGTACTGCAAAAATACCCCAAAACTTTAAGAAAAGAAGCTAGCAGAAAAGTGTTCCACTAAAACAAAAGGACAGGCCAGGTAAGAAAAAAAAAAAAAAAAAACATGGGATTTAGGAAACATAAAACCCAGTACAAGAGTGAGGCAAAGAAAAATCTAGGAAGATAGTAAAAAGGTAAGTATCCAGATGCCAATTGTACACCAGATGTCCAAGGAAAACATTTCAGATTAGAACAGCATAACCTTAATTCAATAATGTAAAGGGCTATCATCTCCAAGATCCCCACTGTCACTGTCCCATCCTTTTTAACCTGAGGTCAAAATATCCAGCCAGTCTTGATTAAATGCTGCTAAAACTTATGCATGCCCTTCCTATCAGTATTAGCAGATGCTTGGAGCAGGTGTAGACATGCATTACACCTCCTAGCAGTTAGTTACAGGCTATGATCTACTGAGGGTGGGGGCTGGTCACAGAGAAATTAGAAATGGAAAAATCAGAGTGGTCCACTTCCTGTCCAACCGTATGGTTACCAAACTAATTTCTGATCTGTACAACAGCCTTTTCCAGTATTCTGACTGTGCTGATCCATGGGTTTATTTCCCTGAACTTACTCTTAATCGCATACTCTGATTTCCCTAGAAGCAGCTCTTGTATGCTCTTAGGGAAGCTGAAACCAGATGTTGATCCAGAGACTCTCTTCAGTTTATCCTCTCCTGGGGTTTTTCATCTAATTATACTAATAATGCCCCTGTGTAGCCAGCTAGGTGTGTGTTTGCTATTAGGTTTACAAAATAAAACAATATATTACTTAGGTAAACTATAATGAAAAGCAAAGGAATAAGTAACAGAAAAGTCAGGATAGATACTGCCTAAGGAGCTGAGAAAGGGGAATGTAGCTGGGAGCAACACACTGGTGGCTTCAAAGGCAATGACAATGTTCTATTTCTTAACAAATGTAGTGTTTTATTGTTCTTTACAGTGTGCATACAAATCCTGTATACTCTGCTATTGAGATACATTTCACAATAACACAACAATTTAAATAAAGAAAACAGGAGACAGTGAAAGACTGGGCATGGTAATACAAGCCTGTCATATCAGTGACTTGGGAGGCTGAAGTAGAAGGATCACAACTTTGAGACCAGCCTGCATGATTAATGAGAATCTGTCTCAAAATTAAAAATAAAAAGGTCTGGGATATAGTTCAGTAGTAAAGTGCCCCTGGGTTCAATTCCCTATTCTGAAAATATACAAGCAAACAAAAACCAGGAGAAAGTGAGAGAAAAGAAAGCAATGAATACAAGAAAGTAATCAAACCTGATACCATATATGGCAGGGGAAAACAGTGGTAAAACTTACCATTTCATATGCTACTTCCTCAGGTGTATCTGTTTCTAAATTGAAACTGAATTCAATAGCTTCATTGTCTTTGTGTTTGCCTTTTAATTTTTTAGGGTCTTCAACCCAGAGTCTTAAAGCCAAGGATGAATTTGAGCAATCATCTTCCTCTGCTAGCTCTACCCTCAGTCCTGTATCCTCAGCAAAAAATGCGTGGTTTAGTAGGTTCCTGATAGACAACCTAATAAGCAAAATACATATCTCATTATAAATTCTTCCAATAATAAGTCAAAATTATTTCTACCAAAGCAACAACCTTATTTAAATTTTCTAGTAATTAAACCATTAATCTGCTTTGTTATAAAACCAAATCTTGTAAAGGATACAAAGAAATCCCAAATAACATGCATATATAATAACTTTAATTAAAGATTAATTATGCCAGGCATAGTGGTGCAGGCCTATAATTCCATTGACTTGGAAGGCTGAGGCAAGAGGATCTTAAATTTGAGGCCAGCATCAACAAAAACTGAAAAAAAGGGCTGTGGATATAGCTCAGTAGTAGTGTACCCTTCTATTCAACCCCCAGTAACACGGAAAAAATAAATAAAAAGATTAGTTATTACTAGTAAAGCATCTAGACAACAAACTTTGCTTTTTTTCTCTGTAGTGGGGATTGAACCCAGGTGATAGCACTACATTCCTAGTCCATTTCATTGTATTTTGAGACAAGCTTTTGCTAAATTGCCCAGGCTGGCCTCAAACATTCAATCCTCCTGCCTCAGTCTCCCAGTTGTTGAGATTACAGGAGTGTGCCACCACACCTACTATATAATGAACTTTAACATATATAAAAGTATACATAGAAAGAATTAGAGAAGTACATGTTGGGTGGATTGATTTTCCTTAAACCATCAGCTTAAGTTACCACAACTCCAATAATAGAATCTCAGCAAATGAAACAAAAACTCCCCCAACAATATAAATTCTAAAGTAAATTAGAAATTAAAACTGTTTCACAAATATTTATGTCATTGACTTCATTAGCAATGGTGTGCTTCACTCTTTAGAAGAACGTTGTGGTGTAGCTAATGTGGTTCAGCAAAGTCCAGTGGTTTTCTTAAAGTATTTAACTCTGGCTCTAGGCCACAGTGTACAAATAATGGAATCAACTCTAGCTTAATATCAAGGATTAACCATCACTGAGAAGAAAATAAAACATAAGGAAGGACAATTGTTTCTTCTTCAACTAATGTTTAAAAGACATATAATATTTAATCAATCTGTATTACAGGCCAGTGGGCGCTGAAACTAATATACTGCCTAATGTCTATGTAGAGAGCCCCTCCTGTACCACTTAAAACAGAAAAGAATCATGTGGACAACTTGGTGTCCTATAAATGGAGGATTTTCAACCCTCTACATTTTTTACTATTATTACTACTGTTCTTATTACTTTGGTACAGGGGATTGAACCCAGTGGCACTGTACCACTGAGCAACATCTCCAACTCTTTTTATTTTGAGACAGGGTCTTGCTAAGTTGCCCTAGTTGGCCTTGAACTTGCAATCCTCCTACCTCTGCCTTACTTAGCATTACAGGCATTAACCACCAGGCCTGTCAAGTCCATTTAAAATTTTTGTTTGTGACAGGGTCTCATTATGTTGCTCAAGATATAGTCTTCTTGAACTTGTGAGTTCAAGCTAATCTCCCACCTCAGCCACTCAGAGTAGCTATACAGGCCTGTCTCACCACACCTAGCTTTTATTAAGTGTTCTATAATAAAGCCATAATTCAATAGACCTAAGGTCTATTGTATTCTCAGATATACAATACTAAATCAAGTTAGAAAACTAATAAAAATGTGGAGGGTCAATGAAACGCTGATGCAGATTATTTGTTTGTTTAAAGTATATATCATTGATAAGGTAGTAAAAATTAAAAGATGTACCCACTAATTTAAGTCAGTAATTTTCCAAGGCTCAAATTAAAGAGAAGTAAAAGATAAGACTAAAATGACTTGTTCATAAGAAAACACACACTGGGATACAAATAATAAATCTACAATATTACTTCTGAAACAAAAACAACTATATCAACATTATCATTATTGTGACACAGGGATATAGGATCAAATAAAATATATCTATCTACCCTCAACTGGTAGAAGCAAGGTAACCTGTGTAGGCTTACTGCCTATTAAGCTGATGGTTAAAGGTGATGAAAGCTTGTCAGAATATATACACACAAACAACCCAAATGTCAGCTCAAGGAAAATTCAGCACATAATATTAAAGTCTAAAATGTCAAACAACATGCATTGATACACTTCACTCTATACCATATGGTTTGGCTTCCACTCAAAAGTCATACCTAGCATGAGTAAAAGGACAAAAAAATGACCCAGTGTATGATTAGAAAAAAATACATCCATCAGTTATGTCATTTCACTAGACTTGCACCCACCTTTCAGATTTGTTTTGACGAATACATCCTTCAATGATTTCTTTCACTTCAGGATCAGTGACTTTATTAAAGCTGGCTGGTTTAATGCCCTGGAAGAACAAACATGTTTTTTTCCACAAATTAAGCAATTGAAAATCCAATCAACATGATTGTTTTAACATCATTTTTATCATTAAATCACATTCCAGTTTTAAATGAGATAAATATATATATTTATATGGAAAAACTTTAATAACTTTTTTAACTAAAATTTTGCCATAACTCTACAAATAACTGTGAAAATTATAAAGCTAAATAACCAACAATAAAGACAAACTTATATATTATGTTTTATATTATATGATAGTACACAAAAACTAAAAATGTTCTCAAAGTAGCCAATGCATGACTGTAGTTCTAGCAACTCAGATGGATTAGGCAGGAGAATCTCAAATTTAAGGCCAACCTGGGCAACTAAGATCCTATCTCAAAATAAAAACTAAAAAGAGTTCAGATAATAAAGCTCAATGGTAGAATACTCCTGGATTCAATTTCTAGTAGTGAAAAAAAGGGGGTAAAAATAATTAATGATATAGAAAATCCTCATGATTTAATATCAAATAGGGAAAAAGAAGGACCCAAATATGTACATATAGTATAAAACCAATTAGAAAAATTATAATAACTGGTTTTTTTATTTTTTTTAGTTGTAGATGGACATAATCCCTTTATTTTATTTATTTATTTTTTTATGTGGTGCTGAGGATCAAACACAATGCCCACACATGCCAGGCAAGTGCTCTACCACTGAGCCACAATCCCAACCCCTATAATAACTACTTTTGGGAATCAGAGAACTATTATTTTAAAAACTTTTGAAAATTTCAAATAAAGTATTTTTATTTCAAATACTCCAATTCAATATAATTCAAAGTCTTCTACAATGGCAAGAATCAATAAACAAGCAGTTTGTGTATGTATATACACACATATATATATATGTGCATGCATGAAATGTATATGCCTATGTATGAAAATTTGAGAAATATATATATTTTTCTACTTAAGCAATACTGTAATACCAACAGAATCCTACATGGTAATTAACAGGTTCCACAAAAATTCATAATTCATAATGTTGAATAGGTCCAAAAAATGTATTAAATATTCCTATGATAAATGTATTAACTGCCTGAATCTGCTTATTTTATATGTTATATTACCTTTTATTTGAGTTCTAGATTTTTTTCAAATCAATATATTACTGCAATCATTTGATACAAAATTCCTAATTAAATTAGTAACAGAATAATATAATAGAAATAAAAATTATCATGAATAGAGGAAATTCAAGATCTACTTCTAGGTGGGCATAGTGGTGCACACCTGTAACCCCAGTGGCTTTGGAGGCTATGGCAGGAGGATTCCAAGTTCAAAGCCAGCCTCAGCAACTACGTGCAAGGCCCTAAGCAACTCAGCAAGATGCTGTCTCAAAATAAAAAATAATTTTAAAAAAGGGCTGGGGATGTGGCTCAGTGGTTAAGTGCCCCTGTGTTCAATCACCAGTACCAAAAAAGGGGAGGGGGATCTACTTCTATGCCTGTCACACTACCCTACACACCACAGAATCAGAAAATCCAGTATCATATACTGACAAATCTGGTAAGATAAGGAGTTAATTTGAACCCAAATTCAACACATTTTAAGATAAACGAAAATATGAATTGTGATATGGTAATTCTGTGAGTTTAAGGTAAAATAACAAAGTCATTAAAAATGAACTTGTGTTATTCTATTTATAGAAACAGTCATCTTTGACTTTTCCACTAGCCTATTATCCATTTCCCAGCCCTGAGTAATTATTGCCTTTCTCTGTTTCTAAGTGAAAATAGTTGCGGAACTATAATTTACAAATCAAGTACAAAATACTTTTCTACTTAGAGATTTCCAAAATGTGAGCCACAACTAAAATGATATTCTCTTTTACTGTGCTCTTAAAGAAAATTTCAAACATACTAAAAAGAATAGAATATTGAAGCTCCACATAACTATCATTTGCTTCAAAAACAATCGTTATTTCGTAAACTTTGTTTCATCTATCTACCTACATAACTTTCATACATTAGAGCACATTAAAGGAGATCTAAGGCATCATATAATTTGATCCACAATTTTTTCAGTTTATATCGCTAATAGATAAGATTCTTTTTTAAAAGATGTCATTATCCCAAGGCTGGAAATATAGCTCAGTTGATAGAGTGCTTGCCTCACATGCACAAGGCCCTGGGTTCAATCCCCAGCACTGCCAAAAAAAAAAAAAAAAAGTCATTTCCCTCCTCAAATAATCATTCCTTAGTGTTATTTAAAACCCAGTCCACTTTTAAATTTTCAAAATTGTTCAAGTGAAGTTTCTTTTATAGTTGGTTTGTTCAAGTCAAGATCCAAAGTCTATATATCACGTATATGGTGTGCTGGAGCTCTCATATAAACTCATAAGAGCTATTACATTTTCAAGAAATTTGCAAGCAATTTAAACACAACCAATTAAAAAAATGAATTAAATAAATTTACAAATAAATAAATTATATTAAAAGCCAAGGTAATAAATATTGAAAACACCATTCCATATTTTACCACATTTTGTCATTACTTATGCATTTGAGATTGTTGATAGCTATTGTATATGTGTAGTGGAAATATCATACAATGAGTGCCAGTATGCATCTCTTCCCAAGTTTGCATTCAGTGAGGCCACACCAATAACTTGAAATCAGCCAAGATGGAAGTATTCACACCACAAAAATTAGCAAATACTAGAAATCAGTGCTTTTCTTTTTTTGTTTTTCATGGAATCAACTGCTAAACATTTACCAGCTCAATACTACTCTTAAGTCTCTTAAATGCCCATCAAATGGAATACTATTAACCCTTAAAAAAGAAATTCTGTCATTTGTAATAACATGGATGAACCTAAAGAACATTGTACTAAATAAAATAAGACAGGCAAAGAAAGACAAATATAACATAATCATATTATATGTGAAATTGAAAAGAATAAAATTCATGGAAATAAAGAATAGAATGGTGGTTACCAAAGGTTGGAAAGGAGATAATGGGGAGTTGATAGTCAAAGGGTACAAGTTGCAATTATACCACAGGAATAAGTTTTGAGATCTTTTGTTCAACAGAGTGACTATAGTCAATAATAATACAGTGCATATTTCAAAATAACTTACAGTAAATTTCAAATGTCTCATCACAAAAAATATAAGCAAGAAATGTGATGTATATGTTAACAAGCTTGATTTGATCATTACATATCATATACGTATATCAAAACATCATACTGTATTTCATAAATGTACACAATTATGTTTTTTCTATTAAAAATAATAGTAATTTTAAGGGGCTAAAAAGCATTATCTAACCCTAAGTACATGTATGAAGACATAAATGGTGTGACTCTACTTTGTATACAACCAGAGATGAAAAAAATTGTGCTCTATACGTGTAATATGAATTGTAAAGCATTTTGCTGTCATATATAACAAATTAAAATTTAAAAAAAGCATTATCTATTAGTATTAGCTATTTCACAATAATCTCTTCCATGGCCTATCTTGAGCCACTCGACTATATATGAAGTAGTCGTCCTCTGAACAATCATAAAACTCCTGTTGCTATTTCCTTATATTTTAATTATATTCTCCTCCTCTTATTTTATAGTTGCTTGTGAATTTATATTATTCCCCTACTAGGAATATAAGATACTTGAGGGTAGAAATCACCTCTTCCTCATCTTTTCATTCCTTACAAGCTCTAACAGAAAAATTACATATACCTAGGACTCAAATACTGTATCTGTTGAATTATATTTAAATTGCCTTTCATAATCAGGCTTGTAAAACTATAAGAAACCTTCAAATCCTTCTTGTCAATATTATTCAGATTTGAAGAATAAGATCCATCTAATAAATATCTAAAACTTCATTACAAATGAAAGAATACAGATGATAACACCTGTACATTTTCCCAAAGACACTAATATAGAGCATTTTAGATGACCCCAATAGGGTACAGGTATGTATTATAAATCTAAAGATTATCTCAAGTCTGTTTTAGTCAGATTTTTTGCTGCTGTGGCTAAAGGACCTGACCAGCACAATTGTAAAGGAGGAAAAGTTTATTTGAGGGCTCAAGGTTTCAGAGATCTCAGTTCACAGAAGGCAAGCTCCATTCCTCAGGGCTTGAGTTGAAGCAAAACTTCATGGTGGAAGAGTATGGCAGAGGGTGGGAGGAGATAAAGCTCAGTTGGTAGAGTGTTTGCCTCACATGCACAAAACCCTGGGTTCAATCCCCAGCACCACAAAAAGAAAAAAAAATACTTGGGGCTGGGGTTGTGGCTCAGTGGTAGAGTGCTTGCACGCATGAGGCACTGGGTTTGATCTTTGGCATTAGATAAAAAAAAACAGTAATATGAAGGTATTGTTTCCATCTACAACTAAAAAATAATTTTAAAAAAGAGTGTGGCAGAGGGAAGTGGCTCACAGGTCCATCAGAAAGCAGAGAGTCCACTCTCCAGATACAAAATATCTACCCCATAGCTACACTCTCAATGAACCACTTCCTCCAGTCACACCCTACCTGCCTCCAGGGATTAATTCACTGATTAGGTTAAGGATATAACCCAATCATTTCTCCTCCAAACCTTCTTGCATTGTCTCACACATGAGCTTTTGGGGGACATCACATCTAAACCAAAACACAGCACAATTGTTAATGTAACACTGTTATACAAAACTAAACCAAAATTAGATGTTTCTCACACACACATCTTGAGATTATAACCAGGACTCATGCATGCTAGGCAAATGCTTGACCACTGAGTAACAACTGCAGTCCCAAAATTAGGCTTGACTAAGTCAAGTTTACCAACTTCAACATGAAATATGGGAATTTGTAAAGTAAAAAGAATAAAGTTATACCTACACTGGTAACTTTACGGTATATTTGAGCTGCATTCTGGCACTCAGAATAAGGGTACTCGGAAGTAGCCATTTCCAGCATACACATTCCAAAAGCATAGACATCTACGGATTCATCATAGTGCTCTTCATACATTTCTGGAGCCATAAACTCAGGTGTTCCTACAAAATAACACCATAGCCATATTTTGATTAAAGAGAAACTGTATCCACCAAGGTACCCATTTCCTTAAAGATTATCCATGTTAATTTCTGCTTTCAAAAAGCAAATCTAAAAGTATAAAATTTGTATTATATAAACAAAGCACCTACAGAATTTCCTTAACTTTCCATACTGATAAATTAAAATTTATAATGCTCAAGATTAGGTTATGGTTAATAAAATTTGTTTTTATTTCTATTCTTTTTAGTTCAAAATTTTCTGGATTCATTTAATAAACTTTCATAAGTTCTCAGAAACTTTCAATAATCCTAAATATATGCTACAAAAAAATACACAAAGACATTTCTGAAATAAGTTAATATATATATATATATATATATATAATAGATATTTCAAAGCACATTTACAGTGTAGGCCAGAGTTAGTACATTTTTCTGTGAAGGACCAGATAGTAAATATATTGGACTTTGCAGTTTACATGGTCTCTGTCACATAGTTATTCAACTCTGCAGTGCAAAAGCACCCATAGAGAGTCCATATATTAGCAGGTATGGCTGTGTTCCAATAAAATTTGATTTACAAAAACAGGCGGTGGGCCAAATTTGGCCTATGGCTGGCCCATAGTTAACTCATTCCTGGAATAGAACTATACAATTGAGAAAGCTCCCTATCCCGACTAGTAAACTATAAAAACGTTACTCACCAATGACGCTCTTAGCAAATGATGTACGCATTAAGGTGGCCAGTCCCAGATCACCAATCTTCACAGATCCAGTGGGTCCCGTGATAAAAATGTTGTCACACTTCAGATCCCGGTGAATAATAGGAGGAGTCCTAGTGTGCAAGAACTGCAACCCTTTTAAAATTTGTCTGCACCAGCTTCTTAAGACCTTTGGTTTCATGACTTTGAATCGTTTTAAGTACCTATATGAAGAAATAGAAGACCACATGTAAAAAAACAGCCACAACTTATTGTAAAAACACTATTAGGGGACATTACATAAGCAAGACGATCATTTATGCATTATGATTGCCATCCCTGTGTTGTCCAATATTATAAAAAATTTTAATGTAAGAATTCATTCTTATGTAAGAAAACTGACTTTCAAGTGACTGCAATGGCTCAACCCCTCCCTGCCCCTCAATAAAATGGTCTGACTCTCCCAAAAAAAGATATCCTACCAAGTGTAGCATTTTTACTTCAAAATAAGAAGCATGCCAGAGTGGCCTTTTTGGAATGGAAGCACAATTTTAAAAGGATTGTCTATCTCTTCTTCCTAATAATTATTAAATATAGACTCACCAGGTTTGATTACATAAAATTTTAGTACAAAAATGTTAAGAAAGTAAACTAAAAGTAAACCTTACATTTAATTATGTATAACTGATTATACTACAAAACAAAAATTATTATTAGAAAGGTAAGACTACAATTACATAGTATTACTCATTATATTTGTGAATATGGCTAAGCTGTCAATCATTTATTTTCCTTTACAAAATGGAATTATATGTTTTTCTATAACAATTTCCAATGCTAAACTTCTATGATATCCCAAAAATATTAATTTATCAGTAATGCATACTTTCTAACATACTTCATTAACATCCTGAGTTTTTTACTTACCAGAAAACACATTTAAGAAAACTTTTAATCAATAGTATAAAAATAATTGTTATGACCCTTGAAATTATTTTCAAATAAAACTCCATTGTCACTATCAACGTCAACTTACGTCTTTAAGGTTCCTGATGTCATTAGTTCAGTTACTAATACAATACATTTCTTTCCTTTTAATATAGATTCCCAGGAATCATAAAATCGAACTATATTGGGGTGCTGGAGACCTTTTAGCATCTCTGCTTCTTCCTTAAACCGCTGCTGCTCAGCTTTGGTTAACTTCCGGTCCTGAAATAGAAGAACAAGTTCCAAATTAAAGCCATAGAAAAAAAATTGGGGGGGATACCAGGGTTTGAACCCAGGAACAGTTAACCACTGAACTACATCCCTAACACTTTTTGTATTTTGATTTGAGACAGGGTCTTGCCAAGTTGCTCAGGGCCTTGCCAAGGTGCTGAGGCTGGCTGTGAACTTTTGATCCTCCTGTCTTAGGCTCCCAAGCCACTGGGATTACAGGCATGAGCCACCATGCCTCACTTTATGCATATTTCTAACACCACTCAAATTGAGTGCTTTATTGTTCCTACATGTGTATGAATGTATTTTCACCAGTCAGTTCTTTCTAAATAGTTACTTTGACTCTTTCCACACGCAATGCAGCAGTTATTATGTTTTGTAACTACATTATAAAACCGCCTACAAAATACATCGACACCTTATGGACTGGGGATGTAGCTCAGAGATAAAGTGCTTAACTAGCATGTATTAAGACCCTGGGCTTGATTCCCAGCATACACACACACACACACACACACACACACACACACACACACACACACACACACAAAATATCAGTATCTTGAAAAGCAGTATCTGAAACTGAATGCAAAAATGTAATAAAAAAAGAATACAAGAATCCCACCCCCAAGAAATCCCTGAGTTTTCATATCTAAAAGCTCTATAATGTCAGAGTGAGAATAATCAAAATGTCAGACACCTAAACATTTACTCTGGCTTAATTTCTGAATTAACAAAATATTCTAGGTTTCCAAAGTATCAGGTTACCAACCAATGAAAAAACTTCAAATAGGCACTCAACTTCTAATCTATTTCATTAAATGATATAAATTAAAGGAAAAACCTTTATAGAATTCTGAGGAAGGACTGTGATCCTATATTTCTAAACTCAGACAAGTTATCAATCAAGTTTAAAAGGGGAAAAAAACCCTACATTTCTAGACAGCAGGAACACTGAAATAAACCATCCCTCACACTATTTCTGAAAATATTATTTAAACATGCTTCAATAAAAGCATGGCCAGGGCCAGAGTGGTGGCACATGCCTATAATGGGAGGCTGAGGTAGGAGGATTTCAAGTTTGAGGCCAGTCTGAGTAACTCAGTGAGATCCTGACACAAAATAAAAAAATAAAAAGGGCTAGTGATTTAGCTCAGTGGTAGAGTACCCATGAATTTAATCCCCCAGTACAAGGGGAAGGGAAAAAAACTGCAGCCAGCCAAGTGTGGTGGTTTTTGTCTATAGTCCTCTGAGGCAGAAAGATCACATGAGTCCACAAGTTTGAGACCAGTCTGGGCAACAAGGTGAAACCTCATCTCAGGGGAAAAACAGATAAGCTGGCTTACAATAAAGTCAGAAATTTCCAAAATTTAGAGTTTAGAGTTAAGCCTAAGTAGTAATGACTAAAGTAATTGGTAAAACTGAATAAGTTTTCTCAGCATTAATTAAAATTGAAGTAACACAATGCAAAAGGAACAACCTGGAATTAAAATTCCAGATTACTTCATTAAAAGCTAATTAATAGAGAAGAAATAATAAAAACAATTTTTGTCTTTTTCAAAGGGGAGCAGTAGAGAAGGGAGTGATAGAATAATTTTTTAAGTTTTGATGTTTTTAGAGAAATAAATTCAAGTGTATCTATTTAACTTTTAGGTATAATGTATAATTTCCATTTCAAGATGGTAGACAACATATTAAATTATTTCCCCCCCTTCCTAAAACCCACAAAATGACAAAGGAAATATATAAATAAACCCAGAGCAGTGATGGAAATGTGAGAAGGATTCAAACAAAAATTTTAAGATAAAAATCCATACATTGATAGAAATATACTTTAATAAAATTCAAGACAGTCTAGGAAATGGCAACTCCATAAACATAAACTGGAAAACTTCTCCATTAAAGAGGTTTTGTAATTAAGAATTTTAAACATTCTTAGAATCAAATGAAGATGGAAACACAACATATCAGAAGCTCTAACATAACAATGAAAGCAGTTCTAAGAAGGAAGTTTTACACTTGAGTGCCTACATTTAAAAATCCAGCCAGGCTTGGTGATACACATTTGTGCCTACAATTCAAAAGGCTGAGCAGGAAGATTCCAAGTTCTAAGCCAGCCTTAGCAACTTAGTTAAGAACAAGATAAAAAAACAGGTACAGTCACAGGAATGAGACTTTGTGCTTCATTTTTGTACAATGTGTCAAAATTCATTCTACTGTCATGTATAACAAATTAGAACAAATAAAAAATAAAAAGGGCTGGGGCTATAGATCAGTGGTAGGGTGTCCCTAGGTTCAAGCTCAACACTGCAAAGAAAAATAAAATATTTCAAACAATCTAATGCTGCATCTTAAGGTCCTGGGAAACAGGACCAAATGAATCTTAAACTAGAAGAAAAAAGAAATAATAAATTAGAACTGAAATTAACAGAACTAGAAATTAACAACAATACAAAGGATCAATAAAACAAAGAATTGGTTCTCTGAAAAAACAAGATTGATAAAACCCTAGCCAAACTAACACAAAGAAAGACAGAAAAGTCCCAAATTAATAAAATTAGAGACAAAATGGGGATATCACACAGACACAACAGTAATCCACAGAATTATTAGGGACTATTTTGAAAATTTATATTTCAATAAATTGGAAAATTTAGGAAAAATGGACAAATTTCTAGACACCTATAATCTATCAAAATTAAACCAAGAGGATATAGAAAACCTAAACAGATCAATAACTATGAAAACTGAAACTGTAATAAAATCTTCTGATGTAGAAAAACACAAAACCAGATGGATTTACAGCTGAATTTTACCATTTCTTTAAAGTAGAACAAATACCAATACTCATCAAGTTACTCCATGAAAGTGAAAGGGAAGGAATGCTTCCACACCCCAAACAATGCCTATATCACCCTGATACCAAAACTGGAAAAGCACACTTCAAGAAAACTGCAGACCAGTATCATTGAACATAAACTGAAAATTATTAGCAAATTGAATTCAATGATACATGATCATCAGACTGGTTTCATCCCAGGGATACAAGGCTGGTTCAATATATGCAAGTTAATAAATGTTATACACCACATAAATAGAACCAAAGACAATGCAGTATCCTTTCATGATAAAAACCCTGGAAAAACTAGGGATAGAAGGAACTCACATCAATATCATAAAGGATATATATGACAAATCCAAAGCCAATATCATACTGAATGTGAAAAAACTGAAAGCATTTCCTTCAAACTCAGAAGCATGATGAGGACATCCACTCTTACCACTCCTATTCAAATAGTAGTTGAAATCTTAACCTGAGCCATTAGATACGAGAAAGAAATAAAAAGAGATAGAAATAGGAAAGGAAGAAATCAAATTATCCCTATTTGCAGATGATAAGTTCCTATACTTAGAATATCCTACTGGTTCTACCAAAGACTTTTAGAGCTGATTTTGAAAAATTAAGAAAAGAAGCAGAATACAAAAATCAACATACAAAAATCAATAGCTAGGGACTAGGGGTTAAGTTGGTAGAGTGCTTGCCTCGCACGCACAAGGCCCTGGGTTCAATCCCTAGACCACACACACGCAAAAAAAAAAAAAAAAAAAATCAATAGCTTTTCTACACACCAATAATGAATCCACTGAAAAAGAAAGCAGGAAAACAATTCCATTCACAATAGTTTCAAAAAAATATATCTAGGAGCCAGGTGTAGTGATGCATACCTGTAATCCTAGCAACCTGGGAGGCTAAGGAGGAGGATCACAAGTTCCAGGCTGACCTTGGAAACTCAGCAAGATCTGTTTCAATTAAAAGGGGCGGGGGCTGGGGATGTAGCTTCAGTGGCAAAGCACTCCTGGGCTCAAAACTCAGAACCAAAAGGGAAAAAACATAGCAATAAACCTAACCAAGGAGTTAAAAGACATCTCTAATGAAAATTATAGACCACTAAAGAAAGAAATCAAAGAAGACACCAGAAGATGAAAGATCTCCAATGTTCATGGACAGGCAGAATTAGTATTGTGAAAATGACCATATTATCAAAGTTATTCAATACGATTTCCACCAAAATGCCAATGATACTTTTCACAGAACTTGAAAAAACAATCCTAAAATTCATACAGAAGAACAAAGACCCAGAATAGCCAAAGCAATCCTGAGCAAAAAAACCAATGCTGGCCACATGCAGTGGCACAAACCTGTAATCCTAACTGGGAGGCTGAGGCTGGAAGATTACAATTTCAAAGCCAGCCTCAGCAATTTAGCAAGGCCCTAAGCAACTTAGTGAGACCCTATCTCAAAATAAAAAAATAAATAAAAAGGGCTGGGGATGTGGCTCAGTGGTTAAGCCCTCCTGGGTTCAATCCACAATACACACAAAAAACAAAACAAAACAAAACACTGGTGTGGAGATATAGCTCAGTAGGTAGAGTGCTTGACTCACATGCACAAGGCCCTCTGGGTTCAATCCCCAGCACCACACCCCCCCATGCACACACAAAAAACAACACATTAGAGGTCAGCCTGGACAACACAGTGAGACTCTGTCTCAAAAATTAAAGTAAAAATAAATGCTATTGAAGAACATAGTACACATTTTCCCATTTGATTAGAACTTTAATAAGACTTCTTTTTTTTGGGGGGGGGAGGGGAGTGTTAACTCTCTTGGCTTTTCTTCCTGAGTCACATATTTAATGATTTTAAAATTTTCCTTCAGTAAAACTGACCTTTTTGATAGACAGTTCCATGAGTTAAAGCAAATGCATGATCATGTACACTGTCACAATCAAAATACAAAGCAGTTCCATCACCCTTAAAAAATTCCCCTGTGTTGTCCATTTACAGTTAAGCCATCTCTTTACTCATACTCTAGAAATCACTTACCTATTTGTTATCCCCCTTTCTTTTCCAGAAATATTTTTTAATATTTAATATTTAATAATAATAATATTTAATAATTTAATTATTTAATATTTAAATTTTTTTAGTTGTAGTTGGAAACAATTCCTTTATTTATTTTTATGTGGTGCTGAGGATCAAACCCAGGGCCTCACACATGCGAGGCAAGAGCTCTACCGATGAGCCACAACCCCAGCTCCTTCCAGAAATCTTATAAATGTAAAAAGACAGTATATATATATACTCTTTGATCTGACTTCTTTCATTTTTATAATGTATTTTAATTAATGCATACCATTTTAAGTACCAGTAGATATTGCTTTTAATTGTTGAATGTTGAAAACATCTGTGAATGTACCACAGTCTGTTTCTCCATTCCCCAGATGAAGGGCATTTGGGTGGTTTCCAGTTTAGGACAATTACAAATAAAGCTACTTTAAATAAACCCATAGAGGTTTTCATGTGAATACAGGTTTGCTTGGATAAATACCTCAAGTGAGATTGATGGGTTGCATAGTCAGTATGTTTTTGCTTTTTGTTTTTCTGTTTGTTTATCTGGTTTTTAATTTATTTTGCAATACTGAGGATTGAATGCAGGAACTCATACATCCTATTGAGCACTCTACTATTAAGATATATGCACAGACCTGGTAAGTACATTTAACTTTACAAGAAATAACGATGTGCCAAAGTGTTTCTGCCATTTGTATTCCCACCAGCAATACATAAGGTCAATATGTGAAAGTTCATCTGCATGCACCATCCTCATCAGCAGGTGGTACAAGGATTGGTGTTTAGCTATTCCAACAGGTGTACTGGAAGTATTTGATTACGGTTTCAATATTCATTAATGATGAATGATATTGGGTCATACAAATATCTTCTTTGGTGAAATGTCTATTCACATCTTTAATTCATTTGTTAATTGGGTTGTCTGATTTTGTTGTTGAGTATTGAGAGTTCTTTATTCTACATACAAGGCTTTTGTCATTCAATTTCAAAATATTGGGTTCAAAATATCCTCTGCTAACTGTGGATTGTCTTTTCATTCTATAAATAGTGTCTTTCACAGAGTTAAAAATATTAATTTTGATGAAGTCAAGTTGCTATTTTTTTTTCTTTTCTGGATCACAGTTTTGTTAATATATTCAAGAACTTTGACTAACCAAAGGTCACAAAGGTTTTCTCATGTTTTCTTCTTGAAGTTTTACAGTTTTATGGTTTACTTTTAGGCCTATGATTCATTTTGAGTAAATTTTTGTATAAGATGAGATTTAGCCAGCACAGTGGTGCATGCCTGTAATCCCAGCAGCTCAGGAGGCTGAGGCAGAAGGATCATGAGTTCAAAGCCAGCCTCAGCAATTTAGTGAGGCATTTAGCAACTCAATGAGACCCTGTTTCAAACTATAAAAAAGAGCTGAGGATATGGCTCAGTACCCTGGGTTCAATCTTCAGTACCAAAAAAATATGAAATTTAGATTAAGGTTCATTTTTTGAAATATGCATGCCCAATTGTTCTACCACCTTTTGTTGAAAAGACCATCCTTTCTATATTGAATTGCCACAGCACATTTTTTTTCAAATCATCAGTCACATTTGTTTAGGTCTATTTCTGAACTCTGTGATGTTGCACTGACCTAGGTGTCTATCTCTTTGCCAATACCATAAATGTCTTAATTACTATAGCGTTTTGTAGATGCGCTTTATCAGTTAAGGAGGTTTCCCTTTATTGCAATTTTGCTGAGAGGTTCTATCATAAATAAATACTGAATTTCATCAAATGTTTTTTTTCTGCATCTATTGAAATGATCATGTGTTTTTCTTTTTTTCAGTCTGTTAATATACAAATTGAATTGACTTTCAAATGTTAAAGAATACTTGAATTCCTGGGAAAACCATATGTAATCATCATGTCCTTTTGTACATATTGCTGGATTCAATATGATTATTCAATATTCAATAATCAATGTTCAATGTTACATTGAATATTTTCATCTATATTTGTGAGGAATATTAGTCTATAGTTTTCTTATAATGTAATATCTTTATCTGCTTCTGGTATCACATGGGTGCAGGACTCTGATTTGACTCTTGTACTGCTGTCTTGAGGCAATTATTGCTCTGGACAAGACAGTACATAAAGGAAGATTTAGGCCTCCACTTTGCCACCCTGCAGCAGAGACTCACATTTTCCAGGAATACATTCTACAATCAGCAGGAAGAGATAAAGTTATCTCTTTCCCATATTTGTACTGTTCTATTTTCTTATCTTATTGATTTTGCTAAAACAGCCACAACATTTTTTTTCAAAGTGTGATAACAATCATTACTGCTTTACACTGGATTTTCATAAAAAAACAGCTTTATCATCTCATAGCTTAGACTATTTATTGAGTTTTGGTTTTGTTTCACAAATAGTTTAAAAATGAAGTAATTTCCTTATATTCCTACCTTACTTTTATTTTTTAATTAGGACTGGCTGCTGAATTTTATCAAATATTTTTTTCAGCACCTACTGATATGATCATATGGTTTGTTGATTGGTTTCCTGATATAGAACTGATTTTTTTTTTCAGTACTAGGAATTGAACCCTGAGTCTCACACATGCTAAGCAATCACTCTACTACTGAGCTACATCCCCAATCCCTCCTGGGTTTCTTCACAAGGCTCATTAATCATTTCCCAGATAACCAAAAATAGTATAACCTAATGATCCTACTATTTTTATATTTATATTTTTAAATTAATTTCAGTTATTTTTGATAATTCTCTCTTCCTTTTTATTTTTATTTGACCCTATTCCCTCTCTTTTGCTGTTATTTTTCTAGTATATTAAAGCACTAAATTTACTTATTGTTCATTAATAGTGAAGAGTTTAGGCTGTAAGTTTTCTTCCAGGAGCAACTCTTACAATGGCCCCCAGGTTTTATTGCAATGTCTTCTCTTTTTCATTGATTTCAAGTCTATAATTTCAATTTTGATTTGCTCCTTGATTAAAAATTTACATAGTGATGATTTTACTCTCCAATTAGTTAAGCCTTTTAGTTATTTATTTCATTATTATTTCTAATTTTACAGAGTAATGTAGAATATAAAATCTTTAACTCAAGGATTTCTTTGGGCCACATATATAATGAATTTTTTAGTGAATTACAGACATAAAAATGTATATTTTCCTATTTGAAGGATATAAAGTTCTATACATCCATCAAATGGAAAATGTGGATTTTTCAATTGTTCTGTATTTATTTACTTTTTGTGTACTATTCTGAAAGAAGTACAACTGAAATTTGTTACTTTAATTGTGTTTATCCTTTGAAAATATCTACCAGGTGGAGCAAGGTGCAATGGAACATGCCAATAATCCCAGGGACTTGGGAAGCTGAGGCAGGAGGATCACAAATTCAAGGCCAGCCTCAGAAACTTAGCAAGGCCCTCAGTGACTTACTGACACCCTGTCTCATAAATAAAACATAGAACAGTCTGGGGATGTAACTCAGTGGTAAAATGTCCCTAAATTCAATCCCCAGTACTCCCCCACAAAACTATACTAGAACTAGAACTAGATATTCTTGGTTGACATTATTAGCTGAAGTATTTTTGATGTCTATATATTTGTGATATACATATATAAATGTGTGTAAGTGTGTGTGTGTGTGTGTGTGTGTGTGTGTGTGTGTGTATACATATAAATCGGGGGGGGGGGGGCAGGGATTGAACCCAGGGATGCTTAACCTCTAAGCCACATACCTAGACCTTTTTGTATTTATGTTGAGGCAGGGTCTCACTAAATTGCTTGGGGCCTTGCTAAGTTGCTGAGACTGGCTTTGAAATTGTGATTCTCCCGCCTCAGCCTCACAAATTGCTGGGATCACAGGCATGCACCACCACACACAGCCTGATATATCTTCTTAAACAATGAAGTATAATTTCATAATCTCATGTCTAATGTTTTGTTTTGAGTACTGGTGATTGAATCCAGGCCCTCACACATGCTAGGCAAGTGTTGAACCACTAAGCTACATCCCCGGTGTTGGTTTTTTTTTTTTTATTTTGAGACAGGGTCTTGCTAAATTGCCCTAGCTGGCCTCAAACTTGGGATGCTCCCATGTAGCTGGGATTACAGAGTTGTATCTCCACATCCAGCTCATGTCTAATGTGTTAGCCATACTTTCCTCCTCCTTTGACAAACATTAACATCACCATTTATCTTAACCTTTCTCTAAGAATGTTTTCAGTGAACAATACTGCTGGGTTTGTTTTTCTTTTAACCTCTCACAGTTCTGAGTTTTATATTTCATTTTATTTTTTTTATATTGGAGATTGAACCCAGGGGTACTTTACCACTGATTTACATCCCCAGACCTTATTTATTTATTTATTTATAAATTTATTTTTGGTATCAGGGATTAAACTCAGGGACGGGCTCAACCACTGAGCCACATTCCCAGCCCTATTAATATTTTATTTTATTTTTTTATTTTTTTAAAGAGAGAGTGAGAGAGGGGGGAGAGAGAGAGAGAGAGAGAGAGAGAGAGAGAGAGAGAGAGAGAGAGAGAGAGAGAGAGAGAGAGAATTTTTAATATTTATTTTTTAGTTCTCGGCGGACACAACATCTTTGTTGGTATGTGGTGCTGAGGATCGAACCCGGGCCGCACGCATGCCAGGCGAGCGCGCTACCACTTGAGCCACATCCCCAGCCCTGTTAATATTTTATTTAACGACAATGTCTCACTAAGTTGCTTAGGAACTGGTTAATTTGCTGAGGCTGGCTTTGAACTCATGATCCTCCTGCCTTAGCCTCCCAAGCTGCTGGGATTATAGGTATATGCCACTGCACCTGGCCCTTTTTAATTTTTGATACAGGTTCTCACTAATTTGCTGAGCCCCCTGAAGTGCTGGAATTACAGGTGAGTCACTGGAATTACAAGAGTGCACTACCACACCTGGCAGTCTTGATTTTTTTTTAATAAGCAAATGCAACATGTCCACATTTGATATAGCAAATTTTTATACTTAATTTTACCCCCTTTATCTTATTCTATGTTCTAATTTTTAAACTTTGTTTCTTTTCTATTAAGAGCATATTCTATTTTTCTTTTTACTAATTGTTTGCCTCTTTTCCTGAAATTGATCAGAAATTATAGGCTCCAGAACCTGGAGATAAGATGTTCAAAATCCCTAGTCATTAGGGAAATGTCCATTCAAAACCATGAGATACTGCTTCACACTTATTAGGATGACTATTAATAAACTAATAAAATAGATAACACAAGTTGGCAATGGTGGAGAGAAATTGGAAACTGGTGCAACCACTATGGAAAGTAGTATGGGACTTCTTTGAAATAATGTCACAAAATTACCATATCTCCAGCAATTCTACTTCTAGGTATATAACTCAAAAGAACTGAAACCTAGGACTCATATAGATAGTTGTACAGTATGTTCACAACAGCATTATTCATAATAGCCAAAAGGTAGAAAAACTCAAATGCCCATCAACAGATATGGATAAAGAAAATGTAGTATAGACATACAAGAGAATACTGTTCAACCTTAAAAAGGAAATATATTTCTGCTATGTGCTACAATAAGGAGGAATACTGAAAACATCATGCTAAGTGAAATAGCATGGACACAAATAACTACCATTGTTGATTCCACATCTAGAAGAGACAAATTCATAGAGAAAGAAAGGAGAATGTTAGTTACAAGGAAGTAGGGTGAGGAATGGGGAGTTACTGTTAAAGGTAAAAGTCCTCTACAATGAAACTATAGAACACTAAATAAAGAAATTGAAAAGAACCTTTGATGGAAAGAACTCCTATGTTCTTGAATAGGCAGAATTAATATTGTCAATATAGCTATACTACCAAAAGCACTATATTTAATGTACTTCCTCCTATCAAAATCCCAATGACATTCTTCATTGAAATAGAAAAAGCACTCATGAAATTCATTTGGAAAAATAAGAGGCCCAGAATAACCAAAACAATCCTTAGTGAGAAAAGTGATACCAGAGGCATCACAATACCAGACCTTAGATTACATTTCAGAGCTAAAGTAACAAAAACAGCATGGTATTGGCACCAAAACAGGGATGAAGACTAATGAAATAGAAGGCATGGAGACAAACCCACATAAATACAGTTATCTGATACTAGACAAATGTGCCAAAAACATACATTGGAGAAAGATAGCCTTTTAAACAAATGGTGCTGGGAAAACTGGAAATCCATATGTAATAGAATGAAATTTAACCCCTATCGCTCATCCTGCATAAAAGTAAACTCAAGCTGGGTGCAGTGGTGCATGCCTATAATCCCAGCTTTTCAGAAGGCTGAGGCAGGAGGATCACGAGTTCAAAGCCAGCATCAGCAAAAGTGAGGTGCTAAACAACTCAGTGAGACCCTGTCTCTAAATAAAATACAAAATAGGGCTGGGGATGTGGCTCAGTGGTCAAGTGCCCCTGAGTTCAATCCCCAGTACCCAAAAAGTCAACTCAAAGTGGAATGAAGACCTAAGAATTAGACCAGAAACACTTCAACTGCCAGAAGAAAATGTAAGCCAGACACTCCAACATGTCAGCACAGAAACTGACTCCTTAACAAGAGTCCTAAAGCACAAGAAGTAAAATCAAATATCAATAAGTGGGATGGCATCAAATTAAAAAGCTTCTTCACAGGAAAGAAATCAATTAAGAGTGTGAAGAGAGAGCCTACAGGATAGAAGAAAGTCTTTGCCACCTGCCCCTCAGATAGGGTATTAATAGCCAGGATGTACAAAGAACTAAAAAAAAAAAAACAGCAAAAAAAAAATCAATAAATGGGCAGAAGAACTAAACAGACACTTCTCAAAAGGAAAAAATACAAATATTAAACAAATACATGAAAAAATGTTCAACATCTCTAGCAATTAGAGAAACACAAATTAAAACTACCTTGAGATTTCATCTCTCTAGTCGGAATGGCAATTATTAAGAATACAAATGAAGGCTGGGGTTGTAGCCCAGTGGTTGAGCGCTTGCCTCAAATGCATGAGGCACTGGGTTCAATCCTCAGCACCACATAAACAAATAAATAAATAAAATGAAGATATTGTGTCCATCTACAACTAAAAATATTTTTTAAAAAGAACACAAATGACCATAAATGTTGGTAAAGATGTGAGGAAAAAGGTACACTTGTGCATTATTGGTAAGACTGCAAATTAGTGCAACTACTCTGGAAAGCAGTATGGAGATTTCTCAAAACTAGGAACAGGACCACCATTTGATACAGCCTTACTCAGTTTATATCCAAAAGATTTAAAATCAGCATGCTTCAGTGACAGAGCCACATCAATGTTTATAGCAGCTTAATACACAATAGCTAAGCTAGGGAACCAATCTAGATGCCTTTCAACAGATGAATGGAGAAAGAAATTGTGGTATAAATACACAATGGAGTATTACTCAGCCATAAAAAATGAATTATTATATTTGCAAGTAAATGGATGGGCCTGGAGACTATCATACTAAGTGAAAAAAAGCCAGTCCCAAAAAAACAAATATTGAATGTTTTCTCTGATATAGGGAAGCTAATCCACAATATGGGGTGAAGGTCAAAAAAGAATAGAAGAAAAATCAGTGGAGTAGACAAAGGGAAATGAACGAAAGGGAAGAAGGATGTGAGAGAGAAAGACTAGAGAATGAATCTGACCTAACTTTCCTATGTACGAATATGAATGCCACAGTGTATTTCACGATCATGTGTATCCACAGGATGCTGATTAAAAAAAAAAAAACTGTAAGTAGATAGCAGGAAGATCAGCAGAGTAGAAGGAAGGGAAGAAAGGAAGGGAGGAGGGGAGGAAAAGGGGAAGTACTGAAGACTGAATTAAAAAATTATATTCCTTGGGCTGGTGATGTGGCTCAAGCGGTGGCTCAAGCGGTAGCGCGCTCGCCTGGCATGCGTGCAATCCGGGTTCAATCCTCAGCACCACATTCAAACAAAGATGTTGTGTCTGCCGAAAACTAAAAAATAAATATTAAAATTCTCTCTCTCTGTCTCTCTCTCTCTCTCTCTTTTAAAAAAAACAATTAAAAATTATATTCCATGCTTTTAAAATTAGGTCAAAAATCGTAATGTTATATATAACTAAAAAGAACAAAAAAAAATAAAATATGGTTAAAGTGATAAAGTTTTATTATATACACAAAATAAAAATATTCAAAAAAGTTAAGGAGCTCAAAGAACAAACCCAAGGAATGCTAAAGTTAGAAGACACCTGGAAACCAGTAAAGCATTTATGCTTTTCTGTCTCACTAAGATGACTAATAAGTCCTAAATACCCCTATAACTAGCTAGAGGTCATGCATCCACTCATGATAGATCAGCAGATCTACTCTGAAGAATAATGAATAAAATTTGATGCCTTTTGATTATTAATTTGGTACAATACAAGTCTTCCATGTGTCAAACTAAACTACCCCACTTCATCCTTTGATCGTACAGATCAAAAGTAGTCAGCATTACGAGTAAACAACTTTACAAAATTACTACGACTATATCTAGACATATTGCTAGGGGTAAGGTCCACTAAAAAGCTAGTGCCAAGACTTTTAAAACTCCGCTTCTGGGGCCAGGCGTGGGAGGGCACACCTATAATCCCAGCAGCTCAGGAGGCTGAGGCAGAAGGATCAGGAGTTCAAGACAGCCTCAGCAATTTAGCAGGGTCCTAAGCAACTCAGCAAGACCCTGTCTCTAAATAAAATATAAAAAGGACTGGGGATATGGCTCAGTGGTTAAGCACTCCTGGGTTCAATCCTCAGTACTTAAAAAAAAAAAAAAACTCTACTTCTGGACTGGGGCTGTACTTCAATGGTAGAGCACTTGCCCAGCATATGCAAGGCCCTGAGTTCAATCCCCAGCACTGAAAAAAAAAAAAAAAAAAAACTGTGAATTCAGCAAAATGAAAAGTAGTAAAACTCAAAGGAGCATCAAAATAATCCAAAGTAGAACTTTCTGCTACTGTTGTAATCCTGTAATCCTCCTTTAATCACACACAACCCCCCACACACACACATTTTACGTATGATACTGTTTTATAGACTAACTTCCACATATAATCAGTGAGAAGAATTCTTCCACAAGAAGGAAAAGATGAGCCACAAAAGTCAAACTAGAGAGAAGTGATAGCTTTTGGAGTTGAAAAGAAGCCATGAAAATTCTAGTATATGAAAATGATCCCTAAAAAGAAAGGTAGAAGAGGATCTCATGAAAATCAAAGGGAGATCAATAGAATGCAAGAAAGAGGCTAGGAGTAGGGAAGAGGAGAGAGAGAAAGGAGAAACACTGGGGGATGATGTTGGCCAAATTATATTGTATGCATGTATAAATATGTAACAACAAATCCTACTATTTTATACAACTATAATTCACCAATAAAAAGGTGGGAAAAATAAAGAAAACAATCTCTAAATCTTGCTATGTCAATGAAAGATTACAAAAAAGCATCAAATTTTTAATGTTATAAATATTAATTTATGACTAATAAATAGAAGTCAAGTACAAATTATCAAATAAATTTCTGCTACTCCACACCACTTTTTAAAAAGAGTCCTTTCATGAATATTAGCTTAGTAAATGGAATAGTAAAAATGCAAACAAAACCTTTCCTGAGTCATGGCACAATTCCAACATGACTAACCAGCATATGTATTTACTCAAGATAAGAAACATTTCATTTCCAAAAGGTAAACTATGGTCTTATCAGCTATGTCTCTTAATGCAAACACCAAAAATGATCTACATAACCAGGTCAGAGGCTGCATGGATCTATTTCTACAAATGTTAAAGAAAGAAGGCATCAACAACTATGATATAAAAGCTGTATTATAAAACAACTTGCTTGCTGTCATGGTGGTGCACACCTATGATCCCAGCAACTCACAAGGCTGAGGGAGAAAGATCACAAATTCCAGGCTATTCCAGGGAACTTTTTGAGACAATGTCTCACAATAAAATAAAATGGGTTAACAGTGTAAAGTGTCCCTGGGTTCAATCCCCAGTACTGCAAAAAGATAAATTTAAATTTAAAAAAGAGAAAGAAAAAAACCCTTGTTCAGTAAGGATGAATACTTCTACAAAAGCTTCAAAATGGTGCTTCTCTTACAAAGCACTATCAATGAATATTCTTGAAGAACTTGAGACTGTTTGGTATTTTATTACTACCACTTACTAAGCACACATGTGTCACACGCTTTACAAGCATTATCTCTAGTTGTCAAAGTTTTGCTTTTTAAGCTGAACAACAGATACACAATTACCATTCTTGTAATTTATTACTTTTTGTACATCCAAAAAGGTTATTGTGTTTTTTAAAAGTAAAGTTAAAAAGCTAAGGCTCCAGAATGTTAAGTTACTTGGCTTGCCCAAGAAACCTAAGTGATACAGGCAACACTGAAAGCCCAGTATGCTGAACTCATTTGTTTCACAATAGTTCAAAACATAACAAAGTGCTGAGAAGATGAACATGGTAGTACATGCCCTGACACTCAAGAGGCTGAGGTCAGAGGATCATTTAAGTCCAGAAATTGAAGTCCAGCCTAGGTAACACACTCAGACCCAGTCTCAAAAGAAAACTTGCCTAGCATGCAGGAAGCCATGTATTCCATGCTGAGTACCATAAAAAAAATGATATGTTCAAATAACTAGTAAGAAGAAAATTCTTAAGTGATCTATGCAAATTTTTATAATACAGACACAGTGGCACATGCTTGTAGTCCCAGCAACTTGAGAGGCTGAGGCAAGAGGATTACTTGAACCCATGAATTGAAGCGTAGCCTTGGCAACATAGCAGGTCCCCATTTCAAAAAATGATTGAGCCCAGGTGCCCTTTACCACTGAGCTATATCCCCAGTCCTTTTTAGTTTGAGACAGGGTCTCACTAAGTTGCTGAAGGCATTGCTTACAAACTTGGGATCCTCCTGATTCAGTCTCTCGTATCACCGGGATTATAGGCATTCACCACCATAACCAATCAAAAATAAATTTTTGTATATATAAATGATAAAATATAAATCCTTATCTGACTTCTTTGTGCAAGTTATTTAATGTATCTACATTTCAACTGCACCACCTGAAAATTAATAATCCTTACCTCATATAACTATTGCCAAGATTAAATAAGATATTCAAATTAAATACCCGTATAAATGCTCAATGTTAATTATGGTAAGCCAGTCATGGAGGCTCACACCTATAATCCTAGTGGCTCAGTAGGCAAAGATAGGAGAACTGCAAGTTCAAAGACAGCCTCAGCAACTTAGTGAGGTCCTAAGCAACTTAGAAAGACCCTGTCTCAAAATAAAAAAAAAATAAAAGAGAACTGGGATGGTGACTCAGTGGTTAAGCATCCCTTGGTTCAATCCCTGGTACCAAAAAAAATGTTAATTATGATAAATGAAAAATACATAGTATCCATTATTGCTAAATATACTAAAGCACCTCAACCACAAATTCCTCTGCTGTTTTCAGAAACTTCAGACATACTGGGGAAAGACCACATAAAAGTAAGAGGTAAAGCCTGGGGTATAACTCAGTAGTACAACATTTTCTCACATGCATGAGGTCCTGAGCTTGATCCTCAGCAACACACACACACACACACACACACACACACACACACACACACCAAAAAACCTAAGAGGTAATTAAATTAATAAATACAGAAAAATGTGGGAAATACAAAAATACAATTAGAACACTACCGTTACAGATATTACAGGTAAGATATACCAAAGCATATCAATATCTGAGGATAAATAATATATTTTCATAGTCTCAAAGTATCTACCCCAAGATATTTACTAATTTACAAAGAGTAAAATAATAATTTTAAAGTAGGAAAAACTCTAGCAGACAACACTTTCAACTGATTAAATCTATTATTGCCAATAATGCATATTAATAACAAGTAACTTCTACTATATTGCACGAAGTATATACCACTTCTGTGGTATCCTTGCCAAAAATTCACAAGCTAAATCTAATCATGAGAAAAGGTAAGACAAATTCAAATTGAGGTATAGTCTACAAAATAACTAATAATACCCTTCAAAAGCTCAAGACTAAAAACCTGTCATAGATTTGAGGAGATAAGGGTGATACAACAAGTCATTGCAATGTGGAATCATTAACTGGATTACAGAACTGAAAAATGCTGACCAGTAGCAAAAGTGATGGATTCTGAATTAAGTTCTATACCTTAGGTTAATAGTATCATACTAATGTTAATTTTGAGTTTTGATAAATGTCCTCTGGTTAAGATATAAACATACAAGAGATTGGGTGAAAGGTACACAGGAATTTTCCACACTATCTTCCTAACTCTTCTGTAGAAGAGAAAATTATCTCCAAATAAAAAAAAGAAAACTAAGTAGTAAAGGAGTGGTGTCCTTGTTCCCTACTTCCAATCCTACCATTTCCTTTACATAACATATATTTAAGAGCCCTTTCATCTTTTCACTAACTCCAAACTCTAAGCCTCCTTATTACCGACTATAAACTACTTCTACTTTAAGCTTTATGAAAATGGGGTCCATGTCTGCTTTTTCTCCCCATTGTGTCCCTAGCACTTAGCAATCAATGATTTGCCACATTGCAGGAATTATTTATTTGTTGAATGAACAAATGAATGGCAACTATATTATTTTATTCATTTCCTACTGCTACAGCAACAAATTACCATAAATTTAGTAGCTTAAACAGAAATGCAGCCAGACATGGTGGCACATGCCTTTAATCCCAGCAACTCAGGACACTGAGGCAGGAGGATCTCAAGTTCTAGGCCAGACTCAGCAACTTAGCAAGACCCTAAGCAACTTAGTGAGATCCTGTCTCAAAATATAAAATAAAAGAGCTGGAGATGTAGCTCCATATAAAGGGCCCCTGGGTTCAATTCCCAGTACCACTCCCCCAAACACAAATGTATTATCTTCCAGTTATAGAGATCAGAATTCCACAAAGAGCTTCCATAGAATAAAAACAAGGTGTTAGCAGGGCTATGCTCCTTTTGGAGGCTATATGGAACAATGTGTTTCCTTGCCTTTCCAGTATTCTAGAGGCTGTATGCATTCTTTGGCTTGTTGTCACTGCCCAGCAACAGCATCACTTCAACCTGTTTCCATTCTCAGATCTCTGACTACAGCCTTCTATCTTCCCTCTTTTACAAACCCTTGTGATTATACTGGGTCTACCCAGATAATTCAGGATAATATCCTCATCTCCAGATCTCTTAATCTCATCTGCAAAGTCCTTTTGGTAATATAAGGTTACACAGTCACAGGTTCTTGTGAGAAAATCATGTACATATTTGGGATATCATTATTCAGCCTACTACATATATCAATTTGTTATATTTTTTAAATCTATCCAGTAAATAGGTCAAAACTAATTCATTGAACCAATTTGGAAAATTAATGCTACTTCCGGGACTAGAGCTACTTCCTGCCACTCCCATCCTTTATCATTTTGTAGAAGTATTTGCCTTTGGTTTAGACTTAAATTATATGAATAGCTTTTTTTTAAAAAAGTTTCTTTCTTTTTTTAAGAGAGAGAGAGAGAGAGAGAGAGAGAGAATTTTTAATATTTATTTTCTAGTTTTCGGCGGACACAACATCTTTGTTTGTATGTGGTGCTGAGGATCGAACCCGGGCTGCACACATGCCAAGCGAGCGTGCTACCGCTTGAGCCACATCCCCAGCCCAATATGAATAGCTTTTAAACAAAAACGAGAACATAAATACTTAAGTTTTATCCATCCCTCCTTCAACATAATAACACTTTATCCATGAGTGTATTCTACTTCTAGGGCTGAATCTGTTGATGACAATGGGAAATTAAACTGAATACTACTACTTGGGGTGTGTCTATAATTTAATAAAGCAATTTATTGTGTAGCTCAAACAGAATCTAGAAACCTTTCCAAGAGTCATAAAAATATTTTAAGAACAAAATTAATTCAATTCAAAACACCACAAAAAATTAAGTGTCTCAGAGTGAATACTTTGAACAACTACATTTATTCAGAAACAGAAATTTTGCCATCTGTTTTTGGTTGTTTTTTGTTTGTTTTTTGTACCAGAGATTGAACTCAGGGGCTCTTAACCACTGAGCCACATCCCCAGCCCTTTTTGTGTTTTAGTTTGAGACAGGGTCTTGCTGTTTCTTAGCGCCTTGCTAAATTGCTGAAGTTGGCTTTGAACTTATGATCCTCCTGCCTCCCAAGTCGCTGGGATTACAGGTGTGGGTCACTGTACCCAGCTGCCATCTCTTTTTTAAATTATTTTTTTCCTTTATTAGAAATTCAACTGTTTTCATATCTAGTTCTAATTTCAAAATTAAATGCAGGACTGATACCTAAAAATAAGACTTTCAGCCATACATAATAGAGCACACCTGTAAATCCCAGCTACGTGGGAGTCTGAGACGGGACAATCACAAATTTGAGGCCAGCCTTGGCAACTTAGCAAAATCAGTTTCAAAATAAATAAATAAATAGTGCTGGGGATATGACTTAATGGTAGAGTGCTTGGTATGTTTGAGGGCTGGAGTTCAATCCCCAGTACCACTAAATAAATAAAGTAAATAAGGGATGTGGTATAACTCAGTGACAGAGCACTTGCCTAGCATGTGCAAGTTCCTGGGTTCAATACCCAGTATATATAAAAAAAATTAATGAGTGTTTTTTTTTTCCACCAGGCACAGTGGCATGTGCCTATAGTTCTAGATACTTGGGCAGCTAAGGTAGAAGGATCACTTGAGCCCAGAAGTTCTGGGGACCAGCCTGGGCAATACAGTAAGATACCATCCCAATAAGTAAATAAAAATTTTTAAATAAAAATTAAATTTCCCCAAGGTATTCTTATATGATGAAGCAAAATAAAATAGAAACAAGTTTAATCACAATTTTGATAGATACTTCAGGCACAGACATTAATAATGGATTTTTAAGCTGTTAACTTTACTGCATTGCTCAGAATACCATAATGAAAGTGTATTAGCATTACTCAACATGTCAACCTGTTATGGTCTATTATGTATTTTTCTTTTCCTGATGGTGTTGGGGTATGTGTGTGTGTGCGGGTGCACATGCATATGTATGCTGAGGATCAAACTCAGGGCCTCACAGACACAAGGCAAGCACTTTACCACTGAGCTACACCCCCAACTTCTGGTAGTTTTTTTTTTTTTTTTCTTTTCCCAGTATCATCTTTGGTTTAGTTCACCAACTAGAGTTGCTAGATGTCTAGATGCTATTAAAGGATTCCTGTTTACCCTGAGAAGAACACAATCATATACCTGGCCCCAGAGTAAAGCTTACGACAAACATTTAAATACATTTTAGGAACAACAAAAAAATTCAGGTATCTATGATGTTTCTTCATTTCTTCATTTGGAAAATAGCCACATTATTTGAAAATTCATTAGAATTAAGAATGTCCTAGGGGCTGGGGTTGTGGCTCAGTGGTAGAGCTCTTGCCTTGCACACATGAGGCACTGGTTTGATCCTCAGCACCATATAAAACAAATAAATTAATAAAACAAAGGTATTGTGTATTGTGTCCATGTTCAACTAAAAAAAAAGAAAGTCCTAGTTATAGTAAAATAAAAACTGGTGTTTCCACACATAGAAGTAGAGTGCTACTGATTCTTGAGTTTTAAATGGAGAAGGAAATAATTACAAACTCCTATGACTGACTCCTTCTGAGAGTTACTGAACATATCTTTCAGGAACATCTAACTAAGTCTTTCAACAGTAAAATAGTCTTCTAAAACCAGGCAACACAGCACCTGCCTGTAGTTTCAGCTAATTGTAAGACCAAGGAAGGAAGATCACTTGAGCCCAGTAATTCAAGATCAGCCTGAGTAACATATCAACATCCTGTCTCTTAAAATAGTAAATAAAATAAAATAGGCTTCTAAATACCACTCATGACTAACCCTTATTCACAGTAATTTACCAATTTACCAATTCTTTTATTTTATTTGTGGTGCTGGGAATAGAACCCAGGGACATGCACATGACAGATCATCAATCTACCATGGAGCTACATCCCAAACCCCCAAGTCCTTTAGAAAAAACAACAGGTCAAAGTTTTTCCACTAATGCATAAAAATCAACTTATGGAAACCATAAATTATGACAAAGTATTGAAATGCAGGTGTTTATAGCCAAATCCTGAAATCAAAGAGTTTTTAACATTCTCAAAGTTAAATATTGGAAGTAAAATCTCTATGATAGGTCAATATATACTAAAATAAATAGATGTGAGTTGAAAAGAATTGTTACACAAGTTCAAATATTCACAAAGGGAGAAGGGGGATGCCTGTATAGGATGGTATTAAACCTATTGCTGAACTGGGTGCAGTGGTGTGGCTCTGTAGTCTGAGATAAGAAGATCAAGAGCTCAAAGCCAGCCTCAGCAATCCCAAGGCCCTAAGCAACTCATTGAGACACTGTCTCTAAATAAAATACAAAATAGGTGGGGATGTGGCTTAGTAGTCCAGTATCCCAGAGTTCAATTCCCAGTACCCCCCCCACCCCCAAAAAAACTATTGTTGAGCCAGCGAGGTAGCAACTACTTATTAGCATGGGGGAGGCTCTGGGTTCAATCCCAAACACCAAAAAGCAAAACAATGAAATCAAGTTTATTATTGAGCTATGAATTTCAAACCCAATATACAAAATTAAAATTTAAAAAGCAGATATGGTGGTTTGCACCAACAATCCCAGGTACTTTCCTGAAGTAGAAGGATCTCCAATTCAAGGACAGCCTGGGCAATTTAGGGAGACTCCATCTCAAAATAAATTTAAAAAAAAAATCTCCTGGTGACATAGCTCAGTGGTAGAGTACTTGCCTAATAGGTATGAAGTATCAGACCCTGTGTTCAATTCCCAGCACCACAAAAATAAAAATAAAATTTAAAAGTAAATAGAACAAAATAAATTAAATAAATAAAAAATTTGAAAAGAGCTGCATGATACTAGGGAAGAAGAAGCAAGAGACAGTATGAATACAATAAGATAGTTTACATATTTTAATAATGTTAATAGAAAATACATATCAAATTGATAAAAGGACATATCAATGTATGTGTGTATAAAATCACACATACACACACACACACACACACATATATATACACAGAAATTTTGAGAAAAAATCTAGAATTTAAAGATTTAAATTGCTCACTGCAGTTTTTCCATAAAATTATTTATAGAATAAGATTTCATAGACGAATGAGAAATTATACATTATAAACTGCATAGTACTCAAGAAAGTAATTAAAAACTGATGCCCCAGCCAGGTGCAGTGGCACATACCCACAGTTTCTCAAGAGGTGGAGGTAGGAGGATCATAAGTTCAAGGCCAGCCTCAGCAACTTAGTGAGGCCCTTACAAACACAGCAAGACCCTGTCTCAAAAGAAAAATAAAAAGGGCTTGGGGGAGTGGGGGCTGGAGCTATAGCTCAGTGGCAGAGCACTTGCCTAGCACATGTAAGGCCCTGGATTTGATCCTCAGCAGCACCACATAAAAATAAACAAATAATGTAAAAGTATTCTGTCCATTTACAACAACAACAAAAAAGTTTTAAAGGGCTGGGGGTATGGCTCATTGATAAAGAGCCTCTGGGTTCAATCCCTAGTACCAAAAAATAAATAAATAAAAAATAAAAAGGACTAGGAATGTAGCTCAGTGGTAAATCACCCCAAAGTACCAAATCCTGGGATTCAAAATAAACTAGTTTTCCTTAATTCTAAATATGCAGAAAATGAAGCATATCCAAAATCTAAGTAAATAAATTCACTAATTCTGACATTTCTTTCAGAATAGAAAATTGAAATTGTCATTCTCTGTATAAATAAAAAATGTAGTTTATATCCAGGGATGGTGGTGCACCCTTGTAAACCTAGCAACTCAGTAGGCTGACGCAGGAGGATCACAAATTCCAGACCAGCCTCAGCAACTTAGTTGAGACTTTGCCTCAAAATTAAAAACAAAAAGGGCTGAGGATATAGCTCCATGGTAGAGTTTCCCTGGTTCAATCCCCAGTACACAGGGAAAAATGTACTTTATTTACTTTATATAGATTTGCTCCACACAGAGATTCCCCATACTGGTTGTATATCCTATCAGTTGGGAAATTTTTAAATAAATTCCTGGGACCCATCATCTAGAGATTTCAATTTGAAAAGTGTAAAGTGAAGCCAGGAATTATTATATTTGATAAAATATAACTCTTATGTTAGTGTATTAAGGGAATTTCTATATGGTTCAGCAAGTTCTTGGGATTGGTTCTATATTTCAGTGCTTTTCAAACTTGACTTGCTCCATATACAAATCACCTGCAGGTTTTATGCAGCAACAGATTCTGATTCAGTAGGTCTGAGATGGGTCCTGGGACTCAGCAGTTCCAACAAGCTCCCAGGTGATGTCCATCTATACTATTGGCATAGGGATGCTTTCCCCCACCACCACCACTACTCTTTTTTTTTTTTTTTTTGGCAGTGCTGGGGCTTGAACCCAGGGACCTCACGCACACTAGCAAAGTACTCTACCACTAAGCTGAGGATAAAACTTTGCGTAGTAAGATCTCATGGGCTATTTGAACATTTCCACAGGTGAATGATAATAGACATTCCCCTAGGCAATTTTCTACCACTGGAATATTTTTTCAAGTTTTACCTAAACATCCATTAACACAGCTAGAATATATAATTTATAAAATACTTGATCTTTAGGTACTCTACTACCAAGTGAATGGAAATTATCCGTCCCATGTACAGAAAGAGTACCACTAAAAGGTGAGTGCTACTGATATAATAGAGATGAAATATAAATGTACATAATTTTCAATAATATATTGAAGGGTATTCATCATAGCCATGGTTATCTTAGTGAAATATTGGAAAAACACTACATATCTAACAGAGAACTAATTAAATAATGTAAATGAAACTTACAATGAAATCCTAAGCATCTATTAGAAATACTTATGTGTGTTTCTCATGGTGGCACACACTTACAATTTCAGTAACTTGGGAGGGTAAGGCTGGAGAATTGCAAGTTCAAAGCCAGCCTCAGCAATTTAATGAGACCCTATCTCAAAAGAGGGGAGACAGTGCTAGGGATGAGGCTTGATGGCAGAGTACTTGCCCAGCATGCATGAACTCTGGATTCAATCCCCAGTACCGTAAAAAAAAATAATAATAATAGTTATCTAAAGGTACACATAATAATAATGAAAAGATGTTCAAGGTAAGTAAAAATAAAGGTTACAGAACCTTATGAAAAGATATATATATAATGAAAAATGCTTAAAACATACTCAATACTCAGAGTGGGATGTAGCTTAGTGGTAGAGCACTTGCCTAATTTATGAGAAATCCTGTTCCTGCATTTGATCCCAAACACTGGGGTGGGGGGTGGAAGCAGCAGCTTAGTAGATGGTTTAGTTCCAGCTACTTGGGAGGTTGAGACAGGAGGATCACATGAGGCCAGGAGATCAAGGTCACCCCTAGGCAACACAGAGAGACCCTGTCTCAAAGAAAAATTTTTAAAAGAGTTTCCTAGAAATCCAAGTATCTGGACAAAGTTCTAACTTATCTGATGGCAACCTACAACAAATTCAGAACAGATAGAATCATGGTGCTTTAATACATACAAAACCACAGAGACCATTAGAATTTGAACAAAAACCTACCTATATTTAGTGATTGATTTTATCTTAATTTTAAGCATCTCAAGTAAACACTGATTATTTCTCATGAGCTAATTGAGGTCACAAAGGTTCTACATTTATCTGAAACTTTTTTTCAGTGTTGGGATTAAATCAAGGGCCTCGTGTTCAAATGTTTTACCACTGAGTTACAATGCCAGCCAGCCCTATCTGAAATTACTCTCATTATAACCTCCTTTATGATGTTGTCCCCTCCACCCATTTAGTCTTTCACTAGTTAATAGTGCCACATAAACATTTATCATGGAGCCAAATATCTAGGTAATTTAATAATTCTTCCATTGTTTTCATTTCTCCCCTTAAAACACATTTCAGCTGATTAACATAAACAGAATCTGGTGATTATCTCACTGCAGTAAACTCAAAGGCATGGGGAATGTATATCAACAGATGTCCTCAAAGGATCAAGAAAGCCAGGCACTGAGGCACATATCCATAATCCCCAGCAATTTGGGAGGCTGAAACAAAAGGATCCCAAGTTCCAGGCCAGCCTGGGCAATGAGACCCTGTCTTAAAATGAAAAATAGAATGGCTTGGGGATATATAGCTCAGTGGTACAGTGGCCCTGGATTCAATCCCTAATACCACAAGAAAAAAAAAATCAGGAAAAAACTTTTCTGCTATGAAAAGCACATGAACTGTTCCATTTTGTTAAGAAAGAGAGAAAGGCTAGATATCACAATGCACATATTTCAATCATACTCAAGTATTTAGTACAATGATCAACCAATAAGGCAAATATTTACTAAAAGTTTTCAAAAGGAGATTTCAGCAATTTCCTAAGGATAAAAAATAAAGATAACTTTACCCAAAAAAGCCATCACATACATTTTCTTTTTTAAACGACAGGAGGGGATGATAGTATATCCCAGTGCCCCAGCATCACAAAAAAAAATTAAATTAAATTAAAAACAGATGGGAAGGCTGGGGATGTGGCTCAGTAGTTAAGCACCCCTGAGTTCAATCCCTGGTACCAAAAAAAAGGGGGGGGGCTGGGTGTGGTGGTGCATGTCTATAATCCAAGTAACTTGGGAAGCTGCAGCAGGAGGATCAAGTTCAAGTCCAGCATCAGCAACTTAGTGGGGCCCTAAGTAACTTAGCAAGACCCTATCGCAAAATAAAAAAAAAAAAAAGAACTGGGCATGTAGCATAATGGTTAAGTGTCCATGAGTTCAATTCAAATACCAATTAATTAATTAATTTTAAAAACAGAGGGGAAATAATAGGAGAAAAAGTCTGGCATGAGCTCCTAGAAAGATCTAGGAAACAAGCATAATTTCTGATCAGTGAAGGACAAACCCTTCATTTTTTAAAATCCATGATATATTTCAATTTGGATCACTCAGAAGGTCAGGCCAGATAAAACTGGAATTTATTAAAACCAAGAAGAGTATATACCTACCTGCAGCTCACACCAAGCAACCTCAACCCATGTTTCAGTGTCCAGTCCTTTATATACTGTTTTAAATGCTCCTCTTCCCAACTCTATGTCAAACTTCAGGAACCTGCCACTAGGAGAAGTTGCAACAGCCTTCATTTCTGCTTCTTCTTCTATTTCCTTTTCATTTTTCTCCTTCAAACAATCTTTTGAGGATTCCAATGTTGCCTTTGAACACTGTTCATATTTGACTTCTTGTCCACCTCTTAGCACATTTGTAGGAAGCTTATCTACTCGAGGAATATTTGTTGCAGCCTTTATTCTCTCATCTTTGGGGGAAGATTCGGCAACTTTGTCTTCTTCTGTCATCTCAACACTCTTACGGAAAAATCTCTTTCTTTCTATGGTTTCCCCAGTAGCAGAAAAGGTACTGTTTTTTCCCTTTAGTTTAGCTTCTACTGTCAAAGTTGCAGCAACTTGAGGAACCCTGGTTTCGAAGGAAACTCCATCAGGTTTCTCAGAATCTTCCGTGCTGGCTGGCTCCCCTGAATCAGTGGCCATTGTAACTAGGTTGGCACTAAAATCTTTCCTGTTCAACTCTTCAGTCCAGTTACATCTCAGGTATCAGAATTATCAGAATGGACTTCCTTTTATGTGGTCATATATTTCCATAGCAACCTGAAGGGGGAAAAAGGATATTTTTAAATCATCCCACAAAGGAAATCATTAAGGAGAAAACAATCACCTGATTTTAATCCCTTTATTCTTAACAAGTTTATTCTTTTTTTCTAACCTTAGCAACCAATAGCCTCCAGGGACTCTTCTCTTGTTTACCAGGGTAGCCCACAGTGCCTAGCAGACCACTTTGTGTAGTTCAACCTATCTTCATATTACATGAATATTGGTTAGTTCTTAGCCCTATATATCTATTCAGTAAATTCAAAACAAGTGTCCAAACCCTGAGTTAAATAACAGATGTAGATACATAACATCAAATTTACCATTTAACATGATTAAGTGTGTAAGTAAGTAGAATTTATTAATTCACAACATTCAGAATGGTGTGCAATCATCATTTCTATCCATTCCCAAAACTTTTTCCTTATTCCCAAGTGAAACTCTGTACCTATTAAACCAAACTTCCCTATCCAACTGGGTACAGTGGTACGCACCTGTAATCCCAGCTACCTGGGAGGCTGAGGCAGGACAACAGCAATTTCCAAATCAACCTGGACAACTCAGTGAGACCCTAACTCAAAATAAAACAAAAAGGACTGAGGATATAGCTCAGAGGTAGAACACCCCAGGTTCAGTCACCAGTACCACAAAAACAAAATTTCTTTTTCTCCAGTGCAGGGATTAAACCAAGGGCCGTGCATTAAACTTTGCAAATTCCTTAACACTGAAATACATCCCCAGCCCAACACTATAGTTTTCAGTGAGATAAAAAAGATGTTTCCTACATATTATATGGGTCAATGAAAAAAAAAATTTATGCAAGTTTCCAAATACACAAATAATCTCTTGTAATTCCAGCTACTCAGGAAGCTAAGGCAGGAGGATTGCAAGTTCGAGGCTAGCCTGGGAAAGCCTCAAAATAAATCTTTTGGAAAAGGGCTGCGAATGTAGCCCAGCAGTAGAGCACTTGCCTATCATTTGCAAGGCCCTGACTTCCATCTCCAGGACCATGAAAACCAGAAAAACAAATACATAAATAATACTTACTGAATTATGGAATTATGAATTTTTTCTGCCTTTTTACATTTTCTAAAACTTCCTCCAATTAATATGTGAAAATACACAGAACATAAAAGGGAAGAAAAATATTCCAAGTGAATGGTCAAAACACCAAAAAAGAGCTGGAGATGAAGCTTGGTAGTAAAGTGTTTGCCTAGCATGCATGAGGCCCTACGTTCAATCCCCAGCTCCATAAAAATAAATAAATAAATAGTACAACACACACACACACACAAATAGTCCCCATTCTTACTACAATTATGTAACACGGAGTAGTGCCTTTACAACTATTACTGTCATATAACTTGAAAGTCACAATTTATCATAAAGATTTATTAAGAATTACACCAAACTCGGGGCTGGGGTTGTGGCTCAGCAGTAAAACGCTCACCTAGCACGTACGAGGCCCTGGATTCGATCCTCAGCACCACATATAAATAAATGAATAAAGGTATTGTGTCCAACTACAACTAAAAAATAAATATTAAAAAAAGAATTACACCAAACTTAACCTTAGATGGAGTTTATCTTAAAATATTTAAATAAAAAATTAAAAAAGGAATTATACCAAACCAAAAGAACAATCAATTTTGAAAAACTAAAGAGAAAAACCTAAACTACAACAAAAAAACAAAGAGAAATACCCTAAATTATTCTATACATTCAACTCATTTCCTGTCAAAATTCCAGCTGGTTTCTCTGCAGAAAATATCAAGTTAATTATAAAATACATAAAGAGTTTCAAGGGACTCATAACAGCCAAAGCCAATACAAATCTTGAAAAAGAACAAAGTTGGAGGACTCATACTTCCTGATTTAAAAACAAGCCAGGTGGGTGGCACACACCTGTAATCCCAGCAACTCAGGAGGCTGAAGCAGGAGGATAGCAAGGTCAAAGCCAGCCTTGGCAATTTAGCAAGTCCATAAGAAACTCAGTGGGACCCTGTCACAAAATTTAAAAAATTAAAAAATCTAGAGATGTGGCTCAGTGGTTAAGCGCCCCTGGGTTCAATCCCTGAACTGTCCCCCATCCCTACTACAAAGTTATAATATTAATAAAGCATAGTGGCATAAGGATACATGTAAAGAATTCAGAAATAAACCCATGTGTTTGTGGTCAACTGATTTTTAACAAGGGTGCCAAGTAAACTCAATGGGGAGAGGCAATAACAATTAGTGCTGAGAAAACTGGATATCCATATGAAAAATACGAAGTTGGACTCTCTAGCAAGGTTTCCTAGAAAAGATCCCTGAGCTGAATCTCAAAGGAAGAAAATTAACTGATCCTGGCAAAGGGAAGATCAAAAACAAAAACATGAAACGGCATGGAATAAGTACATGACTGGTACCATGAGCAGTTACTGGCATATTAGAAGCAGGCAGCTGAGGACAGAGAGGCAGATAGTCACTAAGGACATTTTTATCCATATGATGTAAAATAAGGAGACCAATTAAAAAGCTACTGCAATAAAAAATTATGAGGCTTGAATGAAAATAGTGGCAGGAGGGATACATTCAAGATACATTAAGGAAGTACTAAATGCAAGATTTACTACTTGGATGAATATGGCTGCAAGGGAAAATGAAGTCTTATGAAAACTCCCAGAAATTTTGTCAACCAGATGGCGGCACTACTAGGATATATCTATGTTAATACCAGAATTGAACTAAAGACTCATAAATACTCCAAAATGTTATGTTGTCAAATCAATATACTTCCAATGTCACTTACTGCCTGCAAGAAAAAAATTGCCTAGAAAAGCCTTACTTGGGTGATTTTTTTCTTTAACATTTTATTTGTTTTAATTTTTTTCTTGTGGTAATGGGTATTGAACACATGGACACTCTACCACTGGGAGTGTCCATGTGTCCATGTGTTTTTTTTTTTTTTGCTTTTATTAAGTCAGAGTCTCAATAAATTGCCTATGCTGGCCTCAAACTTAGAACCTCTTACCTCAGCCTCCAGAGTAACTGGGATTACAGGTATGTGCCACTGTGAAATAATTTTTGACTAGGAAAAAAACCTGCAAGAGTATACAAAGAATCCAGTATACCTTTCACCCAAATTCCCTAAATGTTAACATTTTAGGTAAGATATTTTTAAGTAAGAATAATGATAGTTATTCACTTCACTTAGCTAAAGGTCAATTATCCAGAAACCTCAAGAGCAGAAATCCAAAAGTGAGACAAAAAGATTTTTTAATGGCCAAAAATAGGTAAAGTCAGAGAATTTTTGGAAAAGTCTTCAAACTTAATTTACTGCAGAGCACTTTTTTAAAAATGAAATATCTCCCCACCACCACCCCTGCTTTGGCAGTGCTGGGGATCAAACTCAGGGCCTTGTGATTGCTAGGCAAGTGCTCTACTGTTGAGCTACAAAACCAGTCCTAAAAATGAAGTCTTAACCAGGTGCACTGGCATATACCTGTAGTCCCAGCTACTCAAGAGGAAGGCTGTAGTGGAAGGCTCACTGAAGCTAAGAAGTTTGAGTCCAGCCTAGTCAAGAGACAAAGAGTAAGAAAGAAATCTTACTCAGAACCCTAATGCTAGGAGGGCACAGGGATGAATGCCTATAATCCTAGCAACTTGGAGGATACAAAGTTTGATTCCAGCCTCAGCAACTTAGCAAAACCCTAAGCAACTTAGTGAGACACTGTCCCAAAATAAAAAATAAATAAATAAATAAAAGGGGCTAGGGATGTAGCTCAGTGGTAAAGTGCCCCTGGGTTCAAAATCAAAACCTAATACTAAAAAGAGTGGCAAGTAATGGTGCTCTGGCATGACAATTTTGATATGTGGTTTCCCAAGCTACATAATAAGCAGCAGCAAATAAGAGGGATGGGGAAAGGAGTGTTTCCTTAGTCTTTTAAAACCCAGTACCCTAGGTTAGAGCTAGGAGTATACCTCAGTAGTATAGCACAGGCTGGAGACCCTCAATATGATTCCCCAGTACAGAAAGCAAGCAAAAAACTAACACTCTGTGACAAAAACATTACTAGAGACAAAGAGGGATATTTCATAAAGAAAAAATGGTTGAGGACTCAAGAGGCTGATGCAAGAGTATCTCAAAGTATCTGAAATTCAAGGCTGGCCTGGGAAACTTAGCAAGACACTGTCTCAATTTTTTTTTAAAAAAAAGTAATAAATAAAAGTTTAAAAAAAAGGGTTGGGGATGTAGTTCACTGGTATAGCACCATGTCCAGTACCACAAAAATAAATTATAGAGCTGGGGTTACAACATGGTAGAGCACTTGCCTAACATGTGTGAAGCACTGGGTTTGATCCTCAGCATCACATAAAAATAAATAAAATAAGGTATTGTTTCCATCTCCAACTAAAAAAAAATTAATTAATAAACAAAATTATGCTACTGACTTTTTTTTAGATATGATCTTACTGTGTTGCCCAGTATGGCCTCTAACTCCTCCTGCCTCAGTATTCCAAGTAGTTGAGGACTCCAGCATGTGCTATCATGTCCAAATGTGTATTTTTGAATTTTATGTTGTGTAAATCATATCTCCATAAAATATGAGGTACCTCTTTAAGAATCTTAAAAGATATTGACTTGGATTAAAATTAAAGCTATCATAATATCAAATATGTCCTTTTAAAACTGTACTGCCCTGTCAACCCTCAGTTTTCCACTCTCATCTTTAGCCTGACCTGCCCTCAGCATCGTGGTGCTTTTTCTCTATTTATATAAAATATCCCTTTAGTAATAAAAAAAATCCTTGACTTAGAGGGAGAAGTTCTGACAATAATAAAATGTAATAACTACTGCAAGTTCAATGGTGGAGCACCGGCCTAGCATGAGTGAGGCCTTGGGTCCAACTCCCAGAACCATAAAAAAATAATAGTATTAAATTTTTAAAAATTAGGCCAAGAACTTCACTAAGCATCTTCTATTTAAGGCCTTTTCATTGTGGATTCAATAGGTTTTTTACCATAAAACAAAGTTAAAGAACACAGGCTCTAAAGTGGAAGAAATCTGGAATCAAATCTTGGTTCTACCTTCAGGCAAATAATTTTTTTCCCTAATTCTTAGGGAGTACTTGGGATTGAAACCAGGGGTGTTCTATCACTGAGCTATAACTCCAGCCCTCTTCACATTTTTAATTCTTTTTATTTGTTGGTGATGCTTGATTTATTCATTAAAAAATAGTTCTATGTACAAATAAGCTGTGTGTTTCCAAAAGTTTAAAGTACTCTTTAAAAATTTAAATAAAAGAACATGAAGCACATGGAGCTGTTTTCCTCAGAAACACTTAAGTGAATGAACATGCCACAACGAAATCACACACACATATCAGGATGTCTTTGAACAGTAACAGGGAAACAAGGCCCAGCACTGCGGTATCACCCCAGCAAACACTCACTGCAGGGGTGCATATATGCACTTGGACACAGAAGCAGGTACTATGACAGAACCAGTGGTACAAGAGGTACAGAAGACTCACTTCCTTGTTAGGATACCAACATCATCCAGCTACAAGGTAGGCTCTGCATTGCAGCTAAACCCCAAGTTGCAAAACTCAGAGTGACTGATGGGCAATCACAATATAGGCACTGTGATCATCAATGCCAGCATGGCCTGTCCCCACAAGGGCTACCATTACTTCAGCACCCCAGGAAGTAAGTTAAGAAAACCAAGGCAGCATTACTGACCTTGACCTGGAGAAACAGAGGACCAGAGGCAAAAGGCCATCAACAGTTTCTGCTTTGTCACTGGTCAGACACCCGATTGTGCTATAGCTCCTGGATGGTATTTATGTAAGGCTTGTCCCCAGCAGTACACTTTGCCATCATCAGTGGTTAAGGTGTTTGGGGACTCATATTTTTATTCTGGTACAGGGTCTTGCTAAATTGCCAAGGCAGGTCAGGAACGTGCTATCTTCCTGCCTCAGCTTCAGCCTAGAGAGTTGCTGGGATTATGGACATGCACCAATGCACCCAGCACTTGGGTCAAATAATTTAACCTCACTTGTTCATTTCATTTGTGAAATCTCATAAGACTTATGGGAAAATATATATATAATACTTAGCACAGTGCTTGGCACAACATAATAATCAATAAATAAAAGCTATTATTTTCGACCTCATAAGAACTCCTAGGGGAAGCACTATATTAAAAGCACTATTTAACAATACTCAAAAACATTAAGCAATTTTCAGGAGACTCTATTTGGGAAGGCAGAAAAGTATATAATACATTTTTAAAAGCTTTCCAATAATAACTATGTTGGCATTGCTAAAGGGATATGCCCCAGTGACAAGGATAATATCTCTTTTACATTAAGCAACATAGAATCATGGCTCAGTTTAAAAAAATAGGCCTCAAACTTAAAGTCTCCTATTAAGTTCATATATCATAACCTCTGTGTGACCATTTTACTGTTATAAAATGCCAAATACATTGATCTAAGGCTAAGAATTATGCATAAAGAGAACCACAAAGCACTTCTATTACATTCAAATTACAGTGAAAATCTTACACATCCATGCCCTATCTCTTCTTCTTCAACAAGCTTGCTATAAGCTTGGAACACTTGAGTTGAAAGTTCAAAATAATTTCCTCCTGTAGCTTATTTTGGTTTTACCTATAGAAAATCCAACATAAAATGAGTACTTAGTCAATCCAGGCATGGTGGTGCACACCTGTACCTCCAGCTACTTGGGAGGATGAGGTAGGAGGATCAGTTGAGCCCAGGAGTTCAAGATCAGCCTGGGCAACGTGGTGAGAAATCATCTCAAAACAAACAACAATTACAAAAAAAAAAAAAAACCACCAATTACTCAAATAACTTCTTCAGGGCTGGGGTTGTAACTCAGTGAGAGTGCTTGCCTAGAATGTGTAAGGCACTAGGTTCATTCCTCAGCACCACGTGAAAATAAATAAAATAAAGGCATTGTGCCTATCTACAACTAAAAAATAAATAAAAGTAATTTCTTCAACTTTTTAAAAAATATTTTTAGATGTCCATGGACTTTATTTTGTTTATTTTTATGCTGAAAATCAAACCCAGTGCCTCACATGTGCTAGGCAAACACTCTACCACTGAGCCACAATCCCGGCCCAATTTCTTCAACTTTTATAACCAACAATTGAAAGAATGCATAAACTGTTAAAATGATAGCTGGGTATGATGGCACATCCTAGTGACTGAGAAGGCTGAGGCAGAAGAATCCCACTTCTGAGGACGTCTCAGCAACTTAGTGAGATCCTGTCTCAAAACTAAAAAAGAAAAAAATTAAAAACAGCTGGAAATGTAGTTTGGTGGTAAAGTACCCTGGGTTCAATCTCTCATACAGAAAAAAAGTCAATATTACACTGCAAATTCTCCATTAACAATCTTCTTCAATTCTAATATACGTACATTCATGCCAATAAACATTTACCAAATACCACACTACAAACATTGTGTCAAGATTTAGGAATAATGGCAGGGATATAGCTTAGTAGCAGAGTGCCCACATAGTAAGTGAGATCATGAGGCCATGGGTTCAGTCCCCAGTACAGAAAGAAAGAGATATATCTAGGAATAAGAAAACAAAAGGGCTGGGGATGTGGCTCAAGCGGTAGCGCGCTCGCCTGGCATCAGCACCACATACCAACAAAGATGTTGTGTCCACCGAGAACTAAAAAAAATAAATATTAAAAAAAATTCTCTCTCTCTCTCTCTCTCTCTCTCTCTCTCTCTCTCTCTCTCTCTCTCTCTCTCCCCCCTCTCTCACTCTCTCTTAAAAAAAATTAGTCCTTGTTCTCAAGACACCTATAGGTTATTCCAAGCTTAAGATATACTACTGTGGGCTGGAGGTGTAGCTCAGTAATAAGACTATTTGCCTAGCAAGTGTAATCATAAGGCTCTGGGTTCAATCCCCAGTACTACCAAAAAAGAAAGAAAGAAAATATCTAGAAATAAAAAGAAAGCACTCCTTATCCTCAAAGTGCCTATAGTTTATTCCAAGCTTAAGATACACTACTATGGCTGAGGGTGTTAAAGAGTGTCTGCCTAGCATGCTCAAGGGCCTGAGTCAGATCCCCAAGATTGAAAAAAGCAAAAAAAGAGCTGTGCACGGTAGTGCATGCCTTTAATCCTTGTGGTTCAGGAGGCTGAGGCAGAAGGATCACAAGTTCAAAGCCAGCCTCAGCAAAAGGGAGGCGCTAAGCAACTCAGTAGGACCCTGTCTCTAAATAAAATACAAAATAGGGTTGGGAATGTGGATCAGTTGTAAAGTGCCCCTGAGTTTAATTCCTGGTACTCCCCTGCAATAAAGGCAAAAAAGATACACTATTGTAGACTTCTAGTTCAAGAAGGTGAACTGAACATCTATATCTCACCTTTTCAAAGACCCCCAAAAAATGATGTTAAAAAACTCCAAAATATAAATCACAAATCAGTGATACAAATAGAAAACAGCATGACATACAAAAGATTTTATCAATTTCTGACAAAGCATAGGCAGAAAGAATGGTCTGATAACACAAATCAAAGGATGATACAACCTAAAATATATAATAAAAAGGGTTCCAACACAGGAGGAAGAAGACTTGAGGGCAAAATCCCAGACTGTCTCCATATACCAGAGAAGATTGATCCCACAGAAGAACAAAATGGAAAAAAGGCTGAAAATGAACAAACCTCTACCTTCTGGCATCTGGGCACTCCTAATAATCACCAGATGCCCACCCATACACCCCAATACAAAGCCTACTACCAACACTACCCAGGTACACAGAATTTTTAGGCAGCCCTACACTAGCTCATTCTTAAATATGAATAGACTCAGGAGACAACCATATGAAGAAATGTACAACACAGAAGAGAAAGAAAAAAAATCCTTTCTGGAGCTGAAATAATTCAAGGAACTTTTTTTGGGGGGGGTACTGAGGATTGAACCCAGGGGTGCAACATCTCCACACTTTTTTATTTTGAGATATAAAGTCTCATTAAGTTGCTTAGGGCCTCACTAAATTCCTGAAGCTCGGTTCAAACTTAAGATCCTCCTGCCTCAGCTTCCCAAGCTAGAGTTGCTGGAATTACAGGCATGTGCCACCACACCCAGCAAGGAATAATTTTTAATTAAAAAAAAATTTAAACATAATATATGGGGATAGGGTTATAGCTCAGTGGAGCACTTGCCTAGCATGTACTGCAAAATTAAATTCATACGTAAAAATATAATACAATCCTATGGCTCAAAAATCAAAGATATATAAACCTACTACTACATGTAACCATAAAAATCAAATAAAAGCTGAACTGCATGAAAAAGTGAAAAAAAAAGACATGTATAAACAGACTCACGTACAAACTGGTCTCCCATCCATTTGACCCCACCACTCCCTCAAAAGGTAACCAATTGTAGGCAGCCTAGTGTACACTTATAACTCCAGTGGCTCAAGAGGCAGAGGCAGGAGGATCACAAATTCCATACCAGCCTCAGCAACTTAGAGAGGCTCTAAGCAACTTAAGCAAGACCCTGTCTCAAAATTTAAAAAATAAAACAAAAAGGCTGTGAATACAGCTCAGGGTAAAGCACCTCTGAGTTTAATCTCCAGTACCAAAAGAATAAAAATAAATAAATAAAATAAAAAGGGATGGTGATATAACTCAGTGGTAGAACACCCCTGTATCCAAACTCCAGAACCATAAAAAAAAAAACACTCATTAGATTCTTGTGTATTCCTTTTATTTTATTACTATTATTTGTGTGTGTTGTCTATTTTGCAGTGCTGGGATTGAATGCAAGGCCTTGGGCATTATAGGTAAGCACTCTTTCACTGACCTATACCCTCACCCTACTTTTTTATCATTTTTTAAGAGGTGGGGCCTCACTATGTTGCCTAAGCTGTCCCCAAACTCCTGAGCTCAAATTATCCTCTTGTTTCAGCCCCACAAGTAGTCCAGTACCTAGGACTACAGGATTGAGCCACTATATCAACCTTTCACTTTACTAAGTTCTGCTGAATTAATCTTCAAAGTGGTTATACTGATTCATACTCCCCCCATCAACTTCTGAGTTCCCTTTTCTTTGATTTCTTACCAACACTTTGTATTAATAGACAACTATATTTAAAGTATAATTTTTCCAAGCTTTATGGCTATGAAATATTACTAATGTGATTGCACAGAAGTGGGAATAAGTCCAATCTCCTTTGTTCTGTGTCTCTTAATTTTAACGCTCTTGATTACAAGTAAATTTACCATCCTTTCGTTTTTATTCAATCTTTTTTTTCATCCTGTGTACTATCTAATCAGGTCATGTCCTTTGTTTATTTTTTGCAGTACTAGTGATCCAAGCCATTGCTTTACATGTGCTAGGAAACTGTCTTACACCCCCAGACCCCTTCAGAGTCTCTTTAGACAAATATGTTCTCTTTGTTGTTGTTGTTGTTGTTGTTACTGGAGATTGAACCCAGGGATGCTCAACCACTGAGCCACATCCCCAGTTCTTTTCATTTTTTATTTTGAGACAGAGTCTCACTAAATTGCTTAGGGTATTGCTAAGTTGCTGACATTGGCTTTGAACTTGCAATCCTGATTCAGTCTCCCAAGTAGCTGGGAATATAGGCATGCACCATGATGCTCAGCCTCTCCTCCCCTTTCTACACAAAAATAATACAGTGTATAGTAAGCTTTTATTGTTTTATTTATTTATTGTGTTTAATTTTGAGATGTACACAGAAGTCTCATTCTTATTTGTAGCATTAAATTGGTTGCTATTACAGATATTGCATACTAACACACACATACACACACACACACACACACACACACACACACACACACACACACCCCTCAACTAGGACTGCTGGATCAAACAAAATAATACATTTTTAACTTGTATTAAAGTACACCAATATATACAAAATAATGCACAACACATATGCATCTTAATACAGTGTTGCCTAATTGCCTTTCATGGGCATTATAACAACTTTCATTTGGCCAGGCAGAGTAGTACACACCTACTACTACTAGCTACTTGGAAAGCTGTCGCAAGAGGATCACCAAATTCGAGGTCAGTCTCAGCAACTCACTTAACTGAGACTCTTTCTCAAAATAAAAATAAACAGGGGGCTGGGGTTGTGGCTCAGTGATAGAGCACTTACCCAGCATGTGCAAGGCCCTGGGTTCGATCCTCAACACCACATAGAAAAACAAAATAAAGGTGTCCAACTACAACTAAAAAATAAATGTTTTAAAAAATAAAAATAAAATAAAAAATTAAAAGGGCTGGGTGTATAGCTGAGTGGTAAAGCATCACTAGGGGGTGTCCTCTCTATGTTGCCTGGAATGGATGGCCAAAATCTCCTGGGCTTAAGCAATCCTCCTGCCTCAGCCTCCCAAATACCTGGTCTACAGGCAGCCACCATGCCCAGTATGGGGCAGTGGAAGTTGGTTATTCTCATCCAAAATGCAAGAGGGTCTTTCATCCCATATCCTTTACAACAAAAAATGTTATCCAACATTTTTATTTATTTTTTATTTTTTTGTAGTTGTAGATGGACAGAATGCCTTTATTTTATTTGTCTATTTTTATGTGATGCTGAGAATCGAACCCAGTGCCTCATGCATGTTAGGCAAGCGCTCTACCACTAAGCCACAGCCCCAGCCCCAAACATTTTTCTCACTCTATTAGTTTTTTTTTTTCTTTTTTGGTTCTGTGGATTGAACTTAGGGGTACTTGACTACTGAGCCACATCCCCAACACTATTTTTGTATTTTATTTAGAGACAGTGTTTCACTGAGTTGCTTAGCGCCTTGCCGTTGCTGAGGCTGGCTTTGAATTTGCCATCCTCCTGCCTCAGCCTCCTGAGTTGCTGGGATTACAGGCATGCACCACCATGCCTGGCCTCTGATAAGTTCTAAAAACAATCTCAATATGTTTTCAATTAACATGTTCTTTATGAGTGAGGTTAAGAATCTTTCACATAAATAAATAATCATTAAAGTCAAGCATAGCCAGCTGTGGCACACCTATAATCCCAGAGACTCAGGAAACTGAGTAAGGAGGATTCCAAGTACAAGGCCATCCTCAGCAAATTCACAAGGCCCTGTCTCAAAAAAATAAAAAGGACTGGGGATGTAGTTCAGTGGCAAAGCACCCCTGGGTTCAATTCCCACTACCAAAAAAAAAAAAGCCAAAAATTCCTATTACTACTGCTACCAATGAAGGAAATAAAACAATATGTACAAAAGTTAGAAAGTAGGAGACAAAACCCAAAATTTGTGTACAATATTGTTATCTAGAAAAATCCAAACAAATCACTAAAAATGGTAATAGTAACTAACAAAAGAGTTCAGCAGAAATGCCAGTCAAAATCAACATATATAAATATATTCTCCTATATACATCAGTAATAATCATTAGAAAAATGCATAAAAATACAACTATCCAGCCAGGTGCAGTGGTGCATACATTTCTATAATCCCAGCTAATAATGAAGCTGAGGGAGAAGGATCACAAGGCCAATTTCAGCAGTCAGACCTTGTCTTGAAAAAAATAAAAAGGCCAGGGGATGTAGCTCAGTGGTAGAACACTTGTCTAGCATGTGCAGAGTCCTGAGTTCAATTCCTGGTACAGCAAGAAAAGAAAGAAAGAAAAAGAAAACTGAATTTTACTGAAATACATAAACTACACCATGTTCCTTGGTGGAAAGACCCAATATCAACATTTTTACAATCTCGAACACATACCCTCTCAGATTATTCCAAAACCACTGCAAAACAACTCAAAATCCTAAAGACAGAATTTTATCCCAAACCAACAGGTTTTTGTTCAAAAGAACACAAGGAAAACCAAGACTATCTTGAAAAAGAAGAACAATGTGAATCTGCCTTATTAACATATAAGTACAGTAATGTAAATAGTAAGGTTTCATCATAGATACAGACAAATGAACTCATGGAATAGAAGAAACAGCACAGAAACAGAAACATTTATATATAGAAATACAGTTCATGGTAAAGATGACTTCAAATTTGTGAAGAACAAATAGTATAATAAATTGTGCTGGGATAAATGGATACCATTTGGAGATGAAAAGTGAAAGCCTTACCTGAAACCAGACACACCCCCCAAAATTCCAGGGCTACATGTGAGGCCCTGGGTTCAATCCCCAGCACTACTAAAAAGTGAACACATTCCATGTGGATCAAAGAGCTAAACATTTTTTTAAAAACTACAAAACTATTAAAGGAAAACATGGCATAACATAACCTTGGAGAAAGGCTTCTTTTTTCTTTTCTTTGTCTAATACTAGGGATTTAACATAGAAGCAGTTTACCTCTGAGCCACATCCCCAGTCCTTTTTATTTTATTTTTGAGACAGTCTCACTAATTTGCCTAGGCTCTGCTAAAATTTGCAATCCACCTGCCTCAGCCTTCCGAGTTGCTGGAATTATATGTATGAGCCACTATGGCAGCTTAACCTTCAGATTTTAATCTATTTCTAGATTATTTAATCATTTAAAACAAAATTATACACTAACAACCTGCACAAAGAACCAGTTAAGAATACTATTTCTTTTTTAAATTTTTTTTAGTCATAGATGGACACGATACCTTTATTTATTTATGTGGTGCTGAGGATCAAACCCAGTGCCCCATGCATGAAAGACAAGTGCTCTATCACTGAGCCACAACCCCAGCCCAGAAATACTCTTAAAATAGCACAAGGAAGTAAAACACAAGGTATGTACAGCCTATACTCAGATGAATATTACCAGTTCACACTTAAGTGTATGTGCCAAGCACTAGAAAACCTTTTCATGCATTTTCCCATATAATCATAACTAGAATCTTGAGTTAAGTAATATTGTTATTCTCATTTTACAAATGTGGAATCTAAGGCACAAAAAATGAAGTAGCTTGCCAGGCACTGTGTGGGCACCGATAGTCCCAGCTAAGACTTGGGAAGCTGAGGTAGAAGGATCCTTTGAGCCAAAGAATTTGGGGCCAGCATGGGCAACATAGCAAAAAAAAAAAAAAAGCTGGGATTGTGGCTAAGCAGTAGAGTGTTCGCCTAGCACATGCAAGGCCCTGGGTTTGATCCTCAGCACCACATAAATATAAATAAATAAATAAATAAATAAATAAATGAATGAATGAATGAATGAATGAATGAATGAATGAATGAATGAATAAATAAATAAATAAATAAATAAATAAATAAATAAATGAAAGTTTTTTTTAAAAAAGGAAGATGGGCTGGGGTTGAAGGGAGGGGGAGGAGGGAGGGAAGAAGAAAAGAGAAGAGAAAGAAAAAATTTAGTACTTGACCAAGATCATACTAGCTAGTAAAAACCAGAACCAGCAGTGGTGTACACCTGTAATCCCAATGGCTAGGGAGGCTGAGATAGGAGGACCACAAGTTCAAAGCCAGCCTCAGCAAAAGTGAGGTACTAAGTAACTCAGTGAGACTCTGTATCTAAATAATATACAAAATAAGGCTGGGGATGTGGCTCAGTGGCCAAGTGCTCCTGGGTTCAAACCCAGAGCCACAGGGATAGGACTATTGTAGCTCAGTGGTAGAACAGAGGGCTTGCCTAGCATATGTAAGGCCCTGGGTTAGATCCCCAGCAAAAGGAAGAGGGAGTGTGAAGAGCCCAAATTCAACCCAGGAATCTCATTCCCAAGAAAATTTGTAACTACTCCTAGTAAGGGGCAGCATATTATGTGCACCCATATGCACACACTATATACAACCCTGAACTGCACAGATATATATACTGTAAAATCACACAGTTCATGGGAATTTATAACAGTAAAAATATTTCCTTCCTTGCTTCCATCTTCTAGTTTTGTTATGGTAAAATCATTTCCTCAATTAAAAATGCCCATTTTATGTGAAAAAGTTCTGGGTCCAAATTAGAAGAGGGGTTGAAATCATCCCCACTTTCTTTTGTCATCAAAATTAAATAATTTCATAGCTGGGCATGCCTATAATCCTAGCAATTCGGGAGGCTGAGGCAGGAGGATCCAGAGTTCAAAGCCAGCCTCAACAGCAACTCAGCAAGACCCATACTAAATAAAATATCTTAAAAGGCTGGGGATGTGGCTCAGTGGGTTTAAACACCCCTGGGTTCAATCCTTGGTACCAAATAATAATAATAATAATTTGTATGTATCAATCACCTATCCTCTCATCCATAATTAACACCTTACTCTGCTTAACCCTTTATAATGGCTATAGCCAAACTACATATTGCCCTCAGGCCAAATCTAGCTCACTGCCTGTTTTTGTGAAGCCAGACAGCTAAGACAGGTTTTTATATTTTTAAATGGTTAAAAAAATCAAAAGAAGAATATAGTATTTTGCGATCAATGAAAATTATTTGAAATTCATAATTCAGTGTCCATAAATAAAGTTTTACTAGAATATAGCCATGTTCATTCATTTACATACTGTCCATGGCTGCCACAACAGCAGAGCTGAGTTGTTCCACCAGATACTTTAAGGCCCACAAAGCCTAAAATATTTATTATCTGGCCCTTAATACAGAAAAGTTTGTTGACCCTTGCTTTGTAGTTTTCAAAAGAACCTCAAGACTGGGGATGTATACTTGCCTCAAGCACAAAGATTCAATCCCCAGCACTGGGGGTGGGAGAGAAGAATTTCATCAGGGACTGAGGGACTGGGGATGTAGTACATAGTGCAGTAGTAGAGCGTACATGTGAGGCCCCAGTACCACGGGAAAAAATTTTTCATCTGTTTAACTCAATTACTTTTAATAACAACCCTGTGAGCTAGTTGGTATTAACCTGAATTGTGAAAATCAGGAAGGCTCAGAGAAATTTAACAGCTTTTCCAAGTCACAGAGCTAGTAAGTAAAAGGGGAGAATTCTGGCACCTGTTTTCTAGCTTGAAATCCTTTCTACCATACTACCACTTTCTAAGAATCCAACCTCTCTGGATTAATCAATGAGTTTAGACATTTGGTGCTAAAATTTACCAGATGGGTAGAAACATAAAAGCTTTAAATTGGTAGGAAAACACTTCTCAATTGAGATTCTTTGATTCCAAAAGTATAATAATAGAATACATTGCATTTCATATGTATTACACAAAGTCTAACTTCTAATTTGATTAAGAAAGGAACCCTGCAAAGTAGTTAGGGTTTTTGTTTTACCTAATAAGAAAACAGGAAGTAGGTGCTAACAGATCCACAAAATTATAGTCACACAGGCAAGGCTAGAACCTACTTCCCCTCCAGTAACATGTATACTGGGGAAAACAGGAATGTATCTATTTTCTGCTTCGTTGTTTTAGGGGAAAAAAGCAGTAATTCACCTTTGTGTGGAGGGGGTGCAGTACTAGGTATTAAACCCAGGGGCTCACAATCGCTAGACAAGCACTCTACCACTGCACTACATCCCCAGCCCAATTCTCCATTTTAAATAAAAAAAAAAATCTAAGATGTAATTCAATCAACAAAAGATACTAAGAATTTTCATTTAATAATAAAGTCAGTTTAAAGAATATATTGGGCACTTGGGAAGGAGAAAAGGGTAAAAAGAGGAAGTTCAAATCAGGGTCTTTCCCTTCATTCCCTAGAGCCTCCACTAAGAGACATTAACAGGACTCTTAACATTGAAATACCTCCTAAAAGAAGCCTTCCCTACCTAGCTGAGCTAAAGAAGCTCTTCCCCAACATCCTAACACTCATGAAAGTTTTCTTCTTGCACACGCCTGTAATTCCAGTGGCTCAGGAGGCTTAGGCAAGAGGATTGAGAGTTCAAAGCCAGCCTCAGCAATGGTGAGACACTAAGCAACTCAGTGAGACCCTGTCTCTAAATAAAATACAAAATAGGGCTGGAGATGTGGCTCAGTGGTCGAGTGCCCTGACTTCAATCCCTGGTACCAAAAAAAAAAAAATTCTTCTTGGTATTTATATTATGAACGATTTGTTTGCTAACCAACTGTCTTCCTTCACTGTAACGAAAGCTCCAAGAGGGCAGGGATCACTGCCTTCTTTGCTTCTTTTTCATCTACTCCCAACACACCTACTCTGACACATTGTAGAAATGCAATGAGTACTTGTTGAATGAATAATAGAACCTACAAATACTTTGGGTCAGGTAAGTCATACACTGTGGTTCACTTAAGCTAATAGCTTCAGAGTAACTTATCAGTACTTTTGAAAGACTCCTTAATATATGAACTGCATGTCTTCAAGGGTTTTTATCTTCTGCTGGAAACCTTTGTCACAGTAGCCCAACATATCAAAAATTATTCTCTTGGGACTGGGGTGTAGCTCAGGGGGTGCTTGCCTAGCACTATATTGCAAATTATATTGCAAAATATAATTATATTGCAAAATATAATTCTCTGGACAGCAGTGGATATAATCAGAGCTAAACAATCACCTCATAACTCTTGGGGCTGATTAAGCACAGATTTCTTACTCTTGTTTTAAAACACATCTCCTTGTTTTAAAAGCAATTCAAATTAATGTCCCTATTTTAATTATGTTTAACTAAAGGCTGAGATTTATCAACCAATTGTGCTATCCTAAATTTAGTTCTGATTTATATAAGTAATCAAATAATAAAGTCTTACATTATTCCTAAACAAGAAAATACATGGGTGATTATAGCCTAAGCTACAAATGAAAAGTCTCCACAAGATATTGATTGATATACATTTTAGTTAAGACACTGGCTGAAGACGTTTGGATAGGCTCCAGATCTGAACATTCATAAACTATATAACACATAACACATATTGCTTTATAAGATATATCTAATACCCATTTCTGGTTAAATAACAGATTGTAGGCCAAATATATGTTTTCCTTAGTTTTAAGCAAAGATTTCACCCCACACAAACAATTTGAAAACAAAATACTCAATAAAAAATCACTTATATAACTAACTTTAGCATAAGAATTATTTAGTTCGTCATATTGAAGTTTCTTTATCATAAAAGTCTCAGTGACTCATAAGCTTTGGAATATCACCACACTGCAAATATAGGGCACAACCTTCAAAAATGCATTTAGAGGGCTGCAGAAGTAGGTGAGTGGTATAGCACTTGCCTAGTATGTACAAGACCTGTGGTTCCAACCCCAAACTGACAAAAGGATGCATTTAGAAATATTTCTCCTCCAGTCAAGTGCATTAGCCCACACCAGTAATCCCAGTAATACAGAAGACTGAAGTAGGAGGATCCCAAGTTCAAGGCCAGGCTTGACAATTTAGTGAGATGATATCTCAAAATAAAATTTAAAAATAAAGCTGATGATGTAGCTCAAAGACAGAAAATATTTCTCCCCAACACTACCCCAAAAGTAATTGGATATCACCATAAATAGCTTCATTTAACAAATATAAATAGTATTGTGTGCTATGTATTTTATAGTTGAAAAACATCAAGTTAATCCACCTGCAAAAGAATGAAGCTAGCCAATACTCACAACTAACTGGAGGTTGAGACAGAAGGGTCACAAATTTGAGGTCAGCCTCAACAACTTATATTCTGCCTCAAATCAAAATAAGTAAAAATGGATGAGGATGTTGCTTTCAGTAGTAGAGTACCTGCCTTGCAGGTGTAAGTCCCTGGGTTAAATTCCCTGTACCTAGCTGGATCCTTATCTCATACCATATACAAAAATAAGCTCACAATTTATTGAAGACCTAAATAGTAGAGTCAAATTTTAAATTGACATGACATTGAAGGCTGTGATTTCTTAGATATAAACCAAAAGCACAAGAACAAAAGAAAAAAATAGATAAACTGGACTTCATCAAATTTCAAAAATTTTGTGCCTAAAATACACTATAAGGAAAGTAAAAAAAAAAAAAAAAAGCCAGGCACAGTGGCACATCCATGTAATCCCAGTGGGAGGCTGAGACAGGAGGACTGCTAATTCAAAGACAGCCTCAGTAATTTAGTGAGGTCCTAAGGAACTTAGTGAGACCCTGTCTCAAAAGTTAATAAAAATAAAAAGGGCTGGGAATATGGCCCTGTGTTTAAGCACTCCTTGGTTCAATCCCCAATACCAAAAAAAAAGAGAGGGAAAATGAAGTCAGGTATGGTGGAAAACACCTGTGATCCAAACTACTCCAGAGGCTGAGGCAGGAGGATTGCAATTTAAGGCCGGCCTAAGCAATTTAACAACAACAAAAAAAAGGCTGGGGACTTAACTAAGTGGTAAAGCAACCTTGGGTTCAATTGCCAGTTCCCAACCCCCCACCCTGCCCCAAACAAAAAGGAGAGAGGGAGAGAGAGAGAAGAAAGTAACTAAAAAGACAACTCACAGAATGGAAGAAGCTATTTTCAAATCACATATCTAATCAGAATCTAGTATCTAGAATATAAAAAGAGAACAACTAAATAAAAAGAGAACTGAATTTTTTTTTTTTTTTTTTTTTTTTTTTTGTTACTGGGGATTGAACTCAGGGGCACTTGGCCACTGAGCCACATCCTCAGCCCTATTTTGCATTTTATTTAGAGACAGGATCTCACTGAGTTCTTAGCACCTTGAAGGCACTGGGGCTGGCTTTGATCCTCCTGCCTCAACCTCCTGAGCTGCTGGTATTATAGGCATGCCCCACACCATACCCAGCCCCAAATTTTAAAATTAAGCAAAGGACTTAAATAGATCTCTCTCCAAAGAAGAAATACAAATAAATAATCCTGGAGCACAGGGGAAGATGCCCAACATCATTAATCATTAGAGAAATACAAATTAAAAACACAATGATACTTACACACATACCAGAACAGCCATTTTTTTAAAAAGCAACAAGTGTTAATGAGGATGTGAAGAAATTGGAATCTTCGGGCATTGCTGGTACAAATATAAAATGGTGCTGTCACCATGGAAAAACTGGTGGTTCCTTGACAAGTTTGACACAGGATTACTATATGACCCAGAAATTCTACTTCTAGGTACACACCCAGAAGAATTAAAAACAAGGGTTCAAACAAAAACATGTACATGAACGTTCACAACAGCACTCCACATAAAAGGTGGAAATATCCCAAATATCCATAGACAGATGAATAGATAAACAAAATGTGGTAAAGCCATAAAATGGAATATTACTCAGTCTTAAAAGGGAATTATATACTAATACTATGCCTCAACATGGGTGGATCTCAAAAACACGCTAAGTGAGATGAGTGTGGTGACAGACTCCTACAATCTCAGCTAGTAGTAAGGCTCAGGAAGGAGGATTAAAATTACAAGGACAGGACTGGGAATATAGCTCAGTTGGTACAGTGCTTGCCTTCCATGCACAAGACCCTGGGTACAATCCCTAGCACACCAAAAAAAAAAAAAAAGTCACCAGGGACTAGAGGGAAGGAAGAAAGGGGAGTGACTGTTTATTGGGTACCATTTCCCTCTGTGGTGATGAAAACACAGTGGTTCTGCTTTACATAACATAAAGTTACCTAATGCCTCTGATTGTACACTTTATTTCTCTGACTTCATTTCTATCATTTTTTAAAATATTTATTTTTTAGTTGTAGATGGACAGCATGCCTTTATTTCACTTATTTATTTTTATGTGGTGCTGAGGATCGAACCTAATGCCTCACATATGTGAGGCAAGCGTGCTACCACTTGAGCCATATCCCCAGCCCGTTCAATTATAAAATTGCTACATGAACATGATTTAAGATGTTAAATAGTACCAAGAGGATGAAAAGGGAAACAAAAGAAGATATCCCTCTTTAACTTTCCCTGTGTTTTTGTCAGCTTTTTGTAACTCGAATTGTATACTTTAAAATGGTTCAAATGGTAAATTGTTAAGGAATTGTATCACAATTTTAATAGTTACCATGCTAAAAGGCAGAAATCAATGTACTTCATTTCCATTAAGATTTTTATAAAAAAAATGGGCTGGGATTGTGGCTCAGTGGTAGAGCACTCACCTAGCATGCACGGGGCCCTGGGTTCGATCCTCAGCACCATATAAAAATAAATAAATGGAATAAAGGTATTGTGTCCAACTACAACTAAAAAAACAAATATTATAAAAAAGATTTTTAAAAAAGAGCTGGGGACATAGCTGAGTGGTAGAGTGTTTGCCTAGCATGTGTGAGGCCCTGGGTTTGATCCTAGCACCATAAAAAAAAAATAAAGAAAAGAAGAAAACAGGAAAAAATATAAAATATATAAAAAATAAAAAGAGCATTAAAGGCTCATTTCTGCAATAAGTCAATATCAACGTTTTTCAAACCAAATATCTCATAACAAATTCTACCAAAACAATATAAAGTGGCATAAATTGCTGAGCACAGTGGCATATGCCTGTAATTCCAGCATCTTGGGAAGCTGAGGCAGAAGGATTTCGATGTCCAGCCAGCCTCAGCAATTCAGCAACTCAGTGAGACCCTGTCTCTAAATAAAATATGAAAAAGGACTAGAGATGTGGCTCAGTGATTAAGCAGCCCTGGATTCAATCCCCAGTACCAAAAAGGGAAGGGGGCATCAATTCTATTTTTGAAGATTAAGGGATTTCTCAATAAATACCTTTATAGATGTCCTTTATAGTCATAGAATGTCTCCTAACAATATCACAAATTTTATGATATCTCAAACAACAAAAAAAGACAAACTCCTTTGAAAGAATTCCTGCTTTTAGCCAAGAGATGTAATCAAGTATACCTGCAAATAAAGCCGGTCTACTTATGTTGAGAGACGAAAGATTGTTTTTTCTTTCACACAATCCTCCCCCAGCATAAAAACATACTCCATTAATTATTTTTAATTCAATTACCTGACTAGAAGTCTGTTGGTAAAGTAACAGCCCCCCGGTCAACACACACACCTTTTTTTAAAATTTCTATTTACTATGGTTCTTTGCAGCCACTGGTTTTATCATTGACTTGGCTAAGCAATGGACAACGTGGTAAAAACACAAACTCCTCTATTTTAAGGAAGACAGTCAAGTTAACACTACAGAAATCTAAATCCTGAAACAGTCTAGAATAATTAGAGCAACAAATGCAGATTGTGATATAAGAATTAACATTGTTCTAGAAATCAAAACTCCAGGATCTACCACTTATTAGGGCAAGTCTTATTTTTCTGAGCTTTCTCTTTCAGATAAAATGTGGAAAATATATTTCCTGCCTGCCTCCCAACAGAAATACAGTAATAAAATTATGCACAATGGGAACTCTAAAGAGGGGCACCCTAATCTAGCTTCTTGGAAGATGTCTGCACAAAGAAGAAAGTTGGGACCAAGATAGGCTTTCAAGAATAGATGAAGGCATAAGTAAATCCTTCACCTCAGCCTCAACCTAAGATTCCAGTCTTATCTCATTCTGCTCCCAAATACATCATGCTTACACTTTCAATCCTCCATACTTTAATGTTCTTACAATCTAGGAACATCTAGTTCAAAACTGGGAGACTACCTTGCCCCAGTTGCTGTAACATTTCCAGGCTCTAAAGTTGCCATTACACTTCTACTGTATTTAATGTATATACTAAGTATTCATCTCAATCTGAGAGACTGTGAACACAGTATTAACTTTTGTATTCAAACTGTGGGTAGCCAAAAAAAGATTACACTCCTTCCAGTATCTAAATAGAATACAAGAAATGTTCTCAAATTTGCAACATTTCCAAAAGAACACAATACATGTCAGTAAAATTTGTAAAAATTATCATGAAAAGTTAAAAATCTATAACCATTAATCTTGATCCAGAACAGAATGAAACCATGACAAGACATCCTTACCAGAAGATACGAAATGTATTCAGAGAACAAAATGTTTAAGCAATGGTTATAATTTAAACTCACACCAAAAAGCAAATGCCAATTTTCAAATAAGATAAATTCAGAATGACCAAAAAAATCACATAATTATTTAAGCATTCAAAATCAGCTTTAGTGCATCTTAGCTATCTTTTAACCAAGGTATCTTTTCCTGGGACTGTTGAGTTTAAACAATTTTTAGATACTGTCTAGAAGACACCTGCTGCTCTGTGTCATATACTAAGACCTCTTTGAAAGTTCTCTTGGTATTAAAACTTACTATAGATGAAAAACAGATAACAAAGCATCCAAAAATTGGATGCAATCACCACTACATATAAGACTCACAACTCAAAGGCTCTTTATTCATATAACTGCCTCAAGAGTAACTCTTAGGAAGGAATAGCCATACCACTCGCATCTATTTTGAGACTTCAGTCTCATTTTAAGAATGTCTATCAACTCCCAAGATACGGAGATACACACGTGCAGTATTCCCACCCACACTCCACTACCTAAATGTTTCACCACTCTAGTCAAACAAAATCTCTTTCAATACAATGAGGCCACCTCACCACTTTTATCCTAACCCTATCATACCATCTCATTCCCGTCATGTCAGTCACAGAACACACAACACCCCTTTGCAAGTTACACATGTCTATTCCCTTGAAACAAACACATTTACACAAATAGCCTGCAATATCCTTCACCCTTACCCAGTGCTATTGACCCTCACAAATCAACTGAATCTCTAAATTATGCCCTCTTTCCCCCATCCCATTTCCATCAACACAACCAACAGAAACCTTACTCAACTTCCCACACCCGAAGCGATCTTCAGTCGTAATCTCACTTTAAATGATCATTCAGTCCTTTGTCAACCGTCTCCTGGTTTTTCTCCTGTATCCTCCTCACCTTCCCTGTCCCAGGGTTTTCCATCAGTTTCAAAAGTTGCCACTATCAAACCAACCCCCCCCCAAACAAAAAAGATAAGAAAACAAAAAACACACCTCAATCTCAAATCTGCCTTTTCCCACTTTCTCCTCTTAATTTTCCTCCCCGCCTATCGGTTCACTTCGACAGCAGCTCCGACAACCCCTTAGACCCTAGTCTGGCCTCATCCAGTACCTATTGGTAACGGCACTCATCCTGCCTGGGTCAAGCTGCCCCCCACTAGGGCGCTTACTCCGAACAGACTCTTGGCCGCCGCTGCCTCCCTCCATTCATCCCCGGCCCATTCATCTCTCAGCCCGATCCCAGACACGCCCCCCGGCCTCCTCCCTCTCTCCCACAGCCCGGCCGGCCCGGGACCCTCACCAGACTAGAGACTCTCACGGAGGGAGACTGACTCTTTTCGCTTCTCCCTTGCCCTCTCTCAAGCCTTCTCCAGCCCCCCGACGAGCCACACTGTAGAATAGCGACATACACACACACCGTCTCCTCCTCTATCGCCTCCTCGGATGCTTCTTACTCCCCTCCTCGATGTCTGGGGCTTTGCTCCCCGTCGTGTGCGCGTGCGCGCGTGAGCGTCTCCCCGCGAGCCCACCGGGCCAGCTACGGCCGGTAGGTAAAGAGCGGGCGGGGTTAGGGGAGCGGGGTACGAGCTCGAGCTCGCGCTCGCCCGGGAGCTGACCAGGCGCAAGCGTACTCCAGCCAGGGAATTCAGATGGATAGGAGAGAGGGGCGGAGGGGGGCGGGGAAGGGAGGGGAGGAAAGGAGAGGGGGAGGGGCGGAGAAAGCCAACGGAGCAGCCCCAACTCCGAACGGCCCCTATCGCAGCGAGGTGCCGAGTGGCTAGCCAACTAGAGCGTGCGCACGCCTCCCCCGCCCTCTTCAACGCAGCGGGAGAGGGATGCGCGTCGAGGAGAAAGGCTTCTCCCCCTTCCAAAAAGAAATCTCTTTGAGGAGCCACACGCGACACCCCCAGAGTGTTGTGAAGCTCTCGCTCTTTCCACAAATTCTATGCCCTCTCCCCTCAAAAAAGAAAAAAAAATCTAAGTACACACTACTTCCTAGCCACCCATCGCCCACTATCAGTTCTCCGCAAGCCTTTAAATGCGGTAGCTGTGTGGAGAAGTGGTACCCGCCAGTACCTTTTCACCCACCACCCCTAACTCCCTTTTTCCAACTCCCAGTTTTTCTCGCGAGACCCGTACCTGCTGGCTTCGGGATTAGAAGTCGAAGCACAGATTTACAAATACCGGTCTCCCGGTTACGTTGCGAGGGCAACGGCCACGGCATGTCCCCCCCACCCCCCAGGACCGCAGTGCGCGCGCGCGGGGGCTGGGCAACAACCAAAGCAGGGATGGGAAAGGGAAGCTATGAAACGGATTTTTGACGGCATGTAACCGCTAGGCCTGGGCACGTGCCCTGCGCCTCACAGGCGGGTGTGGTGTATCCTGGGAATTGTAGTTTTTGCTCCCACCTTCAGTCCCACTCCCACCCTCAGCTTTACTCAGGCCTCTGACCGGGAGGGGGATTACCGACGCCATTTTGCCGGGAACAATGGCCCTAGGCCCTGGCGATGGCGGTAGGGGGAGGGAGCAATGTTTTAAGGGTTCAGTTAACCTCCCCTGGCCCCTCGGTGCCATAGCAACCCCTTCAGAAACCTGGCCCCGCCTCCTCGCTGCTCTATGGGCTCCTGGACTGCGCGCATGCGAAGAGGCCACCCCCTGGGGCTGGCTGTCTCCCACTGTCCACCTTCCTGAAAAATTCCCAGGTCCTCTTGCTGGATGCTGCCTTCTTCCAGCTTTCCCTACATGTTAACCTCAGCCCAGCAGCTTTATTTAAGAAGTGTTTCCTGTGCTGTATGAGACAGTGCAGAATTATTTCTGTCATGCTCACATCAACGATCCTGACTTGACAGAAGAGGAAACTGAGGATCATGAGGGGAAAATGGACTTGACTTGCTCAAGTTCACATAACTATGTATGGAAGAGTGAAACTTGAGCTTAGGTGTGCTTTCTCCAGAGCTTAGGCATTTTCAGTCCCCCAGGATGCATCTGGTATCAGCACCTGAATGAAAACTCTTAAAGGGCAGGATTTCTTTAGCAATGCCCCTCAAACAGGATGTCTTGAGGGTAGGAGGCAATATGGAAAATACCAAGCTACTCTTTACAACTGCCCACCCTCAGAGCCTATTCTCTGAGTTATACACACCTCTCCTCTCTACCCAACTTTTTAAAAAAACTTTTCCCAGAACCTTAGCCTTTTTCAGCTCTTTAAAAAGAAACTATCAGCCGGGCGTGGAGGCTGAGCCAGAAGGATTGCAAGTTGCAAGCCAGCCTCAGCAACTAGGAGGTGAGCTAAACAACTGAGACCCTGTCTCTAAATAAAATAGAAAATAGGGCTGGGGATGTAGCTTAGTAGTAGAGTGCCCCTGAGTTCAATCCCTGGTACCCCCCCCACCCCCGCATACCTGTAGTCTCAAAGACTCCGGAATCTGAGGCAGGAGGATCACAAATTCGAGACCAGCCTCCACAAATTAGTGAGGTTCTAAGCAACTTGGCAAGACTCTGTCTCCAATTTTAAAAAATAATAATAATAAAATAAAAATGGCTGGGGATGTGGCTCAGTGGTTCAGTGATTAAGCACCCCTGGGTTCACTCCCTGGAACAAAAACAACACCACAAAAGAACTATCAGCTGGATAAGGTGGCACAAAGGACTCAGAAGGCTGAAGCAGGAGAATTACAAATTTGAGGCCAGACTGGGAAATTTAGACATACCCCGTCTCAAATTTTTAAAAAGGCAGGGGATGCAGCTTGTTGGTTAAAAAAGAAAAGAAAAGAAAAGCCCCCTGGGTTCAGCACCAAATAAATAAATATGACTATCAATGAAGTTAACTGCAGTTTCCAAGGTCCAAATGGAATGTAACAGAAGGAGGCCTTGTAGCTCTGTCTCTTGTATCTACAACCTTTTTTTTTTTTTTTGAGGATTGTTCTCTGTGTGTGTGTGTGTGTGTGTGTGTGTGTGTGAGAGAGAGAGAGAGAGAGAGAGAGAGAGAGAGAGAGAGAGAGATTGAACTCAAGGTCAGATATGCTAGGCAACTGTTCTACCACTGAGCTACATCCCCAGACCTTTTCATTTTATTTTGAGGCAAGGTCTTGCTAAATTACCCAGGCTGGCCTCCAACTTGTGATCCTTTTGCCTCAGCCTTCCACATAGCTGGGTTTATAAGTGTGCACCACTGTACCCAGCCAAAGTTCACGTATTATTCCCAGTATTGCCAGAATTTGTAAGGTAACAAGACCATGAACTTAATAAATTTAAACTCCTATCTTCAATCAATTTTGACCATGGAGGGAGACAGTGAACAATAATCAGGGATAAGAAGTCCAGACACTCCACCTGTAGAGATGTTACTTTCTGGCAGATTTGGAAGAACAAAGTATGTATTCTCTAAATAATACCAGATTTGTCTCTTAAAGTTCTCTGCATTCCCAGTTAGTTGAAGAATGGATGGATTATCCTGTACTCTTTCTTTCCTCAATGCTCCTAAATATAGTCCTTATTCTCTGTTGAGCTATTGACTACTGTGGAGGGAAACTCTGGAAGATTAACTAACCACCAAGGGGTAGTTTCAAAGATTACCAATACGTTCCAAGTCTTTGTAGGTCCTGACTCTCACAGGGTAAGAAATGTGTGGCCACCTTTTTTGTTTCTCAATGTTGACCAAATCATAAAACTCCTACATACATTCCTTTATGAAAAGCAAGGCACCTAGCTCAGTTATGGCCCTGTCCCTCTCACCTTTGTCTCTCAGCCTAATGATGTAATCAATACAAGGATACATAGAAATGTTAGCCCTTCAACCTGCTCAGAGGTGAACTCTTCTGAGAAGTCCCTCTTTGACAGCCTCTTTTAAATATAAGCAAAATAAGCCAGACACAAAAAGACAATTATGATATGTTTTCTTTCATATGTGAAAACCAAAAAGAAAAAAAAATCACTTGGAAGCATAAGAGGGCCTATTAGAGAAAGGAAGGAGAACAGGGAAGCAGGAAGATGGTAAGTAGAAGAGAGGTTGAATATGATCAAAGCATGATATATGCATGGATGGAAATGTCACAGCAAAACACATTAATTTGTACAATAAATATGCAATAATAATTATAATAAAAATGCCTGTTAACCCATTATGTCCCAAGTTTTTGATTCTGTATTATTTTGTGGGGTTTTTTGTTTGTTTGTCTTTGCAGTGCTAGAAATTGAACCCTAGGGCCTCACACATGCCAGGCAAGCTCTACCACTGAGCTACATCCATGAACCCTCAAATACTACTTAAAAGTTACCATAAGGGGTATATTTATTCCTCAATTTAAGTTCTTATAGCTGTGCCACATTTTGGACAATGGGACAAAATGGGTTAAGTAGTGTGACTTTTACAAGCTTTAGAAATTTGAAAATCAAATAAGTCTGCTCTCCTCCAAGTACAGGCCCTTCTCAATTTAGACCTCTTATTGGCATATGTACTCTTCTGTTTGAGACGCTCTAATCCAGAACTCAGCACAAATGCCACTGTATGCAGAAAGGGGAGTGGGCAATTATAGCTAATCACCAGTATACATCAGGGAACATTCTCTTCTCTACCCACTGGCTTCCACTGTCTCTCAAGTGGTATTTGTGGTGTTCCTACCCATCAAACAGAAAAATTTGACTTGCATTAACCACTTGTAGTTTGGCTTTACATTATTCCAGGAAAACATCTTTCAATAATATAGTTCATCATTTTTGGAGGCTCTGGTGCCAAGAAAGCACAAAAGCTTTCACTGAAATTATTTTTAGAACCCAGCATCCCACAGGGGTGGGAGCAAGGGATTAGTTTTATGACCCTACTAGCTGTTGGTCTCCTTTCTTCCACATGGGATGGTAACATCTTCCATCAACAAGGTGAACCTCAGAATTCAGAGCTGACTACTGCAGCCGTGGGTAAAGTTGTGACTTCTTCTGAAACTCAATTTATGGTTCTGTGCCCTCCTTTTACCAACTTATTAGGAGAACAGTATCAATAATTGTTCACATTTACTTCCCTTAACCCAGGTGATAGCACAATTTGGGGATCTTAGGAGGTGCACAGACATGAGTGTGGAAAGTAAAGGTAGAATAAGTGTACCTGCATCTAATTCCTTAGATACTGGCAATTACTGCTATGCCCTCTGCCCATGTGAGTCCTTTCAAGTGCTAAGGTCCTCTCCAAGTCTTTCACATACTTGAGGCACAAAATAATTTACTGAAGTCATTTATTGATCTGTCTTTCAAGACATTCCACAAAGTTCTTTCTCTCTTGAATCTTCCCACCAACCAAGTATTTCTCTGGGGAAGCTGAGCCCAGTCTGCATTGCTTGAGCTCCCACAGAGTTCTCTCTCTGTTCTCCCCAATGAGAGTGGAATGAGAAAGAGAATAATTGCTTTTTAGGGTTCGTGCAAATATTTATTTATTTATTTATTTATTTATTTATTTATTTATTTATTTATTTTACAGTAGAATGCATTTTGACATATAGTAGACAAGTAGAGCACAATTTCTCATTCCTCTGGCCCTACATGGCTCAGAGTTACTCCAGTATATAATCACACATGTATATAGAGTAATAATGTCTGTCTCTTTTGTGCAAATATTTCTTCTTTCAAGTTCTCTTGGCCAAATACTTGGTCTCTGCCCCTGCATCCTAATCCCCCTTATCTGAAAGTTTGTGCTTTTGGAACACAAAAACTAAAAAGACAGCCAGGTGTGGGGGCACACACCTTCAAGCTACTTCAGAAGCTGAGGCCAGAAGATCACAAGTTCAAGCCCAGACTGGGAAAATCAGTGAGATCTTTTCTCAAAATAAAAATAAAAATAAATTAAAAAGGACTAGGGATGTGACTCAGTGGTAGAGTGCCCTGGGTTTAGTTTCCAGTAGAGTAAAAAGCAAAACAAAAAAAGAACCTAGAAAGACTAGCAGAGTGTTTTCCTGCCTTGTTACCCCCCTCCCTTGAGATATACCACAAAACTGACTATGTGGAAAGGAAGGTGGAGGAGAAACATACAGGAAAGAAAAAAGTTCATTTATATCTCAAAATAATACTAAGCAACATTCTTCCTATATTAAATTTTAATATCCTAATGAAGAAAATGTATTTGTTATCCAGGTGGTCCCTGCTCAAGACAGTAACTCTCAGAGCTTAAATGCCTGGGTGGTGGGCTGGGGATGTGGCTCAAGCAGTAGCGCGCTCGCCTGGCATGCGTGCGGCCCGGGTTCGATCCTCAGCACCACATACAAACAAAGATGTTGTGTCTGCCAAAAACTGAAAAATAAATATTAAAAAATTCTCTCTCTCTCTCTCTCTCTCTCTCTCTCTCTCTCTCTCTCTCTCTCTCTCTTTAAAAAAAATATATGCCTGGGTGGTCTTTTCCCTAAGCAAGCTTTAGCACTGGGAGAATTTCTCACATGGATCATCAAGGGGTTACTGTTGTCCTCTCTCCTTCCTCCCAATATAAGGAATATCCTCTGAGTAAAGGTGATCATTGCCAACCTTAGAAGTGAATAGCTCTCTTTGGTTTAGTGACTAATTTGAAAACACTCCCCACCTCGCTGACTAGACAATGCAATTTCTCTAGCTTTTCTATGGAGACTGGTCTCCTCTTCTTAGACAGTCTTTCCTTATGTGCCCAGGGTATATATCAGGAGCAAGTTGCCTTGGTAATTGACTCTTAGAGAACCTTAAAATTGTTAAATCCATATCATTTCTATAAAACTTGTGAAGTGTCCTAGATCTAAACTCTTCTGTAAAATCCATATAGTGCTAGGCTATAAAGCCTAAGTTAGGATTGCTAGAACACCCCTTTCCTCTCCAGAAGAATATCAGTTCTTTTAGAAATGCACAATCTAGCTGGGGGCGGTGGCACACACCTATAATCCCAGCAACTCAAGAGACTGAGGTAGGAAGATCAAGGCCAGCCACAGAGACTTATTGAGACCCTGTCCCCTGTCTTTTAAAATAAAAGAAAGTAAAAAGGACTGGAGACGTGGCTCAATGGTAAAGTGTCCCTGGATTCAATCCCCAATACAAAAAAGAAAGGAAGGAAGGAAGGAAAAGGAAAGAAAAAATATATAGACTAACATAGTATAATCTTTTGGGAATCAGAAAATTCAGTCTCCTTTGCTAACTAACTAGGCTTCATTGGTCTGCCTGCCTTCCCTTCCTTCCACTCTTCTTCTGTCCCTTCCCCTGACCCCTTTTTATCTACCCAAGCATTCTGTAAGTCTTTCAAAACAGTTTTATCTGGGGCTGGAGATAGAGTTCAGTGGTTGAGAACTTGCCTAGCATGTATAAGGCCCTGGATTCTATCCCCAGCACCATAAAACAAAACAAAACAAAATAGCCTTGTCAGAAATCTCTCACAAAGCAAGTATGACCACTAAGTGTAACCACTAAGTTGTATAATAATGCTAATAATAATGGAAGCTAATAATTAAGACTGTGCGCTTATTACAAACCCAGTATATCCTATGAGATATTATTATTAATATTATTTTTGACATGAATAAACCAAGACACAAGGTGGTAAAATAACTTGCCCAGGGTAACTCATCAATTAAGTGACAGAACTAGAATTTGGACGCAGTTAGTTTAGTTCAAAGTCTATACTCCTAAACATTTTGTTCTGTCTTTATTATCTGATTCCATTTAACATTGAGCTCCATTACTTTGAGACTGGAAAATAACTTCATTTTTTTGGTACCAGGGAATGAACCCAGGGGTGCTTTACCACTGAGCCACATCCCCAACCCTCTTTTTTTTGTTTTGTTTTGTTTTGTTTTGAGATAAGGTCTTGCTGAGGCTAGCTTTGAAATTGCTATCCTCCTGCCTCAGCCTACCGAGCCTCAGGGATTACAGGCTTGTGCCACCACACCCAGTAGAAAATAACTCCTTTTAAAAAAATATTTTTATTAGTTATAGACGGACACAATACCTTTATTTTATTTATATTTTGTGTGGTGCTGAGAATCGAACCCAGTGCCTCACACATGCTAGGCAAGTGCTCTACCACTGAGCCACAACCCCAGCCCCCAACCTCAGCCCCCAAAAATAATCTCTTAATTCTTGATGCTCCTCCCTTCCAGGCTCAAGCCATAACTCTGGGCTGAAGCTGAGGAGGAAAGGTCCATTAAGTTCTTGATCATCAGACTATACAGGTTAACAGTCAAAGGTTCATTGCCTCTGTCTACAGTGTTCCTGTATGTAGGTCCTTGTTACATTGGGGCTATGACAGTGATGTGAGAATTTTTGTTAAGCCTGCCTAGAACAGCCCCTTTTCTCTCAAGTTTTGCTGTCTACCCAAGGATGGTGCCAGGAAGCAGGACATAGATCGGACTCTACTAAGGACTCAAGGATCTCCCTAATAGCATTGCATTATGCTCAGCCCTAGAGAGCAGGAATGGCCAGAATCTGTCTTTTGGTTGCATAAAGTACTTCCGCCTTTATATTTCCTGCCCTAAACAGTTTATCTATGTCCCTAATCCCTTTCCCCTAAGGACTCCAGAGATGGGAAAGTAAAGATGGGAAAGTAAAGTCTTTCAGGTTTGTTTGTTTGTTTGTTTTTTGTCTTGCCAGATTCCTTCCCCTAAAATGATAGAAACCAGGGTAGAGTAAAGAGGATATATAAAAATTAAAAGCAATAACTACAGCGGGGCACTGTGGCCCATGCCTGTAATCCCAAAGGCTCATGAGGCAGAGAATGGAGGATAACAATTTCAAATACAGCCTTAGCAATTTAGGGAGGCCATAAGCAACTTTGTGAGGCCCTGTCTCAAAATAAAAAATAAAAAGGGATGGGGATGTTGCTCAGTGGATAAGAGCCCCTGGGTTCAATCCCTGGTACCAAAAATTTTTAATTTAAAATAAATAAAAGCAATAACTTCAGAAATTATAAATATATCTAAGTTTCTAAATTTCATTTCTGTGGCAAAAGTACATATTTTAACAAATGATACTTTCAAAATTAATTAACCAAAGGCTGAGGGTATAGCTCAGTAGCAGAGCACTAGCCTAGCATGCAGCAGGCCCTGGATTCATTCCTCAATACTGCAAAAACAAAACAAAAACCCAGCAAAAAGAAATCAAAGCTAGATCCTTATCTTGTGCCATATACAAAAATAAATTCTAAATGAATGTCCATTTCCCTATATCCATCCATTGATGATAGAAATATGAATCATTACTACCAATTTTTTTTACCAAAGTAATCTGGAAAAAAATGTAATCCAATTAAAAATCTACAGTATCAGTTCAGAACAATTTAGACTGGGTCCCAAGTAACAGAAAATGTGATTAATAGTGACTTAAACAAATAGATTTTGATCCCATCCCTGAATGTATATATAAAGTATTGTATGTATATATGTATATATATATATATATATATATAAAATGTTATATTTATATATATAATGTTTTATATATATATAACACATAACAAGAAATCTCACATAATGAGAAATCTGGAGGAATACAGATGCCAGTATTAGATTGGCTGCTCAACAAGGTAATCAAAAACCTAGGCTTGACTAGGTGTGGTGGTAGATGCCTGTAATCCCAATGACTCAGGAGGCTGAGGCAGGAAGATCCCAAGTTAAGGCCACTCTAGACAACTGTATCAAAATAAAAAATATTTTTAAATATTATAAATATATAAATAAAAAATAATAAAATGGTCTGGACATGTAGCTCAGTGGCAGATCACTTGCCTAGCAAACACAAGGCCTTGGGTTTGATGATCCCCAGAGCTGCAATAGCAACAACAACAAAAACCCTAAGCTTTACCTCACACGTGTTATAAAGTATATTATATATAAAAAAGAAAAATAAGTATTGTCAGACTTGGTAATGCATGCCTATAATCCCAGCAGCTTGGGAGGCACAGACAGGAGGATTGAAAACTTAAGACCAGCTTCAGCAATTTAGCAAGGCCCTAAGCAACTTAGTGAGACCCTGTCTTAAAAAAAAAAAAAGGATAGGGTGGGGATGTAGTTCAGTGGTAAAGCGCCTCTGGGTTAAATCTCTAGTACAAAAAAAAGTACTGATGAGGATGAGGAGAAAAGTGTTGTTGGGAATGTAAATTAGTGCACACATTGTAGAAAATAATATGGAGATTTCTTAAAAATTTAAAAATAGAACTACCATATGATCTAGCAATCCCACTACTGGATATGTAGCCAAAGAAAATGAAATCAGTATATTGAAGAATCACTTGCATTCCCATGTTCATTGTAGCACTAGTCACAAAACACAATAGCCAAAGTATGGAATCAAACTAAGTGTCCATCAATGATGAATGGATAAAGACAATATAGTATAAAAATACAGTGGATAATATTTAGTCTTAAAAAGTCTTGAAGGGCCCATTGGAGTGTAGCTCAGGGTTTTAGGGCACTTGCCTGGCATGCATGAAGCCCTGAGTTCCAACCTCAGCACAGAAAAAGTTCATAGAAGTAGAAATTCATAGAAGTAGAATGGTGGTTACCAGGGGTGGGGGGAAAGAGATTGATGAAATGTAAGTTGAAGGATACAAAATTTCAGCTAGACAGGAAAAATAGGTGCAAGAGATCTATTGTATAACAAGCTGACTATAGTTAATAAGAATGTATTGTGTTCTTGATTTCTAAGAGAAGATTTTAAGTGTTCTCACCACAAAATATGATAAGTATAAGGGGTAACATATATATTAATTAGTTTGATTTAGCCATCCCACAATGTATAAATATTTCAAAATATGTTGCACACAATACACACACATAATATTCATTTGCCAATTAAAAAGTAAATAATACACAGCAGCTTGGGAGGCTGAGGCAGGAGGATGACAAGTTCTAATCCAGCCTCAGTAAAAGTGAGGTGCTAACCAACTCAGTGAGACCCCATCTTTAAATAAAATACAAAATAGGGCTAGGGATGTGGCTCAGTGGTTGAGTGCCCCCTGAGTTCAATCCCTGGTACCAAAAAAAAAAAAAAAGTAAATAATACCTGGGCAGAGTGGCACACACCTGTAATCCCAGCTACTTGGGAGGCAGAGGGAGGGGGATCATTAGTTTAAGGTCGGCCTCAGCAATTTAGTGAGACCTTCATTACCTTAGTGAAACCCTGTCTTAAAAAATAAAAAGTTCTGGGAATCGTGATTCAGTTGTTAAACACCCCCAAGTTCAATCTCTGGTGCCTAAATTAAAATAAGGTGGGTTTTTTTTGTTGTTGTTGTTGTTTTTTTGTACCAAGGATTGAACCCAGGTCACTTGACCATGAGCCACATCCTCAGCCCTTTTAATAATTTATTTTCAGATAGGGTCTTGTTGCTTAGAGCCTTGCTAAATTGCTGAGGCTGGCTTTGAACTTGCAATCCTCCTACATGAAGCTCCTGAGCCTTTGGGATTACTGTGCCTGACAGTAATTTTTGGAGTTAGAGGAGGAGGAGGAAAGAAAACAAACCTAGGATTTTTCCATTCTTCTACTTCACCATCTTTGACATATTGGCTTTTTGTCTCTAGGGTTTTAATTCATTCTCACAAGATGGGCTGCTAAATCTGGATAATACAACCACATTAAAAGGAAGAAGTAGGAGTAAAGGGATAGCAGTGACCAGGAAAGCAAAAGAAAGATCACTTTCCTTTTTTCAAGGAAGTCAATTGTTTTCCAGACACACTCCCAGCAAATTCATCAATATAAATTAATCTGTTTTTTTAACAGATAAATGTTTATTTAAGAAAGTAGAGGCACATTCAAGAGAGAATGTATGCAATCTTCAGAGGAAGAGACAACCTACCCATCTCTCTTCTTTGCCATTAACTGTATCACATGCTACTTATAGACCAAAGCATAGGACCATCTTCCTTGAGTAGTTTTTTGTTGTTGTTGTTGTTTTGTTTTTGTTTTGTGTGTGTGTATGTGTGTGTGTGTGTGTGTGTGTGTGTGTGTGTGTGTATGTGTGGTGCTGAGGATCAAACCTAGGCAATGCTAGGCAAGAGGTCTACTATTGAGCTACATCCCCAGCCTACAAAGTTCCTTGAGATCAGGGTACTCTAATACCTGAACAAAATTAGCATTCTGTTAACAAGAAAGAAGGGGGAGAATACTAGCTAATTAGGCAACCACCATATTGCTATATACATTTACACTTTGATGTAGCTGTTTGGAATATTTCCCATAGAAATAAAAACATCAAGAAAACTCCAACTACTTAGCAGGCTAGGGCAGGAGAATTGCAAGTCCAAGACCAGCTGGGGGTAACTTAGTGAGACACTGTCTTAAAATAAAATAAAAAGGTCTGGCTGGGCAAAGTAGTGCATGCCTGTAATCCCAGCAACTCAAGAAAATGAAGCAGGAGGATCACAAGTTCAAGACCAGCCTGGACAACTTAGTGAGACCTTGTCTCAAAATAAAAAGTAAAAAGGGCTGGGAATGTATCTCAGTGGTAGAGCACCTCTGGGTTCAATCCTCAGTACAGCAAAATTAATGAATTAATTACAATAAATAAAAAAGACTAGAAATATAGCTCACTGGTAAAATGCCCCTGGGTTCAATCCCCAGTCCAAAAAAATTTTTAAAGAGCCAAGGTGGCATGCTGTGTGCCTATAATCCCAGAAATTCAGGAGGCTGAGGAAGGAGAACTGAAAGTTAGAGGCCAGTCTCAGCAATTTAGCAAGTCCCTAAGCAATTTAGGATACCCTGTCCCAAAATAAAAAATAAAAAGGGCTGGTGATTTAGTTCAGTAGTAGAATGCTTACCTAGCATGTGGGAGGTCCTGGGCTCAATCCCCAGTACCTAAAAACACAAAACAAAAAAACAAAAGAAAAATTATTGGACTGAGAGTCATGAAACCTGGGAAAAATAATTACACTAATGCTGCTACTTGGAAGAAAGGGAAGCCTGCAATTATTTCCATGCCTGTGGCGGACTTAGATTGCAGATGAAGAGAAAAGTCATAAACAAGTGAGAGGAAAATAATAATTCAAGAATTATCACAGGATATTGAACAACTAATTCTCATGCACATGTTGCTTACAATAAGTCCTACAGGAATTCATTCATTCATTCATTCATAGTATTTTAATGCACAAGCAGTTAGACCCTGACTGGGTAACTGTCTCTGCATTATGCCTTTCTCAAAATAGGTTCCTGAAGCTTATTTCTCATCTGGTTCTGTAGTTTAGGTGATTGATATGCTGGTTTGTTATCATCTACATAATCTGTCCTATGCATTGGGTTTGGAGTCCAGCCTTTCCTTCACCTGTCCTTCTCCTTCCCACGAAATTGGTCCTGAAATCTGTTCTTGAACTAGATAAGCTTGTGCTTCTTGCTGCCAGATTTCCTTGATGCTGCTCATGTGGATTCAAACTGTAACCTTGCCAGTCTCTGCCTATGGTCCAGTACCACCAATCTCTCTCTCACATCAACCATCAGTGACCTTCCCAACCCACAGATCCATTCATGTCACTCACCTGCTTAAAACCCTTCAATGGGCTTCCAGCCACAATGTAATAACAAGGACCAGATTTATCCTCTGCCTTAAATAATTTGAAAAAAAAAGACAAAATATATTTAAGGAAAGTGTTCAGATATTTGTTATCAAGCAGTGTAGAGAAGCGAGCCCTGAGACACAGGAAACATTGTTCTATGATTGCCCCATCTTAGGCTTTTAATCCCAGGGATTAAGCCCAGGGATGCTTAACCACTGAGCCATGTCCCCAGACCATTTTATTTTTTATTTTGAGACAGGGTCTCACTAAGTTGCTTTGTGCCTCGCTAAATTGCTGAGGCTGACTTTGAACTCATGGTCTTCCTGCCTCAGTGCCTCAAGTGGCTGAGATTACAGGCATGTGCCACCATGCCTGACCTACATCTTACCCTTTAAGAGAATTTTCAGGCCACAGTACAGAGAAGGGAAATCCTAATGGAGTTCTCTTAGATGAGGAGATGAAGCTGATGATTCAGAGAAGCCACAATGGCTAGAATTCATAAAGCAGAATACCAGAGAAAGAAGTATGGGAAGTAGAGAGCTGCCTAGAGGAAGAATTCCAGAAGCCTTCAGAAGGTTCCCCTAGAGTCTTCAGCCCAGTTCTGAACAGCACATGCATGTGAGGATACTGTCCAAAGCAGAGGTAAAAATTCTTGGAGGTTGCCTAGAGCTGAGACAATCTCATTCTTAACAGAGTGAGGAAACCTTGCAATAACAGAGACATAAGGAAAAATACTCAGAGGTATTGTATCAGATATAAGGTGAAATTATCCCTAGACTAAGACTTTCCTTATCCCATCTACAATGCCTTGAAAGTAACCCTCAAAAGTGTAAGAATGATTTTTCAAGTAACTTATCTTCCTAACACAGCTAAAAAATCATTAAAATGGATTTTTAAAAAATAAATAAAATCCAAACCCAACATGGTAAAATTAACAATGTCTGGTGTCCAATCAAAAATTATCAAGGGATGGAGGTGTAGCTCAGTCATAGAGCACTTACCTAGCATGCTATAGGCCCTGGGTTCAATCTCCAGCTCTTCAAAAATAAATTTTATCAGGTACATACAATAGCATAAAAATGCAACCAATACCAAAAAGAAAAATCAATCCACAGAAGGAGACTCCAGAAATCACATGGATGATAAAATTCATTGAAAAGGACATTTAAATAGTGATTATAAATGCATTTTGTAAGTTGAAGAAAATAGAAGGAAGAGCGAGCATGTTAAAGACAAGCATGGAATATATTTTTAAAAAACTCAAATGAAATGCATTGTCTGAAATGAAACAGACACTACTGGGGATTAACATATGATAGTACAGAAAAGATAAGTGAATTTGAAGAACTAGTGATAGAAACTATCCAAAATGAAACACACAGAAGAAAAAGAAGACTGACAAATGAACAGAGCATTAATAAACTGTTAAACGATTCCAAGGAGAAAAAGAGGGGGATTATAAAAATTATTTGAAGAACTAGGACTGAGTATGTAGCTCATTGGTACAGCAATTGTCTAGCATGTGCAAGACCACCCCTCACTCTGTACCACAAAAACAAAGAAAGAACTAATGGCTGAAATTTTTCCAAATTTGTTGTAAACCAGAAAACTACAGATTCAAGAAGATGGGGGAGGGGGAAGCAAAGCAAAACATACACACAGAGGGTTGGGGGTATATAGCTAAGTAGCTCAGTGGTAGAATGCTTTTGCCTTGTCATGCCCAAGTAATCCAGTAACCCACCACCACATACAAAATTTACAAATAGGGCATGGAGATCCATACCTGTAATCCCAGATACCTGGTGGACTGAGGCAGAAAGATGCCAAGTTTAAGCCAGGTGTGGCTACTTCATGAGAACCTGTCTCAAAATACATAATAAAAGGGTTGAAAATGTAGCTCAGTGGTAAAGCATCCCTAGGCCCAACCCCAGGACTATAAAAAGAAAGAAAGAAAGAAAGAAAGAAAGAAACACAAAATTACATTAAGGCATGTCATAATCAAATTGCTTAAAACCAATGATAAAGAAAAAATCATAAAAGCAGCTTGTGAAGAAGTCTGTACAGAACAATGATAAGAATTATAGACCTCTTGTTGGAAACAATAATGTAATCTATTGGGAACAGAAGCTCCCTTTATAAGAAAGCCTTACACTTGAAAGCATTCTACTTTCAAGAACTGTGTCATCTTTTCTATGGACCTCAGCAAACATTCGTGGGAAAACAATGAGGTTCATTTATTCACTAAACTCATTAATTTGTGAATGTGAGGTGGGAACCAGGACAGAGGGTTAGGCCAAATCCCAGCATTTGAACTCACATTTTCTCTGGGAGATCAGAAAAAGATTTGTGGTTTTAAAATCTTCAGTAAATTTTGAAAATGTTCACCTATTAGTTCTTCAAACATTTTTTCTGTTTTAATGTCAGGAAGAATGAATTGTTGATAATGATTTTTAAAAGACTGAGCAGAAAATTTTTTATGCTGATGTTGACATATCTTTTAAAATCCCTTGTCAAATTTGTCCAAATCAATTTAAACAATCCTTCTTTTTCATATGATAAAATTGTGTATGATAACTTGTGCCCTAATCAATAGCTCTGTGGAGCTGTGAATTCTTCTGATTCTGGAAGCCTGTATACATCAGTAATCTACTGATTCTCTGTCCAAAATTTTAAAAAATTCTGTATTTGCTTCATAACACTGTACCATTTTGACTCTACTTTCAATTAGGTATTTTCAGTCATGTGTAAATATTGTACCTTGTTCTTTTTCTTCACAATCAAATGTCCAATTGACCAGCTAATCTAATATGCTTCACTGAAATTCATTGATTTTGACATGTTTAATAGTATTCTTTTAAATTATTAATAATATCAATAGTATTATTCCCCTCACTTTTTTTTTTTTTTTTGGTGGAGCTGGGCATCAAACCCAAGGCCACATGTAGGCTAGGAAAGTGCTGTAGCACTAAGCTACATCCCAGCCTTGTAATCCTTTCTCTTATTTTTGCTTTCCACTTGTATTTTCATAAGAGAAAATGTAATAAGATATTTGAAGTGCTGTGTGAAATCTGCTCTACCAAGATGGCTTTATTGTAGAAACTGGAGTGTTGGCTCACAGGCAATAGCTTGAAATGTCTGTCACCTGTTATATTCAAGTCCAAATTCAGCATAAAGAAGATGGTTCAGGTATGTTAATGTATAATTTATGACTATACAGATTTTATAAAAGTCAAATATATGAAATCTGACAACCTTCCATGAATTCAAATAACATTAATAGAAAATAATGTGTGCTATAAAAAGAAATTGAACTTAGAACAGCTAAAGGAGTTATGAGGGATTGAGTAGGGGTAACATTGTTGTGGCCTTTGAATGAGTCATAAGATTTAGATAAGCCTTGGTGCTGGGGATATAGCTCAGTTGGTAAAGTGCTTGCTTTGCATGCACAAGGCCCTGGGTTCAATCCCCACTACACACATACACAAAAAAAGATTTAGATAGGCCAACATGGTGGGAAAGGAATTTTAGGGGCTGCTAGAGCACTTTCCTGACAAGTGCTAGATTCCATTCCCAGCTCCTTGGGATGTGGGGAGGTGGAGCCATGTCTCTCCCCTTCCTGAGAACTTTTTCCCAAGGTCAAACAAACAGCAGTGATTAAAAAAAAAAAAAGCAGCCTACCCATAAGAACAGAATTAGGAATTCAAACAAAACAGCAGTGATAAAAAAAAAAAAAACAGCCTACCCATAAGAACAGAAGAGGAATTCAGGCCCCCTGCCAGCCACTCAGGTGAGGAAAAATGAGAGGTGAGGGAATGCTTGGATTTATTTGGAGCTTCCACTTTTTCTTAAGAAGAAAAGATTCACTTGCTCATGAAAGGACTTGCTATTACTATTATATTATACTTATTGTATGTAGTTTACTGTACATAGTGTGAAATCCAATATATAGAGATGGGTGAATAAGATATCCATTATTTTTAATAGCCCTGCCCTCATATTCACTTCTACAGAGCCTTCCAGAAGCCCCACTAAGTGGGCAATGGGCCATTGCTACCTCATTCTCAGGCCACAGCTGATTGGACCAGGGTAGACACCTAACCTAAACTGCGCTAATTAGCTTCTCTTCTCTAAGAATTTTGATGGGTAATCAGACAATTAAGTTAGCTACATACAGGTGCTAGGCTAATAAAGATAAAAAGTTGGAGTCTTATATACCTAATTAAAATAAGTTAATTAATTTAAAAAATTGGAATCTTGTTTTGGGGGATGGGGATGGGGGTCATGTTTAGGCCACATGAGCACTTAGCTAGCAGAGAAACCAAGTCTTCATCTATTTAATATCTGTATCCCATATAATATTATAAACTCCAGTGGTAGAGTGCTTGCCTAATATGCATGAGGCCCTGGGTTTGATCACCATTACTGTGCACGTGCGCGCGTGCACACACACACACACACACACACACACAAGATTATAATCTCAGAGAGATAGGACCCATGCTTCTTTTATGCACCATTGTAGTCCTAGTACACCATTATGCCTGGTACATAATAGGCACTCAACAATATTTATTGTCCAGGCATGCTAGTGCATGCCTATAATTTCAACTACCCTGAAGGCTGAGGCAAGAGGATCACATATTCAAGGCCAGACTTGTAAATTTAGCAAGAACCTGTCTCAAGATAAAAAAAAAAATGAAAAGGGCTGGGGACAAAGCTCAGTAGAAGAACACCCCTGAATTTGATCCCCGGTATCACAGAATAATAATAACAAAAACAACAATAATATTCATTGAATGAAGTTATGACCAGCTTCACCACGTAAATCTGTAAATAGTGGCTATTTTACTTCTTTTTAAAAATATTTTTTAGTTGTAGTTGGACACAATATTTTATTTATTTATTTTTATGTGGTGCTGAGGATTGAACCCAGTGCCTCGCAGGTGCTAGGCGAGAGCTGTACCAATGATCCCCAGCCCCTACTTTACTTCTTTTTCTTATTAATTGTTTAAACACACATTGGCATTTATTTATTCATTTATTTAGTTTTGGTACTAGGGATTAAAGTGAGGACCTTCTATAAGGTCCTTGCTTAGCATCTGGATGGCCATCTTAAGTGACAGTCCCCATTTTAAGGAAAAAGTTTTGCTTTCCCACCCAAGGGTCTTTCTGAGAAAGGCTCACCACTCCCTCATACCAACCCAACCCTTAACAACCTGCATTAGGACCTGCCCGGCTCTGATTCCTGAGCCTGCCTCATAAAAGTCCCAGAACTCAAACCTGTATTGCCTTTCTCTCCTATAGAGACATGGCCTTTATTTGTCAGCTCTGACAAATAAACTCTTGCATGTATCTCTGCCTGGTCTCCCTCTTTCATTCTCGATTACCTGTTTCTCCTTCCTTGCTTTCCCTTCATTTTGGTGCCAAAACCAGAGATCAGGTTCCCAGGTGTGCCCGCTCCTCTCTTCAAGGATCACTGAGCACCTCTGGGCCCTGATATGGATTCTATTATGGGACCAGGCTCTCCATTCTGCCGAATGCCCTCTCTGCATCCGCCACTGGACATTTCAGGTAAGACCCCTGTCTCTGGTTAACCTAAGCGACCTATGGGCCCCAGGAAGGACTGTTGATCGTTTGGCACTCCCAGGGTTACCATGTGGTCAGAGGCAGCCACGGCCACAGCTTTGACAGTAATGGCTGATCCCTACTGTCAACTGAGTCTGTAGATGGTCTTTTATTTGGGTCCTGGGTTTTGAGAAATAAACCACGGAGGATGATTGGGATGTTGCTCCTGGTGAGACCTCTCTGCCTTGGGTTAATCTCTATGGCTTCTGCCCCTTTTATGGGCTTCTGCCCCTACTATGTAGTCCCTGCCGGGTGCCCAAGTACCTCTATGGACTCCTGCACCAATGCTTACCCAGCAGTAGTGATGACCCCCTGAGCATAACCGTCCTCTCGACTAGGTGATACTAGAGACTGGGGGATGCCCTACCTCTAAACTCACCTCCTACATCTCACCATGGGCGGCTTCTTATCAATTCCTTCCCATAGTCCCCTAGGCTGCCTCCTGGATAACCTAGGGTCTCTCTCTCACCCTGAATTTAAACCCCCCAAAACTTATTCACTTGTGCAATCATATCTGGCCTCAATATCTTTTGGATAATGACTCTAAATGGCTGCTTAAGAACACTCGATCCCAATATTATCATGGATCTTTTCAACTATTGTGAGCATTCAGGAAAATGGAAAGAGACATCATATGTTCAGGCCTTCTCCTTTCTACATTCTAAGCCCTCTCTGCAACTCTTGCTCTCCTGCACAAGTCCTCTTAGCTCTCACCTCCCCTATACCTGCTTCCAAAGGGACAGAAGATCCTACCCAGGACTCCTTCTCCTTTGACCCAGCAGATGAGCCCCTACCATACCACAATTCTCTTTCTAATGAAGCCGCTGCAGCAACTGTCCCCTCCACCTTTTTCTCCTCCTGCCAATGCTCACGGGCTGCCACTGCCCAATCCATATCTCTGTGTCCTCTATGCAAGTTGGCTGGGGTTGATGGTGTAATCCAGGTTCATGTGTCTTTCTCTTTGTCAGATCTTTCACAGATAGAAAAGTGGCTTGGGTCCTATACTTTAAGTCCCACCACATAAGATCAAAGAGTTTCTATATCTGACTCAGTCATATAATTTGATCTTCCACGATGTCCATATCCATATGATTTTGTCTAACACCCTCCTGCCTGAGGAGCACAGGCAAGTGTGGGAGCAAGCTAGAAATTATGCTGATGAGGTATATCAGACCTCCCTGCCCATCCGATTGGCATTGAAGTGGTCCCTGATCAGGACCCCAATTTGGATTGTAATTAGCCTGGAGGAGTAACTAGTAGAAACCAATTCGGTACTTGCCTCATGGCAGGACTTAGAAAGGCAGCCCATTAGGCTATCAATTATGAAAGACTCCAGGAAATCTTCCAAGATAAGAATGAAAACCCTTCAACATTTCTAAACTGCTTGACCAAGGCTATATTACAATATACTAATCTGGACCCTGACACTCCAGATGGGAGACAACTACTAATGACCTACTTTTTCTCCCAGAGTTTCCCCAATATTAAGGCCAAACTAAGGCACCTTGAGAGGGGGCTCCTAATTCCCCAAGCTGAGGTTCTGAAATTGGCCTTTGAGGTGTATAATGAGAGAGACCAGAAGGCCTGGAAGCAGAAACATCATATGCTCACTCAAGCTGTCCATCCGGCCTTAGCATCTGTCCATGGTCCCACTAGCCCACAGAAGCGTCCCTCGGGAACACCCAGATCCTGTTTTAAATGGGGTCAGATGGGTCACTAGGCTTGTACATGTCCTAAGTCTTGCAAGCCTCTGGGACCTTGTCCTGAATGCCATCAGATGGGTCAAGGAGCAGTTGACTGTCCCCCGAGCCTATAGTGGCCCCCAGCCATCTGGCCCTTCTGGTTCCCCTTTTCAACTCCTAGGACTGGCTGCAGAGAACTGACAAGGCCCAGATCCCCATCACTACCATCACTCCGTGGGAACCCAGGGTAACTCTGTGTACTTCAGATAAGCCTGTCTCCTTCCTCCTAGACACTGGGGCTACAAATTTAGTCTTCAAGGAGTTCTGGGGGCCTACTACTCATTCTATGACCTCTATTGTTGGGGTAGAGGGTAAACCTTACCAACCTTACAGACACCCAGCCTTGATTGGGCTTTTGACTCCCTAATTTTTGCTCACTTTCCTTTTGGTCATTCCATAGTGCCCTGTCCCCCCATGGGAAGGGACATCCTTACAAAGTTGGGGCCTATGCTTTCCTTCTCCCCTCATATACGCTTCCATCCAGACTCCCCTGCCACTCCTTTGATCCTCACCCTTACTTACCTTAGGACCATCCCTTATTCTGTCTGCCAGTGCCTTCCCATTAATCCTTTCCAAGGTGGACCCTACTGTCTGGGATGTTTCAAGTCCTTCTATCACCTCACACCATGAGCCCACTCACATCCATTTCAAAGATCCCCCTCCATTTTCTGGCCCAATCACAATATCCGCTCTCCCAACAAAAACTCCTAGACTTATAGCCTCTTACAAAAGGGATTCCTTAGACCTACTCATTCCCCTTACAACATCCCCATCTTGGCAGTAAAAAAGACTAATGGTTCCTACCGCTTGATCCAAGACCTCCATCCCATCAACTCTGCAGTTGTCCCAATTCATCCCATGGTAACCAATCCTTATACCCTTCTCTCCACCATTCCTTCCAGGACCTCTTACTTCTCAGTACTAAACCTGAACGATGCCTTCTTCTCTACTCTCCTCCATTCTGACTCTCAAGACATTTTTGCCTTTTATATGGACAGACCCTGAGTCTTATAACTCCACTCAGATGACATGGACAGTTCTCCCCCAAGGGTTGCAAGACAGCCTTCATATCTTCAGATAGGCCTTGGCTAAGGACTTAGCATCCGTACATCTCACTCAGTCTATGGTGCTCCAGTATGTTGATGACCTCCTTCTTTGCAGTCCCTCCTTTGGGGTCAGTCATCAGGACACCTATAAACTTCTTAACTTCCTTTCTGCGCATGGCTATAGGGTTTCTCCATCCAAGGTACAGCTTTCCTTGGCAATGGTAACATACCTAGGCCTCCTCCTGACCTCTACACACAAAGCCATTACGGTTGATAGAAAGGGTCTTATTGCTAATATACCAACATCCTCTACTAAAGTAGAAATTCTCTCCTTTCTAGGTATGGCAAGATTCCTTAAAGCTTGGATTTCTAACTACTGTATATTGGCTAAGCCTCTATATGATGTGGCCTGGGGCCCACTCTCTGAACCCCTTATTGCACTCTGTCACCAGGCTCCAGCAGGCCCTCCTCCAGGCCCCTGCTCTCCATCTCCCTGATCTCACGTGCCCATTTCACCTTAACGTGACTGAAAAGCAGGGATTTACTCTAGGGATCCTCAAACACATGCTGGGGCCAACCTTTGCCCCTGTGGCTTATCTATCGAAGGGTCTTGACCCTACGGCTCAGGGATGGTCCCCTTGCCTATGAAGAATGTTGGCCACAGCCTCTCTACTCATTGCCAAGTCAAAGAAACTCCCTCTGGGCCCCACTCACCATCCTGGCTCCCCATCCCCTAAAGGAACTCCTCACCTACAAGGGTTTCCATTCCTTTATCTCCACAGGTTTCCTTGGTGGGAAGATCCCAGTCATACTTTCCACATGAGCTCATCTTTAAACCCTGCTACTCTCCTCCCTGCTCCTCAGGACTCTCCACCTCTCCTCTTACCGATTCATCCACTGAAATTCTGGAGGAGCTTCTTCCACATCCCTCCTACACCCAGGAAGGCCCTTGCTCCAGGCAACATACACATGGTTCACAGATGGCTCCTTCTTCCTTCAGGAGGGAGTTCCTCAGGCAGGGCATGCTATAGTCTCTCTAACCTTGGTTGTGGAAGTGGCTCCCCTCCCCAATAATACATCCAATACGCAGGCTGAACTTGTTGTCCTCATCAGAGCCTTCACTTTGGCAAAGGGAGCCTTTCTCAATGTCTACACTGATTTTAAATACGCTTTCCACATACTTCTCTCCCACTCTGCTATTTGGAAGGAGCACGGATTCCTTACCACCAAGAGAACTTCAATTACTTATCTCCAATCTCCCTTTATCTCCAATCTCCTTCAGGCCTCAAAGCTTCCCACTGCCATTGGAACTGAAGGGATGGCAGCTAAGTAACCCCCCCTTCTCCAGCGGGTACTTCCTTTTCTGACCTCTCTCCTAGTCATAGGCCTTCTGTTAATGCTTGCCCCCTGCATCATTAGATTTATTCAAGATCAGATTCAAAGGATCTCTAACCAAACCATGAACAAGCTTTTGTTACAGGACTCCCAACCCCTCACCAAAACTGGGCCATCTGGAGTCAGCATTGCCCGGCACCTCCTGACCATCACCATTGCCTCAATGACACCCCGTGCCCCTAACAAGGATCCAGATGCCACCCCTTCCCAGCAGAAAGAAGCTACAGAAGATTGGTCTATGCCCCTGTCCCTTAATGGGCCCAACAGCAAACAAAAAATGGGGGACTATGAGGTTCTTGCTTAGCATCTGGATGGCCATCTTAAGTGACAGCCACCATCTTAAGAAAAAGTTTAGCTTTCCTGCCCAAGGGCATTTCTGAGAAAGGCTCACCACTTCCTCATACCAACCCAACCCTTAACTGCTGCATTAGGACCCACCCAGCTCTAATGAGCCTCCCCCCATAAAAGTCACAGAACTCAAGCCTGTATTGCCTCTCTCTGTCAATGAAGAGATAGCCTTTATTTGTCAGCTTTGAAAAACTCTCATGTGTATCTTTGCCTGGTTTCTGTCTTTCATTTCTCCCTAGCCTGTCTCCCGGTTACTCGCTTTCCTTTTGGAAACACGATTCAACTCACGATGGAGGCCTACACTCTACCACTGAGCTGCACCTCTAGTCCCTAGAAAAAGTTTTTATGAACTATTATATACATATAGAAAAGTGCACAAATCTCAATTGTAGAGCTCAATGAATATTAAGAGAGCATACTTATGTAAGCAGAACCCAGATCCTGTAACAGTGGTCCACTTTATACTTTGAATATAACCCTTACTGCTCTGCCACTGGAACTTATTTTTAAAATGGACATATTTCTTTTCTCTTCCTCTCTCCCTGATCCTCTCTAATTTCTGCCCCTCTGCAGTCTCAGGGGAAACAGAATTACCTTTCTTCCCCATCCTAGGAAGTTGATTTTTTGTTGTTGGTTTTTGGGGGTACTAGGGATTGAACCCAGGGGCACTTAACCACTAAGCCACATCCCTAGCATTATTTGGTATTTTATATAGAGACAGGGTCTCACTGAGTTGCTTAGTGCCTTGCTTTTGCTGAGGCTGGCTTTGAACTTGCAATCCTCCTGCCTCAGCCCCCTGAGTCACTGGTATTATAGGCGTGTACCACCACACCCAGCTAAGCAGATTTATCTGTTCCTGAGTACACATCCACCATAGGAACAAAGTAATTCAGACTTTGGGGATGGTACCAAAGATCTCAGAAAGGACTATCTCCCAAATAAGTGAATTACAACTCCACACAGAACATGTGGAATGTAGCCCTTGAGTCACCTCTTTAACTCCTTCTACCCCCACCCCCTAAGTTCCTGCTGATGGGCAGAATCACAGCCTTTGGGACAGGAGTCCTCTGTGTTTCTCCTTTGCTAGCAAAGCAACAAAACTTCTTATTCATTTTTCTCAAAACTGTGTCCTCATTATTGGATTGGCCTCAGGGACAAGGATAGAGCTTTTGGCAACAATCCCCAAACAGAACAAGATTGGTCCCCCAGAAAACCTCATCCTCGGGCTGGGGTTGTGGCTCAAGCGGTGGCGTGCTCGCCTGGCATGCGTGCGACCCGGGTTCGATCCTCAGCACCACATACCAACAAAGATGTTGTGTCCGCCGAGAACTAAAAAATAAATATTAAAAAAAAAGAAAACCTCATCCTGTGTCATCCCAGTCACTACTCATCTTAAAGGTATCCCCTATATCTTAATTTCTAAGACCAAAGGTTAAGTTTGCCCCTTTTAAAACTTTATATAAATTGAATTCTACAGAATGTACTCATGTCTGGATTCTTTCATTCAACATTGCATCTTCCACGCTGTTTCATGTAGAAATAGTTTATTCATTCTCATTGTATGTTATTCCATTGTATGAATGTATTACACTTTATCTGTTTTATTGTAATTGAGCATTTGGGTAGTTTCCATTTTGTTCTATTATAGGTAGTGTTGTCATAAATATTCTTTTATGTATCTATTAATGAACATATTGTACATTTCTCTTGGCTATATATGTCCAAGTAGAATTGCTGGGCCACAGAGTACACGTATGTTTAGTGTTTATTGCCAGTTTTCTAAGTAGTTGTAATGCTAGATGTGGTGGTGTATGTCTGTAATTCCAGTGACTCAGGAAGCTAAGGCAGGAGTGATCACAAGTTCAAGGCCAGCCTGGACAATTTACCAAGACCCCGTCTCAAAAAAATAAGGGCTAGGGATATAGCTCAGTGGTAGAGCAACCCTGGGTTCAATCCCAGTACAAAGAAAGAAAAACAAATCAAATCCAAAATGGTTGAACCATTTTATGTTTCTCCCATCAGGATTTTCTAAGTCTTTTCCATCTCAGCCATACTGGTGGAGATAAATATATATATATATATATATATATATATATATATACTCTTAGCTAGTAGTGTACCTCAATGGTAGAGCATTTTTCTAGCATGCAGAAGACACTGAGTTCAATCTTCAGCACCAAAAAAGAAGTCTAGAAAAATAACTTCCTTGCTTTTTTACTGTCTTGGTTTGGTTTGGGTTTTAGTACTGGAGATTGAACCCAGGGTCACTACATCTCCTGTCCTTTTTTATTTTGAGACAGGGTCTGGCTAAGTTGCTGAGGATCTCAAAAAATTGCTGAGGTTGGCCTTGAACTTGTGATCCTTATAAATTAAACTCCCATATTGCTGGGGTTATAGGCATGTGTCACTATGACCAGTTTAACAGAGTTTTGGTAAACAGCAGTTCTTTTAGTGGAATCCAACTCATCTATTTATTTTATTTTTTCAATTTTTCTTCTCTTTTTTTTTTCCAAAGATTGAACCCAGAATGGTGTTCTACCACTGAGCTATATTCCAAGCCCTTTTTATTTTTTATTTTGATATAAATTCTCACTAAGTTGTCTAGGTTGTCTTCAAACTTGTGATCCTCCTGCCTCAGCCTCCCCAGCTGCATGGGTTGCATTCATGTGCCACTGTGCTCGGCTTAATATATCAATTTCTTTACTCTTATGGTTTGCATTTTTTGGTGTTTCATTTAAAAAATATCTTTGCTTATCTTGAGGTAATATTTTGAAATATTAGGTTTTTTTCTTTCCTGTATTTTACTGTTTTCCTTTTCTACTTTTCTACCAGATAGCAAACTCTGTGCTTCATTGCCTTCTAGGAAGACAGGGTCTCACTAAGATGAAAGCAGGCTAGCCTGCAAGATACTTAAATTAGTGCCACCCTCTCTGTTTCTCTGTATCTTTGTGTTGCTAGGAATATTGAGCCCAGGGCCTCATGCATGCTAGCTAAATACTCTACCACTAAACTACCCTCCCAGCCCCCCCTTTTTTTAAAAAAAATTTAATTGTAGATGGACATGATATCTTTATTTATTTATTTTTATATGGCACTGAGGATGGAACCTAGTGCCTCACACATGCTAGGCAAGCAATTTACAACTGCAACCCCCTCCCAGTCCTTTTTAATTTTTAAAATTTTTGTAAGTTTTGAGACAGGGTCTCCCTAAATTGCCCAGGCTGGCCTTGATCTTGTGATCCTCCTGCCTGAGCCTCCTGTGTACCTGGGATTTACAGGCCTTCACCACAAGGCCTTGTTGGGGCTTCTCTTTTCTTTTTCTTTTTTGAGAGAGAGAGAGAGAATTTTTTTAATATCTTGGCAGACACAACATTTTTTTTTTGTTTGTATGAGGTGCAGAGAATCGAACCCAGGCCGCATGCATGCCAGGCAAGCATGCTACCACTTGAGCCACATCCCCAGCCCCGAGCTTCTCTTTTCTAAGTTCATTAAGAAGAATTGGGTTTGAAGAAGAATGGGGTTTCCATCAGATTAAAAAGAGATGTCCTTGGCTGGGGGTCCCCAGGACTGCAAACAAAGCAAAACAGACAAACAAAAATTAAAGCCACTATGAAAAAAAAAAAAAAAAGCCTAGGGATATAGCTCAGTGGTAGAGTGCTTTCCTTGCATTCTGGAGGCACTGGGTTTGATCCCCATCACTGCTAAGACAACACAAAGCAAAGAGATTTCCCTTAGATTGTAGGGTTGGGGAGAAGTCAGCTTGGACCTGGGCCTTGCTTCCCACAGCTTCCTGGTGAGACTCAAGAGAGTGATAGTTGCTTCATGAATCTGCGGGACAAGAATGCAAGGCCTGGAGTTGACAAATATTATAAGAGATCTCTGTGTTCAAGTTTGGCAGAGAAGTCACAGAAAGTCTGCCAATCTAAAGATGCCACGTAAACAATGGGTGCAAATGATCCCCCTTACCACCTTCTGAAGTTTGGGCATTACTTAAGATCCCAGAACAAGTTAGGAGAGCCCCAAGAGTATAACTGTAGCCCCAGCTAAAGAAAATGTATCTACTTCGCTATATGGAAGTTTCTGAAGTTTGAGGTCCAACTGAGAAAGGGGAGCATTAAACACCATTTAAAGATGTGGACAGCAAACATTGATGGAAATTACTTGATGTGAACTGCAGGTGAAAGTATAATCTTCTTAATAAATTCTAGTTTTATCCAGCATAGCTTCCTGAATGATCTAGGATTAAAATAATAACAAGGTTTAAAATGGAAGGGTTTTTTTTTCTTTTTCCCTGAATTGTACTCCTTCTGTTGATCCTCTAAGGAGCTCATCAAACATTTCTTCCTCCTGTATTTTTCCTTTCTATTAATACAAAATGAATTTAATTGCTTTCTTTAGATGTAAAAAATGCTCTTAATTTCCATAATTAAAAAGTTATAAGTATTCCTCTTTTTTGTGGGATCCAACCCAGGACTTCATAAATTCTAGGCAAGTGCTATACCACGAACTACAGTCCCAGCCCCACATATTTTTTAAGTTTAAAATAAGGTGGGGGGAGGGCTAGGGAATATTAGAGGTACTTTGGACTAAGAAGAGGGGAATGAAGGGAAGGGAGGGGTGTGGGGGTAGGAAGAAAGGTAAAATGAATAGACATTATTACCCCATGTGCATATATGAATACATGACCAGTGTGATTATACATCATGTACAACCAGAAGAATAAGAAATTTTACCTCATTTATGTATAATGTGTCAAAATGAATTCTACTATCATATATAACTAATTAGAACAAATTTTAAAAGTTAAAAAAATAAAAAATTTTAAAAGTTTAAATTTTAAAATCAAGTAATACACACAGAAAAATATTTCTAAGTTATAAAGCTTAATAATAAAATAAAAACCCATGATCCTACAGCTAAATTTTAAAACCAGAACATGACCATTAACTTATATTTGTTTGAAAGTATTGGCTACTACTTCCCATATAGCTATCCACTAATTTAAATTGTATGCTTATCATTTTTTAAGTTATATTGCCACTGGGCATGGTGGTACATGCCTGTAATCCCAGTAACTGGGAAAGCTGAAGCAGGAGGATGGCAAAATTGTGGCCAGCCTCAACAACTTAGTGAAACCCTAAGCAATTTAGCAAAAACCTGTCCCAAAATTTAAAAAAATAATAAGATAAAAAGGGCTGGGGATATAGCTCAGTGGTAAAGTACCCCTTGTGTTCAATCCACACTACCAAAAAAAGTTATATTGCCCCTGGGAATAGTGGTTCATAACTCTAATCCCAGGGCCGCTCTGTCACTGAGCTACAGCCCTAGTCCTTTTTATTTTGTATTTTGACACAGGGCCTAATTTGTTGAGGCCTGCCTCAAACTTGTGATCCTCTTGTCTTTGCCTCCCGAGTTGCTGGGAATATAGGTGTGTGCTGCCACACTTGACTCATCTATGTAGCCTTTTGCATCTTACTCTTAATATGTTCCCAAGATTCATCCATTTTGTTATATGGAACTTAGTCCATTCTTTTTAAAAGAATGTGCACATATAACAATTTATTTTTCTCTCAATGGATATTTAGATTGTTTGTAATTTTTTATATCACAAATACTATTATTATGAACATGTCTCATAGGGCACAAATGAAAGACATTTTCCAGAACTTATACCTAAGATTGGAGTAGTAGGTTAAGAATATGGGAATGACCACCTATATTACTTAAATAATGTCAAAATGCTTCTGAAATTTGTGCTAATTTACATTCCCACCAGCAGTATTTAAATAATGTGCTTTCTATCCTTTTGCACAAGCGAACTTTCAAGCCTTTGGCATTCTAATGAGTAAAAATGTAGTGCCTCATTTAGGTCTTATTTTTCATAGTTCTTATTACTAATGCAGATGATATCCTTTCATATGTTTATATGACATTTGTGTTTTCTACTCTGTGAAATGCCTGTTCTTATCCTTTGCCAGTTTTCTGTTCAGTCATTTTTTTCCCATTTTGATTTGTGAGAGTTCTTGATTTATATTCTGGATATCAATCTTTTTGTCAACATGTGTATTTAAAATATTATCTCCCAGATTAGAGCCTTATGATTTAACTTTAATTATAAGACTTTATTTTTTGATACCAGGGATGATTGAAACAAGGGGCACTTAACCACTGAGCTACATCACCAGCCCTTTGCCCTTTTTATTTTGAGACAGGGTCTCACTAAGTTGCCGAGGTTGGCCTCAAACTTGTGATACTCCTGCCTCAGCCTCCCAAGTCACTGGTAATTACATGTCTTTTTTTAAAAAAATATTTTAGTTATAAATGGACACAATATCTTTGTTTTTATTTATTTTTATGTGGTGCTAAGGATCGAACCCAGTGCCTCACATGTATGAGGCAAGTACTCTGCCACTGAGCCACAACCCCAGCCCTAATTACATATCTTTTAATGAATATTTAACAATAAGTAACAAACTACCTAAAGATTTAGTGGTTTAAGACAAAAAATTTCTTTTTAAATTTTTAAATCTGTTTTAATTAGTTATATATGACAGTAGAATCATTTATACACTTTGATATATCATACATAGATGGGTTATAATTTCTCATTTTTCTGAGTGTACATGTTGCAGAATCATATTGGTCATGTAGTCACATATATACATACAGTAATAATGTCTGTTTCATTCTATTATCTTATTCTACTATCTTTCCTATCCCCACATCATCCCCTCCCCTCCACTCCCATCACTTCCCTCTACCTAATCTTTTTTTTTTTTAACTTAAACAACATAAATTTATTTCTTAAAGTTCTGGAAGTAAGAAATCTGAGATCAGGGTGCCAATCACACATGTACCTAGGATAATGATGTCCATCTTTTCTACCCCCATTCCTTGTCCCTTCCCCTCACTACCCACTGCCCAGTTCAAAGTTTCTCCATTCTTCCCTTGCATTTCCTACTCCATTATGGATCAGCATCCACATATAAGAGAAAACATTTGGCCTTTGGTTTTTTGGGACTGGCTTATTTCACTTAGCCTGATAGTTTCCAACTTCATCCGTAACCTACACATGTCATAATTGTATTCTCTTTTAATGCTGAGTAATATTCCATCGTGACCCTCTACCTAATCTGTTCTTCCCTAGTGCCCCCTGCCTTATTGTGAATTAACATCCACATATTAGAGAATTTGGGGCAGGGCAGTGATGGAGATGGGCCTTACACAGGCCTCACACATGTTAGGAAATGCTCTACTGAACTATTTCCCAGCCCCAAGAAAACAAACTTTTATTTCGCAGTGTCTGTGGATCAGAATTCCAAATGTCTTTTAACTTCTGATTCAGAATCTGTCATGCAATTGCAATTAAAGTGTTGGTTGAGGTTGGGGTCTTATCTGAAGGCTTGAATGAGGGAAAAATCCACTTACAAACTTGCTTATGTGGCAGTTGATGACCTCGGTGTCTTGTCATGAATATCTATCCATAGATTTGCCTCATGGCACACAATCAACTTCTTCTGGGGTGAGCAATCCAGAGAAAGAAATGAGAGAGAGAGAGAGAGAGAGAGAGAGAGAGAGAGAGAGAGGATGTCTCAGGCCAGCCTCAGCGGTTTAGAGATACCCTCAGCAACTTAGTGAGATTCTGTCTCAAAATAGAAAAAGAAAAAAAAAAGGAGTGGGAGAGTAACTCAGTGTTCAAGTGCCCTTGAGTTCAACCCCAAGGCCCCCAAATAAAAATAAATAAATAAATAAATATTTAAAATTTGTCAGGACCTTCCAGCCAGTGACTAACAGTAACAGGTGTAATTGAACAAGTTGAGTTTTTTATTCATTGCAGCAAGGGGAGAATACCCACCATGAGGAATCAAGTAGTGTGTCAGTAAGATCCTGTCAGAAATAACCTTTTACTGGATTTCAGTTTGGTGATTTGCAGTGTCTAAGAAAATGGTTGTTTGATTTAGATTGAATACTAGCAGGAAGTGGGGGACAATTCTAAATTGAATTTTTTTTCAATAAATCTTGTCAATAGGAAGGAGGAATATCAAGAGGATAGATCTGTAATTGTTAAAGAAGTAGCAGTCATTTATTTTGGCCAAGAAAGGGGGTGTTTGGTATTTTGTGAGTGGCAAGATGCTTAGACAAAATTATGAAATGATTGCTTTGTCCCATTTTATTATGGTCTCAGAGTAAACTTGTTTGAAGTTGGCATTTTGTGAGATTTTTTTACATATAAATTGGAGAATATCATAGCCTAATTTTTGAGTGTTGAGCTAGCTTCTGAATACAAGGGTTTCGTTCCTTTGTTCCTTCCTTTCTTTCTTTCATTAAACCCAAGGTTACTTTTCCACTGAGATACATCCCCAGCCCTTTTAACTTTATTTTGACATAGGTCTTGCCAAATTATTGAGGCTGGCCTTGAACTTTCGTCTTCCTGCCTCAGCCTCCGAAATTACTGGGATTACAAGTGTGTGTCTCTCCTTCCAGATATTTTTTTATTTCTCTTTCAAAATTTTGTCTTTGTTTATAAGTTATTAATAAGCCAGAGGTTGGACTTTGTGATACAGCATAAGTCTCAAAATACACTTTTTTTTAACTTGTGTACAATCAATTGTCATATTTGCTGCCAAATTTCTAGTCACTAACCTCTTGATTTGAAAATTTAGTAAATCAGATGTGGTAGTGCATGCCTACAATTCCAGATACTTCAGAGTGGAAGATTGCAAGTTCTAGGCCAATCTGGGCAATTTGCTGAGACTCTGTTTCAAAAATAAATAGCTGAATATGGTGGTACACACCTGTAATACCAGCAGCTCAGGAGGCTGAGGCAGGAGGATGGCAAGTTCAAAGTCAGTCTCAGCTACTTAGTGAGGCTCTAAGCAATTTAGCAAGACCTTGTCTCAAAATAAAACACAAAAAAGGCTGGTGATGTGGCTCAGTGGTTAAGTGTCCCTGGATTCAATTCCTGCTACCAAAAATAAATAAATAAATAAATAAATAAATAAATAAATAAATAAATAATCTGAAGTAAAATGGGCAATAACATCTTTCTAAAGATAGTTGCTGTAATCCCAGCAACTCATGAGCCTATGGCAGGAGGATCACAAATTTGAGGTCAGCCTCAGCAAATTTGCAAGTCCCTCCCCTTTTTCATTTTTTTTTAATTTTTAGTTGTTGATGGACATTTATTTTATTTCTTTATATGTGGTGCTGAGAATCAAACCCAGTGCCTCCACACATGCTAGGTAAGTGCTCTACCACTGAGCCACAATCCCAACTCCCCCTCCTTTTTCATTTTGAGACAGATTCTCACTAAGTTGCTTTAGGGCCTCACTAAGTTGCAGTCTTATTCAGCTGGGTTAATGACAACTCCATCCTTCCAGTTGTTCATATTAAAAGCTTGTCATCTTTGATATCTCACTTTCCTTTGCACTCTATGTCACATCTATCAAATCTTTCCAGATCCATTTTCAAAATATATCCTAAATCTTTCCACTTCTCACTATCTACATTAAGAAATATTGGGAAGGGGCCTGGGGATGTTATTCAGTGGTAGAATGCTTGCCTAGCGCTGAATTCAACTCCCAGCAACACCAAAAAATAAAAAGGAATCTTGGTTGGGGCATCATTGATTTTCTTTTCTTTTTTTGTTTATTTATGTTTATTTTTTCTATTTTCTTTCTTTTTTTAAATTTTCTTTTTTTTAGAGAGAGTGAGAGAGGAGATAGAGAGAGAGAGAGAATTTTTTTTAATATTTATTTTTTAGTTCTTGGCGGACACAACATCTTTGTTGGTATGTGGTGCTGAGGATCGAACCTGGGCCGCACGCATGCCAGGCAAGCGCGCTACCGCTTGAGCCACATCCCCAGCCCATGTTTTTTCTATTTTCTGTCTGCTTTTTCCCCATTTTTTCCCCTTCTTTCTTTTTGGATCATTGATTTAAAAAAAAAAAAAAAAGGAAGAAGGGAGGGGGAATTTGTACTTTGCCTAATCAGAGAGCAGCATGCTTCTTGTACCTTCGGCAAATAAGCCCAGGAGTAGGGAGTGAAAAGCATTATAGTGCTTTTTGCCATTAATCATAATTGAAGTCCACAATGTAATAGGTTCACTATTAGCCTTTTCATCTATTTAATCAAAGGAAGATTTAAAAACTTCCCAGGAGCATACACACCCTTTGCCCTCTAAGGAGCTGGAGAGCTTATATCTTTGTATATTTGCACACATTGTTCTCTCACCTACAATGCTCTCTTGATGGTCTAGCCAACTCTTATCTCCTCCTCAAGGCTTAGTCCAAACCTATTTTTCCTCTAATAACTATTTATTAAATGGTATCTATAGACCAGGCTGTGCTCTGAGGCATTAGGGAGATAAATAACAATGAGATTCTGTCCATTCTCAAGTAGCTTAACAGGTTGGTAGCTGAGAAAGGAAGATAAAAGAACAGATATGACAAGGACTTACAGGTGCTAAGATAGTGGTCTCAGTGGCTATCAATACAGGCATGTCTAGTTCTACCTGAGGGCATCAACCAAGCCTTGAAAAGATAAATAGGTGTTCACCAGCTGCAGAGGGAAGCAAAAGAAAAGATCTAAATAAGTGAAACAACCTGGTAAGTGTGGAAGAATGTTGGACCACTGAAAATGAATGGGACATTAGGATGGAAGGTTGAGAAATGAGGCAGATGTAATCTGTAGTGGGCTAAATCATAAAGAAAAGGGAATACTAGGTTAAAGAATTTCAGTTGTTTTTCCTTTTCTCCCTCTCCCTCCATTCCCCCTCCTCTCTCCTCCCCTCCTTCCCTCTCCCCGCCCTTTCATTTCTGGGGATGGAATCCAGAGTCTGCAAAGCTAAATAATGGCTCTACCACTGGGCTACACCCCCAACTCAGACCAGCTGAGAACTTTTTTATCCTGGTTGGTGAAGGAGAAGTATTCAAAAGTTTTTTTTGATTACAAGTCTATGTTTATTTTTAACATTAGAGAGATAGGTTATCTTAACAATTTATTTTGTATACACATTTGCTCAAAATCAGTGAATTTCTAGGCCAGGTTCAGGGAACTGAAGGGCCTTTATAAGTACTTTATATTTTCTAGACCCAAGGTATGCTGCAAACATAGTCTGAAGTAAAATGGGAAATAACATCTTTCTGAAGATAGGCTTAGAAACTTTATCCAGTAAGTTGATGTGTTTCCTTTCTCTGGTAACAGGGCTGACTGATAGCTGGCTGCTAGGCCACCATTTACAGGTATAGCCAGGAAAACAGGGTACAGACCTCCTAAAACAAAACCAACAAGTCCACCCCGTGCCACGGTACAGGTTTCACAATTCAACTCACCTGTACTCAAAGGTAAACTTACAAAACCTTTGAAAGATGCAGTCACTGCCAAAAATGGGAGCACTGCCATTGGTAAGCCAGCAGCTATTTTGGCCTGTGTTACATGCAAGACACACCGAAAAAGACTGCTTGCTATTTTATTAGGCCACAGAGAGCAGCATTAAATCCAATATACATGGATCCATGTTCAAGAAGGTTCCTTTCTGCTCCTAGTAGTAGTTCAATTTTTCTGGCTATGATATCAAAAACTGAGTTTTCCTTTATAGTATCATGTGGTTTATGGTTTTCCATCTTGACCCTGCTGCTCTCCTCCCAATAGCTGGTACCTCCCCAGTTTTTCTAAGACACAACCTTTACTCCGTTCCTTCCGGTGCAGCCATCTTCGGCATACCTCAAAAGTTTTATCAGAGAACTGATCTGGTCAAACTGGATGGTACAAAGATTTAATTGTGCCAGTGGTTTTCTGGAGCTAGCTCCAATCAGCTCTTAAGAAAGATGATTGTTAAAAGGTTAGGAATTTTGCAAGCTAATTGACATCTTGTTAGCTTGAAATTAATTACGATGGGGATATTTACATTGGATAAATCAGCAAATGCTGCAAATCAGAGCTTTTTTTTCTAGAGAGCCATTGTTAAACTTTACTAGGATACAGGTGGACTAGAATAAGAAAATTGAAGTGAGAGAAGCACAATAATCAAAAAGTGTCGAGACCAGAGTCTGAGGGTTAAAACAAAGAAAGGAAGGAAGAAAGAAAGAAGTCAAATTGGGGAATTAAAACAAACACAAAAAGGCAAAAAAATTTAAAAAGTCCTCTAGTTCTGCTCAAACATAAACTTATACCAACCGTGAATGAAAAAGATTTATACACCATGACCCAGTGGAACTTTTTCTAGGCATGCAAAGTTGGTTCAAAATAAGATAATAAATCATCCGGGCATGGTGACTCACACCTGTAATCCCAGTGGCTCAGGAGGCTGAGGTAGGAGGATTGTGACTTCAAAGCCAGCCTCAGCAAAAGTGAGGTGCTAAGGAACTCAGTGAGACCCTGTGTCTAAATAAAACATAAAAAAGGGCTGGGGATGAGGTCCAGTGATTAAGTGCCCCTGGGTTCAATCCCCAGTACCCCAAAATAAATAAATAAAGTAAATTGATATAACTCACCAAGTCAACAAGGTAAAGAAAAAATAATATGAACATATCAATTATCACAGGAAAAAGCAATAGACAAAATGCAACATCCATTTATTAAAAAACTCACAAAAGCCAGAAATAGAGCAGAATTGCTTCAACTTGATAAAGAGAAACTACCCGCCCCCTGCCATTTTATTGATGATACAGTCACCTATCATAGAAAGTCTCACAGAAACTACAAAAAAGCTAAACCAAAACAAATAAAAAATCACATTTCTATATACTAACAATAAACACACAGAAACCTATATTAAATCCAATATTAAATATAATCATTCCAAGGAAAATTAAATAGGTTTACACTTCCAAAGTGTGTAAAAGATTGTGTGTGTGTGTGTGTGTGTGTGTGTGTGTGTGTGTGTGTGTGTGTATGTAGAGGGTATTGAACTCAGGGGTGCACTACCACTGAGTTACATACTCAGCCCCAGCTCTTTTTAATTTTTTTGAGACAGGGTCTCAAAATTTCTGAGGATGGCCTTAAGCTTACAATCCTCTTACCTCAGCCTCCAGAGTTGCTGGGATTATGGAGTGTGTGACTATGCCTGGCCTGTGCACAGGATTTGTATGCTAGGAATTATGAAATGGTGATGAAGCTGGTGGTGGTGGTACTCCTGTAACTTCAGCTAATCAGGAGGCTGAGGAAGGAGGATTGAAAATTTGAGACCAGCCTTGGTAATTTAGTGAGGACCTGTCTTAAATTTAAAAGGATTTGGGACTTAGCTCAGTGGTAGAGCATTTGACTAACATTAGAGATCTGGGTTCAATTCCCAGTATCAAACACACACACACACACACACACACACACACACACACACACACACACGTGTAAAATAGAAATCCTAACATTTTACTATGTTCATGGATTGGAAGACTCAACAAAGTAAAGATGTCAATTCTCCCAAAATTAATTATAGGTATAATGCAATTCCTATCAAACTCCCAGCATAGTCAAAAACTAGTTTATTACAAAATGTATGTGAAATATATGAAAAAATGTTCAAAATCATTAGAAATTAGGAAAATGCAATTCAAAATTATCCTGAGATTTCATCTCATTCCACTCAGAATGATAGCCATCAAGAATACAAACAATAATAAATTCTGGAGAGGATGTGGAGAAAAAGGAACACTTTTACACTGTTGGTAGGAATGTAAATTAGTATAACCACTATGGAAATCAGTATAGAGGTTCCTCAAAAGGCTAGGTGTGAAACTACCATAAGACCCAGCTATGTACTGCTCCTCAGTATTTATCCTAAAGCCATCATACTATAGTAATAAATGCATATCCATGTTATAGCAGCACAATTCACAATGGCCAAACTATGGAACCAACCTAGGTATCCATCAATGGATGAGTGAATAAAGAAAATGTGGTCTACATACACAATGGAATTTTACAGCCATAATTAAGAATGAAATTATGGCATTTGCTGATAAATATATAGAACTGGAGACTATCATGCTAAGTGAAATAAGCCAGACCCAGAAAGTCAAAGGTTGAATGTTTTCTCTCCTATGTGGAAGGTAGTGAGGAAGAAGGAAAAGAAAGTTGTGGGGGTGCATTCCATGAAGATCTAAGGTAGAATAGTAGAATAGAGGAAAGGGACTGGGGGAGGGAGGAAGGAAGGGAAAAGAGAAATTCTGGACAAAGAGATTGGCCAAATTATATTTCATATTGTGTGCATGTACAAATATGTAATAATAAATCTCACCATATATACAACTATAATGCACCAATAAAAATATGGAAAAATAAAAATAAAAACAAAGTATAAGTGAAATGGCACACACCATAGAAGAGCTAAACAATCTGGACAAAGAAGAATAATAATGTGGAAGGAATTGGCCTACCCAAATTCAATTTCTATTGTGTAGTTACAGTAATCAGGATTTTGTGGTACTGGCAGATGGCTAAGCACACAGATCAATGGAACAGAATAGAGACCCATAAACACATGCCTAATTTATTTTTATTTTGATGCTGGGGATGGAGCCCATGGGCTTGGAAATACGGGGCAAGGGTTCTCAAACTGGGTTGTACCCTGACAGTCCCAACTGGGTTATATATCCTCAGCCTCAGCCCTTTTTTATTTTGAGACAAGTTTTCACTAAATTGCTGAGGCTGAATCTAATCACTTAATCTCAAACTTGAAATCCTCCTGCCTCAGCTTCCCAAGTCACTGGGATTACAGGCATGCATTACCAAACGAGGCCCAATTGATTTTTTTAAAGTTTTTTTTTTTTTGTAGTTGTAGATAGACTGCAAGCCTTTATTTTATTTATTTATTTTTATGTGGTGCCTAGTATCGAACCCAGTGCCTCACATGTGTTAGGCAAGTGCTTTACCACTGAGCTACAGCCCCAGCCCCTCCCCAATTTATTTTTGAAAAAGAAGCAAAAGCCAATTCAATGGAGTGAGGATAGTTCTTCAACGAAAGAACAATTGGACACCCATAGACAAAATATGAGCCTCAACCTAAACCTTATGTGAAAATTTAACTTGGAATTGATATTAAATCCCATAGATTTAAATTTAAAACATAAAACAGTAACACTTTTAGGAAAAATCAGTAGAAAATATTTGGGACCTATGGCTTGGCAGAGATCTTAGGTGACACCAAAAGCACAATTCAAAAAAGAAAAAAAATGCTACATTTGAATAAAAACTGAAAAATTACACTGGAAATGTACCTTAGTCTCAGAGTGCTTGTCTATCTCAGCAAAAACAAAACAAAGCAAGAATAGCAACAAAACTAAAAACTTTGGCCTCTGAAAGTTGCTATTTGGAGGATGAAAAGATAAGCTTCAAAATGGAAAGAAATATTTCCCATCCATATATCCAACAAAGAACTAGCATCTAGAATGTGATGAAGAACTCTTCAAAAATCAACAGAAGTGGCTGAGGATGTTTCTGGGTTCAATTGCCAATACAGCAAAATAATATAATAATAATAATTATTATTATTATTATTGTTATTATTATTTCTTGGCTGGGGATGCAACTTAGTAGTATAGATAGCACTTGCCTAATTTGCAGAAGACTGAGTTCAATCCCCAGCACCCCCAAGAAAAGTGTATAAAAATATCTTCCTTACCTTTTTACTGTCTTAATACTGCAAAAAGTAAACAGTAGTTCTTTATTTCAGTGGAATCCAATTAATCAATTTCTTTCTTTTCCTTTTTGAGTGAACACCAGGGTCCCTATTACTATGCTGTATCTCCAGCCCTTTTTAAAATTTTATTTTGTGATAGGTTCTTGTTAAATTGCCCAAGCAGGCTCCAACTTGCAGTCATACTATAGTGTTGCAAATGGTACTATTAGGGGGAATTAGGCAAAGTGTACAAGAGATTTGTCTATATTATTTCTTATAATTGCATGTTAAGCTATAATTATGTGAAAACATTTTTCAATTAGAAATTTTAAAAAAATGAACTGGGTGGAGTAGCTCAGTGGTAAAACGTGCTTAGCATCAAATCCCTGGGCTCAATCTCCAGCATTGCTAAAAAAATTAAAAACTAAATTTAATAGCAATGCTATTCTTATTATTGTGTCATAAAGTATGGACTGATCCTGATTGCTGAGCGTGATGGTGCACACCTGTAATCCCAATGGCTTGGGAGGTTGAGGCAAGAGGATCATGAGTTCATAGCCAGCCTCAGCAAAAACAAGGTGCTAAGCAATTCACTGAGACCCTGTCTCTAAATAACATTCAAGATAGGGCTTGGGATGTGGCTCAGAGGTCAAGTGCCCCTGAGTTCAATACCTGGTACCCCCAAAAAGAGAAATATGGACTGATCTTTAACATGACAATTCCATTTTCATTTTATGGAAACAGGTAGAAAAACGTAAGCTGAACTGTGTATGTAAGTCTCACTGTAGCTTACATTGCTAGATGAGAATGCTACCTCAAAACAAAGTAGCTTATACAAAATCTTTTGATTGAATTCAGGTTGAACGCCCTGCAGCCTTAAGCAAATGAAATCTGAAGCACTGATCCTGTTGTCTTCAGAAAAAAAAAATTGCAACCCCATGTTTCAATTTGTAAAACTATAAGGAAGAAATGACTTTTAAAAACACTTTGCTAGTATTTCTAGGCAACTGAAGACTTTTGAACTCATAGAAATTGACAGGCCACTTATACCAGGAATGGTACATGCCTGTAATCTCAACTACTTGGGAGGCTGAGGCAGGAGGATTGCATCTTCAAGGACAGCCTCAGCAATTAATGAAACACTGCTTCAAAATTTAAAAAAAAAAACATAAAATGAAGGACTTGGGGTATAGCTCAGTGGTAAAGCACCCCTGGGTTTAATCTCCAGTAACAAGAAATTAACATGATTATATTTCTCAAGCTGCTTTAAGATAATGGGAGTCGTATTGTTCTTACTAAAAGTCCAAACTAATTCCAGGTTACTGAGAGTGATGTAAGCTATGGATGTTAAAAATTAAAAGGGTCTACCTGGGCATGGTTGCACATACCTGTAATCCCAGTGGCTCTGGAGGTTAAGACAGGAGGTCAGCCTCGGCAATTTAGTGAGACCCTAAGCAACTCAGCAAGACCCTGTTTTGAAAAAAAAATAAATGGCTAGGCTGGGGATGTGACATGGTGGTTAAGTGCATCTTGGTTCTATCCCTGGTACAAAAAAAAAAAATTAAAAGGGTCTGTCAAATAGCCAAAACGATTTGGAAAAGGAATGTAAAAGGACTCAAACTCCCTGATTTCAAAATTACTACAGAGATTCAGTAATCAAGAGAATATGTTAAAAAATACAACTATTTAGTGAAATAGAATTAAAATTCAGAAATAAAACCATGTATCCATGATCATTTGATTTTTAACAGCAGTTCCAGGACCTTTTAATGGGAAAGACAAAAGCTTTTGTTTTCAGTGCTAGGGATGGAAACTCAGGGCCTTAAACATGCTAGGCAAATGCTCTACCACTGAGCTACACCCCCAGCCATAAGAACAGGTTTTTCAACTCTGCCAAATAAATAAATAAATAAAAGTGTTGAAGATGTAGCTCAGTTGGAGAGTGCCACTAGGTTTGATCCTTCCAGTATACCAAAAAAAAAAAAAAAAAAAAAAACCAATAAAGGTATAGTTCAGTGATGGAGCACTGGCCTAGTATGATTGAGGCCCTCCATTTAATCCTCCTCCTCTTCATCATCATCATATAATTGAATAAATTTCAAAAACCATTCATAACTCATCACCTTTGCCATATTCTGTTGGTTAGAAGTAAGTGATAGGTTTGTCATATTCTATTGGTTAGAAGCAAGAGGAGATCATACAAATGCATGGATATCAGGAGTTTAGGATTCATCCTAGGGTCTGTCTGGCACAATAATTGAACAAATCAATTCAAATCTTGGTCTTTGGAGTTCAGGGATTTTTTTCTACCTTTCCCTCTTTCATTCTTTCCTTTCTTCTCCTTCTCCTCCTCCTCCTCCTCCTCCTCCTCCTCCTCCTTCTTCCTCTTCTTCCTCTTCCTCTTCTCCTTCTCTTCCTTCTCCTCCTCCTCCCCACCCTCCTCCTTCTACTTCTGTCCTATGCAGTGCTGGGTACCAAACCCAGAGCCTTGCCTATGCTAGGTCAAGTGGTCTACCATTGTGTTATACCACACACGTAGCCTGAGATTCAGGATTTTAAATAATAATTTTACTGGAGATTGAATCCAGGGATGTTTTACCACTGTGCTATATCCCTCATCCTTTTCTTTTCTTTCTTTCTTTTTTTTTTTTTGAGACAGGTTCTCAATATAGTGCCCAGGCTGGCCTTGAACTTGCAATCCTCCTGCTTCAACCTCAGAGTCACTGAGATTAGAAGTGTGTGACACTGCTCCTAGCTTAAATAATTTTTAAAACAAACTGTGTTTTTTAAATATTTTTTTGGAGTTGTGGAGGGACAGAATGCCTTTATTTGATTTGTTTATTTTTATGCAGTACTGAGGATTAAACCCAGTGCCTCACATATGCTAGGCAAGTACTCTGCCACTGAGCTACAGTCCCAACCCAAAACAAATTGTTTTTTTAATTAAAAAAGAAAAAACAGATGAGCTCCATCTTCAACTTTGTACAACTCTGTGCACTTTTTCTTTCTTTTTTTTGTGCTGGGAATTGAACCCAGGGGAATTTAACACTGAGCCAAATCCCCAGCCCTTGTTAATTTTTATTTTGAGACAGGGTCTTGCTAAGTTGCTTAGGGCCTCTAAGTTGCTGATGCTGGCTTTGAACTTGTGATCTCTCTGCCTCATCCTCCCAAGCCACTGGGATTACAGGTATGTGCCACCAAGCCTGGCAACTCTAGACTTCTTGCTTCCCACAAATGGATGTAAATATTACTTGACAAGTTTTGACTTTTGATCTGGCTTTGGCTTTGCATATCCTGTAAAGATGGGCATACTAGTCAGTACCTTTAAGGACCTCACCAGTCCCTTTCACTTCATCATAGAAATTGTCAAGTGATTGCTTCAGACTGAGGCGCCCACTTCATTGCCTAAAAACTCAACAGTTGTTTTTTTTTTTTTTTTGAGCTATCCAATTTCATATTTTCCACTGTGTGTAGTGTTAGCAAGAGGGGAATTCCTAACCCCTGCTCACCACTAGTGGATCCTATTACAAAAGCAGAGGGGCCAGATCTTTTCTTTACCTGTCTTTATAGATACTTTTCCGAAATTTGACTCACTCTTAGGACTTTGAATTCTTACTGAATGATGCAATGATAAAAGAAACTTTAGAAGTGAGATTGTCCATTGCAATTTCAATGCCATCAAAAAATTTCCTTTTTTCCTTCCCTTCCAGATCAAGAATGAAAATAACTTGTGTTCTATGCTTGAATGTAGCACACAGAGAAGATATCCTAAGTCTGCCCCCTAAATATGAATTTTCTTCCCCAGTAGGTTTGAGTCTATTACATGGCACCCTTTAACTGAGACTGCACTTCTGATTATTAAAGAAAAGTCATAGATTCATTCAACAAAAATTTATTCAGCACAAGTTTATTCAGATTTGGGGAAATTCCTCTTCTAGGTGATATAATATTTTTTAAAAAATATTTATTTTTTAGTTTTAGGTGGACACAATATCTTTATGTGGTGCTGAGAATGGAACCCAGTGCCTCATGCATGCTAGAGGAGCATGGTACCACTTGAGCCACATCCCCAGCCCATGGTGATATAATATTTATAAGACAGATATGAAGGCTGGGGATGTGACTCAGTGGTACAGCACTTGCCTAGCATGTGTGAGACACTTAGTTCAATTCTCAATACTGCATATAAATAAATAAAATAAAATCCATTGACAACTAAAATAATTCAATATAAAAAGAGATGGTGTTGGCTCTGAATAGCATATGTTCCATTGAGCAAGACAGATACTTAAACACATGAGTTCAGATAGTAAAAGTTTTATGAAGAAAATATAATGGGAAAAGTGTAATCCAGTGGAACTTGCAGGTGGAGTATAGGAGAGAAAATTAAATAAGATATATAGGGGAAAGTCCTCTTAAAAAAGGTGGCATTTGAGCTGAGACTGGAAAGATAAAGAATCAGTGATGTGGGTATCTAGAGGAAAAGAAGGTCAGGAAGAAAGAAAAGCAAGTGTGAAGATTCTGAATGGGTGAGACATGGTAACACATACCTGTAAACCCAGATAATTGGGAGGCTGAGGCAGGAGAATCACAAGCTTGAGGCCAGCCTTGGAAACTTAGGGAGATCCTGTTTCAAAATAAAATTTGAAATAAGGGCTGGAGATGTAGCTTCCTGTAATTCAGAAAAAAATAATTTAAGGGCTGGAGATGTGGCTCAAGTGGTAACACGCTCGCCTGGTATGCGCGGCGCGCTGGGTTCCATCCTCAGCACCACATAAAAATAAAATAAAGATGTTGTGTCCACCAAAAACTAAATAAATATTTTAAAAATCCCCCCTCTCCTCCCTCTCTCTCTCTCTCTCTCTCTCTCTCTCTCTCTCTCTCTCTCTCAAAAAAAATAATAATAATAATTTTAAAGACCTCCCATGGCAGGGCAGGTGCAATGGCACATGTCTGTAATCTCAATGGCTCAGGGCATGGGGCAGGAGGATTGCAAGTTCAAAGTCAGACTCAGAAACTTAGTGAGACCCTGTATCAAAATAATAATAAAAAAAAGGATCTGAGGATATAGCTCAGTGGTTAAGTGTCCCTTGGTTCAATCTCTGGTTCCTCAAAAAAAAAACAAAAACAAAAAAAAAAAACCTCCTATGGCTCCTACCTCACTCTGAATCAGGGTGGGGATGATGTAGCTTAGTGGTAGAGTGGATGCCCAGCATGTGGGAGGCCCTGGGTTTTATCTCCACTACCCAATACCACTAAACAAACAAAACAAAACAACCCTGAGATAGGATGTTTGGTGTATTTAAGAACCTGAAAGAATGAAAATCTAGGGCTGTGGATGTAGTTCAGTGGTAGAACACCTGACTAGCATGTACAAGCTCCTGAAGCCAAGCACTGCAAAAACCCAGAAGGCCAGTACACCTAGTGGAGATTGGGTGAGGGGAGATAAGATGTGAGAGGTTTTGCAAGGTCAGCTCAAGTATGGCCTTGTAGGTCACTTTAAATACTTTTCTTTTGTGATGAGGATTGATACTAGGGTCTTATTCTACCACTGAGCTACATCCCCAGCCTGGAATTTGGTTTTGGTTTTGACTCTGAGTGAGGTGGGAGCCCTAGGAGGACTTATTTTTTCCTGGAATCAAGGGAGAAGTTTCTCTTCCTGTCCAGGAAGCTTTACTCCTCAGGAAGGAAAACAGCTAATAAGCTGCCTTCCTAAGGGAGTTGAGGAGCAGTTGTGGTTCTATGCAAATTGTGCAAAATGAAATGATTAATCCCTACCTAATATTGTAAGTATCAATTAAATGTTCCAAAGTAACTAGACAGCTTGGCACCTACTGAGCACTCAGACTCAGCCCTAGTCCTAGTTCCTCCATAGACTCACTGAGGTTTCTTAGACAAAACACTTCACCTTTCTAAGATACAGTTTTTTTTTCATTTGTGCACTGTAACATTCCCTGAAAAGAGGAATTGGAGATATAGCTCAGTGGTAGAGCACTTGCCTCGCCTGTGCAAGGCTCTAGATTCCATCCCCAGAACTGCAAAATAAATAAATAAACAAACAAATAAATAAATAAGCTGGGGCATGAGCCAGGCACAGAAGCAGCAACTTGGCAATTTAGTGAGAACGTGTCTCAAAATAAAATATAAAGCAGAATAAAATAGACATTATTATTGCTGTATGTATATAGGTGACTGTATGACCAATGTGATTCTGCAACCTGAACAATCAGAAAAATGAGTAATTATACCCCAATTACACATTTGATTCAATTATACATTTGATTCAAATGTATGAATTGTCAAGATCATTGTACTGTCATGTGTAACTAATAAAAAAGAAAAAAGAAAATAAATAATAATCCATTTTAATGTTAAAAAATAAATAAATAAAATATAAAGGGCTGTGAGAAATAGCTTTGGTAGATTGCTTCCCTAGCATACATGATTGACCCTCAGTACCACATTCAAACGCACACACACACACATGCATAGTTACCCTAGAGCCCACTGACTCTGTAGAGGGAAGTGACAGCCAGGTACCCTGCACTGACTTGAATAGGACAGAATTGTTATTGCCCTAAGACTGTTTAGTCAGAGGACAGTGGCACATGCCTTATAATCCCACTGGCTTGGGAGGCTGAAGCAGGAGGATTGCAAGTTCAAAGTCAACCTCAGCAATTTAGCAAGGCCCTAAGCAATGTAGTAAGACCCTATCTCAAAATATAAAAAGGGCTGGGATGTGGCTCAGTGGTTAAGCACCCCTGGGTTCAATCCTGATACCAAAAACAAACAAACAAACAAACAAAAAAGCCCCACAGATTATTTAGTTGAGTGGAACTCAGACTACTACAATGATTATTGAGGAGGGGTCAGTTAGAGGAAACTGGTTCCCCTACTTTTCCTTGTTCTTTCTTACTTTATTCCTGTGTCTCCCTCACTTGGTCTTTTTCTGACCTTTTCTTCTTTCTGGCCTTCCACTGTGTTGTGTCCTTTTATTTTTTTCTGGAATTCAGATTAATGCTTTTCTATTTTTTCTCTCTTTCTTCTTCCCTTCAATTGTGGCTCTTAGAATCTTTCTACCTCTCCAGCCCCCGCCAGCTCTCTTTTCCTTTGTGTCCTCTCTGTCCCCAATCTGCCTCTCTTCCCGGAGCCCAGGTTTAAGACTGAGCACTCTTTGAAAGTCTGGAACTCTCATAGTTGTGTTGAGGTGCTGAGGGGGAAGAAGTAGCAGAAAAAGGGGGCATTACAATAGTACTCTCCAGGATATTTCTCTCTTTTTCTTTTTCTTTTTTGCCAGGGATTGAACCTAGGGCCTGTGTAGTTCACTATAGTGATCATAGGGTGGGGGTAAGTTTTCCTCTAGAGAATGCAAACTTCTCTAGAACAAAACCTCTACCAATAAGCCACGTCCCTAGCCCTCCCAGCCTTCTTTTTTGATATTCATTTTGAAGAGAGATGGTGAAACACAGGAGGAATTTAAAACTTCCTCTTTTGTCTTGCCCCATGCAATTAATGATGGTCTAAGCGGTTGGTTTGTCTTTCTAGGAAAGAAAGCTCTTCTAAGAAACCACATCGTTTAAACACTTGGTTTGATGTGAACCACAGCATCTGATAAGACAATGAAAACAGAAGAGGCTTTTAAAACCAATTTAAGCCACACACAAATGTAATTCTAATGAAGAATCAATAGTCTGGTGGATCATTTTTCCTGGGACTCCTTGGAGAAGCTTAAAGAGACTTTCAATCACTGGGGTAGTGAATAAAATGTTCTTTTTGAAATCAAGTTGATTTAAAGATGAAGATTAAATAATAGCCAAGGTGGCACTTGGTCCTGGCGAACATTCTAAGGTGGTTCTCCAGTGGCTGCTGTTTGGAAAACACTAATCTAATTAAATCAAAATGTAATAGGGAGGGGGTCAAATATCTGCACAGAGTCATCAGAACTAGGAACACATATGAAGGAAGAATGGTTCTAATGGACAGGTGTACCCAGCCTTGAAAATGAAGGACAAAATTGGAGCGTCACAATATTACTTGTTGATTTTTGCTTGCCCAGGCTCATTTCTCCCCATTCCTAACCACACCCTGATTACCTTTGGGGACTTGTCTGGCCATGCTGTAGGAGCCCTTGTCAATACCCCCCCCATTTTTGGTATTGAAAATTGAACCCAGGAGCACTCTACTGAGATAGGTGGGCTTTAGGATAAAGAGAAAGATACTAGTCCCCCCCAAAGTGCCCATAAACCATTGAAATGCAGAAATTGCCCAGGAACAATTTGCAACTCCTGAGCTGCATGCCCTTGGCACACACTGGGGAGAAATTGTGTATCTCTGCCCTGGCTCCACCTATAATTCAGCCCCAACCACTGGCCCTCTGTAAATATCAAGGACAACATCCCACACCAACGAGTTGCTGTCTTCTTTTGGAGATAGCCCACAATCTCCCTTGAATGTGTATCTAGTTCCTAAATAAATCTCTGTCTATGCCTTTGACACAGGCTGAAATTCTTTTCTATCATGTATGCCAAGAACTGCAGGTCTTATGTTGATTTCTCCTTTTCTCTAGGAACACCTCAAACCTTTCTCTGGAAACATCCCTTCTCCTGTGACAATATCTCTGAGCTACAACTGCAGCCCTTTTCAAATTTTATTTTGAAATAGAGTCTCACTAAGTTGCTGAGGCTGGTCTAGAACTTGCCATCCTCCTGCTTCAGACTCCTAAGTTGCTGGGCTACAGGCATGTGATACTGTGCTTGGCAGTTCCCCACTTTCACAGGCTGTCATCACTCTGCTCTGGCTCAAAGACAAAGTCCTTATTGGTTTAAGCCAATAGGGCTCCATGTGTGGTCTGGGAATCCCTGGGGATCCCCAGTACCTGTTTAGCCAGCAACTCTTTTCATGATGTTATTTGTGTTTTTCATTCTCATTCTTTCACAAGGATGTGGAGGTGTTTTCTTGATATTATGTGACATAGGATGTTGACACTCTGACAGTTAATAGAATGTAACTATGTATTGTGTTTTCTAGAATTTTCTAAGGTATAGCATATGCATTTTTAGAGGTTCAGTCTGTTTGATCTTGGTACTTTTATTGTGCTCTCACTAGCTATTTTCAGTTATTCCTGCTATAAATGCTATAATTTTATTATCATATAATATGTTTTAGTCAAAATTTTTGTCACTCTGACCATAAGACATGACAAGAACAATTAGGGGAAGAAAAGTTTATTTTGGCTTACAATTTCAAAGGTCTCAGTCCATAGATGGCCAATTCCATAGCTCTGGACCCAATGTGTGCCAGAACACCATTGCAGAAGAGCATGATAAAAGAAAGCAGTTCAGGACACTGCAGGGCAACCAGAAGGAGAGAGAGATCATTAGAGACAAAACATAAACCCCAAAGACATGCCCCCAGGTACTACCCAGTTATTCCATATGAGTGGATTAATCACTGATTAGGTCACATCTCTTATAATTTGATCATTTCACCTTTGAAAATTCTTGCATCTTTTCATAATGAGCTTTTGGGGAACACCTCATATCTAAACCATTACACAATACATCATTACATTTAAATTCCAAAGTTTTCCTTGCATCGATGTGGAAACACAATAATTAAGTACATTTTGTTGTTCTATGATTATATTTTTAAACTATCTCTTTCTTAATTTCGAATACTATAAAAATTTGCAGCTATTATTCATGTAAACAAAAGCTGTTTGTGATCCTCAATAATTTTTAAGAGTGTAAAGATGTTCTGAGGCTAAAACGTTTGAAAATTGGTTTAAGCCAATCATAAGATTCCTTTCTTCTTTCCAGAAATTGAATTGGTTAGAGGAAGGCAATGTGATACTGTCATGACACCTGAGAGAGAAAAGTAGGTCTTTATGGAACATGTTCTGTGAAAGGCTTCCTTGATTTCTTTTCTTTTTCAAATATCCTTGATCTTACACACACACACACACACACACACACACACACACACACACGTCTCCCGATATTCCCTGGTCTAGAAGTGATGTTTGTTTCTAGAAATTATGTTTGCAACTTGGCAGCCAGTGAGGCAAGGGAGCCTCTAAGATCATCATCATGCCAGAGTTTCACACAAGTGCATCTTGGAAAGGCCTGGGTCCTTGAGGTAGTAAATTAACCAACCCTGAGGTCCCCCTACTTTGGAACTTTCTGTGTGAGATAATGTATTTGGTTGTTATTTAAGCCACTTAAGTGGTGTTGGAAGTCACGTGTAGCTTATTTAATTAATAGTAGCTGGGCATGGTGGCACATGTCTGTAATCTCAGTGACATTTGTAATCCCAATGACTTGGGAGATTGAGGCAGGAGATGAATTTGATGCTGACCTGTTTCAAAATAAAATTTTTAAAAAGGACTGGGGTGTAGCTCAGTGATAAGAGTGTCTCTCTGAGGTTCACTCTCAAGTACCACAAAAAAAGTTGTTATACCCATTTTTTACAGTCTCAGTGGGCAGTAAAGCCCACTATGGAAACTTGAATAGGCTACATATTACCTCTGCTCTCTCTGGTGTGTTGAGAGGAGCAGGCTTAAAACCTAAGGCTAGCCAACTGGATGATATCTTTGAATCAGGAGCAGAGAATACACAGAATGATGGAAGGAAGAGTTTTAAATTTTTCACTCTATTTTTAAAGCTTCCTTATTTCCTGTGCAGACTCTCAACACACGGGTTGTGTAAACACTTAACAGTCCAATAATTGTTAAGACAGAGTTGTTTTCTGTTCTTTATAACCAATAACCTCAACAAGAATTCTGGGTCAGAGACAGGAATATTCCCGTCACTAATAAATGCATTCTGTTTCATTTTGTTTCATCAGGCAAATGTCACTCAAGACTGTCCATCTCACCTGGCTCTGGTTCTCTACTCAGTGAGGCAATCACTCCATAAATTAATTGACATTTGGTTTGGTGGAGTATTTGAGTGTACAGTTTGCTTGTATCATCCAGCTTTGAGTTAGATCAGCTTTGTGTTTTTCAAAGCCAGGTTTCTGGACTACTAAGTTTGAGGTTTATCAGCCCTGGATGAAGACTTTGTTTTCTTTTTCTTTTTCTTTTTTTTTTTTTGGTGCAGGTTAGGAAAACACTCTCCTACTGAGCTACACCCCAAGCCCAGGAATGAACCTGCAAAAATCAGTCATCCATTCAATCAGCCAATATTTACAGCATATCTGTTTTAAAATAAAGATATAGCAGTAAGAAAAATAGACACATAGAGCTGGGGATGTGACTCAGTGGTAGGATGCTTATCTAGTATACACTAGGCTCTGGGTTTGAGCCCCAGTACTGAAAAAAAATAGACACAGTGTCTTTGTGGGACTGACATTCCAGTTGGAGGCCAAAACTTATATATGTATATAAGTATTTTGCAGCTCTAGGGATTGGACCAAGGGTCCACTACCACTGAGCTACATCCCCAGCCCTTTTTATATTGACATAGGATCTTGCTAAGTCATCTAGGTTTGTTTTGAACTTGTGATCCTCCTGAGGCTGAGGAAAGAGAATCACAAGTTTGAGGCCAGCCTAGGTGATTAATGAGATGCTGTCTCAAAATAAAAAATCAAAAAGGCTGAGGATGTAGCTCAGTGGTAGAGTGCCCTTGGATTTAATCCCCAGTATCACAAAAAAAGAAAAGATAATAGTAGAAGTAAACATTAGGAAGAAAAACATCTTATCATCTTAAGGGAAACTTAAGATGTGCAGTCGGAGAGCCATGCAAGGTGATGCAGGCCTGCAGTGACTCAAGAGGCTAAGGCAGGAGGATGTCAAGTTTGAGGCCAGCCTAAGCAATTTAGTTTGACCCTGTCTCAAAATAGAAAAGGGGTGGGGTGTAGCCTAGTACCAAAAAAAAAAAAAAAAAAAAAAAAAAAGAATGTAAGTTGGTAGGATCCAAGTTGGATTTTAGTGTCAGGGAAGGTTGGCCCTGAGAAAGGGACACTGAATGTTAGACAAAAGGGTGGGAGGAACATTCTGCAGTGAGAACAGCATCTTATCAAACTCCAGAGGTGATACACTAGGGGAACAGAAAGAAACTCCTGATTGTTAGGGCACAAAGTAAGGGGGAGAGTAGGATCAAATAAAGCAAGGGATGGGACAGGGACAAAAGGTGGCTTTGTAAGCCAATCATTCTTTTAAATTTTGGAAAACTAAATGTGTTGGTACATACCTCTAATTCCAGTGATTTGGGAAGCTGAAGCTGAGACAGGAGGATGGCAAGGTTTTTGTTGTTGTTGTCTTTGTTTTTGTACTGAAGATTAAACCCAGGGGCACTTTTCCACTGAGCTACATCCCCTTTCTTTGAGGTGAGTCTCTGTAAGTTTCTGAGGCTGGCCTCGAATTTGTAATCCTACTCTTAGCCTAGAAGAATTGCAATTTCGAGGCCAATCTTAGCAACTTAGGGAGATCTTGTCTCAAAACAAAGAAAGAAAAGGTTGGGAATGTAACTCAGTGGTAGAATCAGCAGTAGAGTGCCCCTGGGTTCAATCTCCAGTGCTGCCAAATTTTTTTCTTTAAATTGTGGGAAAATAGACATAACATAAAATTTAGCTGTTTTTTTCAGTTATTGGGATGATGGAACTCAGACTCCCACATGCTAAATAACTGCTATACCACTGAGCTATACTCCTGTCCCTTAAAACATCCCCTCTTTTTCTGGGCACTGTGGTGCATGCCTGTAATCCCCTGAGGTGGGAGGATTACAAATCAGAGGCCAGGTTCTGCAATTTAGTGAGACCCTGTCTTAAAAACAAGATGATAAAATAAAAAGACTGGGGATACAATTTTTAAAATCTTAGTGGTCAAGCACTTGTCTAGCATGTGTAAGGTACCACCCCCTCAAAATTCCCTCTCCTTATAAGGATATCAATCATTTAATTTAGGGCCCACTCTAATCCAGTATGACATTTTCTTAACTTAATCAGATATTTTCAAATAAGGTCACATTTTCAGATTCTGGGTGGACATAAATATGGGTAGGATACTATTCAATGTGATACATTATTGTTTCTAAGAGAATTAGGATTGCTACAGAAGAAACATAAACTGAAAGATGTAAATGATGTTTAATTTTTGGCTTTCTTTAGCTTTTTTGGGGGGGGGGGTAACCGGGTATTGAACTCAGGGGCACTCAACCACTGAGCTGCATCCCCAGCCCTACTTTGTATTTTACTTAGAGAAAGGGTCTCACTGAGTTGCTTAGCGCCTCACTATTGCTGAGGCTGGCTTTGAACTCACAATCCTCCTGCCTCAGCCTCCCAAGCCACTGGGATTACAGGCATGTGCCATGGCACCAGCTTTGTTTTGTTTCTAATTTAGACTTTTGAACAAATGCAATGGATAGCCTTCTTCTGATATCTTTAATGGATTGGTTTTAGGACCTGCTGAGAATATCTAAATACTCAGATGTTCAGTCCCTTATAAAAAGTGGTGTAGTATTTTCACATAACCTTTGCATATACTCTCCTATTTTGAATAATCCATTTTATTTTATTTTGTGGTTCTGGGGATTGACCCCAGGGGTGCTCTACCACTGAGCTGCATTCCTAGTCCTTTTTTATTTTTTATTTTGAAACAGGGTCTTACTAAGTTGTCAAGGCTGACCTCAAATTTGTGATCTTTCCTCAGCCTCCAGATTAGCTGGAATTACACGCATCTGCCATCATGCCCAGAACTTTAAATCTCTTTAGATTACTTAAAATACCTAAAAAAGTGAATGCTATGTAATAGTTGTTATACTCCATTGTTAGGAAATAATAAGAAAAAAGTCTGTACATGTTCAGTATAGATGCAACCATCTTATGTCTAAATGCATATTACATATCAGAAACAACTGAATTTTTTCATGAATATTTTTGATCTATGGTTGATTGAATCTGTGAATGAAGCCTATAGATATGGGGAGCCAACTGTTCTTTGTGCAAAAGAGAAATTCTTGACTTGAGCAGAACACATGATAATAAATTTGGAAGGAGAAAAGAAAAAAATTGAGGACACTTTCTGGAGTTCTCCTACCAGAAACTATTTGAGGGTCACTTGATCTGGTAAGTGGAGAAAGGAATAGTGACAGTGACCTTAGAAGAGGTTTACTTTTTTAAAAAATTATTTTCTGAGGGGAACGCAGAATGGGCAAAACCAGTGTTGAGCACTGTTGGTGGCACTCAGGACAGCCCCCCAGTGGAAGAAGACTGCTTCTGATGTGTGCAGAAACAGGAGTGGTTATGGCACCTACCAAGGGAAGTACAAAGTATGCAGGAGAGCCCAAACAGAGCAAATCTGACCAGATTAAGTGAGACTCTGACTAGAATCATCAGAGGTATTAGAGAAAGTTTTCTTTTCCTCCATAGTTTGTTGGTTAGGATTTGAGTCATTTTACAAGAGCATTAAAGAACGAGAAGATAACATCAGGCTGTAAATTATTTCGGTATATTCAGCCATAAGGCATTTAGGTGATTTCTGGTTTTGTCCAATATCTATGCCCTATCTTTATTTTGATGCTGGTAATTGACCCAGAACCTTATGCATGCTAAGTAGGTGCTCAGCTTCTGGAGCACACCCCTAGGCCCACAATGACTTACTTAAATCTCCCTCTAACATTGAAGCCCCTGTCACATTCATTCATTCAGTAAGAAATTGCTGAATACTTCCCATGAGCTAGGTTGTGAGGAGACAGAGATGAATAAAACAAGCAGAATCCCTGTCCTCTTGGTGTTTTCTGGTTTGGAAAAGAGACACTGAACTAACAATTACATAAATATATATGTGTACCATACAGCTCTACAGCTCTTGAGATGGAAGTAGTCATATCTTTTGTATTTCTACAATTAAATGAAAACTGGTTTGAACCTTTATGAGCTAGATTGGCAAGAAGTTCATTACCATCCTCTTTGGCTCTTCTTTGCCACTGGTTTATCCAGGAATTTATGCTGTCTGCAAATGAGGCTGCCTAGATGTCTGTTCCTCAGGGGGGAAAGCCTCCCCTGTCATGCTTGTCATTGTTCCTCACTGCCACAATGTGTCGCTATTGAACACTGGTCTGCTTCCATCTGATGCTCTTGGTCTACTCCAGGGCAAAGTTTCATTGACCTCACCTTCCAGTAGAGGTCAATGTGATCCCTCAAAGGTTCCCCAAGTTGCAGCTAAGTGACCAGTCTTTCTGGGTATACACTCAGCTTTTCTCATCAGAGACCTCACTGTCTAGAGGAATTGGGTTCAGATTGAGTCAGGTGTTGGGTCATCATGGACCTTCCCTCTTTGTATTCCTTAATGGATTCATCCCAGGAGTAGAGGGGCCTTTCTTTTCTTTTTTTTATTGGTTGTTCAAAACATTACAGCCTTTCTTTTCAAGCCCCTGAAATTTCTTTTTCTTTCTTTCTTTCTTTCTTTCTTTCTTTCTTTCTTTCTTTCTTTTTTTTTTTTTTTTTTTTTGCAGTGCTAGGGATTGAATTTAGGGGAGCTCTACTACTGAGCTACATCCCTACCCTCCTCCATCTTTTTTTTTTTTTTTTGCAGGAGGAGTACTAGGGATTAAACCCAGGGGCACTTTCTCACTGAGCTATATCCCCAGTCCTTTTTACCTCTTATTTTGAGACAAGATCTTGCTAAATTGCTGAGGTTGGCCTCTTAACTTGTGGTCCTCCTGCCTCAGCCTCTGGGATTATAGGTGTGCATCACCATGCCTGACCTGACATTCCCTTTCGTTGGCAAAATAACTTAATTGCCTCCAAGGAGCGCCCACATCTGATGAATGCACAAGAGATTGTATACTCTTCTGGGGGAAAATACCTTCTAAATCTCTCAAAGAAGGCCAAGGATGAAGTGGACATTAATGTGGTTTTTGGCCATTCAGAATTCACTCCCTATTCTTTTGTTAGGAGAACCCTGATTAAGGAAATTTGTTTCTCAGTTTTTTTCTTTTATGGTGATGTGGGTCACCCAGGGCCTCTTATATGCTGGGTGAGCATTCTACCACTTAATGGATTCACTGAGATATACCCACAGCTTTGATTTGGAAGATTTGAATGATCACTTTCTCCCGCTGGATATTGTCTGGGAGGACTCTCAGCCATGGTATCCTGCCCCCCTCTAGTCAAAGGATGGCACATGATCCAAACTAAATCAACTGGGTCAAAAATAAGGCATTGATTCTCTGAATTCTAATGAACATACAAATCACCTTGGAGTTGTGTTGCATGCAGTCTGAGTCAGGGGAGACTAAGATCCTTCCTCTGTACAAAGCTCCCAGGAGAGGCCAATGCTGCAGGTTCACACATTATCCTTTGAGGAGAAGGGAAATAATGTGAATGAACAGCTGTAGTATCTTAATCCAGTTGCAGCAACCTTAAAAGACAATCAATCCAAATCTGCTCTGGATCCTGTCCTTTATAACCTGAATCTTCAGCCATTTCTTCCATTTTACAAGCTCGTGTGTGTGTGTGTGTGTGTGTGTGTGTGTGTGTGTGTGTGTGTGTGATGTTTGCTGTGCTGGGGAATGAACCCTAGTCCTAGTCTTTTCCCATTGAGCTATGTCTCCAACCCCCTATATTCTTACAGTAAATTATTTTTATATGTAGGGTAATAGAATTGACTCTTATTGCTTACAACAGAAGGATGGAAGGAGGAATGGGAAAGAGGGAGGGATTGAGAGAAAGAGGAGAGGGGATTTCCCTTCAGCACACAGCCCATGTGACTCGGCAAAAGTACCATTGCCTTTCCCTATAGCCATCACCTAATTTTCATCCTTTATGTGTGGCTAATGTCATCAAATCATTCTATTTTGTGATCCTCTTTGGGACACTGTAAAGGCTCTTAGGAAGTGTTCAAAGTTGGTAGAAGTTTCTTTGTTTAACAACAATTGGAAGAAAACTCTGGGGTACCATGTATATAAGTGCTTGGTTTTGTTCTTCTAGCTTTGTTGCTTGGGTAAAAAGAAAAAGGTCTGCACATCAATGGGGTTCTTCACATTGATGTCAAAATCTCCATTAATAATTGTTCTGGGGCTGGCGGTGTAACTCAGTGGTAGAGCACTTGCCCATCATACGTATGGCCCTGGGCTTGACTTGCAGGATCACACAAAAAAAAAAAAGAAAAAGAAAAGAAAAGAAAGGAAGAAAGAACAAAGATAAATAAATAATAGAGGAAACTGAGGCAAGAAGATCACAAATTCAAGACCAGTCCAGGTAATTTAGCAAGATCCTGTCTCAAAATAAAATTTAAAAGGGCTGTATGTAGCTCAGTGGTAGAGTGTCCCTGGGTTCAATCCCCAGCACCACACACACACACACACACACACACACACACACACACACGTAGTAATTATTATGATTTATCAAGTTGCTGAAGGCCATGTTCTAAAAATTGGGCAGTACAAATACAGTGGTTTATAAAAGGCTACGTGGCTGCAGGGAGATATGATAAACGGATGATCAGAGCTTAATGTCCCAAACTCACTGTTTTCACAAACTGGATCTTCTTAACTTCAAAAGTCAAAGACAACGAGGTGTGGTGGTGCATCCCAGAGGCTCAGGAGGCTGAGGAAGGAGGATCACGAGTTCAAAGCCAGCCTCAGCAAAAGCAAGGTGCTAAGCAACTCAGTGAGACCCTGTCTCTAAATAAAATACAAATAGGGCTAGAGATGTGGCTCAGTGGTTAAGTGCCCCTGAGTTCAATCCCCAGTAACCAAAAAAAAAAATAGTCAAGGACAAAACTCTGGACAAAAATGAACAATCATTTGGAGGACTTGGGCCAACAGCCTGCAAGTGCTGTTGTCTTTTCAAGACAAAGAAAGGTGAGCCACAATCAGGTTTTACCCAGAATGCTCCAATTGGCATCACTACACTGGAGGAGAGAGTTTCAGAGTTTCATAAGGAAGCCAAGTCTAGCCACATGAGGAGCCAGAGGTCAGAGTTGGCCCCAGCAGCTACTAATAGAGGCGAGATTCTGAAATGGAGGGAGCTACAGAGGGAGGCCACCCTCCCAACTCTGCACACATCTCCTGAAACTCAGGGCTGACTTCCAAACTGCACACAACCAGGGCAGGACTCTCAGGAGCCCCATGGGATAACTGAGCCTGCACAAAAGAGGCACTAAGGTCTTTGTACTACAACATCAAGTGCTCACTCCTCTCCTGAGCATCTGCGCAGCCCCTTCAGTCATCAGGGTCTTGCAAACTAAAACCCACTGAGGTATTCCTGCCCAAAGCTGGAAGGGTTAAGACAAAAAAGAGAAGTAATAGCCTGAGCTCTTGGCATGTGTACTGTCCAATGGTGCCACCCCTGTGGGAAATGTCCAGAGATACAGAGTTCTAGAAAGTTAGCAGTACACCTCCTCTCTACAGAGCAATCAGAGTTCTAGATATTTGCCTAAGAACATGAAAACAATGTCCATAAAGACCTTTATATGGGCTTGGGGATGTGGCTCAAGCGGTAGCGCGCTCACCTGGCATGTGTGCAACCCGGGTTCGATCCTCAGCACCACATACAAAAACAAAAGATGTTATGTCTGCCGAGAACTAAAAAATAAATATTAAAAATTCTCTCTCTCTCTCTCTCTCTCTCTCTCTCTCTCTCTCTCTCTCTCTCCTCTCTCACTCTCTCTTAAAAAAAATCAACTTCCCTCAGAGCTGGGGTTGGGGCTCAGTGGTAGAGCACTTGCCTAGCATATGCAAAGCACTGGGTTCTACGCCCAGCACTTCATATAAATAAATTAAATAAAGGTCCATTTACAACTAAAAAATATATTTAAAAAAGACCTTTATATGAGACTGTTCAGGGTGGACCTCTGCCTGTTGTGCATATAAAGTTTTATTGCAACACACACCAAAAAAAGTCAAAGACACAACTCTAATACAAGTTATGAATTTCTCAGTGTATACCTACCAACTGATATGGTCATTTCAGAAACTTTATCTTAGAAATAAATAAAAATATGAAAAAAATTAACATCTCTGTGAATTTTTTTAAGATAGGGTCTAAATTGCTTAGGGACTTGCTAAATTGCTATGGCTGGTCTCGAACTTTTGATTCTCCTGTCTCAGTCTCCTAAATCACTGGGATTACAGGTGTGTGTCACCATACCCAGCATAACTGATCTTTGATTAAAGTTCTTGTGTGAAGCCTCTGATTCTCAGAGAAAGAATAGATGCCTGGGAACACAGGAATCATTATGGATGAGGCCCAGAAGTTGAGAATTCCAGGGACTATTAAGCTTTGTTTTCTTCCAGGGTGAATACTCTTATAGCATTTACATCTGGGGCTACTCGTGGTATGGAGCAGATTCCATAGTGGAGGAAGCAAAAATTTGAGTGAGTTGGGAACAGTGGTGCCCACCTGTATCCCCAGGAATTTGGGAAGCTGAGGAAGGAGGATCACAAGTTTGAGGCCATCCTCAGCAATGTGGCAAGACCTTATCTCAAGATAGAAAATAGAAAGGATTTGGGAAGCTAGGGGTATAGTTCAGTTGGTAGAATGCTTGCCTCACATGCACAAGGCACTGGGTTAAGTCCCCAGCACCACAAAAAAAAAAAAAATATATATATATATATATATATATATATATATATATATAATAGAAATAAAGGACTTGGAATGTAGTTCAGTAGTAAATTGCCCCTGGGTTTCCCCAGTATCATAAAAAACAAAAAGAAAAAAAATCAGAGTGAGCTTTGATCAAGTCTACTGTTGTCACAAGAGATGCGCCTAGTCTGGCCAATATTTTATTCAAATAAATTTGTCCTTAGGCTCCAGAAATTTCCTGACAGCAAATAGAATGAGCAAATAATCTATAATAAATATTTTATGCCACATATTAATTGAATAGTGTTCATTCATAAAGAAAAAAACTTAGATCTATAATACTTCATTCATTGGAATCCAGAATGTTATTCTGGGGAGGATATTAAGGTCTGAATATGAGGTATCCTCCCCCAAAAACATGAGACAAGGTTCAGAGGTAAAATGATTAGGTTATGATAACTGTGACCTAATCTGTGGATTAATCCATTTCCTGGATTAATTATCTTTTTGGTACTGGGGATTGAACCACTGAGCTACATCCCCAGCCCTTTTTATCTTGAGACAGGGTCTTGCTAAATTGCTGAGGCTGAATTAGAACCTGGAATCTTCTTGCCTCAGCCTCCTGAATCACTGGGATTACAGGTGTATACCACAGAACCTGACTGGATTAATAATTTCAGTGGACTAATGGGATGGTAACTACAGGCGGGCTGAGCATGGCGGGAAGAAGTTAGTCACTAGGGGTGTGTCTTTGGGGTGGTCTATTTTTTTCCCCAATGCCCCACACTCTCTTTCTGCTTCCTGGCCACTGTGAGGTGAATAGTTTCCTCCACTTTGCCCTTATGTTATGATGATTTGCCTCACCTCAGAACAATGGAGTCAGCCGACCATGGACTAATCCTCTGAAACTGCCAAAATAAACTTTCCCTCCTTTAAGTTGTTCTTGTCAGGTATTTTTGGTCACAGCAATGAAAAGATGATTAACACAGAGGGCTTCCCTCAAAATTAAGATTGGCAGAAATCCAGCCTAGCCTCATCTCCATAGTTATAACTATGGGTTTTGGTCAGGAGTTTTTGGTTGCTACCTTCAACAAAAAGGGAATTATTTCAAGGATAAGGGAAGAAGTCACAGTATTGAAAGGAAGGCTAGACAGACAGAAGTCATTTATTTACAAAGGAACTTGATAGTAGCTGAAACTTATTAATAGGTTCCCACAGACCTATTTTGGGAGGATACTGGGAATTAAACCCAGGGGTATTAACCACTGAGCCACATCCCCAGCCCTTTTAAAAAATATATTAATTTTTTTTAGTTGTAGTTGGACACAATACCTTTATTTGTTAATTTTTATGTGGTGCTGAGGATCAAACCCAGGGCCTTGCACATCCCAGGCGAGCGCTCTCCCGCTGAGGTACAACCCCAGCCCCCTCAGCCCTTTTTTATATTTTCTTTAGAGAAAGGGTCTCACTAAGTTACTTAGGGCCTCACTAAATTGCTGAGGCTGGCTTTGAACTTGCTATCCTCCTGTCTCACCCTCCAAAGCCACTGGAATTACCGGCATGCAATACTGCAACTGGCTTCACAGACCCATTCTTAAAATGAATGGATGACAGTTATGTTTTTTTCTCTCTTTGCATCACCCAAGATTCCAGTCTCAACATTCGAATAAAAAAAATGGGAAAGGGAGCTGGTGGTGTTACTCCGTGGTTACTCTGTGGCCTACCATGCATGATTCTCTGGTTTGCTCCCCAGCATCACACACACACACACACACACACACACACACACACACACACACACACACAAAAGAAAAAAAGAAAAAGAAAAAAAAATGGCAAGGGATATAGACAGACCATTCACAGAAAAGAAAACAAAATACAGTGAAGACACTAGATAAACAGAGGTGATTCCTGACAGGGAGACACACATACTTTCAGGCCTCAGTATTCTCTATGGCTGAGCCCCAGTCCCACTGTTCTCCCCAGGAGTCCCCATCATATGTTTTGCATAGAATAGCTCCTTTTTAATGTGTTTTTTTATCACAACATTATAGTTGTAGATAATAGTGGGATTTTATATTGTTATAGTGTGTGTGCATGTACAAATATGTAACAATGAATCCCACCATCATGTATAATTATAATAAGCCAATAAAATGTGGAAAAAGTGGGTTTATTTTGACATCCATAAATTCATCTTACATAATTTGCTCCACTTCGATCCTCAGTGCTTCCCCTTTCCCACCCCTCCTCCCTCCCTGGAGTTCCTTTCTCTACTCTGCTGGTCTTCCTTCTATTTATTTATTGTTTTCAGTTGGTACATTATAGGTATACATAAAAATGAAATTCAAGCCAGGCACAGTGGCACATGCCTGTGATCCCCTTGACTCTGGAGGCTGAGGAAGGAGGGCCACAAGTTTAAGGCTAGCCTCAGCAACTCAGCAAAAGCCTGTCTCAAAATAAAATAAAAAGTGTTGGGAGTGTAGCTCAGTAGTAAAGCACCCCTGGGTTCAACCCCCAGTGCAAAAAAAAGTGTAATTCATTGTGACATATACATACGTTCCCATAACATAATTTGGTCAATTTTGTTGTGCAGTTTCTTCCTTTCCACATTCCTCCAAATTAACTCCCTAAATCCTCACAAAAATCCTGTAAGATTGGTGTGAACATCCTCCATTTGTCTGACAAGGAGACTGAGGCTCAGAGAGAGGAGGGTATCCTGCCCTAGGTTGTCTAGCTGGAAGGTGGCAGAACTGAGACTTCCCTCGTAGTGGTCATTTCTCTGATGCATGCTACCTTGGCTGCTGTGTTTTTGTACAGTTCATGCATTGAACAAAGTGCCTAGCCCAGAGGATGAGAAGGATCTGGACTGTCATCTAGCCTATGATCCACTCCAACTGCCTCTTTGTGAACCTGTGTCTATCTGGAGAAAGGAGCTCATTTTTCTAATTTGTCCTCCCAGTGGAGTACCTCTTTCTAATTCAGACAACCACACTGTGTGAGCTGGCAACAGCCTTACTTGCTGCATCTGTCTGGGTAGGTAGGTGTGTGAAAGGGGTAGGTTGGGGTGAGTGGATAATGATGAGACAATACAGGATGAGAGGCTCTTAGTTTGACAAAGCCTGATAGAAACAAGGTAAAATGTTGTAAGAGGCCCAGGTGCATACTCAGAGCAGGAACTTGTATAGGGGAAAGGATTCTGATGAGCTAGGGACATAGCCTCTCTATGAAAATTTACTCAGGCCCCTGGACACTTTTAGGCTCAGTCTAGGACTTGATTTGGAAGGATATGGAATCTGTGGGGCTGTAGCTTAGGATCTTTTGAGAGCTTCATTGGGGTGTCAGTTTATGAGGTTCTCCGGGCTGGTTAACTTGGAGGTAGATGATCCATCCATCATCCTGACCTCTTATTTCTCTGACTTCCTTGTCTCCAAATTTATCTTCCAGCCTCCTGTTTTTCCCATTTTCACAATCACAGCTTAGTCATTATTATCAGCAAAAACTGAACTTCCTCCCCGAATTTCAAGTTCAAACATATCACTCTCTAATCATCATTTCCTGGTCCTCTGGTTAATTTACTCTCATACTTCCCAATATAACAATTCTTAAACCATCTTTGGAGTATAGGTCAGTGCTAGAGTACATGCTTAGCATGTGAAAGGCCCTGGATGCAATCCCCAGTACCACCAAAGGAAAAAAAAAATATTTCTTAAACCTCAGGTTTAGGAAGGAAGCTCAGTGGTACAATGCTTGCCTAGCATGTTTCGTCAAACCCTGGGTTCAATCCACAATACAGAAAACAAACAAACAAACAAACAAATCTCATCTTTATTTCTTTAACCCTTCTACCTTTTAATGGCCCCTCTTTCCTCTCATGTCTTCACTTCCTGTCTTACCCAGTGTGGTACGCAAAAAATCTGTTATGGCCCCCAAAACATCGCCTGCCTTTATTTGATTTTTGTTTTGGTAACAAGGATTGAACCCAGGGGCACTCGACCACTGAGTTACATTTCTAGCCCCCTTTTTTACTTTTTATTTGAGACAGAATCCCACTAAGTTTCTGAGGCTGGCCTCAAACTTGAAATCTTCCTGCCTCAGCCTCCCAAGTTGTGGAGATTATAGGCATGCACTGCTGTGCCTGTCCTCATGCCTTGTGTGTGAGTGTGACGCTGGAGCTTGAACTCAGAGCCTTTTGCATGCTAGGTAAGCACTCCACCACCAAGTTACATCCTCAACCCCCTGCAATATCATCTCTATCCTATGGTATTATTCCTAGTATAAAATCTTTTCCTTGAATGTGGATTGAAGTTCTGACTTGCTTCTAAGCAGTAGTATATGGCCAATGTGATGGGATTTCATTCCATTGATTGTTTCTTGCCCCTTCTCAATATATATATTGGTAGGACTGTCTCTTGCTAGCATGTAAAGAACTCAACTGTTGGCCTTAAAGAGGCAAGGAGCTGCCCAGCGTGGCGGTGCATGCCTGTAATTCCAGAGACTCAGGATGCTGAGGCAGGAGGATCACAAGTTCGAAGTCAGCCGCAGTAACTTAGTGAGACCTTTAGCAATTTAGTGAGACCTTATCTCAAAAAATAAACAAATAAATTAAATAAAAATGGATTGGGTATGCAGCTCAGTGGCTGAGTGCACCTGGGTTTAATCCCTGTTTTTTTTTAAAGGCATGAAACTATTATGCTGTTGCATACTATCTATGGAGAGGGGTATGTGGAATGTAGGCCCTAGGATTTGAGGGGTATAGTTCTACAACCACAAAGAACTAAATTACTACAGCAGCCACAGCCACATCAGCTTGAAAGAGGACCCAAACATCTTATGAGAGAAGAGCCCTGGTCAACATCTTGATTACAGCCTCTAAGACCATGAGCAGAGAACTCACCTAAGCTGTGCCTCAATTTCTTCATTATTTTATTATATTTTTGCTTGCATATGCCAGGCAAGTGCTCTGACACTGAGCTGCACCCCAAGCCCTATTTTGAAAGTGAAATCTCACTATGTTGCCTAGGCTGGTCTACAACTCCTGGGCTCAAGTGATCCTCCAATTTCAACATCCTGAGTAGCTGGGATTATAAGCATGTGCCACCACACCTGGCTGTGCCTGAATTTCTAACCCATGTAAACTGAGGTAATAAATCTATGTTGTTTTAAGCTGCTGTGTGGTAATGTTTTATGCAGCAATAGAAAACTTTAATACACCCAGTTTATTTTTCATTATCCATCATTATAATCCTTACCTTGCAAACATGCTATTTTATCCCTCATGGCTGATAGATGCTAATGTGACCCCTACTATATGGTCTTCATGTCCTGTGTAACCTCCTTCTCTTGAGTGTGTATAAAGCTTGTGCTTCAATTCTAGTCAATTGTATGTGGCAAAGGTAATGGGGATGTTACTTCTCTTAGACTCCTTCTTGGGCTGGGTGTGGTGGCACACACCTATAATCCCAGTGCCTTGGGAGGCTAAGGCAGGAGGATTGCAAGTTCAAGGCCTGTTTCAGCAATTTAGTGAGGCCCTAAGCAATTTAGTGATACCCTATCTGAAAAAATTTTATAAAAGGGCTGAGGATGTGGCTCAGTGGTTTAAGAGCCTCTGAATTCAATCCCTGGTATCAAAACAAATGAACAAACAAAAAAGACCCCATCTTGGTAGACTACAGTTAGACTGTTTACTAGATATATTTTCTGGGTGGCACTAGGGATTGAACTCAGGGGTACTTACCACTGACCTACCACCCCAGGCCTTTTTATTTTATTTTGAGGCAGGCTTTTTACCAGCTTTGAAGAAGTAAACTGCCATGTTGTAAAAGGGCTTTGGTAAGAAATTTGGCTACTAGCAATAGAAAGCAACCTCTGGCCAAAAATTAGCAATAATAATGAGGACTTCAGTTCTATATCTTCAAGGCTAATTTTTCTAAAAGCCTGAGGGAGCTTGGAAGCAACATTTTCCCAGTCAATACTCTGATGAAACTAGAACCCCAATTGACATCTGCATTGCAGCCTGGTTAGATTGAAAGGAGAGGGCCCAGATAATTTGTTATCAGTCTCCTGACACAAAGAAACAGTGAGATAATAAATGTGTGTTGTTTTAAGTCTCTAAGTTGTGATTTTTTTTTTTTTTTTTTTGCACAGCATAGAAACTATCTGTATACTGATTTGGTCAAACAATCCAGGATAGTCAATACTTCACCTCCTCCACATCTCCATGAAAGCAGCTGAATGTTATTAGAGAAAATTTAAAAAGTCTATTTATTTCTCTCTAAACTATTGATTGCAGACCTCAAACGGTTATTAATAGCACAGCGATCCTGCTATGATCACTTCCCGTCATTCAGAGATAACTATTTCATACCTTTTTCACTCTTTCCAGTCCTTTCTTATTTTTTTTTAATTTCTGAGAAATATAGAAATAGAGTGCTTGCCCAGCAGGTGCAAGGCCCTGGGTTTGATCCCCAAGAACCGGAAAAAAAAAATTAAAGTGAGAGTTTCTCATCTCATCACCAAATCTACAATCTTCTTTGCACCTAACTTCCTCCTTTTCTTGAAGGAGCTGTCCCTCCTCATATCAAAGACTAGGCCTTCCACTTCTGCTTTTGACCACACCTCACATACTCAAAGATGAGCAAAGTCTCTCCTGCATAACCAGTTTCTCCTCTTTGGGGCCATTCCCATCAGCACATACATATGATTTATTATTTCCCATCTTTAAGACCCCCCCGCCTTGAATTTCATAAGCTATTCTCAATACTGCCTATTTTTCTGTTCCTGTCATAGTAGAACTTTTCCAGATATAAATTATACATTATTGTCTCCACTTTACCTCCCCTTCAGTCTTCAACTCACTCTAGTTTTGTATTACTCCATGGAACTTGCTCTCTCCACGGTCACCAATGATCTCATGTTGTCAAAGTCAACAGGTAATTTTCTTTGCTCAACCTAATTGTCTTTTCAGCAGCACCTGACAATCAACAGTTCTTCCTTGGACCATGTCTACTTCTTCTCTGTCTCCTTTGCTGACCTCTAAATATTAAGTTCTCTGAGACTGTAAACACAATTGCTTCCTTGTCATTTCCACTTGAATATCTTACAGGAATCTCAAATTGAACATGTCTAAGAGAGAAATCTTGACATGTTCCCCCCAAATACCTCCTCCCACCTTCCCCCAGCAGTTATTGAACTAGAAAGCTGAAAATAACTCCTTTCCATCATCCCTTCAACATTTAGTTTGTTATGGGGTACTACTGATTCTACCTCTCAAAGTTATATTAAACCTGTCCACATTCTGTATCTGTTACTGGGCAGAGGTTCCTCAGTTCTTGTCTCCCCAAAAGAAAGATTTCAGAAGAGAGACATAGATAAAATAAGTATAAAGGGTTTATTTAGCAAAATGAAATTATACTCCACGAGAGGATGCATAATGTGCTGTCCCAAGAGCATTGTGGACTTTTATGGACTGTTTAGAGTCCTCAATCTACATGAATTTGTGGGTGGTTACAGCTGTGTCCTGCCTAAATTGAGTGCACCTGCACCAATTTCACCATGTTGGCAATCTCCCCAGCATAGGCTGTATTCATTCTCCATCTCCCCCAGTCCCCTTGGCTAACTCAATCTTCATATTTTCTCAATCTTATTTTAAGACAGTGTATTGATAAATTAACCAGGATGACCTGGAACTTGCAATCCTCCTGCTTCAGCCTCCCAAGTAACTGGCTTTACAGGTGTGTGCCACCATGCCTGGATTCTAGCTATCTACTTTAACATCTCCTCTATCACTAGCCTAACATCAGTATGCCATTGTCTCTTGTCTGAATTATTGTAAGTAAATCAGGCTGAGGTCTTATTTTCTTCCTTTGTTTATTTTGTGTGGTGCTAGGGATTGAAATCAGGGGTGCTCTGCCACTGAACTACATCCAGAACACTTTTTATTTTATTTTTTGAGACTTAATCTTGCTAAATTTCTCAGGCTGGCTTTGAACTTGTGATCATCCTGCCTCAGCCTCCTGAGTTGCTGGATGTCTGCCACTGTACCTGGCCAGGTTGAGATCTTGGCCTGCCTGAGGAACTCAATCTTGGGACCTCAGTTTGGCAGATCAGTTTCAGTGAACTCTCATCTAGGAATTTTACTCTGCTGAACTCAGTTTGGGTACTCTGACTGGGTTATTTTGTCTGCTTGGTCCAGTTAAAAGACTCACTCAGAATGTGACAGGTTGATGCTCTGACCAGGGTTTCACTCAGAGTTTGGTAGTATGATTTTCATTTTGCAAAGCTAAGAAAATGGCCTATGAAACTTAATTCTACAAATGGAATCTTTTGTACATACTCTGGGGAACTTCCTCAGGGAACTCAAGTGAGGTTTTTTTTTTTTTTTTTCTGGGGACATCAATGTGGGGGTTTGGTCTAGAAACTGGACGACTGTAGTCTGTCTAGAGGCTCAGGCATTGGTGCCCAGGATCAGTCTCACTGTACTGGTCATTCAGGAGCTCTTTCTGAATCACTCACTGTTGGATGTTCAGCATTGGGATTCAGACGTAGAATGCTGAGTCATTGTTGCTCAGATTTTAGCCCACTCAAAAGGCCTTAGTTGACATCATATGCAATTTCATATAACCATAAACTATCAAATAAAGTTGATTCAAACAAGATAGGAGCCTCTATATTTCTCTTGTAAAAGCAGTCCTAAGGAACTATCCTTTTAATCTTATTGGCTAAAGCTTATATCACATGGCTATACTCTGTTGCAAGGAAGGCTGGGAAATGTAGTCTTTTAGCAGACAGATGTTCACCTAACTAAAAATATAGATTTTGTTACAAAGGAGGAAAGGAGAATGGATGTTGGGGTGTAAAGCTAGCAGCCTTGCCACAAGGTGTCTCAGCCTAAGATTCTCAGTCTGGGTCTCTGATTCTATAGATACCACTTTGAATACTCAATTCAGGGAATATGGTTTTAGAGAATGGTAGATTGGAATCTCAATCTGAGGGAATCAATTTCATGATCAAAGACTTTACCCTAAAGGACTCAGTTCAGTTTCTGAGTCTGTAGACAGTCTGGCTGATTGAGCATATAGATTCCCATTCTTTTTTGGAGGTAGGGGGAGGGTGCTGGGGTGGAACCCAGGGCCTTTTGCATGCTAGGCAATCACCCTAGCACTGAGCTACCCCCTCACCCCTCAGATTCCCATTCTTTTTTTGGGGGGAGGTACAGGGATTGAACTCAGGGGCACTTGACCACTGAGCCACATCCCAGCCCTATTTTGTATTTTATTTAGAAACAGAGTCTCATTGAGTTGCTTAGCACCTTGCTGCTGCTGAGGCTGGCTTTGAACTCTCCATCCTCTTGCCTCAGCCTCTTGAGCCTCTGGGATTATAGGCATGTGCCACTGTGCCTGGCCAGATTCCCATTCTTAACGTTCTGTTTATTGGGGGCTCAGTCTGTGCTTGGTCTGGGTGGGACTGGAGGATCATTCTAGTATTTCAGTATAAAAATTCATTCTAAGAAGCTGGGCACAATGGCACATGCCTATAATTCCAACTACTCAAGAGGCCGAAGCAGGAGGATAGCAAGTTTGGATCACAAGTCTGAGGCCACCAACTTAGTAAGACAACCCTGTCTCAAAATAAAATAAAAATAGGACTGAGGATGTAGCTCAGAGGTACAGTGCTTGCCTAGCATGCATGAGGCACTGGGTTCACACACACATATGCACACATACACACATATAATTTATTCTGGCCTGAGCTCATGGTGTGTACCTGTAATGTCAGTGACTTGGGAGGCTGAGGCAGGAGGGTCACAAGTTCAAGACCAGTCTCAGCAACTTAGCAAGACATTAAGCACCTCTGTGTTCATTCCCCAGTACAAAAGGAGGAGGAGGAGGAGGAGGAGGAGGAGGAGGAGGAGAATTCATTCTGAGATCCTGATTTTTGTGATTCTGGCCTCAGGGCTCAGTTCACGGCATATTTGAGCCTCTATATTGCCAGTCTAGTACTTCTTCTGAACTTTGGGTTTGTGGGCCCAGATTTTGGAGGTTCAGTCTAAAGAAACCAGCTTATTTTAGAGCATTAGGCCTCTGCCATTAGTTTTGGGATTCAGTGTGAGGTCCTCAGACTGGATTGTCATGGGCCTCCCCTCTCTAAATGCTTGTCTGGGGATTCGTTCTGGGGATAGAACTTGGGAGTTTAGGTATTGGGAACTCAGTGTAGGAGCATGACATGGCATCTTCTTCAGGGTGGAACTTATTCTGGGGTATTTAGATTAGGATTTAGTGTTGGAGGCTAATTCTGCAAACTTAAACAAGGTTTTGAGAGTGGAGGTTCAAGTTGATGGCCCAGTTGGGGTCTACCTCTCTTCCATAAAAATTTTAGAATTCAGACTAGGGTACTAGTTTGGGGCTGAGACTCTGCAGGATCATCTCAGAGGACTCAGATTCATGATCCCAATTTGTGGGTTTATTCTGGAAATGGAAGTTGAGGAGCTCGGAAACTGGCAGCTCAGTCTGAAGCAATTAGCCTCATGGTCTTATATCTGGGAATTTGTGTTAGTCTCCAGAAGCAGACAACAAGGTATATTAATTGTGAAATATTTGGGTTTTTTTTTGGTACCAGGGATAAACTAATGATAGAGTATAGATTACTTTGTACTCTAGCCCTAGAGGAGATCCCCAGAGGTACTTACCCACTGAACCACATCCCAAACCTTTATTTCATTTGTTTTAGTTTTTTATTTTGAGAATGGATCTCGCTAAATTGCTTAGGGCCTTGCTAAATTGCTGAAGCTGGCTTTGAACTTGAGATCTTCCTGCCTCAGCCTTCCAAGCCACTGGGATTATAGACATGCACCACCATACCCCATTGTGCAGGGATTTTATTAGAGAAATTATCATGAAAGAAAATGACATCACTTCCATAAGAATGTGATGCAGTCTGACCCAAACTAAGGTGAGGCCAGAGGGATGTTGGGTGACAGGGTTCTAGACTGCTGTTCAGTGCAAGGGAGATTTGGCAAGGCTGTCTGGGATTCCTTGAGCCAAAGTAATCTGTACTCTATCATTAGCTGAGAGTAGTTTATGGAAGCATGGTCTGTGCAGATACAGAGATGCATTTCAGGACAGCATCCAGGGCTTTTAACCAATTATATTTAGCTGTAGTTTGAAGTCTGACATGTAGTCTCATGGGGTACATACTGGCAGTTGTCTCTGGGGATCTCCTCTAGGGCTCATTCTAGGTATGTTATTTGGGGGCTTGAACATTAGATTTTAGGTCTGAGGCAATCTGCTTCAGAACATGGGCTCAGTCTGGAAATGAGCCTGTGGTGTCAGTATGTATGGAATTCTCATAGGAACTCAGCCAGGGCTCACTGCAGGATATTGGTCCCCACACTTCTTCAAGCAGCTAAATTTAAGTGCTTGGTTCCATGACTTAACTAGAGACTTATTATGAAGACATAAATTTGACAGTTTAGATGTTGACAGTTCATTCTTGAGATACTTATTCTAGTATCCCAGTCACTTAGAGCATTAGATATTGGAGTCTGATATTTGATCTGAGATGCAACTAAGCCTCTCATTGATAGAGTGTCAAGTTCAGGGTTCAATCTGGGTGGCTCAGTTTGGAATGTTTTGGGAGGCTTAGATATTGGGAACTTGTCCTATAATATTTTAGCCTGAGGTCAAGCCTAGAGGATCTCCATATGATGAACTCACCTGGGGATCTGTCAGGTGGGCTTTGTGTTGGGGTCTCAGGCTGGGTCTTAAGCTAAAAATTTCCCTCCTGACTCACACTAGCAGTTTGATGTGGCCATTCAATCTGTATTTCAATCTTAGAGCTCATTCTGAGGTGTCATGATGGGGGTCAAAATTGTGCTTAGGCTTTGTGAGTCAGTGTTAGACACGTCAATATGGCCATCTGAAGACAAAAATCTAGTCTGAAATATTCACTCTTCAGTAGGGCACTTAAGTTGAGATATAAACACTCAAAGTATTATGCATAGAATTCAGAGTGTCTGTGTATTTAGATGTGAAAAAATTTATATTTTTCTCACTAACCTATAATGAGTTTTTTTGTATTGGGTATTGAACCCAGGGATGCTTTACCACTGAGCTACATCCAAAACCCTTTTTTTCTTTTTTGTTTTTGAGATAGGACCTCACTATGTTGTTAAAGACCTCACTAAGTTGTTAAGGCTCTAACCTCTGATGAAATTTAACGCATCTTTTAATAATCAGCAACCAATCACACTTGTGTTAACAGTACCTATGATTTTGTCACCATTATGAATATTTTGTGTGTTTGTGTGTATGTGTGTGTGTGTGTGCGTGTGTGTGTGTGTGTGTGTGTGTGTGTGTGTGATGGTGGGATTGAACATAAGGGCATTCTACCACTGAGCTACATCCTTAAACCTTTATATCTTACAAAATGTTTAAATTTGTTCCAATTAGTTATACATTGACAGTAGAATGCATTTTCACACATTGCACACAAATGGAGCACAACTTCTCCTTCCTCTAGCTGTACATGGTGCAGAGTCACACCCGTAGTGTAATCATACATGTATATAGGGTAATGTCTGTCTCATTCTACCGTCCTTCTCATCCCCACACCCCTCCCTTCCCCTCACTCCCTTCTGCACAAACCAAAGCTCTTTCATTCTTCCCTACCACCCCTATTATGGATCAGCATCTGCTTATCAGAGAAAACATTCAGTCTTTGGTTTTTGGGGTTTGGCATATTTGCTTAGAATGATATTTAGAGGTAGCAAAGCTATCTATCTATAACAAAACTAATGGGAGTATACTGCTGAGCTATGTGAACTCTAAAATTGGTGATCAAAGCAGGTGACCAAAAGCAAATAAAGCTAGAAGGTTTATTCAGGTTTTTTCCTTGGTTTCACAGATGGTCCTCCAGCCTCAGCCTCTCAAATAGCTGGGAGTATATGTGTACCACCAAACCCAACCTCAAACTGTATTTTAAGATACTTGATGTCTTTTGTAATCCTATATTTTATTTTATGCATTTAGAAACAATATTCTGGCATCTAAGATTGCTAAGGCACAAAAAAAGATGAACAAGTCTGCTGCACAGGATACTCAGCCTTGAATTTCAGTCTGCAGGCTAAGTCTCAGGGTTCATCCAGAGACCTTAGTTTGTTAGACCCCAGAATGGGACTCCACACGTGGGAATGTCTAGCAGGCCTACTTTCTATATGTATTTTAGAGGCCTCAGACCCTGGGAACTCAAATTAATTGCACAGGACTTTTGTGTGTAACAGTGGGGACTGGGGATCAAATCCAGGGCCTCATGTATGCTATGCAAATGCTTTACCAACAACCCACACCCCCAGCTCTGGGCTCAATCCCAGTAGTTTTGCTCAGTCCTCTTTGAACTCAACTGTATTTGCATACAAATTCAAATGGGATGATTCTGAGGGGATGGTTCTTCCCTGCTTTTATTAACACACCTCCACTTCCATACACACAAACTCCTATCATTCAGCAAAATTCTGCTCAATCTTTAAGAATCAGCACAGATATCATATCCTATCAGAAACTTGCCATAACCCCCAATGCCAGGTCAGGAACCTTCTGCTGTGTTTCCATGAGTATCTACACCTTTTCTTCTCTAGCACTGCATACTGAATGATTTATCGTTGAATATAGCTTAAGCCTCAGGGCCTGGTGCTTACAGAGGTCACTTCCAAGCCTCTGGTTATTGAGTGTGGTCAATTTGAAGAGTATTTAAGCTCTGTCACTGCAGAAATAAACTAAACTGTCCTGAACTCATAGCTCACAAGTAAAAGAAACTAGATATTTTCTAATATTTAATGATCATCTTAAAATTTACTAATAATGAGTTGCAAAGTTGAAACTTTCCTGAACTACTACTAATAAAAAAAATTGGCCAATCAAACGGAGCTGAAATCAATTGAATTCTTTGTATGGTTTCTAGAATATATTATAAAATAATTGTCATAAATAATTATCGAATAAGGAGGATATAATTCCAGCTACTCTGGAGACTGAGGCAGAATGATGGCAAATTTGAGGCCAGCCTGGGCAATTTAGCAAGACCTTTTCTCAAAATAAAAAATAGAAAGGGCTAGGGATGTAGTTCAGTGGTAGAGTGCACTCTGGATTCCATCTCCTGTACTGCACAAAAAAAGAAAAAAAAAGAAAGAAAGAAAAAAGAAAAAAAAACAGGAAAGGAAAGAAAACTGTTAGATAGTTCTTGAAACTGTAGCCAGAGCAGTTAGATAGATGAAAGAAATTAAAAGGATATAAATAGGAAAAGAAGAACTTACACTATCATTATTTGCTGATGACATGATTCTATACTTAGAGGAACCAAAAAATTCCACCAGAAAACTTACAGAATTAATAAATGTATTCAGCAAAGTAGCAGGATATAAAATCAATACCCATAAATCAAAATGCATTTATACATCAGTGATGAATCCTCTGAAAGAGAAATTAGAAAAACTACCCCATTCACAATAGCCTCAAAAAAAAAAATACTTGGGAATCAATTTAACAAAAGAAGTGAAAGATCTATACAGGGGCTGGGGATGTGGCTCAAGCGGTAGCACGCTCGCCTGCATGTGTGCAGCCCGGGTTCGATCCTCAGCACCACATACCAACAAAGATGTTGTGTCCACCGAGAACTAAAAAATAAATATTAAAAAAATTCTCTCTCTTTCTCTCTCTCTCTCTCTCTCTCTCTCTCTCTCTCTCTCTCAAAAAACAGAAAGATCTATACAATGAAAACTATAGAACAGTAAAGAAAGAAATTGAAGAAGATCTTAGAAGACTGAAAGATCTCCCATGCTCCTGGATAGGCAGAATTAATATTGTCAAAATGTCCATACTACCCAAAGCACTATACAGATTCAATGTGATTCCAGTTAAATCTCAATGTCCTCCTTTATAGAAATAGAAAAATCAATCTTGAAATTCATTTGGAAAAATAAGAGACAATGGTACAGAATAGAGTACACAAAGACAAACCCACATAAATATAGTTACCTCATATTAGACAAAGGTGCAAAAAATATACATTGGAGAAAAGCCTCTTCAACAAATGGTACTGGGAAAACTGGAAATCCATATGCAACAAAATGAAACTAGACCCCTCTCTCTCACCATGCACAAAATTCAACTCAAAGTGGATCAAGGACCTAGGAATGAGACCAGAGATCCTACATCTAATACAAGAAAAAGTAAGCCCCAATTTTTGGGGGGTGGGTAACTGGGGATTAAACTCAGTGGCACTCAACCACTGAGCCACATCCCCAGCCCAATTTTGTATTTTGTTTAGAAGCAGGGTCTCAATGAGTTGTTTAGCACCTCGTTGAACGTGGTAGCCTTTTTTGTGGTGCTGGGGATTGAAATCAAGGCCTTGTGCATTTGAGGAAAGCACTCTACCAACTGAGCAAGAATAATGCAAGAAATAAAATAAAAAACCATTGGTCTGAAGTTTTCTTTCTTTGAGGTGTCTTTGTCCGGTTTTGGAATTAGGGTGATATTGGCCTCATAGAGTGAATTTGGAAGTACTCCCTCTTTTTCTATTTCCTGAAATAGATTGTAGAGTATTGGTATTAGTTCTTCCTTAAAGGTCTTGTAAAACATGGCTCTATTTTCGTCCAGTCCTGGGCTTTTCTTGATTGGTAATCTTTTGATGGCTTTTTTCATTTCCTCATTTGATATTGGTCTGTTTTAAGTTGTGTATATCTTCCTGACTCAACCTGAGCAAATCATATGACTCTAGGAATATATTGATGCCTTCACTATCTTCTATTTTATTAGAGTATAAGTTTTCAAAGAAATTTCTAGTTATATTCTGTATTTCTGTAGTGTCTATTGTGATATTGCCTTTTTCATCCCATATGCTAATAATTTGAGTTCTCTCTCTTCTTTTCTTCGTTACCATGGCTAAGGGTCTGTCAATCTTATTTATTTTTTCAAAGAACCAACTTTTAGTTTTGTCAATTTTTTCAATTGTTTCTTTTGTTTCGATTTCATTGATTTCAGCTCTGATTTTAATTATTTCTTGCCTTCTACTGCTTTTGCTGCTGGTTTGTTATTTTTCTGGGGCTTTGAGATGTAGTATGAGGTCATTTATTTATTGGCTTTTTCTTCTTTTAAGGAATGAACTCCATGCAATGAATTTTCCTCTCAGTACTGCTTTCATAGTGTCCCAGAGATTTAGATATGTTATGTCTGTGTTCTCATTTACCTCTAAGAATTTTTTAATTTCCTCCTTGATGTCTTCTGTAACCCATTGTTCATTCAGTAGCATATTGTTCATGCTCCATGTGATGTAGGAATTTTTCTTCCTTATTTTATCATTGATTTCCAATTTCATTCCATTATGATTGGATAAAATGCATGGTAGTATCACTGCTCCTTTGTAAAACTTCAGACGAATATCTCTAATGAATATAGATGCAAAAATCCTCAATAAAATTCTGGCAGATCGAATATAAAAACATATCAAAAAGATCATGCACCATGATCAAATGGGATTCATCCCAGCGATGCAAAGTTGGTTCAACATACAGAAATCAATAAATGTAATTCATCACATCAATAGACTTAAAGATAAGAACCATATGATCATCTCAATAGACGCAGAAAAAGCATTTGACAAAATACAGCACCCTTTTATGTTCAAAACACTAGAAAAACTAGGGATATCTGGAACTTATCTCAATATTGTAAAGGCTATCTACACTAAGCCTCAGGCCAACATCATTCTAAATGGAGAAAAAACTGAAGGCATTCCCTCTAAAACCTGGAACAAGACAGGGATGCCCTCTATCACCACTTCTATTCAACATAGTTCTTGAAACACTGGCCAGAGCAATTAGATGAAAGAAATTAAAGGATAACTATAGGAAAAGAAGAACTTAAACTAGCACTATTTGCTGATGATATGATTCTATACCTAGAAGATTCAAAAAACTCCATCGGGAAACTTCTAGAACTAGTAAATGAATTCAACAAAGTGGCAGGATATAAGATCAACACCCATAAATCAAAGGATTTTCTGTATATCAGTGACTAATACTCTGAAAGGGGAATGATGAAAATTACCCCATTCACAATATCCTAAAAAAATAAAATAAAATACTTGGGAATCAACTTAACAAAAGAGGTGAAAGATCTATACAATAAAAACTACAGAACCCTAAAGAGAGAAATAGAAGAAGACCTTAGAAGATGGAAAGATCTACCTTGCTCTTGGATAGGCAGAATTAATATTATTAAAATGACCATACTACCAAAAGCACTATACAGGCTCAATGCAATTCCTATCAAAATCCCAAAGGCATTCCTCATAGAAATAGAAAAAGCAATCATGAAATTAATCTGGAAAAATAAGAGACCCAGAATAGCTAAAGCAATTCTAAGCAGGAAGAGTGGTATCAAAATGGATCAAGGATCTAGGAATTAAACCAGAGATTCTGTTCTAATAGAAGAAAAAGTAGGCCCTAATCTTCATCTCGTGGGGCCAGGCTCCAACTTCCTTAATCAGATGCCTATACCACAAGAATTAAAACCAAAAATCAACAACTGGGATGGTTTCAAACTAAAAAGTTTTTTCTCAGCAAAAGAAATAATCTGTGAGGTGAACAGGGAGCCTACATCCTGGGAACAAATTTTTACTCCTCACACATCAAATAGAGCTCTAATCTCTAGGATATGTAAAGAACTCAACAAGACAAGCACCAAAATAAACAAATAATCCAATTAATAAATGGGCCAAGGACCTGAACAGACACTTCACAGAAGAGGATATACAATCAATCAACAAATATACAAAAAAATGCACATCATCTCTAGCAATCAGAGAAATGCAAATCAAAACCATCTCACTCCAGTAAGAATGGCAGCCATTATGAAGACAAACAACAGATGTTGGTGAGGATGCAGGTAAAAAGGTACACTCATACACTGCTGGTGGGACTGCAAACTAGTGCAGCCAATTTGGAAAGCAGTATGATGATTCCTTGGAAAGCTGGGAATGGAACCACCATTTGACCCAGCTATTCCTCTTCTCAGACTATACTCAAAGTACCTAAAAACAGCATACTTCAGGGACACAGCCACATCAATGTTTATAGCAGCACAATTCACACTAGCTAAACTGTGGAGCCAAGATAGATATCCTTCAGTGGATGAATGGATTAAAAAATGTGGCATTTATACACAATGGAATATTACTCAGCACTAAAAAAGAATAAGATCATGGCATTTGCAGGGAAATGGATGGTATTAGAGAAGATTATGCTAAGTGAAGTTAGCCCCCCCAAAACAAATGCCAAATGTTTTCTCTGATATAAGGGGGGTGACTCAAAGTGGGGTACAGAGAGAGCAGGGGAGGAAGATTACCTCTAGATAGGGAATAGGAGTGGGAGGGAAAGGAAGGGAGAAGGGGAACAGCAAGGATGGCGGAAGGAGACAGTCATCATTATACAAATTACATGTATGAAGATGTGAATTTGGTGTCAACATACCTTATATACAGAGATATGATAAATTGTGGTATAAAGGTGTATTAAGAATTGTAATGCCAAAAAAATCAATAAGAGCTAAGAGCGCTCATGTACAATGGCATAATTTGCCGTGAACATACTTTATATACAGAGTTATGAAAAATTGTGCTGTGAATGGATAATTATGAATGTAATGCATTCCACTATTGTCATGTATGAAATAAATAAATAAATAAATAAATATGAACATAATCTCCAAAAAAACCAAAAATCAATAAATGGGATGAATTCAAACTAAAAAACTTCTTCTCAGCAAAAATGAAATAATAATAATAATCAATGAGGTGAAGAGAGAGTCTACATTTGGGAGCAAATTTTTGCCACATGAACATCAGATAGAGCACTAATCTCCAGGATATATAAAGAACTCAAAAAACTTAACATCAAAACCAAACAGCCCAATCAATAAATGGGCTAAGGAGCTGAACAGACACTTCTCAGAAGAAAATACACAATCGATCAACAAATATATGAAAAGATGTTCAACATCTCTAGTAATTATAGAAATGCAAATTAAAACTACTCTAAGATTTTATCTCCTTCCAGTCAGAATGGCAGTTATCAAGAATACAAACAACAATAAGTGTTGGAGAGAATGTGGGGGAAAAGGTACACTCACACACTGCTGGTGGGGCTGCAAATTGGTGCAGCCAATATGGAAAGCAGTATGGAGATTCCTTGGAAATCTGGGAATGGAACCACCATTTGGCCCAGCTATCCCACTCCTTGGTCTATACCCAAAGGACTTGAAATCAGCATACTTCAGGGACACAGCCACATCAATGTTTATAGCAGCACAATTCACAACAGCTAAATTGTGGATCCAACGTAGACACCCTTCAGTAGTTGAATGGATAAAGAAAATGTGGTATATATACACAATGGAATATTACTCAGCATTAAAAGAGAATAAAATCATGGAATTTGCAGGTAAATGGATGGAGTTGGAGAATATCATGCTAAGCGAAGTTAGCCAATCCCAAATGTCTTTTCTGAAATAAGGATGCTGATTCATAGTGGGGATTGGGGGGGAGCATGAGGGGAGTAGACAAACTTTAGATAGTGCAAAGGGGAAGGAGGGGAAGGGAGGGGGTATGGGGGTAGGAAAGATGGTGGAGAGCTGGGGTTGTAGCTTGGTGGTAGAGCGCTTGCCTCAAACGCGTGAGGCCCTGGGTTCCATCCTCAGCACCACATAAAAATAAAGACATTGTGACAATCTACAACTAAAAAAAATATTTTTTTAAAAAGATGGTGGAATGAGACAGACATCATTACCCTAAGTACATGTATGAAAACATGAATGGTATGATTCTACTTGTGCTCTATTTGTGTAATTTGAATTTATTTGCATTCTGTTGTCATATATAACTAATTACAATAAATAAATTTAAAAAAACAAGATACTACAGTGACGCAACCACATTAATATTTATAGCAGCACAATTCACAATAGCTAAACCGTAGAACCAACCCAGATGCCCTTCAGTAGATGAATGGATAAAGAAACTGTGGTATATGTACACAATGAAATATTACTCAGTGATAAGAGAATAAAATTATGGCATTTGCAGGTAAATGCATGGAGTTAAAGAATATCATGCTAATATCATGAAATAATCCCCCCCAAAACAAATACTGAATATTTTTTTCTGATAAGTGGATGCTAATCCATAATGGGGGGGGCATGGGATGAGTGGAGGATCTTTGGATTGGCCAAACAGGAGGGAGGAGAGGGGGTGGGGTGGGAAAGATGGTGGAATGAGACAGACATCATCACCCTAGGTACATCTATGATTGCACAAATGGTGTGACCTCCTTGGTGCACAAACAGAGAAGTGAAAAATTATGCTCCATTGTGTACAATGAATCGAAGAGCATTCTGCTGTCATGTATAACTGATTAGAACAAACAAATAAAAGAAGAAAGAAAAATGTTAGGCACATGCAGTGCTTGCAAATTTGTGCCCCCAACTTTCTTGGGGTTCATTGTGATATCATTTACATTTTAGTTTTGACTCTCCTTGTGGTATTCACATAGATGGTTATGCTAAGCACCAGCACATGGGGCCTAAATTTACGTAACTTGTAAATGTCAATCAAATGACTTAGAAGAAAAAGAAGGGATTAATTTATATCCTTACTGGCATAAGAACAGTCACACAGACCCAGGTAATGGTTCTCACCACTCCTTGGTGCAGCCTGCTTCACTTCCATTGGAGCATATGTTTGTACTTTTGCTTTGTTAATAAATCACAAATCCACTGAGATTACATGCCTGTAATTTCAGTGATTCAAGAGCTGAGGCAGGAACAGAGCAAATCCAAGGCCAGGCTAGGCAATTTAGCGAGACTCTGCCTTAAAAAAAAAAAAATGTCTGGGATGTAGCTCAGTGGTAGAGCAACCCTTGATTCAATCCCTGGCACCATTTAAAACAAAACAAAACAAGAACCACAAAAAACCCATAAACCACTGCTGCTTTAACTGCTTCTGTTAAATCTTGAGTTACTTGACTGAAATCTTTCTTTCTGGAAGACAAGAACCAACCCCTCACCACCCACCCAATACCCTGCAGCTGGTAATAGGTTCAATCCCTAGCATGGCACACACAAAAAAAGTACAGCAAAGAGTTTACAGTACCCAGAAGTGTAGGAAAAAAATTGATAGAGGTGAGTTGGACAATGAAGTAAAATATTTTATTTTTCTGCAAAAAATAAAAATATAAATAAATAAAACAATTTTTTCTGGGTTTGAAAATGTTCATGATATTTTTCAGGGTGTTTTGATTTTCACATATTTTTATAAGATTTTTTTCCTTCCATTTTTAAAATTTGTTCTTACTAGTTATATTTTTCAGTTTTTAAAAATTTGTTATTAAGGGCTGGGTGTGTGGCTCAGTGGCAGAGTGCATTCTTAACATGTGCAAGGCCCAGAGTTTGATACCTAGAACCAAGATAAAACAAAACAACTACATATATGACTGCACATATGGTGCAACGATACATCATGTACATCCAGAGAAATGAAAAGTTGTGCTGAAATTGTGTACAATTAATCAAAATGCATTCTGCTGTCATATATGCCTAATTAAAATTGATTAATTAATTAATTAATTTAAAAGACAAAAAAACCCAAATACCCCAAAGCAACAAAAAACTTGTAAAGCTTTAACATTTGTGATTTATTTTATAATGATAAAGAAACACTTTTGTACTTGTGTGGGGGGTGGGGGTGTGAAGCCAGGGCTTCTTGCATGCTGAGCAAGTGTACTACCACTGAGCTATCCCAACAGCCGTGTTCTCTTTTTCTTTCCTTTTCTGTTTTCCTGTTTTATTTTTCTTAGAGAGGGCTGGAAAAATTGCATCTAATCAAGTCTAGATTCACCTTAGGCTCTGTTCATTCTCTATGGTCTTTGGACAATCTTGCATGCCAGACTACAAGGTCCTTGAGCAACCCATTAAACTTATGACCAAGCAATGCTCATTACAGGCCCAGGCACAAAACTGTCAGGGCTGCTTGTTAGCATGGTCTAGTTCAAAGTTTGCAACCTTTGATGTGTGAGGAAAATCACCTAGGACACTCTTCTAAAAACACTTTTATTGAGATATTATTTACATGCCATGGCTTCAAGCATTTAAGGTATATAGTTGAATGGTTTTTAGTATACATTTTTAAATTGATAGCATACCCTTATTTTATTTGTTTATTTTAATGTGGTGCTAAGGATTGAGCTCAGTGCCTCACACATGCTAGGCAAGTGCTCTGCCACTGAGCCACAACTCCAGCCCTGTTTTTAGTGTACATAGAGAGTAAACTCTACTATGTTTCTAGGTCTGCAATAGGAAAATATAACAGACTGGGTAGTTTAAACAACAAAAATTTGATTTTCTCAGTTTTGGAGGCTAGAGGTCTAAGATCAAAGTATCAGCAGGATTAGTTTCTATTGATTTCCTCTTTGACTTTTTTAAAAAAAAAATCTTTCTTTCTTTCTTTTTTTATGGTGGGGAGGGGTACGGGGATTGAACTCAGGGGCACTCAATTAATGAGCCACATCCCAAGCTCTATTTTGTATTTTATTTAGAGACAGGATCACACTGAGTTGCTTAGCACTTTACTTTTGCTGAGGCTGGCTTTGAACTCGTGACCATCCTGCTTCAACCTCCTGAGCCACAGGGATTACAGGCATGCATCACCACACCCAGCTTCTTTAATTTTATTGCTGTGTATTCAGCTGATCATCTATGTATGAATACACCTATCCACCTGTTGGTGTCTCTGCCCCTTCTCTCTCTCTCTCTCTCTCTCTCTCTCTCTCTCTCTCTCTCTCTCTCTCTCTCTCTCATCAGGGATTGAACCCAAAGGGGCTTAATTACTGAGCCACACCTCCAGCCCTTTTTAATATTTTATATAGAGACAGGGTCTCGATTAGTTGCTTAGGGCCTGGATAAATTGTCCTGGATAAATTGTTCAAGGTGGCTTTGAACTCACAATCCTGCCTCAGTCTCCCGTGTTGCTGGGATTACAGGCATGCACCGCTGCACCTGGCTTTTATCTCTTTCTTAAATTTTTTTTAGTTGTAGGAGGACACAATACTTTTATTTTATTTGTTCATTTTATGTAGTGACAGGGATTGAACCCAGTGCCTCATGCATGCTAGGCAAGTGCTATACCATTGAACCACAACCCCAGCCCCTTTTATCTCTTTTTCAAAGGATAATAATCATATTACATTAGGGCCTACCCTTATGACCTCACTTCACCTTGATTGCTTCTTGAAAGGCCCTATCCACAAATACAGTCACATTCTAATGTACTGGGCTGTAGGCTTCAACATGTGAATTTAGGGTAGGTGTGGACACAATTTAGCATAGGTGTGGACCCAATGGCACCATATCGCTGTCATTACATATGTAATTTTAGAACATTTTCATTACCCCCAAATTAAACTCTGGACCCATTAAGAGTAAATGCTATTTCCTTTCCTTTCCATGCCCTGCAAAACAATTCATCTATTTTCTGTCCCTACACATTTGCCTATTGTGTACATTTCATATAAATAGTATCATATAATTTGTGGTCTCTTTTGACTAGTCAGTAGTGATGTCCCCTCTTTCATTACTGATTTCAGTGATTTGAGTCTTCTTTTTCCCCCTCTTAGTCTAGCTAATGGGAGATAAATTTTCTTGATTTTATTCATTTCTTTTGTAGTCTTTGAGGTTCTAGAGTTTGAAACCAGGGCCTCACACATGCTAGGCAAGCATTCTACCACTGAGCTACATCCCAGCCATTTTTATTTTGATATAGGGTCTTGCAGAGTTGCTGAGGCTGCCCCTCAATTTGCCACACTCCTGACTTAGCCACTAGAGTAGCTGGGATTATAGGCATGTGCAACACCCAGTTTGTTTGTTTATTTTGGTACCAGGGATTGAACTCAGGGGTGTTTAACCACTCACTCACTGAGCAACTTCCCTAGCCCTTTTTTATACTTTATTAAGAGACAGGGTCTCGCTGAGTTGTTTAAGGCCCCACTAAATTGCTAAGTGCTGGGTTTGAACTCACGATACTCCTGCCTCAACCTCCTAAATTGCTGAGAATACAGGCATGCACCACCACACCTGGCCACAATACCCAGTTTGATCTTTTCAAATAATCAACTTTTGGCTTCACTGATTTTCTCCATTGTCTATTTAACGTTTTCCTGCTCTTCTTCTTCTTATTTCCTTTTTCATGTTTGCTTTGGGATTACTTTTCTTTTGTCCTAAGCTTGTTAATTTAAGATCCTTCTTTTAAAATATTTATATAATGGGGGCCCACTTTATGCTTTTAATATAAACTTTGTTGCTTGGCAGCTTTTAGTTTTTTTTTTTTTTTTTTTTTTTGGTACTGTGGAGTACCCAAAGACACTTAACCAAAGAGCCACATCCCCAGCTCCCCTTTTTTAAAATTTGAGACAGGGTATTGCTAAATTTCTTAGGGCCTGGCTAAATTGCTGAAGCTGGCTTTGAACTTGCAATCCTCCTGTGTAGGCCTCTTGAGTTGCTGGGATTGTAGGCATGTGCCACCATGCCCAGCTTTGATGGCTTATTTTAAAATTGGCCCTTTCCCCTTTTATCTTCTTCTCCCCCATTTCCTAACAGTGGGAGGAAATAACATAACATTTTCCCCATTGCAGGCTAAGCTATCCTGTCCTTTACCGCTCAGAAAGCTATAACTGCCCACAAGAATGAAGAAACTCCAAACCCACATGCTGAAGCAATGACTCTCTCAAGAACACCAGGTGGATATTAACTAAGTATGACTGTTGATAATATTTAAACACCAGCCCTCCTATTCCTCTTTTTAAAGTGCTCTGTTCCCCTGGGAGAGAATCACAGTCTCTGGGACAGGAGTCCCCTGTGTTTCTCCCTTGCTAGCTGAACAATAAAACTTTTCCTTTTTCTCAATACCTTGTCCTCATTATTGGATTGGCAACAGACAAGGATTGAGATTTTGTTATCATTGACAACTACATTTAAAAAAAAAATACAGCTTCAAATTTCCCTCTAAGTGTTGTTCCAGCTATAGCTCACAAATTTTGGTATGCTGTTTTCATTTCAAAGTATTTTCTACTGTCTCTGTGAACTTTCTCCTTTTGGACCCATTCATTACTTTGGAGTGTACATTTCCATGTATTTCAGAAGTTTATTTCTGCTATTGATTTCTAATTTTACTCCATACTGTAACAGAGGTCCACTTTATGCTTTAAATAAGGCCCATGCTGCTCTGCCATTGCAACTTATTTTTTTTCATTTTTTAAAATATATATTTATTTTAGTTGTAAATGGACCTTTATTTTATTTATATGTGGTGCCGAGACTCGAACCCAGGGCCTCACACATGCTAGGCAAATGCTCTACCACTGAGCCACAACCCCATCCCCTTTTTTTCATTAATTTTTTTTTTTACTTGTAGTTGGACACAATACCTTTATTTTATTTATTTATTTATATTTTTAGTGCTGAGGATGGAACCCAGCACTTTGCACTACTGATTTTTAAAACGGACATTTTTCTTTTCTTTTGTGGTCCTGGGAATCAAATCCAAAGCCTGGGCCACATTCCCAGCCCTTTTTATTTATTTTTTAAAAAAATTTTAGATGGACATAGCACCTTTATTTTATTTATCTTTATGTGGTGCTAAGGATCGAGCCCTTGTACTAAGTGAGCACTCTACCAGGCAAGTGCACTACCACTGAGCTGCAATCCCAGCCCATTTTCTAGCCCTTTTTATTTTGAGACAGCGTCTTGCTAAGTTGCCCAGGCTGGTCTCAAACTTGTGATCCTCCTGCCTCACCCTTCATGCACCACTGTGCCCGGCTGATTTATGGACTAATTTATGGTAGATTCTGGAGAATGTTCTTGTGCACTTCAGAAAAATGTGTATTCTGCTCTCGTTGCTGCAGTGTTCCACAGATGTTAGCATGCTATTTATGACATATATTTTGTTTTTAGGCTAAGCTCCGTGAGTCCTCTGTCCCAGAGCCTGGAGTCTGTAGACCTAATAACTACCCCACATTTTTCTTGCGCAGCACCCACGGATCGGGAAATCGAGGCTCAGAAATCATTCACGTTGGTTGTCCTTTGATTTAATTATTACAAGTGTTAACTGTGGTGGTGTCATCAATCGGTCTGATAGACTTTTCTATTGCTCTGGTCTTGTTGCCAGGTCAGCGGAAAAGTCTGAGTCTGTTCTCAGAATCAGCTTTCGGTTGGTTCAGCCTGTAACGATCTGTGGCGGGATTGGGCCGCCTGGGTTTCACGTGGTACAGACTGGATGATGGCGGGCGCCGGGGAAGATGCACGAGCCCTCTTCAGGGCTGGCGTCCGCGCGGCGTTGGAGGCTTGGCCTGCTTTACAGGTGAGTGAGGCCACGGCAGAATCAAGGTTAAGGCCACCCGGGCAAAATAGGAATCGGCCCAGGCGAAGCGCCTGAGGCTTGGCAGCGGCGTAAGCGACAGATCATTCAGGCCACACCAGGCCAGTTCCCAAGCTGACGTGGTGGGCTTGGGCCTGTGTTCGCAGATCGCTGTAGAGAATGGATTCGGGGGCGTGCACAGCCAAGAGAAGGCGGAGTGGCTGGGGGGTGCAGTGGAGGATTACTTCATCCGCAATGGTGAGTGAATGGGAGGCAAAGCGATCTGTGTCTGGGCATGAAGAAGAGGGGCTCCATCCTGCTAAGTACGCACTTCCTCTTTAGCGGTTGTCGGTTGGTACCTGGACCGCGGTGGAATGAACGCAGGCTTTGGAGTCAGAATTCTATCTTAAGGGGCGTGCCACGGAATCATGCTTTCGCCCTGAGCAAGGCATTTTACCTACTGAGACTCAGTTTTCTAATTCCCAAAAATGAATGTAAGAGTCTCTACCCGCAGTGCTGTCCAGTAGAATTGTGTGTCATCCATAACGTAACTTACAAACCGTTGGGCTGTGGTTGTAGCTCAGTGGTAGAACACTTGCTTATCATGCTTAAGGTCCTGGGTTCCAACCCCAGCACCCCCCACACACACACACACCCGTTTTTTACTAAAGCAAAGAGAGGCACATGAAATTAATAATACATACTTTTCAACTCACACTCAAAATATTTTAGTATACCATAAGTATAAAACATTATTGAGCCAGGGGTGGTAGTGCATGCCTGTGATCCCACTAAGTGGGGAGGCTGAGGCAGGATGATAGCAAGTTGGAGGCCAGCTTGGGCAATTTAGTGAAACCCTGTTTCCAAAGTAAAATTTTTAGAAAGATCTGGTGATGTAGCTCAGTGCCTAGGGCCCTGGATCAAGTTCCCAGTTCCACAAAAACAAAACATTATTGAAATATTTTTTATGTTTTTTAGTATTAAGTGTTCAAACTCTGGTAATTTCATTTTAGCCCATCTCAGTTTGGCCTAGCCGCATTTCAAGTGCTCAGTAACCACATGTGGCTATTTCCTGTCTTGAGGATTATGCAAGAACAAGTGGCTCAGAAGGGGGCCTGTTGCATTCTATGGTTTTTTATAAAATTATTCATTTTTTTAGCCTTGGAGATGATATCAGACAGTCATATCTCAAGAAAGTTTACAATCTAGTGAGGGTTGTAAATGGGTAAATGGACAGTTAAAACACTGGGAGATAAGTGTTCTGATAAAGGGGAGCTTGTAATTATTCTGGTTACAGGGACCTTGGAGAGAGGCTTCTCAGGGAAGTGGTGATTAGACTGGGTCTTAAGGGATGAGAAGGAGTTAATTGAATAGGAGAGGCGAAGAAAATAACACTCATGAATACTGTAGTATGAGGAGATAATGTGCTATATTTGGAAAGTGACAGAGGGCTCTATTGTGAAGGAGTAGTAGAGAATGAGGCTAGAGGTAGGGAGACCTTTCCCCCCAAAGAGTAAGATCTGGAAGGCCTTATGTGCCTTTGATTTTATCCTTTAGGCCAGTGTTTGCCAAAATGCATGCTATGGAAAACTTGTCCAGTTAGATGTTCAGTGAAGAAAAAACTTCTCCAGTCAAATTATGTAAGTTCTTTTTCTTCAGCTTCCACTTGGGAGTCACAACATAACACTCATTAACATATTGAAGACATGCATAAGGATAAGAATCACTAAGAACCCTGTTTGCCTTTGTTTTCCATTAACATTCTATGGATAGCTTCCCTTAAAATCAACAGAACAGATGTTTCCCAAAGGCAAACTATGAAACACTGCAGTAGGTGGTAAAAATTTATGGGCAGGTTCTAAGGTGAGTCATAGGATGGGATTTGTTGGATAGAAAGTAACAGTATAGAGCATAGAGTGAAGACAGAAAGACTGAAGGGAAGGTTGTTTTGGTCTAGAAAATGATGAGGTCTGAAGTAGGGCAATGACAATGGTCACAGAAAAGAAAGGAATGGATTATGGCATTGGAGAGTACTTGGCAGGAGAGGGGTGAGGGAAAAAGAGACAGGTTTCTGGTTTGAGTGACTGGGTGGGTGGCTTAGGTGCCTTTTGTAGAACAGAGGAACTCTGGAGGATGAGGTTTGGAGGGTAAGGTGATAAGTCTTTGGATTTGGAGGTCTGAGGCACCTGTGAAACATCTATATACATACATACTCTGAGTTGGAGACAGAGTTGGGTGATATGAGCTTTGAGTGGTAGGGAAAAGCAAGAGGCTTGATGAGTTCTCCCAGGGAGACCATAGAGACAGAAGAGAGATTGAGGAACTTGGTATAAGACATTTTTGAGTTATTCTCTAATTCAGAAAATGTAGAGAACATTGGCCCATAAGATGACTGAAGCCCAAAGAGGAAGACTTGGCCAGAGTCCCATTACAGGATGTGATTTTAGTCATTGGAAGTGGCACATCCATTTCTTCCTAGCCCTTTGGTCTGTGGCTTCCTGTATCAATGGAGCCACAGTTGTAATAGATCTATATATTTTAAACACTTCAGCCCATGAGTGATGGATATTTACACAGATTAGGGATCTCCCCTTTGCCATTCATTGGGTTGAGTGACTTCTTATTACAGATATTCAAGGAGGGCACTACTAGACCCACCGACAGAAGAGGCTGAGAGAGAAGTAAGTAGTTTATACAAGATAACATAGAAGGGAGGCCAGTTAGAATAGGCCAGATGAAAGAGAGCACTCTAGTGAATAAAAGGCTCACGGTTTGGTCTTTTACCTCCAACCAGATTCAGACCTACCAAGTACGTATTGAAAAGTAATGGGCAGGGGTGAAGTTGCCTGGTCTTTGACAGAGGGTCCTATCCTTTCCTACTCAGCTGACTTGGAGCTGGATGAGGTGGAAGACTTCCTTGGGGAGCTGATGACAAATGAGTTTGATACAGTTGTGGAGGATGGGAGTCTGCCCCAGGTGAGATTATCATGGACACAACTGCTACCTCCCCTACCTGTCATCTTTCTTCTCCTCAGGCATATGTTTTGGGCTTTAACTGTTCTTTTCTTGGGTCCTGCACAAGATGCTTCTAAGACTCCTTTAGCCCAGAGGAAAAGGTCTAGTCTTTCTAGGTCTTTTCAAACCTTACATTTCTTATATTTCTTCATATATTATTCCCATCCGGGCCTGTATCTAACCCCAGTAGATTTCTACCTCTGCTATGGTTAACACTGCTCCCCCTGATGAGATTGCTCTCCCTTTGACATCTTCTGTCTTTGAAAGTCTAGTTCTAGTGCCTTTCCTACTAGGAAGCCCTCCTTCAATGCTTCAGACCCTCACCTGAGCCCTACATATGTGATTTCTTCATTAGCAAACTTGTTAGGGAGGAAACAGCCCCATTCTCTTCTGGAAAATACAACTCTTTCCATAGTCTTGCTGCAAGCACAGACTGATTATATATATAGTAGATTCTCTGGAAAAATCTAAGCTGGTTGAATGTTTTCTTGGTAGGTGAGCCAGCAGTTGCAGACCATGTTCCACCACTTCCAGAAGGGTGATGGGGCTGCTCTGAGGGAGATGGCCTCCCACATCACCCAAAAAAAGTGCAAAGTCAAAGCCACTGCACTCAAGGCAGCCAAAGAGACTGATGGGGATCAAGATGATGCAGACAGCGTGGAAGAGATGGAGGTGAAAGGGGTGCTCCTTGGGTGGTGGGGGGATGCAGATGTTTTCAGTTTTCTGGGGGAGGATCTAAAATCACAGAAATGATTGGGGGTGATTATTTCTGGAGGTTGTGGTATTATCCAGAGAGGCATAGGTTATAGCCAGTCCTGGGGAAGTTGGGAGCAGAGCCTGGGTCTACAATGGCTAGTGTATTTAACACTCTATCATGTACTTCTCTTCTATTTTTTATATTTCTTGTATTCACAGGTCACAGCTACAAATGATGGGGCTACCACAGATGGGGTCTCCCCCCAGCCTGAACCCTCTGATCCAAACTCCCAGAATATTAAGGAAGAGGATATAGTGGAAGATGGTTGGACCATTGTCCGGAGAAAGAAATGAGTGGGGCTGGAATTGGTTTGGGCCCTTGTTTTCTAGGTATTCGAAACTTATTTGTAGGGCTTTTATGGAGGGCTATAGACCTCTGGATTGGTTATACTATCCCCACCCTCTTTCTTGTTCCTCTGTGCAGTTCCCTACAGGGGAAGAAAAGCCCTAAGGTTCTTGGTTTTGGGGGGTCTAAGGCACTTGGTCCAACATACCCCCTTGGGCTTTAAGTTATCTGAGTGATGAGGCCAGTTTTCCCAGCATAGTTCCTCTTGGGTGCAGTCAGTGAAGAGGAGGGATGAGTGAATGTGGGCATGGATGGAGGAGCTAGACTCTGGTGGATACTAGACAGGAGGATTATGGAGAGGATGAGCCTGGGGACCAGTACTCAGTGCCAAGAGCTGGCTGGGTCAGGAATGGTGAGATGAACATGCAGATGAAAGAAAAGTTGAAGATGTAAGCAAAAGTAGCTGTGGTGCCTCTCCCTTACCCCACCCCACCCGACACATACCAACTCTTATTCCTGCTCAGAGCTTAAAACCTCCCAGGAATGCTCCCTTCCTCCAGCCCAGCCTCTCACCCCAGGTTCCCTTAGGAATTCTAAGATCTTGGCAAGGTGGTGAGCTTGGAAGAAGAGTTGGGCTATTTTCTGTCTCCTCCAACCTCTTTCCTCATTCTTTATCCCATCCCATTTAAGTTCAGGGATGAGGCTTATGACCCTAATAAATAATACCCTCTTGTTTAATCTGTGGCTTGACCTGTGAGTAGCCTTGGAATCAGTCTTTTGGGAGTTGAACTTGAGAGTTCGGCAAGGGAGTGGTTTCTGGGCCCACCCTAGTAGCCTGGTACTTTGTATAAACAAACTATATGGATGAATGGAACACAGCAGTGCTCTGAAAGGTACTGTAAGCCTGAAATAAACTGTATTTTTCTTTAAAAAAAAAAAAAAACAAAACAAAGAGTATCCATTGTCCTCCCCCCTGTTCCCTTGTCCTGCCCGGTGGCCCTGCCATGGGTCTGGACGATAAAATACTGGGTAGCCTTGGAGCTGGGTAGAAGCTATAAGCCATGGGAGAGGCAGGAGGGGTCTAGTCACCACTCCACGTGGAGTTGTACACGTGAAGACACTGGCTGAGGAGACAGGAGTGGTTTGGGGTTCCAGGGTCAGTGGCAGAGCTGGCACTTTGAATCCAGAACTCCTGCCTCTGATGCTTTTGAGGGAAATTGGGTGGAGGCAGGATCTGTGGGGTATTGTTTTTTTTTGGGGGGGGGAACAGCCTAATTCAGGTGGGTATAGCAACAGCTCCTACCCTCCCTGGAGATGGGGATTTAAAAAAATGAATATCACTGTAGGAATACTTTTTAAAAGCCCACGTTTTGTGAAAAGATGAATTAAAAAACCAAGACCCAGCATTCGGGATTGAAAGTGCCCGTGATGGGAGTTCAAGTATTGACTGAGCTGGGAAGGAGGGGGCTGGAACCCCCCAACTGGACATGGGCAGCTAGTGTGTGGGATGGGGGCTCCCAGTTCCCCCCAAACCCTCTAGGTCTTGTCTCGGGTCTGGGGGACTTCGGGGGGTTCAGCAGTGGCTCCTGAAGCTGCCACTGGTGGCTCTTCCATCTCCCTGTCCTCGGACAGTGTGGGCCCTGGGCAGAACGTGTCCCCACGGCCTGCCCGGCCAAGCACAGCCATCCAGCGTCGCTGGAGCTCCTCTGTTTCAGGGCTGAAGTACCAGCTTAGGTGGCTCTGGGTGATCTTGAAGACGTGTCTTCTGTCGGGCCTCTCCCCTGCCTCAGGAGGCCCCACCTCGAAGCCAATGAGGGGCAGGCTGCGCTGGGCTTTCACATCCTGTGGAGGAGGGATAGGGCTGGGATCACCTGGGGGCTGGACATTCCCCTTTGCCCCAACTTATAACGGGTTTTGCATGTGCTCCCCTTTTTCTTCCCCTGCTCAAGAAGATTTCCTTGGTTAGGGGCCATAGTGCGTGCCTATAACCCAGTAACTCAGAAGGCGGAGTCAGGAAGATCAAAAGTCAGGCCAATCTCAGCAACTTAGTGAGATCCTATCAAATATTACATAAGGACTAGGGATCTCAGTGGTAAAGCATCCCTGAGATCAATCCCTAGTACCAAAAAGAAAAAAAAAATTACTTGGCCTTATTGTAACCAATAGGAAAATGTTTGAACTGGGGCTAGAATGCAGGCTGCTTCAAATACCCGTTTCCTCCCGTACCCCAAAATAGATGGGCTTGTCTCTGGCACAGTGTTTTCAGGACTTTGTCTAGGTCATTGCCCCTATTTACATGCTTTTCCCCACTCCAAATTGAACCTAGTAGTGCCCTGTCTTCACTCCTGATTCTTCCAGAAAGCCAGCTTCTACCCCCAAATTCACCTGTTTTCCCTACATGCCTTGGCCCACAACCACTCCTTGTCTCTAGTCAATCTTTGTCACACAAGGGTGGGAATTCTAACTTTCCCTTAGGTAGTTACCCTATCCCCCCAAGGCCAAGGAAAGGTCAAAGGACTGGAGAGAAGGCGGCTAGCCTGATTTTGCCAGGTGGCTGAAAAGACCCAAAGGAATAGGATGCACACCTGAGGGGCTCCGTAGATGTACAGCACCAAGGGTTCATTCTCAGGGACCACGAACCATGCCTTGTGCCATCCTTTCCCACCCTTCTCCATGTAGTGCAGGAAGCTGCAGATGACACTGTTCTCTGCTGCCACGGAGGCCTGTTTCTGTAGTCAGAGACATGGGGTGGTGTCAATGTTGATAGAAGGCCTAGCCTGACTCCTCTTGGCTTAAAGAGCCCCTTAGTGTATAGATTCTTATTCCCATGTCTTAGAGGAAAACAGTGAAGCTCAGGTGGCAGAATTGATTTGCCTGGTGCCACCCAGAAAGTCAGGTAGAGTCAAAGCTAGGCTTATCTGTCTGGCTCAGGCCAGGGCTGCTGCTTCTAGAACAGGGAAGAGGGGGTATAGTCCTCAGCAGGGGCATCTAATAAATGTCTGTCAGGCACTCTTACTTCTGTCAGTCTATTTATTCAAGTCATTCACACATTCATACCTCACCTTTTTTCATCTTTCATCACATTCATTTGTACACTCAAGAGGCAATCTAGCATTATGGTTAAGGGGTGGGTAGGTGGGTGGTAAATGTAGTCTGGCTCAGAATTCCAGCTCTAGATGAAAATGCATGGTCTTGGAAGGAGAGCACAGAGAGCTGTTGTAAACATCAAATGAATTAATACATGTAAATATTACTCTGTGCTAGGGCTAGTTCCTAGCACAGAGTAAGCACTCTAGGTGTTAAATAATAGTTTGTAAAAACAAACCCTTGGGCTGGGGTTGTGGCTAAGCAGCAGAGTGCTTGCCTAGCACATGTGAGGCCCTGGGTTCGATCCTCAGCACCACATAAAAATAAATAAATAAAGATATTGTGTCCAACTAAAAAATAAATATTAAAAAAACTCAAAATGTATACATGTACATGTGTCTAGAAAGATAGGAAGGATTGATGTTAGCAGCTGTGTCTAGGTAAAAGGAATATAGTATTTTGTTGCTTTTTGTTTATGCTGTCTTATTTAGCCTACTTTGTAATGAGAAAAGGCAGTTTGTTAATTGAAAAAAAATCTTAGGCATGCAAGGTGGTGCGTGCCTATAGTGACAGGTACTTGAGAGACTGAGGCAGCTTTTCCAAGTTCAAGGCCAACCTGGGGAACATAGCCAGACCCTGTCTCAAAAACAATATAAGTCAGGCACAGTGGTGCATGCCTATAATCCCAGCAGCTCAGGAGGCTGAGACAAGAGAATCGCAAGTTCAAAGTCAGCCTCAGCAATGGCGAGGTGCTAAGCAACTCAGTTAGACCCTGTCTCTAAATAAAATACAAAATAAGGCTGGAGATGTGGCTCTTAGGCTACTGCCCCTGAGTTTAATCCCTGGTACCAATCAAACAAAAAGCAACACAAAACTCTAGCTTTGTCACTCACTGGCTATGTAATGGGCAAATAATCTCTCTGGGGCTCAGTTTCCTTATTTGAAAACTAGGGATATTAATAGCATGAGGTAGGTTAGTTACTGTGAGGATTAAATGTGTAAAGCATTTCGAAATAATTACTGTGTTTCATTCACTCTTGCACTCATTTTATTCACTCCAAGCCTGGATCACTTGATCAACAGACGCACATCATACCCTAATATTTTAGAGATTCCCAGGCTTCCTCAATCATACTAGCTAGGTGGCTGATGCCCACTTGTGGGATATTTGGTTAGGGGCCTGGCTCTTACCTCTAGGATGGATCTCCGGCGCTGAGGCGTATGCTGGCTGCAGGCTGGACTGCTCCCAGGCACCCCATGCAAGGCCACGTAGCAGTCAGTGCACACACGGTTGGAGCGGTTGTTGTCATAGATAAGGCGGGCCCGGAACTCGGAGCACTTCCCACAAACCACCTGGGGTGGCAAGTGGGCAAGAGCAGCCTGATTCCAGTGGGCCTTCCCTTCAATGTATCAACTCCCACAGCAGACTTGCAGCCTCCCCCCACTTGGAGGGTGCCCACTTATAAGTGAGTCTTTGGGCTGTCAGCCCAAACCCTCCTGAGCTCCGCCCCTGCCTCCCAACACTCACATGCCCGCAGGCCTTGCAGTGGTGCCTGCGTTTGGTGATGGAATTGAAAGGCTCCTGACAGCGCATGCACATGGTGACTTCCTTTTCCCGGATGGGTGTAGGTGCCCGCTTCCCAAGATCCACGTTCTAGGGGGAGGGCCAGTTCCCAGGTCAGAGACAGTTCTTCCTCTGCCCAGTCCAACCAGTCCTTGTTCCTGCCCCAAGGCTTAGATCATCACAGCGGGGTTGGGGGGGGGGGCGCGGGCAGCAGACAGTCAGAAGCTCTGCCTTTGAGTCTGGCTTTGCTCCATCTCACTGTGTGTCTTTTCCTTTGGGGGCCCTAGTTTCCCCACTGATTTTTCTGTGGCCCTACCAACAGAAGACTGCACATTGACTCCAGAAGGGGAGTGGATCATTGCAAGGGAAGGTGGGAATTTGGAGGCCTGGATAGGGTCCCAGTATAGGAGGAGAGGTTAGGGACTCTTACTGGAGAGTTGGGGGGTGTGTCTTCATCTTCCCTATTTGTTGAGTTCAACAGTTTGAAGGTCTCCAGCGTCTGCTCATGCTTCAGGAGGGTGGAGTTGATGGCCTGGTGAGGGAGGATCAAAAAATGAGAGATCAGATTGCCCTACAAGCCACCCATTTCCATCCTCACCTCACCTTCCTATGCTATCCTGGAGTCAGAAAACTTGAGTTCTGTCCCTGCTAGGCATATGACCTTGAGCAAATTCCTCCCAATCCAAGTCTCAGTGTTATAATTATAAAATGAGGGAGGGGAGCAATAATTGAAAAACCAGGGGCCAGCTTTTCTGGCCCCTGTCTGGGCATAAGGTTTTATAGGGCTTGACTCACCAGGATCACACCCTCAAAGAAGACAGTTTTCTAACAGAAGAATTTGTAAGATTCTGTTTAACCTCTGGACCTCAGTTTGCTTATCTGTAATATGGGAATGCTAAAATTCATTGGAAGGCAAGTGTCCAAGGCCATAGTGTTCAGATGTGTTTTGGGGAAGAGGCCACCAACCCCTATGACACCTGTTAATACTTTTCCAGCCCCCACCACAAAGTCTTCTTGGATGTTACCTGGACCCAGTCTTTCTTCTCCTCCTCTGTCCTTGGGGGAAAAAAGATGTTGGGTTAGGCAGGTCAACAAAAAGCAATTGGAACAAAAAAAAAAGCAACTGGAGAGTTGGGAATATAGCTCAGTGGAAGAATGCTTGCCTAGCAGGCATACATGAGACTCTGGGTTTGATCCCCAGCACTGTGGGGGGAAAGGCAACAACAATGACAACAACAACAACAAAAGCAACTGGTGTGGCAAAGAGCCAGTGTTTTAGAATTAGACAGACCTGGGTTTGACTATCTTCTTCACTTATTACTATGTGACTGGGGACCTGCCCCAGCCTGAAGTTTGGATGGGGGTTTTTAAGGAAACTTTCCTCAGGGAGGTACAAGGGTTAATGTAAAGGAGTAAGGGTGAAGTGGGTGTGAGTATGGAACATACACAAAACCACATCAATAATTCCCTGTGGCTGGAATGTCAAGTTTGAGAAAGGAAGCAGTTTATTTTGTTTTCATTTGTAACAGAAAGATGATTATCACTCTTTGTGTTATTCTTAGCATAACTGAGGTGAAAGATAAAATGTCAATCAATGTGAGGTTTTCTTCCCTTTGCCTTCTTCCTGGACTCTCCTGTCTGCCCTCCATTCTCTCAGGTCTCTGCCCTGGTATAGCTTCATCAACTGCTCACTAGGAATAGGACCCCAAACTCTTGCTGCCTTCTATCTGGCCTATTTTAATTTCTTTCCTCATCCACACACTCTAGACATCAAAAACATTCTTCCAATATGAAAGTTCAATTATATCCCTAGAAACACTTCATGAAAAAGTAAGGATGCAAGTCAATATTTAGCTCCAAGAATGTCCACTGCAAGGCATTTTTATTATAGTAAAAACTTGAAGCAGTTTAAGCATCTGACAATAGAGATCAGGTTAAAACAAAACAGATCATCCATGTCATTACTACAAGAAGACATTAGCTGGGCATGGTGGTGCACACATGTAATCCCAGCAGCTCAGGAGGTTGAGCCATAAGGAAGTTCAAGGCCAGCCTCAGCCACTTAGTGAGGTCTTAAGCAATTTAGTGAGACCTGTCTCAAAATAAAAAAATAAAAGGGGGCTAGGAATGTGGCTCAGAGCTTAAGCACCCTGGATTCAATCTCTGGTACCCCCCCCCCAAAAAAAAATTAATGGGGATGTGGCTCAGCCCTTGTCTGGCATGGTGAGGCCCTGGGATTTATCCCCAGCACAGAGAGAAAGAGAGAAAGAAAAAGAGCTGGGGGATGGAGAGGGAGAAGAGAGCTATTAATGGTATAGAATATTTATAATATGTTGAATGAAAAGAACACATATAAAATTATCTAATATCCAATATCCTATTTTTTTGGCACTGGGGATTGAACTCAAGTGCACTCTACCCCTGATCCTATTTTATTTCAAATTTTGAGACAGGGTCTCACCAAGTTGCTTATGGCCTTGCTAAATTGCAGAGGCTGGCCTTGAACTTGCAATCCTCCTGCTTTAGCCTCTGGAGTTGCTGGGATTACAGGTTGTACACTACCATGCCTGCATGTGTCAAACTCTTGAGGGGGGATGTGTAATGATGTTTGTAATTTATTTTTAAACACATTTAAAAAACAAATCACTTGGCTTGGTAGATGAATAGAATGATAGATACGTGATAAAGTAAATATAGTACAATGTTAACACTTTTATAATCCAAATGGTAGGTTTATGAGTGTTCACTGGGCAATTCTACCAATTTTCTGTATTTTGGAAAACTTTCATAATAAAATGTGGAAAGAAAAGGTCATGGGTTATGTCTATGTGGTAGGGTTCTAGGGAGAATTTTTACTTTATTCTGATGGCTATTTATGTATATTTTCTAATTTATACTTTCTTTGCATTGAAAAAGCATTGCTTTTTTTTGGGAGGAGGGGTTACTGGGGATTTAACTCAGGGGCACTCGACCACTGAGCCACATCCCCAGCCCTATTTTGTCTTTTATTTAGAGACAGAATCTCACTGAGTTGCTTAGCACCTCACCATTGCTGAGGCTGGCTGTGAAATCCCAATCCTCCTGTCTCAGCCTCCAAAGCTGCTGGAATTACAGGTGTGCACCACTGCACCTGGCTTTCTTTTGTTTTTTAAGAACCAAAATAGTATTTTTGGCCATTCATGCTGAATTATATAGGGATAAAATATCATGATTTTTGTAATTTAGTTTAAAATGACTCATGTCAGTGCATGCTTATAGTCCCAACTACTTAAGAGGCTGAGGCAGGAGGATTATTTGAACCTAGTAGTTTGAGGCCTGGGAAACATAGTGAGACCCTGCCTTGAAAAACAAAAACACAGCTGGGTGCAGTGACGCATGCCTGTAATCCCAGTGGCTTGGGAGGCTAAGGCAGGAATCTTGTGAGTTCAAAGCCAGTCTCAGCAATTTAGCAAGGCATTTAGCAACTCAGGACACCCTGTCCCTAATAAAATAATAAAAAAAATCTGGGGATGTGGCTCAGTGGTTAAGCATCCCTGGGTTCAATCTCCAGTACCAAACAAAACAAAACAAAACAAAACACAAAACAAAAAACAAACAACAAGAAAGCAAAAACCCCAAACCAAATTATATTAAACCAAAAAAGATATAGATGGCAAAATGTCCATAGTTGTCTCTCTCTCTCTCTTTCTCTCTTCGTGGTACTGGGAATGGAACTCAGGACCTCATGAATGCTAGGCAAGTGCTCTACCACTTGTTGCATTTGACTTGGTGATTCTAAGCCCTGGTGCACAAATTGAAATAACCTGGGGAGCTTTTAAAACTCCCCATTTTTTAAGGCTACATCCTAGAATAATTAAATCAGAATCTCTGGATGTGGCTCCCAGCTATCAATATTTACTATAAGCTCCTCAGTTGATTCCAAGAGTTGCCAAGGTTGAGAACCAGTTGTCCAAATTGTGAGCATATGGGTGCTTGTTATAGTTCTACTTTTCTTGATACTTGAAAATTTTCATTAAAAAAATAATAAGGGCAGTAAAAGCAGCTGCAAAGCCAACTTTCCATACCTTCCTGTTGCCACTAGGAGGAAACCCTACACTGCTTGGTCCAGTGATCTCTGCAGCCCCCTCCCTCTCTGTAGTCAACGTGTCCCTGTCACGTGGCTTGTCATTCTTTCAGATGTGTCTGTTTTGCTCCTGCTGTCCCTGCTGCAGGCCTCAGGGAGGCTCTCTCAGTCTCCTTCAGTTTCAAGGACCAAGTCTCAGCTAGCTTTACTCTCAGTTCACACTCATCTCTGTTCTGTCTCAATGCAGTCCCTCCACACAGCCTGTCAGAGGCAGGTCATCTGCTGAGGTGAATCTATTCTCCAGTCCTGGCCATGAACTTCATATCCCTTTCCTCAGAAGGCAGCCTAGACAGTGGTTGAGGGTGTGGACATTAGACCCAAGTGGCCTGAACTCCAATTCCAGCTCTGTTCCTTTACAGCTGTGGGATCTGGGGCAACACTGTCTTGTGCCTCAGTTTGCTCATCTGTAAAATGGGTTGATGGCAATCATAACTGAAGTAGCTACTTGAAATAAGTGTTGTTGAAAGGAAGGACTTCAATTAGACAGTTCAATTAAGTTAAAATAGTACCTGGCACAAGAGTAAAACTTTATGAAATATAATCTATTAATATAAACATCCACATAGAGGATAGATATCAAAGCCCCTCTGTTAAAAGGCTCAACACTTTACTCATACTATTACTTTTACAATTTTATTTTATTTTATTACTGTTATTATTTGCAGTACTGGGATTGAACCCAGGGACACTTAACCACTAAGTTACATTCCCTAGACTGTTTTCTTTTTCTCTTTTTTTGATACTGGGAATTTAACCAGTGCTTAAACACCGAGCCACATCACCAGCCCTATTTATTTGTTTGTTTATTTATGTATATATTCATTTATTATTTTGAGACAAGGTCTCACTAAGTTGCTTAGGACCCTGATAAGTTGCTGAGACTGGCTTTGGACTTGTGATCCTCCTTCCTCAGCCTCCTGGGTCACTTGGATTATAGGAATATGACAATGTGCTCATTACATCTAAGGTTCAATTCAATCCTTGTCTAGCAAATCTCATTTAAAGCTGTTTTTCCCAAACCAGGCTTCTATCGTGGAACACACATTGCATTTAGTTATTTTCCTTAAGTCTGTGAATCTGCAATAAACTATCTGTGGTGCTATTATTGTATGTTAGAGTTAGTATTCTACTCTTCCCTGTCCTCTGACAGAACCCACCAGAAGAAATTCTTGTTTGAATCCGGGAGAGCTTATTCTTTCTCCAAAAGCCCCCCCACTGGCAGGAGTGCTGACTTTCTCCCACATCAGTAAGTACTTATCCTTAGTCCAAATATCATCTAGCTCTCAGGGGTGGCCCACATTGCAGAAGAGCAAGCCTGCATCTTTGGGGAAAGGTGGTCATCCTTTCTCTAGAATAATCTCCAGGCCTGGAATACCTAAGCATATCTTAAGGAGAGAGGAGGCTGTAAGGAAGGCATAGGCAAAGGCAGGTACCTGGCCTGGAGCTCCAGGGAGCGCTGCTTTCCTGACACCAGGAAGGTCCGAGGCAGATTGAGGTTGGAGCTCTCCTTTAGCTGAATGGAAGGAGAAAGGGTAGGGGTAAGGCCTACTGAGCTCCCTAGAGCCCTAGTCTTCTGCACTTATACACACAGGCTTATGTTCAAAGCTAGCACGTCTTTGTTCTTCCCAAGACCAACACCCCAGTCTGGATTCCCATTTCCCACCTCCTGGTGCTCACCTCCATGCCATCTACATCAATGCGTGCCCGCACGCTAAACTTCTGGCCAAGGAGCCGCAGCCTGGGCACGCAGTAAAGGAGGCGATCGTTGAACTAGGAAGGAAAAGGTTTGGGATGTATGTGCAGGAGACCTAGTGGGGATGTGGCCTGGCTCCCCACCCTTATGGGACTTCCAAAGCTTTATTGTTGAGGACTCAAGGCAATAGATGGAGGAAAGAAAGCCCAGATTGGGATCAGGGGTCGCAAAGAAAGAGCCTAGGCATGTGAGTCACTTTCTAGTGGGTGACCTTGTTCAAGTCATTTATCTCTTAAGTCTTAGTTACATCATCTGTAAAGAAGAAAAAAATAATTCATAACATAGATAGTGATAATACAAGATACCATAGGAAAGAAAGTCTGGCTGGAGGCATATTCTTGAGTACCATGTCAACATGAATGGGGATCTGGCATGCCTACCCACAACTCTACACCTGGCACTTACTAGTATGAGGTATCGGTCTTGAGTGGTCCCATTCTTCGCTGACAGCTTAAGGATGTGGCCTTCTTTTATGAGCTCTTTGGTGGGGCTGACAATGTCTTCCTCACCCCCTAGCAACTCATATACCTTCAGCAGCTTGTGCATTCGCTCCTGGAAGGAGACAGTGAGCAAAAGGGAAGGCTTGGGGTGCCAACCTCCCTTGCATGTCCTTACATCACAAACCCCCCAAACCCTGGAGAGGGACACCACAAGTGGGTGGCAAAGGAAGGGCAGGATCTAGAAGGGCCACTCACCATTTTTCGGATGGCAGCATTAGAGTGCTCTGCCGCTGTGGCTATCAGCTCCAGAGACTCTACAGGTAGAGAAGTGAGGTCAGATGGAGGGTTAGCAGAAATGAAGCTCTTGGGGGCTTTTTCCCTCCCTGAATACTTCCTCCTGGGCTGACCACACCCCTCAACCCATCTTGGAAAGTTCTAGCCTCAAAGATGTCCAAAGCAACATCATACAGAATCTGAAACTGTCTCAAGGCCACAATAGCAGAATCATAGTATATGGGATGGCAGACAGCCATTAAATGCAAGCTTGGCAAAACTATTATTACCATTAATAGTAATGACAATAATAGTTACATATAAAAATTCATGTTTAGCAAGTTGTCTCTGGATGGTGGGACTGTGGGTGGTTTTTATTACCTTCTTTAGATTTTCTGTATTTTATATATATATAAAATAAACAAATAATATATGAAAACTATATATATTTGTACTGGAGATCAAATGCCAGGGTACTTCACCACTGAACCCAGACCTTTTTATTTTTCATTTCAAGACAGGGTGTAAATTGCCCAGGTTGGCCTTGAACTTGTGATCTTTCTGACTCAGCCTTCTGAGTTGCCGTTACAAGGATGTAGCACCACACCCATCTTCTCTTCCATAGGTGTGAGTGTGTATGTGAGTGTGTGTGTGTGTGTGTATGTTTGCTTTTTAGTATGGGGTGCGGACTGGAGATTGAACCCAGAGGCATTTTACCATTGAGCTACATCCCTAGCCCTTTTTGACTTTTTAATTTTGAGATAGGGTTTTACTAAATTGCTTAGGCTGGCCTTGAATTGACCATTCTGCTTTTGCTTCCCAAGTCATTAGGATTACAGGGTGCACCACTGTGCCTGGCTCTTCCATAGTTTTGACAAAGAACATGTATTATTTTTATAATCAGAAAAGTCATATAAATAAACAAAGAGAGGCTAGAGATATAACCCAGTGTTAGAGTGCTTGCCTAGCATATTTGATGCCCCGGGTTTAATCTCCAGTACCCTAAAAGAGAGTGAGGGAGATGATTCTTTCATCTGTCTCAATAATTCTGATTATAGGCACGAGTTCTATGTATAAACACACTTTCATTGAAGTGATGTTTTTAATGTGCCAAGTCGAAAACAAAAACATCCAACTGTAGCAGTTTGGTTAAATTATGGTACACTCATGTAATGGAATATCAAATAATTTTTATAAGTGATACTTATGTAGGGTTCTTTTTTCTTTTTGTACCAGAGATTGAACCCAGGGGTACTTAACCACTGGGCCACATGCCAAGTCCTTTTTATTTTTTATTTTGAGACAGTTCTAAGTTGCTTAGGGCCTTGCTAAGTTGCTGAGGCTGGCCTCAAACTTGTGATCCTCCTGCTTCAGTTTTCCAAGTCACTGGGATTATAGGTGTGTGCCACCCAGCCCAGTTTATGTAGGGTTTTTAACAGTCTGGGAAATGCTCAGGGTATTTTAAGGATACAATCTTGTATATACAGGATGATCTCATTTTTGCAAAAATACATACCTAAAAAACACTAGGAAGAATAATATCAAAGTGCTCATCATGCTTATTCTACATGGGCTTGGATCACATGAGATTCTCCCCTACTTTAATCTTTTCTGTAATTTCCATATTTCCTACAGTGACCAGGTATCATCAGAAAAAAACTGAAATGTTCTGGGGATGGTGGCACAATGCCTATAATCACAGCACTCAGGACGCTGAGGCAGGAGGATTGCAAGTCCAAGGCCAACCTTGGCAACTTAGTGAGGCCCTAAGCAAAGACCTTGTCTCTAAATACATAAATAAATAAAAAGGGCTGGGAATGTAGTTCAGTAAGGCAGCCCTGGGTTCAATCCCTAGTACCCCAAACAAAACAAAACCCCCAAACCAACAAAAAACCTGAAATGAGTCCCCAAGCACTAAACAAATCCTGCCCCTACTAATTGCCTGGACATAGCTTTACTCGTCCCTATTCTACATACTGTATTTCCCTATGTGTGTATTGGAGGGCTGCAGGTACTTCTGAAGAGGCTCCATATGGTTGGTAAACCAAGTCCTGTTTTGGTGCTCAAGCATCAGGTCCCTGTCCTGGCTCAGGCCTCCCCATGCCTTTCAGGTGTTGGGCTATCCCCAACCTCTTTACTACCCTGATTGCCAGAAGGAGCTTTGTCACACACAGTTCACTGTCACTCCTCTGCTCAAATCTGTCAATGGTTCCCTGTACCTGCAGAGCAACGACCTTTAACCTGGCATTCAAAGCCCTTGGTGATCTGGCTTCTGCTGACCACTCCAACTTCCTCCTCTGCCACTCCCTAAACATGTTTATCTTGCTTCACTCGGCCACTGCTAGTCAGTCTTCCAGATTCTGACCACTACCTCCATTAAGCCTGCCCTGAATTCCCAGGCTGATTGAGGACACTGTGTTTCCAAATTCCCCTTTGCCTCCTTCTGTCCCACTCGTCACACAGTGTGTTCATCATATATCTACATTTGTGTCCCTCAGTAGACTGTGAGCTACTTAGGACAGGGCCAAGGTTCCACTACCTTTTCAGGATTCCCCAATAGATGCTTTTCATAAACTGGCTCCTTTGATCCTCACAACCCTGGCAGATAGGTGTGACTGTGTTCTATTTGTCCAATGACAAAACCAAGACTCAGAAAGCAGGTAGCCACTTTAGGTTGGCTAGCTGAGAGGTGATAGTTGGCATCAGAGCAGGGGCTGATCTCCCTGTTGTCTTTTCTCCTGCATGTCCTCCATTCCAGGGTAAGTGGCAGGCTGAGTGGTGAACATAGGGGAGCCCAAGGGAAGGAAGAGGAATATTCTGGCAAGCTTGAAGCACACAAGCTCGGGCCTATTTTAGGCCACTGGGCTCAGACTGGAAGCTTTGCTATAGGGACCTCTGTCTGAAGAAGTATCACATGAGGTACAGAATGGCATTTCCAGGAGTCTGGTGTGAGCAGGTTCAGTCTAGGGGATTCGTGTGGGGATGTTAGCCCATGATTTCACCTGGGGTTCAGGTGAGGGAGTACAGTTTGGTGCATAAGTTTGGTCTAGAAGCTTTCATGGAGCCTGGTTTGGGCTTGGCAGTCTGGGATCTTGGTTTGGAGTTCAGTCTTAACTCAGTGTAGGCAGCCTACTTAGCCTGGTCTGGGCACTCAGTCTATGGTCTAGGCTCAGGAGTTCACTTTGGAGCTAGAGAGTGGCTAAGTCAGTTTGTGGAACCAGAGATATGATTTAGTGGGGCTCAGCCAAGAGATTTTAGCTGATGGGTAAATAATAGATAGCTCAGTTTAAGATCTTGGGCTGGGGAGCTTAGTGGGCATATCTTAGCTAGCTTTCATTCAGAGATCATCATTCTAAGCAGCTTATAAAACCAGACTGGGAAGTTCTTTCTGGGGGTTCCACCTTTGGGCTCAATGTGGGGAGCCCATTCAGCCAACCTCAAACTCTGAGGTTCATTCTGGGGACTTGGATAGGGTTGGGATTAGTACAAAACAGGAAACTAAGTTTGAAAGGCCCAATCTGGGGGCTAATTTTAGAGGGATTCTGTATGGATGACATTATCCAGGACATTTGGTAATAAAAAACAGCTTGGGCCTTGACCATGTGCCAGGCACTGTGCTACAAAATTATCTCATTTATCCTCAAAACAACCCTAAGAGGTAGCCATCATCATTCTACTTCTGCATGTACAAAAACTGGGGCTGAGAGGCTGAGTAGATTGCTGGAGAATGCACTATTGACAAAAGAGGCTCAACCTGTGGCCCAATCTAGGGAGCTTATATTGGCAGCTCACTTTGGAGTGCAGTTCAGGGAGCTCCTTTAGGGAACTTCCATCTGGGAATCTCATGCTGGGGATCCAGTAAAATGAAAGAACCGAGTCCTAGAAGCTTAATATGGACATGTGATTCTATGGGGCTCAGTAGAGAAATGAGATAGGAGGTACCTTCTGAGGACCCTAGCTGGATGGTACAAAATGTGGGGAGTGAGGCACCTTTCTTGGGTCTCAGCACAGGGCCGTCTGGAGACTTATCTGTTGGACTTGGCCCAGAAATATCAACTCAGGAATTGAAGTCTGAGAGATAGAAAATTAGAGGTTCGGCATGGGGGAAGTCAGTCTGAGTTGAGACTTGGAAAATCAGCCTATGAGGTACTTAGCCTATGTGGCTTAATTTGGGGGACAATCCAGGGCATTAGTCTGAGGGCTTAGTGAAGGACTCTCAATCTGATTGATGAAAAATAGGGCTCTTCAGAGACTTGGGCTAGGGAAAACACAGTCTGGAATACTTGGAGCTCAGGGTGGGCTGCTCAATATCAGGGTCATTTCTGGGGTTTACATTGGGGAACTGTGAGAATCCAGTCTGAGTATTCAGTGATGTTTCAATGTGTGGGATGGAACAGGAAAATCAGTCTTTTGGGTTCAGACTGGAAGTTTTAATCTAAGGGATAAAAATGGTGGGATTAACCTAGGGGGTTCAGTCTGGCAATACCTGTCTAGAGAATGATGGCCAAGGAGAAAAGATTGAGTAGCTCTTTTGGAGGAATCTCACTTTGGGACTCAGGCCAAGGGCAGTGATTAGGAACCCACTCTCAGGGCTAAGAGTGGGGTGATCATTCTTGAGGCCTAGTCTGGGGATCTAAGTTTGAGAGCCCTGTAGGGGTCTATAATTGCGACCTCAGACTTTACTTAGCTTGAGGGCTCAGGTGGGAGATGTCAGTTCATGGGGTTCATCCCAAGGAATCATTCAGGTTCTTTCTAGAGGTTTAGGTTAGGCACCCAGTGGGGCTCTTATTCTGTGGGAGGAATGAGATACTTAGTATTTTGTATCCATTTGGAGATTTCAGCTATCATATCTCTGGATCAAAATAAAGGTAGGGTGAAAGGGGCTAAGTAGGGAGGCAGACACAGCACAGGACACAGTTGTTTACTCTTCACTCTTGTGGCTTCCACACTTTCTCTGTTTTCTTCCTACCTTTATGACTGCCCCTTTTAGAAGAATCCTTTTCTGATTCCACTTCCCTGAGTTTTGTCCTAGGTCCTTTTTCTCCTCCATTTACACTCACTCCTTATGGTGATCCTGGCCAACTCCATGACTTTCTATACTTTCTATGTGCCAGTGAAATCTAAATCTCTCTCTCCCTGGAATTCTAGACTCATCTAACTGCCAAAATTGGCAGCTCATTTTTGTCTAAAAGCCAAATTCCCAAACTTATCTAAAAAAACAATATTCTTGTGGCTCAGTGGTAGAGCACTTGCCTAGCATTTGTGAAGCACTGGGTTCAATTCTCAGCACCACATATAAATAAGTGAATAAAATAAAGGTCCATCAATAACTAAAAAAATTTTTTAAGAGAAGATCCATCATTCTTTTTTTGTACTGGGGATTGAACCTACAGGTGCTTTACCTCTGAGCCACATCCCCAATCCTTCTTATTTTTATATGAGACAGGATCTTACTAAGTTGCTGAGGCTGGCCTTGAACTTGTGATTCTACTACCTCAGCTTCCTGAGTCACAGGTATTACAGGCATGCACCACCATGCCCAGCTAAGAACCATTGTTCTCAGCTCTCCCAGGCTCCATATCCACTCTAAGGCCTTTCAGTGCCACTTCCAAATAGAATATATCCTGAATTTAGTCTTTTCTAACCATTTCCACTGTTTCATTCAAGTCAGCTTTTCTCATTTAGATTATTGCAAAGGTCTTCAAATTAATCACTTGGTTCCCTCTCTTCTTCCCATGTAATCCAGACAAAAACTTTCTCATGGCTATCCACCCCACTCAGAATAAATTCATCTCCTTATCTTGACTTTCAAAGTCTTGCTTATCTCTCCAACCCCACTTCTATTCTACCCTCACTTGCCATGCTTGAATCATAGTGGTCTTTATTTTGATCCAGAGATATGCAAGCTTCCCACCTCTCAAAATTTCCCCAGTATCCCTATTGCCTTGGGGACTCTGCACCTGCTGTTGCCTCTGCCTGAAAAGTGCTCCTCCCATTGGCATGTAGCTATCTTCTTCTTGTTATTCAGGTTTTGACTCAAATGTCTTCTACTCAGAGAAGCCACCCAACTTAAAGTAGACTGCCCAGTCACTGTCATATCACTCTCTTCTAATTCTCTGAGTTAGGGTTAGCATCTACCTAATGCCCTCCTTTGCATTTGTTACTTTAATCGTTTCTCTGCCCAACTAGAATACATGCTTTCTGAAATCAAGGCCCTTATGTGCTTTATTTGCGTCTATATCTCCAGTGCCTAGAGCTCTGCCCTAAATATTAAGGTGCTCAATTGTTAAGTTAATGAATGAATAAATATAAATAGCAGTCTGGGGAAGGGCAAGTGGGGTGGACCTTGAGGAGCTCTACCTGGGGTGTGATGCTATAGGGATGGGACAGGTACTGGAGGAGTCACAATAAAATACTTTTCTAGTGGTAGTGTGTAGGGACTCAGTCTGGGGAGGAAGTTTCTTGGCATAGAGATCCAAATCTGAGGTAGAAAATAAGGGAACCAGTTTAGGGTGATCATTTCTAGAGGTGATTCTGTGGGGCCCTGATCAAATTTGGATGTTCTTTTGGAAGGCTCATTTTGAGGAGTGGATAGTGGACATAGAATGGAGCTCTTTCTGGGGAGCTCAGCCATGGAGACTTAGTAAAAGAGGTCTTGGTCTGAGGAAGTTAGGCTAAGCTCTAGCCTAGAAGCTCAGTCCCTGGGGGTTCATGTTCAGTTTAATTTTGTACTTGTACTTCATTTGGGGATAAATCTGAGGGTCAGCCTAAAAAAATGGATGGCTTCCTTTAGGGGGTCAATCTGGGCATGCCTCTCAAACTCTGGGGTTCCATTTGGGAAGTTCCAGCTGGGAGACTCCTTTTGAGTGTTCTTTCTGGGTACACAGGGAGGGATCTTAACCGGGAGGTTCATCCTGAGATCTCAATTCAGTGTCAATGTAGGTCTTTCAGTTTAGAGATTCTTTCTATTCTTGGATCTCAATCACATGTCAATGGAAAGCTGAACCTGGAAATTAAGTTTTGGGGACCTGCATGAGAGGTCTGACCTAGGGCTATCAGTGTCAGGGAGCAGGGCAGGGTCTGGGTACACACACTCACTTTGGGCATCCTTGCTGTCTGGGGAGCCATGAGGCAGCTTTAACAGATAGTCCTTGAGAAGCAGCTCATAGCGGGGGATGCGCTGCACAGGCTCCAGCATGTGGTGCTGCAATGTCAGATTGCCACAGGCTTCCTCCTTCTGTGACAGGCAGAAAGAGAGGAGCTCAGGTCTAGTTGCAGACACACCCCCCAACAGGTCCCTGCAGATCTTTCCTCCCTCCATCTGCTCCATCCAGGTTCGCCACTCACCTGCACCTCATGAATGATGACTTTGAACTGGGTGGAGCGCTCTGTCCAGGTGTTGACCAGCTCCACAGCCCTATCAAAGTTCTTCACATACTCGCCATACATCTTGAGGAAGGGTGCCAGCTTCTGCAGAATGTCCCCAATGCGTGGGTAGCGGTCCCTGGGGTAGAAATGGGGGCTGATGTGGTCCTGATGAACCTTAGCTCCCAGGGACCTCCCTCATAGGTCTCTAGTCCCAGGCATATCACTCTCATTTCAGTCCTGGAAACCTACTTCCCAACCAGTTGACTTCTTTGGAAATGCTGCTTACATAGGCCAATTAGGCCAGGAGGCTCTTTTGACCTGAGAACATGGCCTGGGAGGCCTCCTGCCCTGACTCCTGATCAAGCACCAGGAACAACATGTCCTGGAACATCTGCCTTGACTTTACTGCAAGGCCTATATAATTGATTCTGTGCCCAATCTTGTGTTAAGTGGTGTTGGGAACACAGAAATGAGTCACACCCAGTTGAGCCCTGAGAGGTTCACTGTCCATTGCGGGAGGCCAAGAAACCAGGTCTGCTCATAATCCTCGCTAGTCATAGTCTGATGTGGGAGATAAACCAGACCTGAGGTCATGGGCTCCTGGGGAGATAGCAAAGCCAGGTTTCATACCAGGCCTCTGTGATCACGGTCTGGTAAGAGGGACACAGTTTATCTTATAAGTGTGGGGAACATGTAGACAATTTTAAGCAGGGACTGATATGATCTGGTTGTTGTTAAATGCTCATTCAAGCAGGTGGTATAGACTCAAAAAGGCTGAATTGAAAGAGGAAAGTCTAGAGGCTAGAGTTTATCTATAAAACCTGTCCTGCTCCCTCAGGACTAGGTTCAGGCATTATCTCCTCTCTAAATCTGTTCTCAGACCCCCAGGCTAGGCTTGATCCATCTGTTTGATCCCTACACCCTCCCATTCTCACCTCTATCATAGCACAGATAAAAATAACAATAGCTAACAAACACTGAGCACTTAGATACTGGGTACTGTTTGTTAAGAGATCTCCACATGTATCAACTTATTTAATCCTTAAAATAACACTTATTATTCCCATTGTAAAGATGAGGGGTCAGGCACAAAGGTTCACACCTATAATAATTCCAGCTACTTAAAATTCGCAGGCAGGAGGATTACAAATTTGAAGCCAGACTCAGCAGTTGAGTAAGGCCTTATCTCCAAATAAAAAGTAGAAAGGGCTGGGAATATAGCTCAATGGTAAATGCCTCTGATTTCAATCTCAGTACCTAAATAAATATGAGGAAACTGAGGCACAGCAATTTAAGAAATTAGCAAGCAGCAGAGTCAGAATTTGAACATGCCAATTTATCTCTGGATAGTTTGGTTTCTCTTGAGATTGTGTAAATCTTTCACCTTGTATCAATTTAGCTTTGAACCTCATACTTTTTTTCTTCCAGTAGTGGGGCTTAAACCCAGAGGTACTTTACTACTGAGTTGCAGCCTGGGCCCTTTTTATTTTTATTTATTTTATTTTGAATTAGGGTCTGGCCAAGTTGCCAAAGCTGGTTTCCAACTTGTGATCCTCCTGCCTTAGCTTACCAAGTAGCTGGGATTACAGGCATGTGCTACCATGTCTGGCCTGAACTTCACCTGCTTAAGGGCTCTGCAATTCTGTTGTAATCTTCTAAATCTACATCTGTGCTGCACTGCTCCTGAGAGGGCCTAGAAGGTGCAGCTTGGGCCTGGTTCTTTTTATGAAATCTGTAGGAGAGGGCAGGTAGGAATGAACTTTCTTCTTTTTATTTTGTGGTGAATATGAGCAAACCAGGGCATGCTAAGCAAGCACTCTACCACTGAACTACACCCCCAGGCCAGGAATGAACTTTATTAAGAGACAAGGTCTTGCTATGTTACCCAGGCTGGCCTCAAACTCCTGGGTTCAAATGTACACATCTGGGCTTAGGATCAGCAGCAAATTGTAGGCAGCCTAGCTCTGGGGCCTCTCACCATTCCTCCATGCGCTTCTCTAGCTCAGGCAACAGGAACTGCTGGTGGAAGCAGTAGATGGAGCAGATGTTAGAGAAGATGCCATGTACAACATCAGCTGGGAAGGAACTGCGGTTCCGAGCTTCTTCTAGCAGACGGGCACAGAACACCTGCAGAGTAAGGCAGGAGCATTTAGCCCAGCTGGGCCTGGGGCTTGGCTGGGGAAGGGCTAGCTTGCAGGTGAGGGTAGTGTTTGTGGAAATTTTTGTGAGGGTTTGGGATCAATATTGGTTTGGAGACTGAAGAGAAAGGGAATGGAATTAGGGTTATATATGGAGTTGGACTTCACAATGTTAAGGTTAGCAGTTAGACATTGGAACAATGAGAAGTCAGGATCAGAGTCAAAGTCAGAAACAGATTCAGGATCAGATAGAAAGTTGGAATTAAATCCATTCATTTAACAAATATTTCTGAGTGCCTACTGTGTTCCAGGCACTGTCCTTCTGGTTAGGATGGAGCAGTGAACAAAGTAGATAAAAATTCCTATTGGATTTGGGGCAGGCAAAGGGCCAGAATTAGAGTGAAGTTCAAATAAGGGGTAAATTTAGGATCTGGAGAATAGTCAGTATTAATGTTAGAGTTGTAATCAGGGCTGGAATACCTATCCAGGCTTAATATCAGGATCAAACTTGGAATAATAAAAATCAGAGTTGGATTCAGGGACAGTTAGCTTCAAGGTCAGAGAGGGGCCTTACCACCTCTAGATTCTAACCTCAGTGGTAGGGTTGGGCTCAGGTCCTATCATTTCTTCCTTGGAACCCATCTATCAGGTAATGGGTCCCTGGGACCCCTGAGGGGACATTCACCTGATCCAGTAGATGGAGCCTGGAAACATAAGCCTTCTCAGTTTGCAGGAGCTCATTGGCAATGTGGAACACCTTCTGCTGCACAGTCAACTGAAAGGAGAAGAGCCGACGCTTGATTCATCATCCTCCACCCTAACCCTTACCCAAGTTTCTAGAATAATTTGTTAAGAGACAAGGTCTTGCTATGTTGCCCAGGCTGGCCTCAAACTCCTGGGTTCAAATAAGTGATCCTTCTACTTCAGCCTCCTCAGTAGCTGGGACTCCAGGCACATGCCACTTTACCTGGCTCCCCTAGAATTCTTACAACAGCTCACATCGTGCTCTAAGCCCAATGCTGCCCTGAGATAACCATGACCCCATCTCTAGACACTTAAGTCCCTCTCCTGCTTCATCCCTGACTCCCCAGTTGATCACAAAGCCCACCCTCAATTCTGATAATATGTACTCACTCACTCAGTCATTCATTTATCTTTTCATCTGCTCTCTCTGTTCACTGGGCATAGTGTAGTGGTTAAGCACAGGGACTGGAATGTCAAGACTTCATGGGTTCAAATCCTAGCTCTGCCGCTTACAAGATTGTGTAAGTTGTTTAACTGCTCTGTATATAAGATCCCTCATCTATAAATTCCAATTATAAGAGGACCTAAGCCCATTTGTAATTCAGACAATTATGTAACAGAGTAAACTACAGATCAAGTAGTCTATAAATATTAGTTAGCTATTTATTAACCCATTCAGTTTATAGTCAGCAAAGGCTTGATGATTACCTGGGGGTGAGATAAACACACAAAAGTATAGAAAGGTCTAAAACTCATTGCCTGCTGGTTCAGTTTCCTGATTTGCTAGATACATATTCACTGAATACCTTTTATCCCAGTAATTTATGGCCTTAGCCCCCACACTTGAGCTTGGTCCTGGCAGAGCAGCTGAGATCTAACTCAAGTGCAAGGATGCCTTTTGAAGAAATATTAGGTTGTAAGGGTACAGAAAGGGGTCCCTGAAGTTAAGAGTCTCCTTCTTGGGCTAGGGGTATAGTTCAGTGGTAGAGCGTATGCCTTGAATGTGTGAGGCACTGGGTTTAATTCTCAGCACCACATATAAATAAATAAAGGTCCATCAGCAACTAAAATGAATAAAAAAAAAAATTTAAAAAAAGAGTCTCCTTCTCCACAGGCTTAAGTCTTTCCGGGGCTCTAGATCTTGTGCCCTCCCTCCAGCTGTCAGGAAGCCTCTCTGGAATGTGAGACTTTCTCTTATACAAACAAGGATACTGAGGTTTGTGGTAGGAGAGCAGAGAGGGAAGAGACTTGACCAATGTCACACAGCTACTGAGTCATGAGATTTTCCCAATTGGGACAGAACTTTAAAGATCCCCCAACCAGAATGCTCATCTTCAGAATGGAAAACTGAGATCTGGCTAGTGGTTCTCTGATGAAGGTAGAACCACCTTCCTAGTGGGCATTTGGAATGATGTATGGTCATTTTAATTAGAGGGGTCACAATAATTAGAGGGGTTTTTGCTATCGGTATTTAGTGCCAGGATACTAGGGAAGCTAAACATCCTAAATGGAAACAATGCCCTGTTTTGAGAAATACCATGCTGGGCAAGAACCAAGCACAAAAGCCAGGTTCCTGGTTTCTCTGCAAGGTCTTGTCTCTTGGTGAACACAGATCAGTACCTCCACAGACTCCTGTCTCTCCATTGGAGGCACTGGGATTTCTCTGTCCTTCTCCTCATCCTCTTCTTCATCATCCTCTTCTTCCAGGTCACTGTCAACCTCCTGGGAGCCAGGCCGGTGGGGGTCGGCCAAAGCAACAGGCATACTGGCCAGGGCAGGGGGCCCAGGACAGAGGCTGTGGCTGGGAGGCCCATCATCACTGACAAAGCAGGTCTCTTCACTGTTGGATGGTGAGCTGATGCTGTCGATGCCGCTGTCACGGTTAGGTACCTTCTCACCATCCCGAGGCCCAGGAGCCAGCAGGAACAGGCAGCGGGAGGCCTCACCCTCAGGGAGCTGGGACACTGGTGGTTGCGGGGGTGGCTGTGGCAACATGGCTGGCTCTGGGGGACCTGGACAGGGGCCAGGGGCTGGCCTATCCGAGGCGACAATCACAGGTTCTCTGAAGTTGGTGGCGGACACATATGGAAGCAGGGTATGAGGTTGACTGAGAGGCTTCTCCTAAAACCATCCCTTCTTATCCCCATCCATTCCCCACAAGGTCCTAGAGGTACCAGACTTACCTTTCAAACTTCTCAATCAGTGAGGATACTGCTGCAGAACTGGGGCTGGCCTCTGCCCTGGGGGCCAGACCCTTGGCCACTCGGGGGTCCGCAGGTAGTGGGCGGGATGGCGGAGGAGGGATAGGCTCAGGTTGGGGGGGCATCCGGGGCATCTGCAGGTAGCTGGGCTTTGGGGGGACTAGAGAGGTTGAGGAAGAGAAGAGATACCTCAATGAGCTGGGTTTAGGGGTGGCTATATGACTAGGCTACCTCCCTCTCTACAAACCCCAGTTTTGTGGGATTTTTTTTGTTTACTTTTGTCTTTGTTTGAGGTAGGCAAAGAGCAAGCCTGAGGTGAGATCCCAGTGCACATTCACCCCAGGCCACAATCCTCTGCCTGCTGGGTAGGTAGCACTCTCTCTGAGACCACAGGGCCTCTTGTTCTAACAAGCCCTCTCCTCTGACACTGGTTAACTTCTCTCCTTTATCCCCTCCCCTGGGCCATTTTTCAGCTCTTTCTGGAAGCACTTACCCTGTGGCTTTGGGCCTGGTGCCCGCTTCAGTGGTGAAGGACGCTGGCTAGGGGTTTCAGTGGGGGGGCCTGGATCTGAGCGAAGCCGCTGGGGGCCTTCTGGATGAGGCTCAAGGCCCTGGCCAGGGTCAAGGGACAAGCTTTTAACCAGGATCCGGTTTCCCTGGTGCAGCCCTGCAGAAAGGGAGAAACTGGATGTGAAGCAACTAACTTTACTCCAAAGGGGAGTTCCATGTCTTAGCAGGTATCTTGGGTATTGGGTTTCATGGAGCCCCTTTTATGGCCACAATGCACTGCTTGGAAACCCCTACCCCAGCCCTCAGATGTGAAGCCAGGCCTAGGGCTTGGGCTGATTGTTTTCATCAACAGATAAGAGTTCTTTGTGATTAGTGCATTGATTTCATGTATATCAGTGGGCATTACTATTAGGAAGTTTAATCAGGCTGGGGATGGGAATGAGCACCCTAAAGTTCGTATATTTGTAGCATTTGTTTATACAGTTACAGTGGGTATGCTTGGCATAAACCATTTTCTATCTTTTTTTTTTTGTACTGGGGATTAAACCCAAGGGTGTTTTATTACTAAGCTACATCCTCAGCCTTTTTTTTTTTTAATTTTGAGATAGAGCCAGGCATGGTGGCATATGCCTATAATTCCAGTGGCTCTGGAGGCTGACGCAGGAGGATTTCGAGTTCAAAGCCAGTCTCAGCAATTTAGCGAGGGCCTAAGAAACGTGGTGAGACCCTGTCTCAGAATGAAATGTAAAAAGGGCTGGAGATATTGCTCAGCTGTTGAGTGCCCCTGGGTTCAATCCCCAGTACAAAAAAAAAAAAAAAGAGAGAGAAAGAAAAGAAACATAAACATCTTGGGATTTGGGGACAGGGTCTTGCTAAATTACTGAGGGTCTCACTAAATTGCTGGTTAATTTCACCAAGATTACAGGTATGTCACCATTCCTGGCTTCAACCTGTTTTTTAAGGCTATGAGAATATTTGAACTTTTTTGTCTACAATTTTGTACAGCTGAGTGAGCTTAAAAATGATGAAACTGTGTTTCATGAGCAAAAGTTTTGCTTCTTAAAACCCCAGTAACTTGGGAGGCTGAGGCAGGAAGCCAGACTTGGCAATTTAGTGAGACCCTATCCCAAAACAAAATATAAAAAGGACTGGGAATGTAGCCTTCTGTTAAAGTGCCCCTGGGTTCAATCCCTAGCACTGAAAAATCCTCCAATAACAACAACAAAAAACAGTGTCTCACCAATCTGTGTTAGTTTCGTCTACTTTCACATCAACATATACCCACACATATGCCACCCCTGACACACACTTCCCAGAATTCTGAGTTCAGGTCACCAGAATGAGTTTAAAAGAGCAAGCAGCAAATTCAGAAAAACAGGAAGTCTTTTTGTATTGTCCCTCCTCCCTTAGTTTAGGGCCTCCTAAACCCACCTGTTTGGGGCCTTGGAGATGATGGTGACACTTACAAGAGAAATTTCAGTCTGGAAGGCAGTGAAGGGTCTCTTAGGGTTGACACGCGGTCTTGACTGGGGAGGGGCCCGTAGGAATGCCTCATATTACAGAGAAGTCAGGTGGGGCCAGAGAGAAGGGGATAAAGCTTGGATGACAGGCTAAGGAGTTGAACATCTATCCTGTGGCAGAAGGGAGCCATAAAAGGTGCTTGTGTAGGGAAAGACGCAGGAAAGCAGGTGTGAGGACAAGAGAGTGAACAGTAGTTCAGAGCTTCTAGAGCTACCAGTGGCACACATTGCCAGTAATGTTGTGCCACAGTTACTTGGACTCTCATAGCCATAAAAGGTCTGTTAACTGTATGACAGTCTCATCAACGACCAGTCACAAATGGTTCCACTCTGTCACAAAAGCACATGGTGTTATTTATAGTTTTACACAACTGTAAGGCCACATAAATTCAAACATCCAAACACAGGTCATTATACTCCTGAAAGTCTGTCTGGTCATATGCAGTTACAAAGTCCTGAAGTTACGATCTCACATATGATCACACAGGATCATGGTATCATATTTACCTGCAAACATGGTCATACAGTTACAAAGATACTCACATAATGGCTAATCTACCATCTCATGATAATCACCTAAACACATACCATCATATACCTTATTATACATCCCTCAAACATGGTTCCATTGAATCATAAAGATACACACTGTCATTTAACTCTATCTCAATTTACAGAATCACGGAGTTGATATACATTATAATGTACCTCCACATATCTGCAAACATGGTTAAACATAAAGACTAGCCATGTGGGGTCAATTATACCAGGCCAGACACAACCTCACACAATGACAACTACTTACTCAGATACATGAACACAGAATCACAGACATAACATAATTTACTATGTCACACTCATGAAATAAACATTAGGGTCTTAGCCCTGGGATATACACAGACATAAGACACTTGCCTCCTCCTGATAAACAATCACCTCCACTACAAAAAGATATAACAGTGGCACACAGAGATATCCATATCCTCCCTTACAAGGTCATAAAGGCAGAGTTTTAAGGGATTTTTAAGTCTCTGAGTCTTGGAAGGAAAGAATATTCAACTCACAGGATTCCAGAACCTTCCTTGTGCCCCTGACCCCACCCACGCTATACCTGGGCCAGGTAGGCCCCAGGAGACTCGGGCCAAGGGCCCTTTCTAGCTGAGGGAACATGGTGTCCCAGGCCAAGCACTCCCCCCGCCATCCCATACCTTGCTTTGGGTACAGTTTCCTCACTTCCTTGCCCACTTGAGCAGTTAGGGCCCGGCCAGGACTGAGGAGGTGCTCCTCTCAGCTTAGCTGGGCTGCTTACCCTGCCCTGCTCAGCACATCCTGGCTGATCCTGCCCTGCCCTCCCCCTGGGCGTGGGGTTGAGGAGGATGAATCACCTGGATGGAGGCACAGGCGGAGACACAGTTGGAAAGACACTTGTCCAGAGAAAGTGAGACACAAGAGAGTAGCTGATAGGGTCAAAGATCAAGAAAACAAATGTAGACACCTCCTCTTCCAGAAATACACACAAGTGCTAAGACCCCAGGAGCTCCTTGTATGCCTCCCTAGGCCTGTGGAACCCACAAATCCCTTCTCCATACCCCAACCCAAGTGTGCCTCTCTAAGAAAGCCCTCCCCACCTGGTCTGTAGCAGGGCAGCAGGTCTCCTGTGGGGCTGTTCCACTGCTATTCTTCATGGTGTAGTGACCCTCTGCTCTTCCTCACCTATCTCACCCTGGAGTCCACACATGGCCCTGTCTCTCTATTCTCTCTGCCTTCTTGTAGGCAGCCCTACAGAATAGTAGGCTGAATCCCAGGTGAGCAGGGCAGGGATTCTCAGCTCAGTTTCTAACGTGGAGATGAAAGCAGACAGAGAGGCAGTGACTACCCGCAGGTCACACAGCAAGTCAATGTCAGACTTTTAGGCAGGCTGATTCTGGACTGGACTCTTCTCTTAACCCTGCTTTCTAAGGGGAAGCTGGAAAAGTAGGGAACCAAGAGGGACAGGGTGGATTCCAGGGATTTAAAGTCACAAATCATAGTGTGGTTAATTAGAGTGACAACCCCAACTCTGCCTATAGGGAAAAACTACATGGTTCAAGTGTAGTGGTATAGGTCTGGCTAAGAACCAGGCTAGGTTCCACCAAGGGGAAAAAGGTTTGAGATCCCTCCATTTCCTATTTCAGTATTCCCTTTCTCTTCTTTACCTACACTCCCAATTTCCCTCCTGTTTTCAGTGGATCCCTTGGCCCCAGGGCTTGCTCCCTCTTGGTGGTTGGCTGCATTTTTAATAATATAGCTTGGTCTTATGACTTATCTACACAAAAACCTTCCATAACTTCCTAACACCCATATAAAAACAGAAACTACTCAGCTAGGTCTCTGCAGCACCTTATAAGACTACTGAATTATCTGATTTCCCCTACAAATATTTCTGAGCCTGGTCCACTGTATGCTGGCAGATAAGAAAATCCCATTCCTGCTCTCAGGGAGCTTCCAGGGTAGGATGTCCCCTTCCTCTTTCTAGAAACCACAGGCCTTCCCACTGACTCACCTAATCAGCACCAAGCTAGGTCCTACATTAGTTTTCTCCAGCCCACTTTTTCTTTGTACTAGGGATTGAACTCAGGGCTATTCTGCCATTGAGCTACATTCCCAATCCTTTCATTTTTTTCTTTAATTAAAAAAAGAATTTAGTTGTAGATGGACACAATACTTTTATTTTATTTATTTATTTTTATGTGGTGCTGAGGATTCAACCTAGTGCCTCACACATGCTAGTTAAGCGCTCTACCACTGAGCTACAACCCCAGCACCCAATCCTTTAACTTTTATTCAAATTTTGAAATGGTCTCATTAAGTCACTGAGGCTTTTACTAAATTGCTGAGGCTGCCCTTGAACTTGTGATCCTATTCCTTCAGCTTCCTGAGTTGCTGAGATTACAGGAATATAAATGGCCCATTTTTAAATGGTTGATAATCCACAACATTCTCACATATAAATCCATACCCCTGACAAGATCCTCTACCAGCACTGCCCTTTTACCCCTGGGTTTACCAGAGTTCTCATTGCCCAACAGAACAGGGGACACAAAGGAGGCCTCCTCACACCCATAAAGACACATCACCAAGTCCTACAACAATATAGTGACACATCTACTGTACACAGTTCTCAAAGATGCAGAGAGAACCACAAAGCCATTCCATATACTCATATACAACATGCAAAGTGCACATACACAACCACTACTACCACTTGGACATCTCTTGGCACTGACAGGAAGCACATCCTGGGCACCCCAAGAGCACCTGGGTTCTTATCAGCTCTGCTGTGGGTGTGGAGGTGGGTGTACATCCTCCTTGCTCCGCCTTCACCCCTCTTGACTCTCAGCATGCTGGAAGGGCAATTGTTTTTTGCAGGCTGGGTGTAGAACACAGGACTTTGCATGCTCCGTAAGTGCTCTACCACTGACCTACACCCCCAGCCCAAGTTAGGGAAATCTTGACTATTACCTTCAGGGAGCTCCCAATCTTAAAGACAAGAGACTCTCATTCAGGAAAAGTTAAGTGGTGGCTCAGAAGGTACAAGGGGGTTAGCCTGTTGGGATTGGGGAACTCAGGAGAGGGAGAGGTCAGGAAAAAGATAGCCAGATAAAATACAGGACACCCAGTAAAATTCAAATTTCACATGAATGACAAATAGATGTTTTAGTATAAGCATGTCTTATGCATACTTATACTAAAATATTATGCTACACAGGTTGAGCATCCCTTATCTGAAATTCTTCAGACCAGAATTTTTCAGATTGTTTCAGATTTTGGAATTTGTTGTTTTGTTTTGGATTGGGGACTATTTGCATAGAGTTTACCAGTTGAGCATCCCATGAAATTCCAACACCACCATTTACTAGCTAAGTGGCTCTCAGTCCCCATCTTTCTGAGTCTTGGTTCCATGTCTGGAAAAGAAGATAATAATAGCAGCTTCCTGGTTTGGTTCTGAAATTTCCAGAAAGAAGGGAAAGTGAAGTAAGGTTCAGTTCCAGTGGGTGTGGGCCAAAGAGAGGAGTCCTTGCTCTTGAATTCAGCTAGAAGCTGAACCCAGCACAAAACTACTGATACATTGAGAAATGCAAGTAAACCCAGCCAGAGATGGGCACAGAATCCAGCCCTCTTCACCACAAGAGCTCCGTAGATCAGGGCAGTATTCCTATTAGAGGTGAAAAGACAATGATGCCCTGTCTCCTCCATTCAAACACAATTCAAAATACAAACCATACAAAAGTGTAAAATATGTGTCAAGAATTGCATCTGAGTTTCAAATTTTCCCATGACAATTTATTATTGTTGAAATAGCAAAATCATTCCAAAAATTGTTTCTGATTGCTGTATGCCCCTGCTTGGCAGGTGCCCTGAGCACATGCTTCTGGGTTTACTGGCAGAGGAGGTCCAGCTTCTAGCTGAGCTTGAGGACAAGGACTCCTCTTTTGGCCCATTCCCACTGGAACCAGACCCTACTTTTCCTTCACCTCTTTCTGGGAATTTCAGCTGCCAGTTTCCCCTCTTCCCTGGCCAGCACTATCCCTTCTCTCTTCTCCCAGCTGTAGCCTTGGCTTAATTTCAAGATAGCTCTTAGGGCCCCAAGACTGGACATTTGGCCATTAACTCCCTGGTGACCTGGGGCAAGGGGATGCATAGCTTGAACTCCCAATTTCCCCATTTGTAAAATTGGGACAATATGTGTGTGCTTTTTGTTGTGAGGAATCTGTGAGATGCTAGGTGGGCAGAAGCTGACCCTAGCATTCAGGCCTTTTCACAGCTAATGTAAACTTCTCCCAACAGCCCTCAAATCTTTGCCTTTCCTGGCTGAGAGGTAGGCCCTAGGGACAGTTGGAATTCCTGGGGTGGGGTTGGGGTGGGGAAAGGGAACAGAGGGAGTGGAGAAGAAAGAACAACAGCAAAGAGGAAAATGCCTTTTGAGAAGCCAGCTCTGTGGGGGGGAGTCCCACAGCTTGAGAGAAAAAGCAAGGGATGAAGGCAAAACTGCCCCACCTCTTCCTGCCTACCCCTTGAATGTGAGCTCCAGCTCAGCTGCCCCAATTCACCTTCAAGGCCAGACTGTACACAGGACTTGCTTGGCCTGGCAGATGTTCTTTCTGGAAGTCCAAACACAAAGCTCTGTCAAGTGTGAAATGTGCAGGAGGAGATGTTTACAGGAACCCTGTGGGTAGTCCAGAGGTTCCTTCCCTTAAGTCCACTAGTCTTCTGAACATAAAGGACTCAGCAGAAAAATGGGGGCACTTTCTGCAGAATGAAGACTTTGTGTTTGTGTGTGTGTGTGTTATTAAGGACTGAACTCAGGAGCACTTAATCATTGAGTCACATTCCCAGCCCTTTTTTTCTTAAAAAACATCTTTATTTTTATTTGTTTATTTTTATGTGGTACTGAGGATGGAACCCAGGGCCTCACACATGTGAGGCAAGCACTCTACCACTGACCTACAACTCCAGCCCATTCCCAGCCCTTTTTTTAAAAAAATTTCAAGATAGGATCTTGCTAAGTTGCAGAGGGCCTCAATGAGTTGCTGAGTCTAGCCTTGAACTTGTGATCTTCCTGCCTCAGCCTCCTCAGCTGCTGAGATTACAGGCATGCACTACTGTGCCTGACTGTGAAGATACTTTTGAGAGCCTACCTGGCATGTGTGAAGCACAGAGTTTGATTCTCAGCACTACATAGAAAAAAAATGAATAAATAAAATAAAGATATTGTGTTCATCTACAACTAAAAATATTTTTTTAAAAAAAGAGTATGTCCTCCATACCCTCCTGAAAAATGGAGAAGCCTTCTATAAAATAGAAGTCTCTGATGAAAAAGCCCTTTCTGAAAAGGAAGAAGTTTCTGTAAAATGAAAGAGCTTCCTTCAAAGTGCAGGGACATTCTGTAAAATGAGGCAAGTTCTATAGAAACTCTTTCGTAAAACGTATGACCTACCAGTAATTGAATGACTCTGACAAAATAGAAGCTTTGTATGAAAAATGGAGGAATGCTTATTTAGTAAAGTGTGGTCCCTTCTGTAAATTGTAGGACCTTCCTGTACAGCATGGACCCTTATGTAAAGGGAGAACCTTTCTGTGGAATGGGATAGTAAAGAGCAATAGGGAATGGTATGAATTGTGGTAAAGTGAAGAGCACATCCTCACCTAAAGTAGGGACAGCAGCTCCTCCCCTCCAATCTGTTTTTACCTTGTAGGACTAGGGCCATGTACTGCCAAATCTTGCAATATTTCAAGAGAATCTAGAAATCCAGATTTTTGTATGAAACTGCATTTTAAAAACAGTGAACAGGTCAAATAAACCTTGGGATCCAATTCAACTTTAGGTCATCGCTTTAAAATCTGAGTTAAGTTATTTCATTTCTGCTGTTCAGCTTTTGCCCTATAAGGCATGCTCTGGTCTTAGGGAGGAGCCTGTTCCACCTCCTGGAAGTACCTGGTCTCTGTTGGGCCTGAGGAGGCCCAAGAAGTTGGCCTATGCAATACTTTTCAGGAATTCATCAAATTAGAATCTGCTTTTTTTTTTTTTCTATCTGGCTCCATTCACCTTCTGCCCTGCACAGGATGCCTAAAGAAAAGAGCAGGGGATTCTAAGAAAATTCTGAATTCTCTGGAACTCAAGCTGTTAATTTTTCTTGTGTGTGGTACTGGCTATTTAACCCAGGAATACTCTGCCACTGAGCTATACCCCCAGTTATTTTTAAATATTTTTAGAGATAGAGTTTCACTAAGTTGTGTTGCCAAGGCTGGCCTTGAACTTTCAATTCTCCTGCCTCAGCTTCCTGAGTCTCTGGGACTACAGGTGTGCACCACAGCAGTCACCTATGCTGATAATATTTTAGTGGGAAATACAAGGTATAGCAATTCAACTGTTTGTTGAACACCTATTCTAGGTCAGGCATTGTCTTGATACTCTCCTGTGTGCCATCCTCCTGCTCTGTGAGCTATTAGCTCCATTTTACAGATGAGGAAACTGAGACACAAAGAAACGAAATAAACTGGGTGCCATGGTGCATGCCTATAATCCCAGCAACTCCTCCTGAGGCAGGAGGATCACAAATTTGAAGCCAGCCTCAACAATTTAGTGTGTCCCTCAGCAATTTAGTGAGACACTATCTCAAGGGCTGAGGGTACAGCTCAGTGGTAGAGCACCCCTGGATTAAATCCTCAGCACTACAAAATAAATAAATAGATAGATAGATAGATAGATAGATAGATAGATAGATAGATAGATAGATAGATAGATAGATAGGGCTGGGGATATATCTTAATGATAGAATGCCCCTGGATTCAATTCACAATACTACAAACAAACAAAACAACTAACCACCAACAGCAACAACCAAAAAAATAAAAAGCAAAATAACCTATTTGAGAATACCCAGCTAATAGTAACTGAACTGGAACCGTATCCCAAGTGTGTCTATGTCCAGAGTCATAGAGTACATCTTCAGTGAATGTTTGATGACTTAGGAAAGAAATCACATTTAGATGCAGTGGAGAGAAATTTTTATAAAGGAGATAGTTTTTAGTTTAGCTGTTCAGGATAGGGTGTTTTTTTTTTTTAATATATGGAGATGGACCCACAGACAAGGAAAGAAGAGTGGGCAAAATTATGGATATTTTGGAGGGTGGTATGGTTGAAGTGTGTGTCTAAAGGACAGAGAGTTCTGGGTTTACAAGAAGGCTCCAGAACAGGAAGAAGGGGCAGGGGAGACCAAAAGATGAAGGCAGGCAGCATCCCTACCCCACTGACCCACCACCACCATCAAGACATAGACCTATATTAGGTGAGGTGGCTTATGCTTGTAATTCCAGGGACCAGGAGGCTGAGGCAGGAGGATCGCAAGTTCAAAAAAGGCTCAGGAACTTAGCAAGGCACTTAGAAATTCAGCAAGACCCTGTCTCTACATAAAATATAAAAATGGGCTGGGGAATGTGCCTCTGTGGTTAAACACCCTGGGTTCAACTCCCAGTACTAAAAAAAAAAAAAAAAAAAAAAAAAAAAAAAGACATAGACCTATAGGGGACACACAGAAACAGACAGACACTAGATATATAGAGACCCATATGCAGAAACATCTAGAAACCTCCACATATTGAGTTAAGGTGACATACTATCTGGAACATACAATATATCTAGACCCAAAAACACACATGAAAACATACAGACATACAAAAACAAGAACATTAAGACACAAAGAAGACCCATGGGGACAAACACAGGCGGACAGCCAGGCACATGTGCGTGCGCACGCGCACATACACACACACAAACATGCACACCACAGTCACATGAGAGCACAAGCAGTCCATCCCTCATCCAGTGGCTTGACTGCTGTGAAGGCCTGGCCACCTCCTCTCTGTTTCTTTGGACCAGAGGCCAGAGAAGGATAGGGGGTGGTAGCTCCACCCCGGGGAGGAGCTGGGGACTTCAGAGGACAGGAAGGGAAGGGAGTGGAACTGCAGCTGGGAGCACTGGGGGCAGTAATTACCCAGTGCTAGGGCTGCCACGCTGGCTGGGATTCCCCTCCCTGGGAGGACAAAGCCACAACGGGATGGTCCCTCTGACCCCTGCCTCGACCCTAGGGACCCCAACACCCACCCATCTCCCTTCCCATGCACCAGTGGCCCAGTCAAATCTGAAAGTTGGAGACACAGAACGACTATGAGGGAAAAAGACACTTGATAGTGAAAGACACTGGGACAAAGAAAGGAGGGAGAAGACAGGAAAACTAGAGACCCAGATACACACACACACACACACACACACACAGCAAAGGGAGGGGACAAGTCAGAAGGGAGACAGAGACAAAGAGGTCCACATGGAGCATGGAAGTCAGTGAGGGATGCAGACCCAGAAAAGCAAAGGGTCAAGGAGAAAAAGAGCAGGCCAGGGCCACTTGTTGAACCATACTGCAGTGTGCCATGCTGAGGGCTGTGGGCTCTGCCGGTAACATGTAATCCTTAAAACAGCCCTAGGAAGTAGGAATTTCAACCCCATTTTACAGATGAGAAAACCTAGGTTTAGAGAGGTGAGGTGACTTTCTCAAGGTCACATGAAACTTTAGAAAGAATCAGACCTGGGTCTGAGGGGACTCTCCCTCTTGCCAGCCCATGCCAGAGACACGGGCCTGAAGAAAAGGGATCCTTGTAGACACTCTCCAGAGAGAGAAGCAGTCAGTGACACCGGGAGACTCACCCTAAGAGATGCACAGCAAGAAAAAGACCCAGGCCTTCCCTGCCCCCCTCCCTTGCGGCCCCGGGGTGGGGGAGGGGCGGCGTCTACACCTGGAATGCATTAGGTAGGGAGGCCCCGCTCAGGGGAGCCAAAAAGAAGCTGGAGGGGAAGCAGGGAAGGTGAAGGTGAAGGTGAAGGCGGCAGCGTGGGCGGTGGTGGTGGCGGCAGCAGCAGCAGCAACAGCGTCCACAGCGGTGGCGGCGCGGGCCTAGCAGGCCCGGGCGGAAAGGCTTCTATGCCAGCTGCAGCTCCCAGGGGCCAGCCCTGCCAGTCCCGCCTTTCCCGCTTTCCACAGGCGCCTTCCCTCCGTGACTTAACCCCTTCCCTTCAGGGGCCACAGGGATGCAGTACAGACAACTAAAAGCCACTGGCACCTGGAAGAGCCTGCTGCTCCCTGGAGGTTTCAGCCACACACGTGTGCCCCTCACCCTCCTAACTTTACTCTGGGGCCCACATAGGTACAGCTGATGTTGGTTGGGCGCTCTCACCTAGATATCCTGACTTTGGACTCCTCGGTGCATCCTAAATCAACCACACTGCTAACCCCACTCTAGTCTGCTCCTCTTGCCTTCCCCATCCCAAGAGCAGCACCTCCCTCTACTCACTTCCCCAAGTCCCAAACTGGGCTTTCTCCACCACTCCTGCCTCTCCCTCAAGTCACACATCCAGTAAGTTCCCAAGTTCTGCAGCTGAGGCTCCCTCAGTAGCTGGAGAATCCATACACTGCCCCCCTCCAGCCTCCTAAGTAATTTCCCTTGCATCCGCAGGGCCCTCTTCAAGGCACTCTCTACAACACAGCCAGCTTTTGGAGAACACAGCCCCTTCAATTCCTTCAGCCTCTGAAGAGCTCCCCTTGCCTTGGGGGTGAACTACAAACTCCTGAGCACAGGGACAAGGAAAGCCTAAGCTCATGAACACTTCCCCACCCCCAATCTCCAGCCACAATGGCCTCTTGTCTGTTCCTCGAAAGTGCTCTCTTCTGCCTGGGGCTTGGGCACATGTTGTTCCCGTGGCCTGAGCCACTTTCCCCATTCTTACCTCTGGACTGCTATTTATCCCTTCAGGTCTCAACTCAAGAGTCCTCTTTTCCCTGCTTCCTCCCCATGTGTTCCTGCAGCATCCTTGCTTGGAATTATTTGTAGTGTGCCTTTCCTGATAGAAATGAGCTCCTTGAGAACAAGGATTATACCTCTCTTGTTGCCCACCCAGCACCCAGCTCAGAACTTAGCATGTAGAAGGCACTCAATGGACACATGTTAAAGAAATGACTTCCTACCCCTTCTTTCTCAATTATTTGCTCACCAAGTATTTATGGATGACATTATATGCTTAACAAGTGGGAAAAAGCAGGTCTGTGATGTTATTGATGGAGAAACTAAGGCCTTGAGTGGGGAGAAGAGGCCTAGAGGAACAATGAACCAATAGTAGAGCCAGGAGTACTGAGGTTCCTTCAGCTGCTGCCCTGCAACCTTGTTTCCAGGTGTTTTGGAGGCATGATGCCTTCCAGGTTCAAGGAACTGGACACTAGAGCTCCAAGAGGCTGGATTTCTTGCTCCAAAGATGTCTGCTCTCAAGATGAGGGAACTTAAACCTGAGGGGCTAGCCAATGGCAGACTTCGCTTCCTGCCCTCATTCCAGACAGGTCCTAGTCCCTCCCAGCCAGTGTCTGGCCAGCTCCACATCTGTCTAAGGCATTTAGTTATCTGGCCCCCAGAAACTCATGGCTTGTGTCTGGTGCAATCTTAGCTACTCATCTTCAGGGAGCAGGCAGCCATATCTGGGCTCTCCCTGAGGTACAGGACCTGAAAGGACTCAGGAGATGATCTACATTTGGAAACCTCAATTCTTCTTCCCTTTTTGTTACTGGTATTGAACCCAGGGGTGGCTTACCACTGAGCTACATTCTCAGCACTTTTTATTTTTTGAGACAAAGTCTCATTGAGATGTTTAGGGCCTCACTTGTATGCTGAGGCTAGCCTCAGACTTGCAATTCTCCTGCCTCAGCTTCCTTAGACACTGGGATTCCAGTTATAGACCACTGTGCCCAGCTAATTCTTTTAGTTCTGTCTGGGGAAGTCCTTTGTCCAGCTAACCAGGGTCTTTTAATTTTGTTGTGTTTATTTGGAAGGCCTCAGCTGACTAGGAACCAAATCTGGGTCTTTTCCCAGATATCCCTCCCCCTAGAATCTGACCTACTATTTTCCAAAACACCCTTCAGAGCCCACTAGGACCCCTCCTGTCCTCAGCCCTCTCTTCTCCTTTCAATGAGCAAACCCCCTCTGTGGCCTCTCAGGATTCCCTCAACAGGGGAAACATTGAGGAAGCCATATGAATTTACTTTACCAGTATTTGGCTTGACTTTCAGGAGTACTTCCTCAGTTCTTTGCAAAAGTCAGCTACCCTGGATGTATGTGAAATAGGTCTCAGCTCCACATACATTTTAAAAACTGCTCCCCTACAGCTGGGCACAGTGGCACATGCCTGTAATCCCAGCAACTCGGGAGGCTAAAGCAGGAGGATCACAAGTTTGAGAGCAGCCTCAGCAACTTAGAGAGGTCGTCAGTAACTTAGCAAGACGCTATTTCAAAGTAAAACATAAAAAGGACTAGAGACATTGCTTAGCGGTAAAATGTTTCTGGGTTCAATCCCCAGCACCCAAAATTAAAAACAAAAACGAAAAAAACCCTGCTCCTCCACAAAAAAGACACATTTGTAGGGCAAACTTTGGGCAGGTAATGAATGATTCACCTGAATGTGACTCTGCTGCCCTCACTGTCTTCAAGGATGGGACTGGCCCTCAGAGCCATACATATCTCTCCATGAGACACCACGTGGTCCATGGGATGTGTTGGTGGTGAAAACTCCCAAATATCTCTGGCCCAGACCATTATGAGATTTTGAATCCATCTTTACTTTGATGTCCCCACCAGGCTTCTCAATCTCACCATGTCTCAAACACAACTCACTATTTTCCCCTAAATCTGCTCCTTCTCTTGCATGTACATGGCCCCACCATCATTCATCAAGTCTGTGGGTTGGTCTCAGAAAACAATCCTGAGCCATCCTGCCCTTTCCCCTCTTCTGGGCCTCTACAGCTGACTATCAAGGCTTGTCCATGTTAGCATCTAAATGTTTCTCAGATCATACTTTCCCTACCTGCTGTTACTCTAATGAGAACTACCATCACCACTCTCTGAAATGACTGCAATACCCACCTGCCTATCTCCCTGCTTGTACCCTTTTCATCCATTCTCCATGTATACTTATGGGGAGCTTCAAACCCCCATATCTGAGCACATCATTCTCCCGTTAATAAACCCTTCAGTGACTACTGACTGCACTCAGGAGAAAGCCCCCTTACCAAACTTATCCCTCTACTCCTCCCAATACCAGCCCCACTCAGTACCCCATGTCTTGGTGTTTTTGCTCTCACCAAACCTCCTGCATAAACTGTCCTCCATGTTCCTCTCTAGTTCTACAATTCTTGACACCTCTCTAGGACCTTTCCCTTGGGACAGGCCCTGTGCTGGGCACTACTGATATCAGGATTTCAACTCCCCAGAGTACCAGAACTACAACTCCCTTCTAATTGGAAACTGCCAAATGACAGCTGTTCACAAGAGCTGGGGTTAGAGGTAAACTGAGGTAACCAGTGTTTGTGTGTATGTGGGTGAGGGATTGATTCACTCCCTTTATCTTAGATCCCATGTCTCCCTTCTGGGCTGAGAGTAAACTGTGGGAGTTCCATATAAGGCCCTGGGGGGGCAATGAATTCTCCTGGCCATCAGGATGCTGACTCACTATAGGACCATGGCTAAACCACTGCCTCTCTAAGCTTCCACTGCCTCAACTGGAAATTGGGCTTGGCTAGTGGTTTCCAACTCTAGGCCATGCATCATAATCACCTGAGAACCTTTTAAAACTTGATCCCTGGGTTCCAACCCCAAGACTCTGGAACTCTGAGTTTGAGTCTGGGAATAGCTTTTATTTCTTTTTATGATAAACAAGGGATTCTGATGCTCACTCAGTTTGGGAGGCCCAGAACCAGACAGTGTCTAGGGTCTTTCCTAGTTCCACTATTTTTTCAGTGGTAGGGATGGAACCAAGACCTCGCACATGCTAGGCAAGTACGCTACAACTGAATTATACCCTTAGACCCTCCCCAGACTCCAAATCAGAAAGATCTAGCCTTTCCTGCTGTCTCCCAAATTGGCTGTTTCCCCTACTACCCGCAAAAAGGCTCTAACAATACATGCAACTCTTTTGAGCTAGGTCAGGCCCTGAGTTCCCCCAAACCTCCAGTATTTGGAAGAACATTCTAGACATCAACCATGGGAAAAAGGATAGGATTCTCTTAAATCCCTATGAGCAAACCAGTACCCTTCCCAACCCTCTCAAAGCCCCTGTGGCAACTCACTGGGTTATCCCAGTGACCCAATTGAAGCCTTAAATTTTATCAACCTGGAAAATGGGCATAATAACTGTCCCTTCCTTCACCAGGAATCAGATAGGACAGCTAAAAGAGAAAGGACTTGGAAGCAATTCAAGGCTTTTCATACAGATAAGATATAATCATTATTTTTAAAAGCCTCCCCCCCCTCCTTGCAGGCCTAGGCCACTGGGCCCTAAGGATGGTGATTCAATAAGGCCTCAGCAGTGTAAGGGAGGAAGTCAGCAGGCATACTGAAATCTTAACATGTGGATTAAAATGTTTCAACCCTTTAATTGAAGTTCAGGAAACCCTCTCTCCCCCTCTTACACACACACACACCCTACAACCACCAACCCTGCCCTCTTTGAGCCAATTATAGGCTAGTCCGGTGGAGAGAGAAGCAAGTCACTTGTGCCTACCCCTGGGCTGGCTGGGCAGTGGGGGAGGCAGGCCTCTCACAACCCATGCTACTGTGAATCACATGGCCCAGCACCCGCCTTGCCAGTGCTTGAGTAATTCCTCCGCCTCCTCTTCAAAAGGTTTTCCTCTCTTCTTATTATTTTCTTTTTTTAAAAAACTCCTGGTTACTGAGGGTTTAAACCATGCTGCAGGCTTTGCAACCAGTACCTCACAGTCTCCTCATGGCATTCTCTAGACAAGGCAATTGAGGCTCAGAAAAGAGAAGTCAGTCACCTGGGGTCACACAGTGAGTCAGTTATGAATGTTTGGATGGGAGACCAGGTCCCTCCCTGATACCTTTTTTATGCCCAATCCTCACTTAAAAAAAACAAAACAACAACAACAACAACAACAAAAAAAAAAAACCCACCATGCAATTACAGAGGCAGATACTTCACTTGGAAAAAGGATCTTGGGAATGCTGTGCTGCTTTTGTCGGGGGTGGGGGGGGATTTGGAAAAATCAGACAGGTCAAGGACCAGGGGTCTAGATGCTCCCAGCTACTAACTCTCAGACCAAGAGTATATGGAGGGCAGGAAGTCAGGGTCCTTCTCTTAAGCTATAGTTATGAGGACCTATGTGCCCATGTAGTATCTGTTCAGGCATTTGTTCAACAAAGATTTATTGAGCACTTTCTGTGTGCCGGGCACTATGCTAGTCACCGGGGATACAATAGTGAACAACACAGACACAATCCCCTTGCCCTCATGGAGCTCACATTCTAGTGGAGGAAGATGGGCAATAAACAAGTAGACCACACAATAAGGTGATTTCAGATTGTATTAAGTACAAGGATGGGAAGCATACTGGCAGCTGTGATAGAGACTCACAAGTGGTCCTATCTAAAGTGGTTAGGAAAGGTCTCTTGGAGGAGGTGACATCTGAGCTGAGACCCAAAAGATGAGGAGCAAACTAGGTGGAGGACTAGGGGAAGAGCTAGCTACAAGGCAGAAGGCAAAGCAAATGCAAAGGCCCTAAGTAGGGTGGGAGTGCTCGTGGGTGTTTTGGGATCTGAAAGAAGAAGCTACATTAAAGTATGAGTAGCCCCCTCCACACAGCATCTGTCAAGGGGAGCTTGGAAAACCAGCAGAAGCAATAAGCAGGGTAGGGTGTTAAGGGCCTGTTGTCAGACTGGCTATCCCCAGTCCACAAGGAGGGAGTTCCCTGAAATCTCCCAGAGGCTCCATGACTACCCCAAGGTCATGACAGCCCAAGGGGCTCATCCTTTCATTGTTTTATGCTTCACTAGTGCTACCTGGTGCTGGTTACCATCCCAAAGACCTGTGGAGCCAGATGTGAGTCCTGAAAGCCCTCAGGCTCAACAACTCCTTCAGTCTCAGTGGAAGGCAGAGCAGATGTGCACTGCTCTTTCCCCATGGCTCCTGAGCTTCGGCCCAATGAGAATGTCCCCATATGGAGGAGGCCTGCTGGGCTCCTCAGACACTTAAGGCTGTGCAGTTCACAGGCCTCTTCAGGCAGTAGTCTGTGGCCCCAGCCTGACCTAGAGCTGCTCCACCTCTGCAAATCTGAGCAACCATTCTGATTTATCCCCACAAACAACCTCATGGCCCACAGCTCTCCAGCTCTGCTACAACTGGTTTCTGCCCTTCTGACCTTTCCACTGTCTCCCTCTACCCACCTCTCAAGCCCTTCTCCTCCAGTCTGACCCCCAAGACCCACATCTTCACCTTTCTCTCTCATCAGCACCTTCTGCTCCTCCCTTCCCTTGTCCTCCTACCACACACACCTGGCACAACCCCAACCTTGGATCAATCCACCCGTCCCTCTTTTTTTTTTTTTCCACTCATACTCCAGGCCTGCTGAATAGTACAGGAGAAAATCACATAAGCAGAAGGCTTGGCATTACTTTCATGGTCTCCAGCCTGAGTTTGGGATAGTGGAAAGACCATAGACTTTGGACTCAGATCTGGTTTTGAATTCAGATTCCATAGTGGCTGTGCAACCTTGGGCAAATTATTTAACTTCTCTGAGTCTCAGTTCCCTCCCTTCCAACAAAATGGGGCTAACATATCTACTTAACAGAGGGCTCCTGAAGGTGAAATGAGAACCTATGTTAAGCACCCAGTTCCGTGCCTTGCACAATGTAGGCACTTGGCTAATGGGAGACTCCTTTTCTCCCATTCCCCCAACTAAACTCCCCCTACTAATCCCCACTTCTGTCTTGCAATACTGTCTCTTTTTCTTGAAGTGCTTCCTCTCCCAGTAGCCTCAACAGATAGAAGGGAAAGGGGTCGGCAGAGTTGATGGGCACCAGGGACAGAAAGAAGAGTCAGGGAACAGAGGTTGAACGGACTGGACAGGAGGTGGAGGGATAAGGGGAGGGAATTGGGGTTGAGGGGACCCAAGAGGCCAGGGTGAGCAGGCAGCCCTGAGGTGGGGCTTGGAGAGCCCGAGAACAAGAACCCGCTCCCAGTACCAGGCCTTTGGCCCGAGCTCCCATGCCTTCTAGATCACTCACCAGGCCGAGGCTGCGAGCCCTCCAGGTGGTAGGAGAAGCGCAGGGCCCGGTGGTGCTGTGGACTGGGGCCGCAGGGCAAGACCCGGGGCCCTGGAGCAGGACCCAGGTTGGTGTCCGAGGGTCCGGCAAACTGGGGATCCAGAGGGCCGCCAAGAGTCGAGCCTGAGCCTCTGCGCACGGGTAGTCCGGGCTCCGAGGTTCCAGGGTCCGAGTCGGCACAGGCCAATGGAGCTGCGCCTGGGGGATTCGTGGCCGGGTGTTGGGGATCCGAAGGCCCGGCGCCCCCCGGGACTCGGTGGCCATGCATGGTCCGGGCCTGGGCGCGGGGCCCGGGCTCCCCGCTTGGCTCCAGCTCCTGGGGCGGAGGCGCGGGCGGAGGAGGCCCGGCGCCCGGCGGAGCAGCGGCCTCAGGCTCGGGGGGCGGGGCTGCGGGCTCAGCCCCACTGCGGAGACTGGAGCCCCCGGCCCGGGCCGGGGCCAGCAGCTGTGGCAGCGGTGGCAGTAGCAGCAGCAGCCGCGGCCACCGCCGCTGCCGTGCCAGGCATCGCCGGCCCTGGCCCCAAGCGGGGAGTGGGCTCCGCGGGGCTGGGGGCCCGCTGGGGAGCGCTGTCTATGCGGCTGCGGCTGGGCAAGGGTCGGAGGGCTGCACTCGGCGCGGGCTCTCCACTGGACTGTGAGCCACTTCCGTGGCCCCGGGGCGAGCGGCCAGTCGGATCTGAGTGCGGGGTCTCTTCTTTCTCCTCAAATGGGAATCGATCTGGGCTCTCTTGGCTGGTCGGAAAGGGTTCTTCCTCCCGCCGCAGCGGAGGCTGGGGGCGGAGAAGAGGGAAGGGGAGGGTAAGGGAGGGAAGAGAGGACGGCGGTGGCCTGGGGGCGCGCGTGTGCGCCGCGCGCTCCGGCTGCGGGGCTCTCCTTCAGCCCGTCCTCCGGACGATGCTCCAGCCGCGGGGGGCAGGGAAACTGCCTGGGCCAGGCTCCACCGTCCTCTCCAGCCTCAGCCTTGGTCTCCGCGGCGGCGGGCGGGAAGAAGCCCTGGGAAGGGGGATGGGGAGGCGGGGGCCCGTCCCTGAGGCAGCCCAGCCGCAGCCACAGCGGCGCTGGGACCCAGTTACCGGGGCCCGCCCCCTCGCCCGGGATTTGCGCTTGACCACGCCCCCTCGTCGGTCCCGCCTCACTTCTCGCAGCGAATGCCTTCAAGGCCCTCCTCCTACCCCTTAAAATTTCTCCCTCAGTTTGCCTTCTCCAACCCTCAATGTTTCCACACCGGCAAATCTCCTGGCACCATCCTCTAAATCTGTTCTTCCATCCCATGTCAAGTCTTCTTCCGCTCGCCTATCACTCTCTTCCAGAAGCCTTTCCACACGTTCCAGAGTTTCCCTAGGGTTTGGTCATAGCTGGCCTGTACTCTTCACTTTGCTCAGACCAGATCTCATGGTCTTTTACTTTTCAACTCTCTTACCAGTAGCCTCAGTTCCCTGATTTGTCGCATGGGCTTGGCAACATCCCAGTCTTGAATCCGTCCAACTGTCCGCCTTTTCCCAGGCAAGAAAACATTGCTGGCAAAAGCTATTCAACTTTACAGACGTGTGCCATTATAAACCCATATTTCCCAGCTTCTGTGACGTCTTCAGTGCTGACCTACAACCCTACTCGTCAGCTCTCATGCGCCCGCCCCCCTCTCTCTCTCTCCCATTCTCCTCACCACTCCCTGATCATCCCTCTCTCCCATTCTTCACGACAGCCATTTCAAACCTTCCCTCACCTGGCCCCCTATTTCTCCATCAGCCTTCTAACCCTTAGCAGATGACCCCATCTCCTACTTCACAGGGTAAACAAAAGCCACCAAACATGAAGTTCTTGACTTTTGCCACCAAGCCTAGGAATCTGCCCCTTGCTCCTTCCCGTTTAAGCATACTCAGGTCTCATCCATCCAAAAATTAATAAATGACTACCCAAAATTCTTTCTCTCCAACCATCCTTATCTTCTCTTTTCTACAAACTTCTCAAGAGGGTTGCCTACCTCAACTGTCTTCATTTCCCCACTTTCCACGTATCTTTGAACCCACTCCAATCTGCCTCCACTTCTTGCCTCTTACCAAGGTCTGCCATGGTTTAAGTTACTAACTCCAATAGAATCTTCATTTTCTCCTCCTTCTCCTCCTTCCTCTCCCTCTCCCTCTCTTTCTCCTTCTCCTTCTCCTTCTTCTTTGTACCAGGAATTGAACCCAGGGGTACTTAACCACTGAGCCATATCTCCAGCCCATTTTATTTTATTTTTTTTTTAATTTTGAGACAGGGTCTTGCTAAATTCCTTAGGGCCTCCCTAAATTGCTGAGGCTGGCTTTGAACTTGAGATCTTTCTGTCTCAGCTTCCCAAAATGCTGGGCAATAGAATCTTTTCAGAGGTGATCCTACTTGGCTTTTAGGTAGCATTTGGCACTGGAGACCACTCCCTCTTCCTTAAACCACTTTCATGACATCATATTCTCCTTATATTTCTCCTACTTCCTTGGTAATTCCTTTTTATTTTCTGAGCTCCTCCTTGTCCAACCCCTAATGTTGCTGTTCTTTAGGGCTGTAATCTAAGCTCCTGTCTTTCTCTCTTCTTTCCTTCAGTTATCTCATTTGCACTCATGGCTTCAATTATTATCTTTGCTGATTACCCCTAAACTGGTAACCCCAAGTCCAAATGTTTCTTCTGACTCATGCATTCCATTGGTTATTAGACAGCTTTACCTGAATATCCCAGAGACACCTAAAACCTCAGCTTGTTTCCAACCCCGGGTATCCTCCTCCAAACTGTTTGTCCTTCTTGGCACCTTATCTTAGTGAATGACCCCAGTGAAAGAAGAAACCTGAGGTACACCCCTGGTTCTGCTTTTTCTTCTAGCCCCCCATGTAATTATTAAGTACTGTCATTTAACTCCTTAATATCTCCCAAGTCTATTTATGTAGACTCTTCATTTTGAAAAAAAATTTTTTAGTTGTAGATGGACACATACCTTTATCTTATTTATTTATTTTTTTACGTGGTGCTGAGGATCGAACCCAGTGCCTTACATGTGCTAGGCAAGTGCTTACCACAGAGTTACAACCCCAGCTCTAGGCTCTTAATTTCTGATGACACAATTCTGGTTTAGACCAGCGCCATTTCTAACCTGCAATACTTCTGCAGCTGCCTTGGTTCATTTCTGTTCTTTGGAATCTATTCTCTACACTATAGGCAATGTGTATCTTTTGAAAAGGCAAATCAAATCATATTACTCCTATGTTTAGAATCTTTCAGCAAGTCCCAACTGACTCAAAAGAAAATCTACCTTCCTTAACTGGGAAGGTTAAGCTGATCCCTTTATCATCTGGCCCCCTGCCAGCTTTTCCAGACTACATGCTTGAGTCAAAGCTGAAATTCTTAGACTTTCCTTAGCCTTATAGCTTCTGAACCTTTGCATATGCTGTTGCCTCTGTGTGAAACTCTCTCCACATTTCCTTAATTCCCCTTCATTTGTTCTCCAAATCTCAGCTCATTCAATGAATGTCTTTTGAGCACACACTATGGGCCAGGCTCCATGTGAAACACTATGCAGTAGTAAGACAGAGATGAACAAGACAGTGGTGAACAAACTCTTTCCTCAGAGTTTATAGCCTGGTATTGAAGATAATATGAAATATACAAACACAGTTATAACACATAAACACATATAATTACAAAATATGATAAGGCTATAAAGGGACAAAACAGGGTGATAGGATAGAAAAAAGAATAATGGGGTTGGGTGATTTAGTCTGAGGCGTCAGGCAAGGCCTGATGTTTAAGCTGAAACTGAAGGAATGGGAGTCAGCAGAGGAAGGGTGAAGGCAAAAATGTTCCAGGCACAGTGGACAACACAAGTAGGAAGGCCCTGGGGAGAAAGAGAAATGATATACAATTGCTCCTCTGTTGCATCCACTGATTCAACCAATTTCAGATAAAAAATATTTTGAACTGGGAGTGGTAGCACACACCTGGAATCCCAGTTACTTGGGAGGCTGAAGAAGGAGGATCACAAGTTCTAGGTCAGCCTGGGTAAACTAGTGAGCCCCTATTTCAAAATAAAGATTTAAAAAAGGGCTGCGGATGTATCTCAGTGGTGGAGCACTTGTCTAGCATGTGTGAAGCTCTGGGTTCACACTCCAGTCTCTCTCTCTCTCTCTCTCTCTCTCTCTCTCTCTCTCTCTCTCTCTATATATATATATATATATATATATATATATATATATATATCCTGTGTATAAATGAAAAATTTGTGCCTGTACCAAATGTATAGATTTTTTATTGTTGTTATTCTTTAAACAGTACAGTATAACAATTATTTACATAGCATGATGTTGCATTAGCTGTTATAAGTAATCTAGAGATGATTTAAAGTATATAGGAGGATGTGCATAGGTTATTTGCAAATACTGTGCCATTCTTTTGTGATGGGGTCTGCTTTGTTAACCAGGCTATGCCATTTTATATAAGTGACTTGAGCATCTGCAGATTTTGGCATCCATGTGGTGAGGGTCCTGGAACCAATTGTCCAAGTATGCCAGTGGACAACTGTATTTAGGAGCTATAGGAAGGCTAGTATGATTGGAACATAGTCAATGGTGAGAGGGGTGGGATATGAGGTTAAAGGAGTCAAATTATGTAGAGCTTTATAGGACATGGTAAGGAGAATGGATTTGAGTCTACAAGCATTGGAAAGGTATTGAAGCAATGATTTTACATGTGGATCCCACTGAAGAAAGTACTGTAGTCAATTTGAGAAAAGAATAGAAAGGGTTAGAGTGTATCATAGAATTATGTAGGAAGGATAAGTACGTTCCATGAAATTCTTCACTTTGTGTCATATGTAAACAGAATCATAAGAAAATAGAATCCCTTTTGTAGGTATTTTATATCTAAAACCTGATGAGATACACTTAAAAATTAAGTTTTTAACTTGGGGTTGACATCGTTGCTGTGGGCTGGATTGATGGTGGACAAGATTAGGAACTCATTGCAAATAGAGATAATGGTGAGTTGACAAATGCTGAAAGTAGTGGCAATTTAGATAGGGAGAGGTATACAAATTTAAGAGATATTTAGAATTGAGAGGATATGGTGTAAAGGCTTGGAAGGGGAGGTGCGGAGGGAGAACTCAAGAATGATTCTCAGGGACTGTAGATGGTGGAGCCAGTCCCTCATTGAAGTGAGAAAAGTAGAAAGAGGAACAGGTTTTTCTGGGGAAGAGCAAGAATTAAGTTTTGGATATGTTAAATGGGACATGCTCTTTTGAAATCCACATGGAAAAGTCAAGTATGTGGTGGTATATTCTAGGGATGTGGTCTGGGTTTTGAATATAAAGGAGAGTCATCAGCATAAAGCCAGGCACAATTGCACACACCTGTAATCTTAGTGACTTGGGAAGCTGAGGCAGGAGGATTGCAAGTTCAAGACCAGCCTTAGCAACTTAGTGATGCCCTAAGCAACTTAGCAAGACTCTGTCTCAAAATTTAAGATAAAACATTCTGGAATATAGCTCAGTGGTAAAGTGCCCTGGGTTAAATCCCCACTATAAACAAGCAAACAAGTAAATGCCATGAGAATAAAAAAGATCAGTAAAGATAAAGCAAAGAGTGAAAATGGAAGAGGATTTATGACTGAGCTCCACAGAGTTCCAACTTTAGTTGTTGGGTGAAAAAGCAGGAGCTGGCAAAGAGACTGAGAGGTAGGGTCCTAAATAGGAGTGTGTCTGGGATCTTTTAAGAATGTTGAGAAGTCAAGTATGATGAGGAATGAAAAGAGTCCATTGGATATAGCAACATAGTTACTGTTGGTGACCTTGATAAGAGCTGTTTCGGAGTGGTTAGGATGAACACCGGAATGGATGAAGAGTGAATGGATACATCATTCATGGGAGTGTAAATTGATACAAGTACTCTAGAAAAAGCTGGGCATTTTCTAGTAAAACTGAATGATACACATACTCTATCACCCAGCAGTTCTAGATATATATCCCAGAGTAGCAGTTCTCACAGTGTGGTCTGGGGATCCTGTGGAGTTGGGGGGAGCCAAAACCATAATACTAGTTATTTGCTTATTTTACTCTCATTCTCTCAAGAATGTAGCAGAGAGTTTTCCAGAGGCTACTTGACATGTGATATCACAACAGATTGAATGTAGAAATGATATAAGAATCCAGATGTCTTTTATTAAGCCATACAGTAGAGATTTATAAAAAATGTATAACAGAGTCACTTTTCTCACTAAATTATTTTTGTTTTGGAAAATATATTCTTCATAAAAACCTTGTGTGAAATTAATATATTTATTATTGTTATTTTGAAATGGATATATTTAAACTTTTCTAATTTTAATTTCTTTTTCTTTTTTGGTGGTACTAGGGACTGAACACAGGAACTAGACCATGCTAGGCAAGTGTTCTACTAGTGAGCTACATCCCCAGCTTTTTTTAAAGTTTATTTTTAGACAGTCTCACTAAGTTACTAGGTTGGCCTCAAACTTGCTATCCTCCTACCCCAGCCTCCTGAGCCACTGAGCCAATGCATGCTGCTTCCTCAGTTTTAATTTATAATACAGCAAATATCAATTGATATTTTATATTTAATATCAATATTAAATATTGATATTAATATTAATTGATATTTGATAATATTTTATATTAGCCCACATAAACTAATGTTATTTGGGGTCTGCAATGCTTTTTAAGAATGCAATCTGGGCACAATGGCATGGGTCTATTGTTCTAGCTATTCAGGAGGCTGAGGCAGGAGGATTGCTTCAGCCCAGGAATTGGAGGCCACCTGGGCAACATAGATGTGTCTCAATTGAAAAGGTGGAGACCTAAAAAAGGGGGACCTAAGACCAAAAAGTTTGGGAACTGCCCTTTAGAGCAATCCTTGCATATGTGTATTGAGAAACACGACAAAAATATTCACAAAAGCCTGTTTATGATAGCAAGAAACTGAAAACACAAACATAGGATGAATATGTTGAGATGTATTTATATAATAGAATATTGTAAGGAAATAAAAAAATGACTGTACTGTAGCTACATGTATCAATGTTGATGAGACTCAGGAAACTAATGCTGATTCAAAATATTCACCAGAAATATATTTCTATAAAGCTGAAAAACATGAAAAAATTAAACAATATATGGATACAGTAGTATGTTGTAAAATCATACAGAAAATGATTGAAAAAGGAAAAATTCTGGACAGCAGTTACCTCTTAGGGAGGAGAAAGAGATGTGACTAGTAAGGGTTCCATAGTGGGGGTTGTCACTAATGCATGATCTGTTTTTGAACCTGGGTGTTAGGGGAGTCTATAGGAACTTATTGTTTATTCAAATTTTACAGATAATGTATATTTTAAATTTTATAATCTGTATCATTAAAATCATTAATTTTTAATGTACAGTACTAGTTGGTTAGAGTGTAATGGGTATGTAGATTGTTACTGGACCCTCACTGACATCAAATGGAAGGGAACACCTATCTCTACCCCACTGAAGTATGACTAGGTGTGTAGAAAATTCTCTTGAGCAACTTGGCTACAAAGAGGAACAGAGCCCTGGGAGACAGGGTAATGGTAGTGTTAGGGTCAAAGTATGATTTTTTAAAGATGGGAGTTAGTGGACTATGCTTGCTTCTGGGAATGATCCAGTAGAGAGGGAGAAAGGGAATAATGCAAGGGAAAGGAGATGTATGGGTCAAGATTTGGGGTACCACACCTCAGAGAGGAGGAGATCCATCCTCGAACTTGTCCTGCCCTAATTTCTTCATCATAACAGGAAGGAACAAGAAAATGAACACTGACACTGGTAGGTTTAGAGATTCAGTGGTGGGAAGATGAGAGACCTGTAACAATTCTCAATGTCTGATGGTTGGTTTCTATTTTGTCACTGAAGCATGAATAAAGGTCATTTTCTATAAAGAGAATAGAAATGTTAGTCTTTCTTAAAAGTATGGTTGATTGAATTTTTTTTCTATTGATAGCTTAGAAAAGTTTCAGCTTCACAACAATAATATCTTACACTTGTTTGTGGTACTAAGGGTTGAACTCAGGGCCTTTTCCATGCTAGGCTGTTTGTTTTTTAACCACTGAGCTATCTTACCTCAGCCCTATCTTACACATATTTAGGACTCCTGTCAAACTTGGTAGAACCTCTGTTCATTTCTTTCAGATATGAGTTGAAGATTTAGGGACAGGATATTTTTGTTGTTCATTAAACAAGGACTTGAAGGGACCTGTGTAAATGAGGGGTCCTGAAACTTAAGCTTCATTGACTTCTATGTAAATCTACCTCTGGCCTCTTAAAACTTCCTCCCCTTCTAAGAATCTTATTTTATTTTCTTTGCTTTTTCCTCAGTTTTCCCACAGGACTTTCCAGTTTCTCTGAAATAGCTAGATTTGTCTCTCCTAGTAGATGGTTAGAACTCCAGAGAATAAGGAGTCTGGATACACTTACCCTAGAGGCTCTGCAGTTCTCCTTTAGCAAGCTGTCATGGAAGAGGTAAGGCATCATGGTCAAACATAAAGGCTTTAGAGACTGGCAGACTAGAATTTTTTGTGCCTCAGGTGCATGGAACAGGATTCATTCCAATCCTTGCTCTATGATATACTCTCACCATTGGTCCTGGCTCCTCTGTGTGACTTTGGACAAGTTACTTATCATTTGAAGTGTCACTTTCCTCATTTGTAAACTGTGGGTGCTAATAATAAAACCCACATTGGCGTTCTGAGGATTTGATGATATAATCCACACAAATGCATGCACAGTCTCTACTAACTAACACTTAATAAACAAGAACCCTCTCCATAAATGGCACTCTATTATGGGTGTAGGCTACATTAGTGAATAACAAAGGCATGGGCCCTGCCTTTCTAAGTTCATAGTCCAGTGGGCCCCTTGCATCCAGTACTGGCCCTAATATAGCCAAAAGATTTGTGAATAGTTATTGTATTGAACTGAATTTTTTTTGTCTATGTTTCTCTATCATTTGCCTGTCCCCCAGCCCAAGTTCTCCATCACTGTCACCATCTCTCAAACATTCCCCAATCTCTCTATTTTATTTTCTCTTGTCATTTTGTTTACATATGTTTGGCTATTTCTTTTTCCTGTCCCTCCTATTCTCTCAAACTTTCTCCTTGTTCTTGCTGTCTCACTTTCTATATGTTAGTTATGTTGGGGTACACCTTGTCTCCCATCTTGCCCCTAATTCACGGTCCTCATCTTGGTCAATGTCTGTCCTTATATTTGTAACCCTGTTGCTCTATCTCATCTGTTTCTGAATTTCTGTCTTTTCTGTTTCTCTTTCAATTTCCTTGGCTCCTGTCCTCCTGACCCCTATCATTCTGTCCTTACTTATCTTATCTCGGCTGTCTTTCAGTCCTTATTTTTCTAATTGTGTTGCTGCATTCATCTGTCTGTTCTCCACCTGTCTTTCTCTGGTCTCACCTTTCTGTCCCAATTTCTATATCTCTGTCTTCATTTTTCTCTGCCCCCTTCACATTTTTTGCTTCTATCTCTTTGTCACTGATGGAATAATTAATCCTAATCCTTGGTTCATGACATATTCTCATTATTGGGTCCAAGCTGGGGCTTCACTCCGTGCTCCTCTGTGTGACCTTGGGCAAGTTGCTTATCACTTGAAGTGTTGCTTTCCCTATTTGTAAACTGTGGATGATAATAATAAAACCTACATCAGAGTTCTGAGGATTCAATGATATAATCTACACAAATACATTCACTGGTGCTAAACTGTTTGAATTCCAATGCTAGCAGTGCCACTGACTTGCTGTGCCTCAGTGTCCTCATCTGTAGAATATGAATAAGAATAGTACCTGCGCTTCATAGTATTACTATGAGGATTAAGTGAGTTTTAATATTAAGCACAGCTTGTAGAATGATGCCCCACATAGAACAAATGCTCAAAAATGTTAGCTGCAATATCAGCATCTTCCTCCTTATTGTCACCAACGTGTTTATTTCCATCTTTGTCTATCTAATCCCAGTTACCCCCTCACAATCTGTCTGGTTCTGTTATCATCTCTGTGTCCTCTTTTTGTGTGTGTGTGGTACTGGGGATTGAACCCAGGGGTGCTCTACTACTGTGATACATCCCCAGTCCTTTTTAATTTTTGAGGCAGGGTCTCACTAAGTTGCTTAAGACCTTGCCAGCTCAGGCTAGCTTCAAACTTGCAATCCTCCTGACTCAGCATCCGAAGTCACTGGGATTACAGACGTGCTCCACTAAGCCTGGCATGTGCCCTCACTTTCAATGGAGTTGCTTCTGTGACCCCAATCTCTATCTCCTCCTATATTCCTACCTAATTTCAGTTAGACTCTCTTTCTTTACCCTGCTTACTTCATTTCTCTGCATATCTTTACCCATCCATCTGTTTCTTTAATCCCCATTTTTTTATAGTCTGCTTCTACCTATCAAACCCTATTTCTTGGTCTCTCTTTGTCTTTATCTATCTGTTCCTGTTCCCATATCAATTTACTTTTAAAAATCTTATATTCTTTGTCCCCATCTCCCTGTGTCTTCCTCTGGCCACTCTGAACAATTAAATTGGAATTGGTCTGGTAGATAATGTAGAGCTATAAAAGGATTCAGGAGGAAGAGGTAGGCCTGGCAAGAGGCAAGTGGCAGGGTGTGGAATTTCATGGCTCTGCCAAAACCTCCTGAAAGATGTGGCCTCCGAGGTCAAGGTTAGCAAAACCCCCCTCAAATCAGCCTCTTGAAGAAAGACAAAGAATGCTGCATTTATTGGGAGGACCAGGAAGGGGTATTTTTCTGAGTGAAATTCCATCCGGAAGCTGGAATCCAGAGCATTTCCTGTTGTAATGTTTCTTCCAGACTTAGAGAGTCTGAACTTGCCACGTAGCATGTGCACTCCATATATATATACTTCAACAGTGAAACAGAGATGCATACACCATCTACCACTGTTAGAGACCCAGGCACATGCAGAGACATACAGATACACATATGATCACAGATTCTCACAGACGCAGTCAGAGGCATGGAATAGTACACAGAATGAATCATCCACTTGCAGAGATACAGATGCACACCAGGACATTGAAGGACCCATGAAATTACCCCCTTGCAGCTCAGGGATCCATGTAGATACTGAAGAATAGCTACAGAGCGAATCATCCAGCCAATTTCCCGTTGAAAAACTGTTCTCTTTCAGTCTTATATTTTTGTATAAACAGAAGCACAGCAGAACATCATGTATAAACACACACATTCATAGAAGAGTACACAATCATATACAGTCCCAAATATTCAAAGCCAGAGAATCACACATAGCCATTTTTTTCTTTTTGCTCAAAGTGCAAAAGGAGCCAAACTTCCACTGGCCCCCAAATGACAGGCATGCTGCTCCTCTGGCGCTCCCCTCTCTGTGAAGGCACTGCCAAGGACTTGAGCCAGAAACCTGACTGTTAGGAACTAGACAGAAATAATCTGAAAAATCAGATAAGAATTTTTCCCTTGAGAAATAGAAAATGACAAAAATGATATAGAAAAAAATACAGAAATTGAATAGACCACTAAGTATTAATGAAATTGAAATGGTAGTCAAGGAACTCCCATCCCACCTCCAATCCAAGCCCAGATGGTTTTATAGGTGCATTGTGCCAAAATCTCCAAGAAACTCTTTTATTTTTTATTTATTTTATAGGATGCTGAGGATCAAACCTAGGACCTCATGTATGCTAGGCAAGCACTAAGCTACATCCTTAGCCAACTCCCTTCTTATGGAAGTTATTCCAGAAAATAGAAGAGGAGAGAAAGCTGCCTGGCTCATTTTATTAGTCTAGTAGAATCTTGGAATGTTGATTCTAAAACCAGATAAGGAAAATAAAAGAAAATAAAATTATAGGTTCATTTCTCTTATGTGAAAATCTCAAATGAAATATTAAATTATAGAACCCAACAGTATGCTAAAAATATAAGATGATCAAATGGAATTTAGTTCAAAAATTAAAGGAGAATTAGTTCAATCTTAGAAAATCTATCAGTGCAATTCATCACATTTTTGGTTATCTCAATTAATGTAGAAAAATCATGTCGTACACCTATAAACAATAAAAATCATTAGTAAATTAGGAGGCCAATTTCATAAATTGGTTAAGGTTATGTACTCAAAATTTACATCATACTTCATATTAAATGAAGAAATGTTAGATGTATTTCCTTGAAGATCAAGAAAAAAACTAGATATTTACTTTCACCAATAACTGTTTAATACAGAACTGAAAATTTTGGTCAAGACTATATGGGGAGAAGGGCTGGGTATGTGGCTCAAGTGATAACGTGCTCACCTGGCATGCACGGGGTGCTGGGTTCGATCCTCAGCACCACATAAAAATAAAATAAAGATGTTGTGTCCACCGAAAACTGAAAAATAAATATATATTTTTTAAATTCTCTCTCTCTCTCTCAAAAATAAAGACTATATGGGGAGAAAAAGAAATGAGAGATGTGAGGGCTAGAAGAAAATATATTAAAACGATTCAACAGACATTATTAGAAGGTTGCCAGATATAAAATCAACTTATAAAAATCAATAATATGAGCCAGCATGGTGTCACATGCCTGTAATCCCAGCTACTCAGGAGGCAAAAGCAGGAGAATTGCAAGTTTGAGGCCAGCTTTGGTAGCTTAGTGAGATCCTATCTCAAAATAAAATAAAAAGGTCTGGAGGTATAGCTCAGTAGTAGAGCACCCCTGGATTTAATCTCTAGCACCACCACCACCAAAAAAAAAAAAAAAAATCAATAACATTTTTTTACTTTAGTAAAAAACAATTAGGAAAATGTAATAAAAAAATAATACACTTAAGTAGGGAGTGGTGGTACATGCCTGTAATCTCAGCTACTTGGGAGACTGAGGCAGGATGATGGCAAACTCACAGCCAACTGTTTCAAAATGAAAAAAAAAGGCATAGTGATATAGCTCAGTGGTAGAGAGGCCCCAATTCAATCCCCAGTACTGCCAAAGGAAAGAAAAAGACACTTAAGATTAATCACGCTGGCATGGTGGCGCATGCCTGTAATCCTAGTGGCTTGGGAAGCTGAGACAGGAGGATCCTGAGTTCAAAGGCAGCCTCAGCAATGGCAAGGTACTAAGCAAGTCAGTGAGAACCTGTCTCTAAATAAAATACAAAGTAGGGCTGGGGATGTGGCTCAGTGGTTGAGTGCCTCTGAGTTCAATCCCTGGTACCAGGAAAAAAAAAAAAAAGATTGATCACTAGTTCAAAATATGAACTTTTTTTTGTTGTCCTGGGGATCAAATCCAGGCCTGTTACTTTACCACTGAGCTACAATCCTAGTCTTTAACTTTTCTGGATGTCAGGATAACTATAAAAACAAATGTGAGAAGAGGCTATGCAGCAAAAAACTTTTAATATATAATATATATATATAAAGAAAGTTTAAAAACTATTATGACAAATCTTTCCTATCAATAAATACAAATGGTCTTAGCTCATTGGATCACCAAGCAAAATCCAACTGCTATATTCAAGCATGTTAACTAGGGCCAAGGATGTGGCTCAATAGTAGACCACTTGCCTAGCAAATGCAAGGCTCAGGATTTGATCTTTAGCAATAAATCAATATCTATCTTTCTATATAGAGATAAACAACTCAAATAAATTGATTCCAAAAGGTTAAAAATAGAAGAATGGGTTGATACGATGGTGCACTGTAATCCCGGTTACTTGGGAGGCTGAGGCAGGAAGATTGAAAATTTGAGTTCTGGACAAGTTAGCAAGATGTTGTCTCAAAATAAAAAAGGGGGGGGATGGAGATGTGGCTCAGTGATATAACACCTCTTGGTTCAATCCTCCATATCAGTTAAAAAAAAAAAAAAGAAAAAAGAATGGGCACCAGGTACCATGGGGCAAGTACCAGCAGCTCTGGAGGCTGAAGCAGGAGGATTGCTAGTTCAAAGCCAGCCTCAGCTACTTAGCGAAGCCCTAAGCAATTCAGTGAGACCCTGTCTCTAAATAAATATAAAAAGGGCTGGGGATGTGGGTTAGTAGTTAAGTGCCCCTGGGTTCAGTCTCTGGTTTTAAAAAGGAAAAAAAAATAGTGGGCAAAGATGTACAAGACAAATGCAACTGAAGAAAGCAAATAATGCAATCTTAATATCAGACAAGTTAGGAACTCAGAAGAAAAAGCACTGATTTATTGTGAAACTCACAAAAAACAAGGAAAGACTGGGAAACTGTCACATATTGAAGCAGACATGATCATTAAATGCAATATGGTATCTTGAATTTGAGCCTGGGATAGAAAAAGAATGCAGTGGAATAACTGATGAAATCTGAAAAAAATGTGGACATTTTAGTTAATAGCAATGTACCAGTGTCAATATCTTAGTTTTTGACAAATGTAGTTATACATGATGTTAACAGAAGGGAAAACTAGGTGAAGGGTATATGGAAATTCTGTATTACCTCTGTAAGTTTCTTATGAATATATTTTTTAAATAAAAGGTTATTTCAAAAAAAACATTGTGACAAAGAAGGCCAAAATTTACAATGAAGATATAAAAATTTTGAATATTTTTGAACCAAATAACATAGCAACTGTCAATGAAATTAAAATGAGATTCAGAGGCCAAGAGATAGTAAATTGAAACACATTAAAACCAAGAGAAATTTAACTCACCTTTTTCATTCCAGGACAGATTAAAGTAATAGAAAATCCAGTAACAACATAGAAAACTTAAACAACAAAGTCAATATTAGGCCAAGAATAAAAATCTCAATAAATTCCAAAAAGTAAACAGAAGATATTTTTCTCTAATCACCACTGGAAAAAATAGAAGTTGATATAAATGGATCTTTTTTTTTTTTAGAGAGAGAGAGAGAGAATTTTTTTTTTTTTTTTTTAGTTTTCTGCGGACACAACATCTTTGTTTATATGTGGTGCTGAGGATCGAACCCAGGCTGCACACATGCCAGGCGAGTGCGCTACCGCTTGAGCCACATTCCCAGCCCATGGATCTTTTTTTGACCATGCAAAAACTCAAAACAACTCTAGGATCAAAGGAGAAACTCAAGCCAAAATTGCTCAATTTTCAGACAATAGTGGTATTGAAAAACTATATATCCAGAATCTATGGTACAGTGAAAGCAGTGATCAGAGGAAAGTTTATAGCCTTAAAATACTTATATGAAAAACATGGAAAAAAGTAAATGAATAAACATTAGACTCAAAGAGTTAGACAAAAAAAAAAAATCCTAGCAGCTTGGGAGGCTGAGGCAGGAGGATCATGAGTTCAAAGCCAGCCTCAGCACAAGAGAGGTGCTAAGCAACTCAGTGAGACCCTGTCTCTAAATAAAATACAAAATAGGGCTGGGGATGTGGCTCAGTGCTTGCTTGATTGGCCCTGAATTCAATCCCTGTACCCAAAATTAATTAATTAATTCAAGGAGAGCAGAAGGAAAGAATTAACCAAGATAAAAACTTGAATCAAAGAGTTAGAAAACATCTAGATAACAGAGGATGAATGAATAAATGTACTGATTCTGTGAAAAAGAAATATATAAGCTCTTAGATAATGTAGTCCAGAAAAGAAAAAGAAAAGCACCAATATACAAAATAAGAAATTAATAGATGAACAGAACTATAGCAAGTAGACTTTTAAACATCAAAAAAGACTTCACACAACTCTACACAAATGGTTTTAAAGACCTAGGAGAAATGGATAATGTAGTAGAAAAATATAACTGAAAATTCCAAACAGAAAAAATATAGAAAAAATATAACTGAAAAATATAACTGAAAATTCCAAACAGAACCATTTCCTTGGAAGAAATAGAGAAAGCTTTAAGGAGCTATGCACCTCCTAAAAGTATTAGACCAAGATCTTTTCACAAGGGAAAGTTCATTAATATCAAACAACAGATAATCCCAATGCTATTTTTAAATTTTTAGATCTCAATGCTATTTTTATTTTTTGAGCCTAAAGGAACATTTTGTGTAGTGCTGGGGACCAAACCCAGGACCTCATGCATGCTAGGAAAGCAATCTACTAGTGAGCTGCAACCCCAGCCCCCAAACACGTTAAAATCTTTTTATGAAGTAAGTATAATACTGATGCCAAGATCTGACACAGATTCTACAAGAAGCCAGGTACAATGGTACATGCCTGGGATCCCAGTAACTTGGGAGGCTGAATCACAGGTTCAAGGCCAGCTTCAGCAATTTAGCAAGACCCTAAGCTGGGGCTGGGGTTGTGGCTCAGTGGTAGAGCACTTGCCTTGCATATGTGGGGCCCTGGGTTCAATCCTCAGCACCACATAAAAATAATTGAAATAGAGGTATTGTGTCCAATTACAACTGAAAAAAAAAAGACCCTCAGCAACTTAGCAAAAACCTGTCTCAAAAAGTAAAAAGGACTGTATGTAAATCACAAAGATTTACATCAGGTTGTGATTTACATCAAGATTCATAAGTAAGGACTAAGGACTATGTGGAGTTTATTCCAAGAATGTAAGAATCACTCAATATTAGGAAATCCATTAATACACATTATTAAATCTAGGTAGAAAATTAATATCAGCATCTCTAGAGATGTCAAAGATTTGTTTGACAAAACTCAATATTATTCTTTTTAAGGAAATTTCAATAAAAGAAATATATCGCTTCTTCTTTATATGATGTTTTATCTCTTTCTTTCTGTTGATAGATTCATAGATTTCCCCAATTCATCATTTTACTTAAGCAGAAAATACTCCCAGCATTTATATGTTAAAATCAGAATTCAGGTAATGGTATTTACTTACTTTCTCTACTATAAATTTAACATTGTATTGGAGGTAGTAATCATTGCAATTAGAAAAAGAATAAATTAAAAGTATATAATTGGAATGGAGGAGACAAAGCTATTACTATTTATATGATAAGATTATAGAGCCAGAAAACTCAAATGAACCAATAGAAAAACTACTACAAATGAGAAAAATCAATAAGGTAGCAAGATATAAAATTAATATATAGAAATCATCCATTTGGAAGATGTATAAAAGAAAAGGCTACATCTATTAAAGAAGAAAGATATAATAACTAGAAATATTAAAAAGAAATGTCTAGCTGGGTGTGGTAGAACACACCTGTAATCCAAGACTCTTAGGAGGATGAAGCAGGAGGATCACAAGTTTGAGACCAGCCTAGGCAACTTAGTGACACCCTGTCCAAAATAAAAAAGGGATGGGGATGTGGCTCAATGGTAGGAGTGCTTGCCTAGTATGTGCAAGGTCCTAGGTTCAATCCCCAGAACTGCCAAAAGAAAAAAATTATGTCTCAAATCTTTGTGAGAAATATTTATATCACCCTAAAGAAAAATATAGAGGTACTCCATGTTCTTATAAAAATTCAAAATCAGGGCTGGGGATGTGGCTCAAGCGGTAGCGCGCTCGCCTGGCATGCGTGCGGCCCGAGTTCGATCCTCAGCACCACATACCAACAAAGATGTTGTGTCCGCCAAGAACTAAAAAATAAATATTAAAAATTCTCTCTCTCTCTATCTCTCTCTCCTCTCCCACTCTCTCTTTAAAAAAAAAAAAAAAAAAAAAAAAAAAAAAAAAAAAAAAAAAAAAAATTCAAAATCATAAAGATGTCAAATTAGTTGCTTTTTTTTGAGATGGGATCTTACTATGTTGCCCAAGCTAGTCTCAAACTCCTGGGCTCAAGTGATGCTCCTAACTCAGCCTTCCAAGTAGCTGGGACTACAGGTATATCACTGTGCCTGTTCAAATTAATTTATAAATTCAGTGTAAGCCCATTAAAATATTTACTTTTTCTGAAATTAGAAAAGCTAACTTTAATGTTGATAAGGGAAAATAATAAGGGGCTGGGAATGTAGCTCAGTGGTGGACTGCTTACTTAGAAATACATTACTCCAGTAATACATAACACACACACAAAGCAAGCACGGTCAGGATATCTCTGAAAGGAAGAACAATGATAGGGGATTCCTGCCATAATAATGATTCACTAAAAAAATAAACCTGTCTCTGTTGATTTCAACTGGGTTAGCTGGCATGTGCCTGTACTTGGTTGGTGGCTTGGTCAGAAGTAGATTGCTATAGGATGCATCAACTGGGATGACCAAGTTCATTTTATTTATTTTAGTTTTAGGTGGACACAATATCTTTATTTTTTATGTGGTGCTGAGGATTGAACCCAGTGCCTAATGTATCCTAGGTGAGTACTCTACCACTGAGCCACAACCCCAGCCCCCAAGTTCATTTTTACGTCTTTCACAGTCCTCCAGTAGGCTAGCGTGGGTATATATGGCTGTGGTAGAGGTCCAAGAGAGGAAGCAGAACATGTAAGAAGTTTTTTTCTAAGTCTGTGTTTATAACAAGATTTCTACTATCCTGTTAGTTAAAGCAAGTCACATGGCCAGACAGTGTGCAAGGGTACCATGAAAAGTGGATACAGAGATAAATGAAAAACTGGGGTCATTAATGAAATATGTCATAAAAATTGCGACTAAAAATCTGGAGGTGGTATATGCCTGTAGCCTAATCTACTTGGGAGGATGAGGAAGGAGGGTTGCTGCTTGAGCCCAGGAGTTCAAGGTCAGCCTGGACAACATAGTAAAACCTAATTTTGAAGGGAGAAAGGAAGGAATGAAGGAAGAAGGAAAGAAGGATGAAAGGAAGGAGAGACCAAGAAAGAGAAAAATAATTAAGAAATGACAATAGAAAGGAAGAAATAAACTAAAAGAGAAAGAAAAATTGGAAAGGGCAAAAGAAAGAAAACATTTACATTTGTTTAGATATAATTTACTTGGAAAAAAATCTATTAGCTAAGTCAAAATAATGACAAACTGGAAAAAATTCCGAAAACTGATACCGCTGACAAAGATGTGATATCTTTAATTATACAACAAGGTTCTAGACATCAAAGAAAGGCCAACAATCCAACAGAAAAAGGAGAGATGATAAAAAGTTAATTCATAGTAAAAGATATAAAGATAATCCTTATACAAATGGAAACATATTCAACTTTACTCATAATAAGAGAAATACAAGTTAAAACTACACTGAGATACCATTTCTCACTTATCACATTGTCAAAAACCTCAGTCTAACAATATACCTCGCTGCTTGTAAGGCTGTGGTGAAACAGATACACCCACACATTGCTGGTAGAAATGCAAAAGGATACACCACCTATGGAGTTCAAGTTTAGCAATATCTATTAAAATTATAAATGTAATTTTGGGGATTTATCCTATGGAAATATCTGCATATGTATGCGATATCTATTCACTGTAATACCAAAAACTAAAAACACCCCAACCATGTATCAGTCAGGAACCACAGTCATTAAATAAGAGTGTACATCCACATAATTTAAGACTCTAAGGCAGTCATCTATGTACTGTTATAAGTGGCTTTCAAAATATTGAAAATGCTCTAATGCTCTGATGTGGAAAAACCTCCAGGTGTATTATTAAGTGAAAAGGCAACATATATAACCATATGGAGAGTATGGTACTTTGTGTAAGGGGGTGGTAGAATATACATTTATAGTGTTTGTAACTGCAGAAAGAAACATTGGAAAGAGAAAACAAATGAACAAAACTGATACCAAAGGGTGTTTTTTTTGGGGGGGGGGGCGGTCAACTGAGTGAAATGTTTCAAAGCACAACTTTATTTTTAATAGCATTCTTTATTGTTTAGACAAAAGCTAATTTTGGCTTCACCATTTATTTATTGCTAAAATAAATTCAAAGCAAGTATGCAGTTTCTTTTATACTAGAGCAAACCAGGAAATCAAGACACAATTACCATCATCAAATCTTTTTTTTTTTTTTTTAATACTGGGGAATGAACCTAGGGTGGCTTAAGCATTGAGCCACATCCCCAATCCTTCCTTTTGATCTTTTATTTTGAGAGGCAGTCTCGCTAAATACCTAGGGCTTCACTAATTTGCTGAGACAGGTCTCGAATTTACAATCCTCCTGCCTCAGCCTTCTGAGCCACTGGGATTATAAGCATGTGTCACCATACCTGGCTCTCCCATCATCTTCCATCTCTACCATCATCTTCTAGACAACAACATGTCCATAAGTTTGGCCTGAAGAAACTCAGATTCTACCAGTTTTTTGAGGCATTCCATATTTAATTAGTGTAGGCACTGCAAATATTTTCAATTGGTTTCTGAAATCATCATTTGGATCTCTCCAGTAAGATTTTTCTCTTGGCAGTGGGTGAAAATACATCCTTCACTAATATGCTTCAGCCCCTCTTGAACAACTGGTTTAGCCTGCACACAGTAGGGATACTAGCTTTTCCCTTCAGGGTCCTTAGTACTGGTAAAGTAGGAGAAAATGGTCTTGTCTGTTGTGCTGCTTCAAAGCCTGATTGAATTCCTCAAAACGCAACATGCTCACTTCCTTGTAGGTAGACATGAGTACTGTGCATTGCATGGTGCTGGAAGAGCCTTCTCTCAAAGCATAATTTTAAAATACTTTAATATTCAGTCCAGTTACTCAGGAGGCTGAGGCAGAAAGTTCACAAGTTTGAGGTCAGCCTGGGCAGTTTAGCAAGACCTGTCTCAAAATTAAAAAAAAAAAATTGAAAACAGGAATGGGGATGTAGCTTAGTAGTAAAGTGCTCCTGAGTTCAAACTTCAGTACCTAAATAAATAAATATTGAATAGTTTTGATACTGAAAATATATGTATATTAGCTATAGAAAATATATAAAAACAAAACACAATAGTAACCAAAACTCTAAAGAAAATATAAATTAATATAAAATAATTCTAAAGAGAAAACCTTAAACTTACAGAATATAGAAGAAGACATGCTGAACCAATTAGGAGATATTCCATGCTCGTGGATGGAATCAGTTAATATTACAATGCTGTCAACTTCCCCAAATTAATTTATAAATTCAGTGTGATCCCCATCAAAATCTCACTTGCATTTTTTAAGACCTTGATAGATTTGATTTAAAACTTATGTGATGATATAATGAAGATAATCTTAAAAGAAGACTAAAGAGGAAAAAAACACCCTATCAGATGTTAAGATACATTATAAAACATTAAAACCAATGTGGCATTAGTGCAAGACTAGACATCGACACACTTATACATATCATAATATGGATATGATAAAGTTGGCATGGCAAATCAATGGGAAAAGGAGGAATTTTTAGTATTTGATGATGGAAAATCTGGCTTATTTTTTTTTTAAAAAAACTATCTTCACCTATCACCACTTGTAAGAATGAATTCTAGCTGGGTGTGGTGGTGCATGCCTGTAATCCCAATAGCTTCGAAGGCTGAGGCAGTAGGATCAAGAGTTCAAAGCCAGCCTCAGCAACGGCTAGGCACTAAGAAACTCAGTGATACCTTGTATCTAAATAAAATATAAAAATAAGGATGGGGATGTGGCTCAGTGGTTGAGTGCCCCTGAGTTCAATCCCTGGTACAAAAAATAAATAAGTAAAAAAAGAATGGATTATGGATTCTAGATGGATTAAGACCTATATTTGAAAGGTGATACTATGAAATTAATGGAAAAAAAGGAGGAGAATATCTTTTTGAGTTAGGAAGGGTAAGTACTTTAAAAATAAAATCCCCAGGGCTGGTTATATGGCTCAGTAGTAGAGTGCTTGCCTAGCATGTGCAAGGCACTGGGTTCAATCTCCAGCACCAAATAAATAAATAAATAAAATCTCTAAACCTCAAACTACAAAGTGAAACTTGTAATCCCAGCTACTAAGGAAGCTCAACAGAAAGACTGTAAATTCAAGGCCAGACTAGACAATTTAGTGAGACCTGTCTCAAACTAAAAATTAAAAAAGCACTGGAGACATAGCTCAGTGGTTAAACACCCCTGGAGTCAATGCCCAGTACTGTAAAAGCAAGTAAGCAAACAGCCAAACAAAACAAAAGAAAAAGCCCACAAAGGGGAAAAAAAACTGATGAATTTTATTTCATCAAAATTAACAATTTCTGTTCAAAGAAGTCTAACATTTTCGAAGTTACAACAGAATATTTACTATGTCTGAATCTGACTAATAGCTAGACTCTGTTAGAAACTCCAGTAAATCAAAATAAAATCCATAGGAAAGATAGGAACTTCAACATAAAATATGAGCTATTAAGCAAGCAATTTACAGAACAGGTGTTTAACACACATATGAAAGGATGCTAAAAATGCATTAGTATACAAAGAAATATAAGCTAAACCAAAATACTGAGTCACACCTGTTAGACTGGCAAATACTAGAAGGCTGGAAAACATCAAATCTTAATGAGGATGCAGGCATATAGAAATCCTTATATGTGGTCAAAGTATGGGACTGGTACAGTCATCCTGGAGAACCATTTAGAAGAACTGGTGTCCAATGTGAAACTAAATATATATGTACACTTTAGGATACAATCGTTCTGCTCTTGGGTGTATGTTCCAGAACAAATTCTCTCTTGACACAGTGACATTCACCTGTAATCCCAGCTATTTATGAGGGTGAGGCAGGAGTATTCCAAGTTCAAGGCCACCCTTGTCAACACAGTGAGTCCTTGTCTCAAAACAAAATGAAAAAAAAAAAAAAGGAGAGGGGATTTGGGATGCAGTTTAGTGGTAGAGTGTTTGTCTAGTATGTATTAGGTCCTAGGCTCAAGTAAGCAAACAGACAAAAGAAAAAAATCCTTATTGCAAAACAAATCCTTATACAGGTCAATAAGGGGACACGTATAAGGATGTTCACTGAAGTATTATTTGTACCATTGGGGAGCTAGAGACAATCATGCTGTCCATTGAATATTTAGAGGAAATGCAGCAAAAGCGCCCTAGTTACCATGAGGAGGTAGAAGCAAGGGATTAGAAGTATACATAAAAACAGAAGAATGGATGAAAAAAGCAACAGAATGAGATATAATTACTTAAAATAAAATATACAAACACAAAGCATCATCAAGGAACAACTTGATATTATGTGCCTCCTGAGGTGATACAATATGAAATAAAGGATATTTTCTATGTACTCCTCTTGCTGAAAACATTTAATCTGAATCTAACCATATTGAAAGAAAGCATGATCCCAGAATGTGGGACATTATACATAATAATGAGCCTGCAAGATAATCTCAACGTGAAGCCAGCTTGAGCAACTCAGTGAGACCCTGTTTCACAATGCAATAAAAATGATTGGGGATGTAGTTTGTGGTAGAGAGCACTTGCATAGAGTGTGTAAGGCCCTGGGTTAAATTCCCATATTGAAGAAAAAGGAAAGGAAAAGTACAATTATCCTGGACTCCTCAAAAAATATCAATGTCATTTGAAACACACAAAAAATATAGGGAGGAGAAAGCCAGGTGTGGTAGCACATGCCTGTAATCCCAGCAGTTTATGAGGCTGAGGCAGGAGGATCACAAATTTGAAGTCAGCCTCAACAGCTTTAGCAAGATCCTCAGCAATTTGGTGAGACCTTGTCTCAAAATAAAAAATAAAAAGGGCTGAAGATGTAGCTCAATAGTAAAATGCCCATGAGTTCAATCCCCAGTATACTCCCTGAAATAGGGGGGAGGTACAATAAAAAACCCACAAAGATATAGGGGTCTGAGCTAAACTCTGAGCCCTTGGCTATATTTGATATTACTGAATAACTGCTAAATTTTCTTAAGTATGATAGTGGTATTGTGATTATGTAGAATATTTGGCAAAATAGTAAGGGCACATGGATTTTCATTATACTTTTCTTCTAACTGTCCTGAATTTTGAAAAATTAAAAATTTGAGGAAATATATGCATCTAAAACAATACATCTATTGCAAGGTGGCAAATGTAAATATATGCATAAAATATCTTAGATTGACTGTGTATAGGAGGGAAATGAAAGTGGGAAGTAGAGATGAAAGTCATTTTAAGTAAAAACAGAAACCTTTCATTAAAATAATACATATTCATCATATAAATGGAAAACACAGAAAAGCACAAGGAAGAAAATTAAATTCACTGATAATCTCATTTTCTCCATCAGTAGTTCTCAAAATGTGGTACCTAGACTAGCAACAATAACAGCTTCTTTGTCGTCATCGTCGTCGTCGTCATCATCATCATCATCATCATCATCATCATCATCACTACCACCATGCTTGGGAATTGTTAGAAACGCAAATTCCTGGGTCCTAAACCCCCTAAACCAGACTTACTGAACCAAAACTCTGGGTGTGGGGCCCAGTAATCAGTAATCCAGTGATTCTGATTCTAGCCAAAGTTAGAGAAATAGTGATCTAGATTCAAACTATTATTAATACTTTGTTGTAGATCCTTTGAGTCATTTGAAAAAATATTATTTGAGGCATTCAAATATGTATAGAGAATAATGCAACACACACCCATGTACCTACTACTCAGCTCAGAAGATAAAATATTAGACAAAACAATTGAAGTCTCCTGTGCATCTCTCTCTCTTTCTGTTCCTATTTTCTTCTCCAGAAATAATCACCATTCTGTTTTTGGTATTTCTATTTTAAAAATATGTTTCAACAACTTGGGAGACTGAGGCATGAGAACTGCAAGTTTGAGGTCAGCCGGGGCAACTTAGTGAGACCATGCCTCAAAACAGAAAATAAGGTCTAGGGATGTAGTTCAGTGGTAGAGTACCTCTTGTTCAATCCCCTGTACCCCCCCCAAATATGTGTCTACATAATCTATAAACAGCATAGTACATTATTTGAGATTTAAAACTCTATGTAAAGTAGTTTCATACTTTGTGTATTCTTCTGCAACTTGTATTTATCTTGGCATTATTTTTGAAATTTATCTGGGTTCATGCACGCAACTCTTACTCATTCTTTGTGTGTGTGTATGTATTTTTTTGAGACAGATTCTTTCTCTGTTGCCTATGCTGGCCTGGAATTGGTGATCCTCCTGCCTCAACATGATTCATTCATTTTCAATGTTGTATAGTATTGTGTTGTATGGCTATAGTACAATTTCTTATTCATTCTCCTATTGGTGACATTCAAATTTTTTTTCTCCACTACAACAGTTCTGCAAAGATTACTCTTGCACATGCCTTCTTGAGCATATGTATAAGAATTTCTTCAGGATTTAACGTGTAGGGGAGATCTTCTACCTATCTCCAACAGGAGAACTGTTGGATCCCAGAGCCATCTTCAACTATTCACGCAATTTGTAATTGTTTTCTGAAGCAATAGTACCAATTTTTATTCCTATCAAAGATTTGATTACATTTGTTCTCTACTGCATTTTCTGTGTACTAAGGATTTTGTTTAAAAAGTCCTTCCCCAAATCAGGTACAGTAATGCAGGCCTATAATCACAGCTACTCAGGAGGCTGAAGCAGGAGGACCTATAAATCTGAGGTCAGCTTAGGCAACTTGGTGAGAACTTGGGTCAAAATAAAAATAAAAAGGGTTAGTGGTATTGCTCAGTAGTAGAGTGCCCCTGGGCTCCATTTCTAGTACCACTCCCCTAAAAAAACCCTTCCCCAGTTAAAGGCCACAAAGGTATTTTCCTGCACATTTTATATTAGCTTTATAGTTTTACCTTCTTATTTGCAGTCCACCTTCTTATGTAGAATAAGTAGAGATCTAGGTTTTTTTTTTTTGTGTGTGTGTGTGTGTGAGAGAGTTAAATTTCCCAATGCTATCCATTAAATTGTTCATTTTCCAATGATTAGAGATATAGGCTTTAAACTCACCCGTTTTGTCAAATTTGCTGAAACCAACCTTGTACCCATTTTGTGCTAGGTATGCTTGAGAACTGGAAGACATATGGTCCCTAATCTCAAGGAGTTCACATAAACAACTACAGTACAATATTCAGTGAGGTGTTAGGTTAACAGTTATATACAAAGTGCTCGGGGTTTTACTCAACTGTGAAAGTTCATAGCAACTTCACAGAAGTGATTAAGGTCTTTCAAAAAACTGAATTTGCAAATGCGGGAGAAATGTGAAGGTGGCCAGGGCTAGTTTGGTGTCCAAAGGAATTTTTATGCCTCTATGGGGAGAGGTTGGTTATAACTCTTTCCTGGCTATAGGGCTAGGGAGTGAGATTAGCATGTGCTAAGGGGTAGGAGGGCTGAGGAAGTCATTTTCAGCAGATGTGTTTAAAGTGGAGGAATATACCCTCCGGGTAAAGCCCCACCTGCCCTTTGCCCCCTCCGGAGGTCTAGATTAGAGGAAGAGGAGGGGCTGGAATTAGATTACCAAGGAAAAGCCATTTCAGACTATTTACTGTTTTTAGGGGTATACCCACTCTCCAACCACGTCAGGTGCTCCTCGAAATGGTTTCTGGAAAAAAAAAAACAACAAAAAAAACCTTACTTGGTCCCACTTCAGAGACACAAATTCATTCCTTCTGCAAACGCTGCTCCGCAATTCAGGGAAGGAGGGAGGAGGGTCAGCATATGGGTGGGAGAAGCTCCCAAGTTATTCCTGGCTCCTTCTCGGGCAGAGCCTGGCCACGGATGTGAGCTTCTGCAGAAGGTTCTGGGAGTGGCTGCCTCAGGGTTCATCTGGAGCCCTGTGAACTGGGAAGGTTGTTGGGAATTGCTAACCCAATTCATTTCAGGTGGGAAATTCTCGGCTAGACATGTGACCCAGGCGGCCATTTTCTCATACCCTGCCGGTCGCCATCTTCCAGGCAGACAAAGAACCCCCTCCCCTGCCTACATCCGAGGCAGGCTGAGTTATTTCCTGACCACTAAGATTTGGGAACATGCTGATTTAATCCTAGAGAGTGTCCGGTATACAAGATTCTGTCTTACAAGTAGGTTACATGACCGTAGGAGGAAATCCGATGATTCCCCTTACCATTTCCCCGCCCCCTTCCCCACCCCCGCTATTTCTTAACCTACGAGACAGTCAGGAGGCGGGGCCGGCGTGGGGGCGGGGAAGGCACCGGAAGGTGAGAGTAGATAATTTGAGACCCCGCCTCTGATGAGGACGCGCAGCGGGCAGAGCCGAGCTCGCGACGGAATCACGCCTCGCGAGGCTGAGATCCGGAAGTCGGAACCTAGCCGTACAAGCGCATGTCCTCCGTCCTGGTAGTTGTGCTACCCTCTCCTCTGTGATCCCCGCCGGAAGTGTAGGTAAGAGACTCTTCTCCTCTTTTCTCTTGGTGAGCGCTCACCCAGCCGGCAGCGCCATAAGGATCGACTATTTGAGGTGAAACCAGAGATGCCTGCCAGCTTGGAATAGAGAGGTAAACGGCTGGCTCTCTTCCAGAGTAGAAAGGCCCGGAAGGAGGACAGGGATAGTTCCGCACGTGGACATGCGCCAAACTGAATTCTCGCGGGGTTGAGGCTTTGCTCCACCCCATCTAGAAAGGTGTAGACCCCGGACGCACTGCCGAGAGGCACAGACCTCACTTGTATGGAAAATCGTTGATGGCCCTCCGCCCCTCGGGATAGTGAGACTCTGTTTCGCATTACTCCCTTAGGTGTTAGGTGGATATCAACCCGCCAAAGGTGTGGCGACATCGTCCCCACCATATAGGGACACAGTGGCCAATACAGGGCTGAGTGGCATAGACCTCTCCTGGTTTAAGACACAGATCCTAATTGAGGCACCTCATCCCCCAGGACAGGCTTTGATGTATCTACCAACCATTATTTCTGAGCTGAGAAACATGTGAAGCGTTAGCGAATCTCTTTTCCTGATGTAGACCCAGTGACCCACGCAAGTCTCCACTTCTGCTGAGTAACAAAAGCCCCGCCCCCACTGCACTGCTGCAGAGCTGATAAGATCACCCCTTCCTGGAGTGGTTAGAGGCACAGGCCTCAGCAAAAGGAGAACCTTGCAAATTACTCCTCCTTCCTGTCCTAGAAGGAGTCCTAATTGTGGAGAATTAAACCCAACCTCTGCACCATATAGTAGCGCTGATTTACTGTATTTGTAAAGGCCCATCCCAAAGTGCCTCACAGCAAATATGAACGGATGTTAATATATGAGGAGGTCGTCAGTGGAGCCCCTCGAGGAATCCCCAGCTAGGAAGACTCAGATTTTTATCCTCTCCTTGTGAAATAGATACAGAGACCTCCTTCCAAGTACTTATAATTAAATGTAGCCAAGGGAGAGACCTCACTAGAGCAGAGGTGCAGTTCCCCCACCCTGTAATGGTAAGAGGTAGCAAAATCACCAATCACCCTATAGTGCAGTGCACATAGGCTTCCTCCTCCTTATCCAAGGTACAGGAACTCAGATTCATTTCTCCTCACCCAGGGTAAAATAACAAGACACCCTCTATCTGTCAATATATGAAGAGATAGATCCACATAAAAGTTCCACCATCCATGGAAGGTTTCAGAACAGCCCCCTGCAGGCAAGGTGTATATCCTACTCATTCAAAGCTGAACATTTTCCCTCTATTAGTTTGGTACTGACGTCATCTCATGGTGAAATCAGGCATATCAGTGCTGCCCCATAGGCCTTTCCAGTGTAGAAAGACCTAGAACCCCCTCCCCTCTCTTCCTAATAATTTGGAGATACATTCAATTGTACTTCTCTCCCATGTACCAGAAGTGCATTCAGCCACTGTTGGTTTCACATTTCTCTGCACCCCAGAGTAGAGGGACAGATGACAGCTCCCCTGAATTGACAAGGTGTACACCCTAGTCACACATGCAGGCACAGATTTCCCTGCTCTAAAATTTTGCACTGACCTCATTCTCATGGACACATAGGTAAGAGGCCTCTTTTCCTCAGGGTAGACTCCTGGAATCTATCCCCACCATTACTTCAACCAGGGTAGATGAGGGACAGGGCTTCCTTCTTGGGAAAAGAAATATCACCCCAATTCATGAAAAAAACAGACATGCCTGCTCCTCTCCCCTCAGTGTGAAGGGGTTTACTCTAGTTCCTTATTTAGGGTATAATATTACAAAATGGAGGAATAGGATCAAGGACCCCATTCAATCCATTGAGATATCAGCTCCACTCAGGAAAAGGGTCTCAGATATACCCCTCCCTTTGGATAATGTGACACTGTGTGTACTCAGCCATATTAGAACCTAGTTCTAGGATAGCCCCTTCTCCCAGCATCTATAGTTAGGTCTTTTTAATCATGTTCTCTGACATTTCATTTTACTTTTAGGGGGCTTGGGGCATTGTGGTTCCCAGGTCTGTATAAATTGCTTCTTCTCCCATTCTAATAGGAAAAAAGTGGGCATATTTGGAATTACCCATTTTCAAGCTGGACTGATACATCATGATGAAGCACAGACACAGTGAGTTTTTTTTAATTAACCCCTCCCAATCTTATGCTTTTAGTGAATATTCATATAATTTCATAGTGACTTTTAAAAATTGCTCGGTATTTTCCAGATCATTCAGAATGTGTGTAAAATGTGGTATAATGGCTGCCCTCCTGACTTCCTTGTAAGAAATGCTTCCCTTATCTACCATTCCCTTTTTACAGGTGAGAAAACTGAGGTTCAGCCAAGTTTAGTGACTTGATCTTAGGTGAATGGCAGTAAATACTATATGGCACTGCCTAATATGCCTAATATTTTTCTTTATGAGTTATACCTTTAAGTTGGTACCATAAGTTGTACCAGTGTTAAGAGCATAGACTCTGGAGCTAGACTGGGTTTGAATCTCAGCTTTCTCACTAATTCTGTGACTGTGGGCAAGTTACTTAACTATATTCTCCATATCTACAAAATAGAAGTAATTAATTATGGCATCTACCTAATTGCAATTATTGTGAGGATTTTTATTTAATTTTATTTTTTGAGACGGGATCTTGCCATGTTACCTAGCTCGCCTCAAACTTCTAGGCTCAAGTGATCCTCCTGCCTCATCCTCCCAAGTAGCTGGAAGCTTAGCATAGTGGCATATGCTTGTAATCCCAGTGACTCAGGAGGTGACTCAGTGGTTAAGTGCCCTTGGGTTCAATCCCTAGTACCAAATATAAATAAATAAATAAGCAAATAGATAAATAAAATTTAGTCTTTTTGTTTCTCTTTGGAATCTGGCCTTTCAGAGAATGCATATACTATGCTACCCACAAATTGTTGTATGGCTTCTCCTGACCTTTGGATTTTTCTTTTTATTTTGTTGGTACTGGGGATTGAACTCAGGGGCACTTAAACACTGAGCTATATCCCCAGTCCTTTTTTTGTATTTTTTATTTTGAGATAAGAGTCTTGCTAAATTGCTGAGATTGGCCTTAAATTTGCAGTCTTCCTGCCTCAGCCTCCCCAGCTGATGGGATTACAGGTGTGTGCCACCACACCTGCCTAGGGTTTTTCTTAACTCTAAAATAAGACATGTGGACAAATTGTTATTCTTTGTGCCTTAGGACTTTCTGCCTCCCCTCCCCTCACTCTTCAACTGAGTAACTATTGATTTTCAGATTTCAGCTTATGCATTACTTCCTCTGGGAATCCCTCTCTGATAACTTCCTTCCTTGGTTTCTACTCTGTGCATCCAAAGAAACTGGGCCTATTGACCAGGGTTGTCTCCACCACTGTACTGTTGACTTCTCATCCTTTTCTGATTCATCATTGTGTCGCAAGGGCCTGGCATGATGAGGCATAGTTTGTATAACATAGTGTATGCCAGGAAGTAGAGTGACTCAGTTTGTAGTGCTCATTCAGTTCCCTCTCCTACCATGATGTATGAAGTCTAGAAGGAGAAGACAAATATGTCACACAGACTCCTGCATAAAAGAGAAGAAAAGGACTTTTGGACAAGTACACTTCTGGGCTTCGCTGCCTTTATCTTGCTATGGTCCACAAAGAAAATGACAACATTTGGATAACACACTTGGTGGACTGGACAAGAATTGTGCAACCATTGTACAGTCTATTGATCCTATGCACCAGTGGTTCTCTATTCTGTGTGAATCATGGCCCTGCCTATGTAGAGCTTGGTGGAAAAAACAAATTTGAATATATTTTCTTTATAAGATAATAAAAATTTTATCAAAAAATTACTTTTAATATCAAGAACAAATAATATTTATAAGTAGCACAAGAATAGTGAACAAAATTAATTATTCTTTATTTAGCAACATCTACTACCAGATAATTAAAATACTGATAATGATGAACAAGACAATAATTAGGTGGTTGCAATAAAGTCATATTTTATAAAATATGTACATGTAGAAATCTAGGCAGTTTAAAAAATGAGGAAATATTGTATGGAAAAATTATTTGGAACAAGAATGTTGTATGAAAAGACCATTAGACGGAAAGATTTTCAAGATTTGTTAAGTTGGAAAAAAAAGCAACTTGTTGATAGAATAGAGTGTTAGCTTTTTTTTAAAAAAAATTAACCACTGTTAAATTATTTTTTTTAAAGTTTTAAAATTGTCAATGGGTCTTTATTTTATTTATTTCTGTGTGGTGCTGAGAATTGAACCCACTGCCTCACACATGTGAGGCAAGCACTCTGTTGCTGAGCTATAATCCCAGCCCCACAGTGTTACCTTTTATGGGAGAAAATAGAAATAAGAATATATGTGTATATTTGCATAAAGAAACTGAACAATGCCCAGTAAGATGGTTTCTTGTGACAGTGAAGGGACTGTAATGGATAGGAGCAAATGTGGGAGAGAAGTCTTTTAAATACATTTTTATTTTTGTGTTGCTGGGGATTGAACCCAGGACTTCATATATGCTAAGCAAATGCTCTACCACTGAGACATACCCCTTATCTGAAAATATACTTTTGATTTTGGAGCTATGTGACTATTGTTAAAAATAAAGAATGATGGGCTGGGATATAGCATGGTGATAGAATGCTTGCCTAACATTCATGATTCCCTGGGTTTGATTTCCCAGCTCCAGAGAGAAAGAAAGAAAGAAGAAAAATAAAGCTATAAAACTACATTAAATGGTAAAAGTTAAATTGAGTATAAAAACTTTTTATAGCGCACACAAAACAGGATTTTCATTGGTAAATTGCAACTAAAATTACCAGACTAACTGGGATGATTACTGGGAAAAATGAGGGGGAGGTGCTGTGTTCTGAACTGGGCATACATAGTTAGGACCCAAATAATAACAATAATGATTAAATCTGGAAAGGTAATTGAGGAATCCTATAAGGAGTGTTCAAATACATTTTTTCCCCTCTGGTACTTGGGATTGAACCCAGGGGTGCTCTGCCAATTAGCTACATCCCTGGCCATTTTTATTTTTTATTTTGAGATAGGGTCTTGCTAAGTTGTCATGTCAAGGCTGGCCTAAACTTGTGATCCTCTGCTTCAGCAGCCTGAGTGACTGGGATTACATTCTTTTGGTGGAATTACATATCAAATCCAGGGTCTTATGTTTGGTAAGCAGGTGTACTCCTGCTGAGCTACATCCCTAACTCAAATATAATTTTTTTGTAATACTTGAGATTGAACCCAGAGAGTCTATACCACTGAGCCACATCCCAGCTTTTTTTTTTTTCTTTTTTAAATTTTGAGACAGGATCTCACTAAGTTGCCCAGTCTGGCCTTGAACTTAAAATCCTCCTGCCTCAGCCTCTGGAGTAGTTGGGATTACTGGCGTGTACCACCATACACCATGAAATAAAATCATTTTTATTTTATTTTTTCTCTCTACATTTATTATTTTTATTATAGGGGTACATAATTATGGGATTTGTTTTTACAAATTTATACATTGACACAATGTAACAATGACTCGAACAAGCTCCCCTCCTCCTTCCTCTCCTTGCTCCCCTCCCTCCCCTCCTCACTCCCCTCCTCCTATCCCCCTGGTCCCTTTCCTCTACTGATATCCCTTAGATTTTCATGAGACCCTTGCTCCCCTCCCAGTGCAATTTTTTTTACATCCATCCATCCATCTGTCTGTTTATCTATCTATCTATTTATTTATTTTATGTGGTGCTGAGGATCGAACCAAGGGCCTTGCATGTGCTAGCCAAGCGCTCTACTGCTGAGCTACAACCCCAGCCCCTCCCAATACATGTTTGAGTAGGTACATGTTTGAGTGGTTATTTAAAGGGGAAGTATAAACACACACACACACACACACACACACACACACACACACAGCATTGAACCTGGGATGCTTTTTGCACACTGAACTGCATTCCAAGTTTCCGATTTTGAGACAGGTTTTTAATATGTTGCTGAGGGTCTCACCAAGTTGCCGATACTGGCCACAAGCTTGAGATCTTCCTGCCTAAATCCTGTCCCCAGTCACCGAGATTACAGTTGTGCACCACTGTGCCTGGCAAAAGGGGAGTGTTTCATTACACGACCATCAGTTTTATTGGTACAGATGTATAATGTTGACAGGTTGTTCAACACACTGGCAAATATATCCCAGTGAGGTGATAGAAGGGCAAGGGAACTGAGGCTTTGTGTGAGAGCATGATTATACTGATAGAATGTGGAATGTTAGTTGGACAGAGGTGGGGGTGACTGAAGAATAAAGAGCTAAACAGATGGTTCATTTCTGTAGAAAGTTATATGAATTTGAAGATAGGAGAGAGGGATATCTGTGACTGCTTGTAGAAGTCTGAGCGATTATAGGTGATGCCTCTATAGGTATAATCAAATGGATGGGTGGTGAGTGACTGAGATGGAGTGGAGATACCTAGAGGTGAGGATGTCAAGGAAATGGGAAACCCCAGGTTATTGGAATAGTTACTCAGTCATCTTCAAAGTTATCCAGGTTGATGGTGATACAGATTGGGTTGAAAGTAAAGCAGTGATCCAGGTACTTTAATAAATCAGGAAAAGTGACATTTAGGTGACAGATACTGCAGCAATGTGGGGTCCTCAAAGAGCAGGGTTTAATCCTACTTTTTTCTTTTCCTTTTTAACAAGAAGTAGTAGTTACAGACTGACAATTGTAAGTCTGGAAGATAGATCTTTTACCTACTGGCCACAAGATAACAGTGTTCCAGACAGAAGCACCACTTTTTGAGAGGCCTGCAAGTGAAGCATTGTTATTGGGAAAGTGAAGTCTCAAGGCAGGAGGCTGAGGAATGTTCCCAAGGACAGGTTGAAGAATTAGGGTAGTGTTGATCACCTCCATGGGATTTTTACTCAATAATTTCCATCTGTCTAACTTCCCTGGAAACTGAGTGTCTGTGCTGGCTGGATACAGGCACACAATGAAAGAAAATACATCACACTGAAAAGAGAAAAGCATCTGCTTCAGAGGGAAGAAGTTAAGGAAGGAACAGTGAAGAGGAAAAGAGAGCCGTGCTGTCTCATCACTCCCAGTACTGCAGCACTCATGAGCCTCTGTATATTGGTTTATTTTTATTATAGTGATACATAATGATGTTTTTATATTGAATCATGTGGTGTTTGATGACAGGGTAGAGGGAGAATGGGATAGATGAAGTCAGTGCAAAGGTGGGTGTACAGGGTATAGGGGAAGTATAGGTACCTAGAGCGTGGGAAATGAGGGATGAGAGATGAATGAATGGAGAGATCAGTTTTAGAATATCCATGTGAGAGTTGGTGGGTTTTGGCCTAGATGTTGGATATAGACATTGAGGCTCAGAGATTTTTTTTTTTTTAAAAAAAAAAAATCTTCAGCCTGGTGCATTGGTGTACATTTATAGTCCCAGCTCCTTGGGAAGATTGCTTTAGTTAGGGTTTGAGACCAGCCTGGGCAACATAGCAGACACTTCATCTCAAAAACAAGCAAATAGAAACAAAATTGTTCAGGGTCATATAGCTATGTAGTTGGTGAGCCAGAATAAGTACTGCCATCTGCCAGCTGCAATATGGTGGCTGTTTTCTTTCTGAAGCTGTTGATAAACCGATATACAGAGGCTCCTGCGAGTGCTGCAGTAGTGGGAGTGATGAGATGGCACTCCTCCCCTCTTCTCTTCAATGTTCCCCCTTCACTTCTTCCCTCTGAAGCAGATGCTTTTCTCTTTTCAGTGTGATGTATTTTCTTTCATTGTGTGCCTGTATCCAGCCAGCACCGGCACTCAGTTTCCAGGGAAGTTAGACAGATGGAAATTATTGAGTAAAATGGCCAGACCTGGTTCATTCTAATCCTCACATTCTTTTTTGTTGCAACATGAGTACTTTGTAAGAAAAGGAGACATGGTTTCTGTTTTTGTTGTATATGTTTTTTTTTAATAGGGAAATTCAACACATATTCATTATGGTAACTAAATTATCTGGTCCAATTTCTACGTATTTTTGATCAAATTTCTACTATTTTGTTTTTATTGTTGATTTCCTCTTATTGCTTTATTTGTTTATGTTTTGCTCAATTGATAAAGTTTTAAAATAATCCTTCACCATCAAATTATACAGCTTTTGCACAGTAATGAAAATGATTAGGAATGTGAAGAGAGAACCTACAGAATGGGAAACATTTTTGATAACTACTCTTCTGACAGAGGATTAAGTCTATAATATATATAAAGTAACTCAAAGAGCTTTACAACAAAAAATCAAATAACTAAAAATGGGCAAATGAATTAAACAGATACTTCTCAAGAGAAATAGTGATGGCCAACTATATATGAAAAAAATGTTCAACATCATTAGCAATTAAGGAAATGAAAATCAAAACTACACTTGAGATTTCATGTCATACCTGTCAGAATGGCAGTCATCAAGAATACAAATAATAATAAATGCTGGAGAGAATGTGGAGAAAAAGGAATACTTTTATGCTGTTGGTGGAATTGTAAATTACAGCCACTATGGAAATCAGTATGAGGTTCCTCCAAAGGCTAGGTATAGAACTGCCATATGACCCAGCTGTACCACTCCTCAATATTTATCCTGAGTAATTAAACTTATCATACTGTAGTGGTACATGCATATTCATGTTTAAATAGCTTAATTCACAATAGCCAAACTGTGGAACCAACTCAGGTGTCCAGTGGTTGAATGAATAAAGAAAATGTGATATATACACACAATGGAAGCAAAATAAGTCAAACTGAGAAGGTTAAGGGTTGAATGTTTTCTTTCATATGTGGAAGCTCAGAAAAATAGCAGCAAATCTCATGAAAATCAAAAAGAGATCAGTAGAGGAAAGGGATTAAAGGATGAGAGGTGGGAAAAAATAAATAATCCTACCTGAGTAATTAAAGTTATATTAGGAATTAACAAACATAATTAGGGCTGGGATGTGGGTCACTGGTAGAGTGCTTATCTAGCATGCATAAGGCACTGTGTTCAGTTTTCAGTATTGAAAAAAAGACAAAAGCATAATTAAAACTGTATTTCTCTATCATGTTATAAAGTTAAATAATAGCTTTTTTTTTGGTATTGAAGATTGAACTCAGAGGCACTCAACCACTGGGCCACATCCGCATTCCTATTTTGTATTTTATTTAGAGACAGGGTCTCACTGAGTTGCCTAGGCATCTTGCCATTGCTGAGGCTGGCTTTGAACTCGTGGTCCTCCTGCCTCATCCTCCCCAGCCATTGGGATTATAGGCATGTGCCACTGTGCCCAACAATAATAGCTGTTTGATACTATCTTACAGAGTGAAGCTTTTAGTGTGATTTCATATTTTTGCTTCTCTAAGCTAACCCCTAATTTTTATTTTTTTCAAGTAGTTTTACCAGAAGGGAAACAGATGGTAATCTTTGCATGTCTGAAAATGTCTTTAATTTTCACATACGAGTCATCTATTGGTCAGATAGAGGAATTTGATTTGATATACAGTCCATTTTCTCAGATCTTTGTACAAATTCAGCATCCCTAATCTAATATTCCAAAATCTGAAATGTATTTAGTGCTGACATAATGTAACAAGTGGAAAATTCCACGCTGAAATTTTGTTTCATACATGTTAATTTAAAAATATTGTATAAGAGTATTTTCAGGATATGTTGTAAGGTATATGTGAAACATAAATAAATTGCATGTTTAGATTTGTGTCCCATCCCCAAGATATTTTATATGTATATGTAAATATTCCAGAATCCAAAATTCTTATTTATTATTATTTTTTCAGTACTGAGGATTGAACCTGGGGGCAATTTACCACTGAACTATATCCCCAGCTTTTTTATTTTTTGACTCAGGGTCTCACTAAATTGTTAAGACTGGCCTAGAACCTGAGATCTGCCTTCCTCAGCCTTCCCAGTAGCTAGGATTACATGCCTGTGCCACCATGTCCAGCTCCAAAACACTTCTGATCCCTTTTATTTTGGATAAGGGATACTCAGCTTGCAATAACTGTTGCAGATTTGGGAATGCTGTCTACTTCTCTCTTATTTGTTACAGGCTCCTGTTTGGAAGCTTATATGATTTTTATCTTTAGCCATGGAGTTCAGAAATTTCATCTGAATATGCCTAGGATATGTTTATTTTTGTTTGTTTGTTGTTTTGTTTTTGATTAGTCCTTTTTAAAAAATTTTCTTTTGCCATGCTGGGGATTGAATCCAGGGCTTTACACGTGCTAAGCACATTCTTTGCTACTGAGCTACACTTCTACCCACCTTGTTGTAAATTTTATTTTATTTTTTGTGCTGTAGATTGAGCCCAGGGGGTCCTTTACTACTGAGCTATATTCCCAGCCATTTTTATTTATTATTTTGAGACAGGGTCTTAGTAATTTGCTGAGGCTACCTTCAAACTTGCAACCCTCCTGCCTCAGCCCCCTAAGTAACTTTGATTACAGGCATGCACTACCACACTTGGAAGCTTTTTTAAAGTATTTTTTAGTTGTTGATATACCTTTATTATTTATTTATTTATATGTGGTGCTGAGGATCAAATCCAGTGCCTCACAAATGCTAGGCAAGTGCTTTGCCACTGAGCCACAACCCCAGCCTCAGGATGCTTTTTAATCTTGATCCTCCATGTGCCTTTTCAATCTGGATCCTCAAGCCTGTTTTTGATTTAAGGAACTTTCATATATTATTTAAGAAAGCTATTGTGTCTCCTTTTGTACCTTTTTCTCTTCCATCTTCTTTTTTTTTTCATTATAATTTCCATTTCTTTTGGATTTTTTGTTTAAAGTAAGCTCTCTCGTGTTGTCCTCTAGCTTAATATTTTTTCTCCCACATTTCTTATTGGTGTGTTATAGTTATATATACTGATGGTATTTGTTGTTACATATTTGTGCATGCATACAATATACAATATAACTACATAATTTGATCAATATCACCCCCAGCACTTCTCCCTTCCTCCCCATTCCCCACCCCTTGGACCCTTTCCTCTATTGATCTCCCTTTGATTTTCATGCGATCCACCCACATCTTTCTTTTCCTTTTCCTTTCTAGCTTCCACATATGAGAGAAAATATGACCCTTAATTTTATGAGTTTGATTTATTTCACCTAACATAATGATCTCTAGTTCCATCTATTTTCCTGCAGATGTAATGATTTCGTTTTTCTTTATGGCTGAATAAAATCCCATTGTGTATATATACCATGTTTTCTTTATCTGTTCATCCATTGATGGAAACCTAGGTTGGTTCCATAGTTTGGCTATTGTGAGTTGTGCTGCTGTAATCATGGGTATGCTTGTATCACTATATTATGATGAATTTAATTCTTCAGGATAAATACTGAGGAGTGGTATAGATGGGTGGTTCTATGCCTAGCCTTTGGAGGAACCTCATACTGATTTTCATAGTGGTTATAATAATTTATAATCCGACTAACAGTATAAAAGTGTTCCTTTTTCTCCACATCCTTTCCAGCATTTATCATTATTTGTATTCTTGATGACTGCCATTCTGACAGGTGTGACATAAAATCTCAGTGTGTTTTTTTAAAAATAACTGTATTTATTTATTTATTTATGTGGTACGGAGGATCGAACTCAGTGCCTTACACATGCTAGACAAATGCCCTACCATTGAGCCACAACTTCAGCCTCTCAGTTTTGATTTTCATTTCCCTAATTGCTAATGATTTTGAATGTTTTTTCATATATTTATTGGCCATCTCTATTTCTTCTTTTGAGAAGTCTGTTTAATTCATTTGCCCATTTATTAATTGGGTTATTTGATTTTTTTGTTGTAAAGTTTTTGTGTTCTTTATATATTATAGATATTAATTGTCTGTCAGAAGAGTTATTCTAGGTTAATATTAATTTGATGGTTATTGATGTCCATTCTGTTTTCGACTACATCTATTACATTTCTATTCAATATCAACTTTTGGGAATCTTTTTTTCCCCCAAGACTTAGTCGTACACATTCAAGAAACTTCTCTAGTAACAAGTTCTCCAGTAACTATAGAAATGATCCCTTAAGTTTTAGGAATCTTTCTCACACAGTTCTTTTGAAGTGTCTTCTTGAACTTCCTTACAGATTTGCAGTAATATTTAAGTTCTGTTTCCTGTATTAACTCTGCTTCAGTGTGAACCACTCCATATGATAGTGGAGCCTGTTTTTTTTTGTATGTGGTAATCTCGAACTGCTCATACATTTGTATATATCTTGACCTTCCAGAACCTCCTCCCTCTCTAGGAATTCCTTTGACCCCCTTGAAAGTGGTGAGAATTAAGGGAAACCATTTTTCCCCAGGAGGCCAGCTGTGAAGGGGATGACAGATGGGACTTCTCTTTGAAGTTGGGGAAAGGCCTCTTAAGTTCCTAAGCCATGGTTTGAGAAGTGGTAGCTCTCTCTTTCTTGGATCCAAGGGAGGCAGCAGTTTAGTGAGTGGGTCAAGTCTCTTAAAGGCGATGGCCAGAGCAGAGCCAGCAGGAAGGGATAGTTCTCTCCTAACATGCTGAGGGCATTTTTGCAGGATTAGCCTGCTGGGCATCCTCAGATCACCTTACCTTGCTTCTTGCTCCCTGATCTCACCCTGACTCTGAAATTATTGAGGTGCCCCAAACAAGGAGATTGGCACTGGAGGCTTGTAGTCACAAGCACACATTTAGGTAACTACAGAATTCTTTGAAAATTTGTTTGAGTTTACATTGAAATAACTCTCAAAACATTATATCCTATATTTCTTTGATACTGTTGTTACTATCTGCATCTCTGTCTTATGCTGAATCTAGATAGACACAGTGTATGAGGATTTTTAGGTTTCAGGGTGGCCTGACCTTGATTAAATTGTGACCAAATTTGGATAGATGTATGATGATTCCTTCCTTTTTTCTTTTTTCCTTTTTTGCAGAAAATAAAAAGCCAAGTAAAGGTTCCAAAGGCTGTAAGAAGGTAAGTTGGCTCTACCATCATATGGGGTGGCTCACACTTAAGGTATGCCCATTATTGGAGATCAGTTCAGTAGATATTGGCTGACTCTGGACAGAGCACCACATTGGAATTAGTAGACCTGGCTTTTGGTGGCTGCAGCAGAGATTCAGCAGCATATATTAAGTTCCTACTATAAGCCATACATTGCTTTTTATGCTTGATTTACGTTGGTTGGGATTATTGTCATTCCCATTTTTTAAAATATATTTTTAGTTGTAGATAGGCAGAATACCTTTATTTTATTTATTTATTATTGTGTGGTGCTGGGGGTCTCACCCAGTGCCTCACATGTACTAGGCAAATGCTCTACCACTGAGCTACAACTCCATCTCACTCCCCATTTTTTAAAAGTGCTGAGGATTAAACTCAGGGCATCAGTTCATGCTGGGAAAGAGCAGCTGTGTTGCTAAGTTGTGTCCCCAGCCCTCACATCTGCTTTCTTTATTTATATTTTATGGTGTTGGGGATAGAACCCAGGACCTTGTGCCATGATAGGCAAGAGTTCTACCACTGAGCTATACTGCTACCCCAGTTCCATTTAAAAAAACTTTTAATATATTTTTTGTGGTACTGGGGATTGAAACCCAGGGACACTATATAACTGAGCCACATCCCAGCCCTTTCTTTTTAAAATATTTTTTAGTTGTAGGCAAACACAGTATATTTTATTTTTATGTGGTGCTGGGGATCAAACTCAGTGCCTCAAGCATGGTAGGCTAGCGCTCTACCTCTGAGGCACAACCCCAGCCCCCATCCCAGCTCTTTCTATTTTTTTTTTTTTTTTTGAGACAGGATCTTGCTAAATTGCTGAGGGTTTCTGTAAGTTGTTGGCCTCAAACTTGTTATCTTCTTGCTTTGGCTATCTGAGTAACTGGGATTACAGACATGAGCCACCATGCCTGACTACAAACTTTAAACCACCCTCCAGAATCATATTTAGGGTGGCTTTAAACAGAATGCTGAGTGCTGCCCCAAAGCTTCTTATTTAGTAGGTCTGGCATGGCATTTAATAATTTGTATTTCTACCAAGTCCCCTGGTGCTTCTGTGGTTGGCCCAGGGACCACATTTTGGGAACTACTTGTCTAGAAAGCTTTTCCCTTGGCCTTGGTAAACCTTTTTAGCTGCCCCTGCCTCCACCAGTTTCCTGGAGTTTTTAGTTAGTCCCTGCCTGGGTAAGTAAGGGAGGGTCTCTTCTCAGCCAAACAGGCAGTTCTCTAGGGATGAAGCCCTTTGGGCCTACTCCTTTCTTTCCCTCCAGAGCTACAGTCCTCTGAACAGGTTTAACCTCTGTGGGTGATTTCTTTGGGTTTATTTTCTGTTTGATTTTTTTTTCTTCTTCTTCTTGTGTGGCGACCAGCCTATAAAGCAAAATGGAAAGAAAGCAACTTCCAAAGTGCCCTCCGCTCCCCAGTTTGTTCATTGCAATGATCATGCCAGCCGGGAGGCAGAATTAAAGAAGAAGAGGGTGAGCCCTTCTTTACCTTGGGGGAGGGAGAGGGCCTGGTTTAAATGCTGGATCTGCAGAAGTGTTCAGTGGAAGGGTAGAGGTGAGAGATGTTAGGATTCTTGAGGCTGTTTGTGGATGGGGAAAGTGAGGGAGGGAAGTTACCTTGATATAGGATTTAGTTTTTCTGTTTGCTGACTTCCCCCTCATGTCCCCATCCATTACTCTCTGGCTTATATTCCCACTTCTCCATGGAAACCACCCCTGTTGGCTTCCCCATTGCCAACCTTCATGCCATATTCATTGATAGCGTTTTTCTCTCATCTTAGTAGAATTCTCAGCATTTGAGACCATGCTTTCCTTGAAGCATTCCCGATTTTGACTTTGACATACCACTCGCCTGAATGTTTCCTTCCTCTTGACCAACCTTTTGCATTTCTCTCTTGCTGCTCTTCTTCCTGCTTTTTTGTTTGCTTGCTTGCTTGTGTGATTTTTGAGACTGGATATCTATGTTGCCCAGAGTATCCTTGAAATCCTGGGATGAAGGGATCTACCTCCTTTATCCTCCTGAATAGCTGGGAATACAGGCCAGCACCATGGCATCCAGCTTTTTCTTCCAACTTTTAAAATGAGGTTGTATCCCAGGACCTTGTCCTTTTTTCTTGTCTGGTCTTAAGTGATTCCTCTCTGCTTATAATGCACTCTCTTAGCTTCGCATACCCTCTTTTTCTTACTTACTTACTTACTTACTTACTTACTTATTTATTTATTTATTTATTTGTGATACTGGGGATTGAACCTAGCGGTATTCTATGCAATGAGCTACATCCTCAGCCCTTTTTATTTATATTTAAAAATATTTTTCTAGTTGTAAATGAGCATAATACCTTTATTTTATTTATTTTTATGTGGTACTTGGGGATTGAGCCTAGTGTCTCACGCATGCTAGGCAGGCACTCTACCAATGAGCTATAATCCCAGCCTTAACCCTTTTTATTTTTGAGACAAGGTCTTTCTAAGTCACCTAGGCTGGGTTCAATACTTCTGATCCTCTTGTCAGCCTCATGAGTCTCTGGGATTACATGTGTGTGCCACTGTGTCCACTCTCTTTTTATTTTTCTCTACCACTATCTCCTTCCCTTCATTTCTCCAATTTCTTCCTCTCAAGTACTCTACTTCCTGCTGTTCTATCTGCCCTCACTCTGTATCCCAGTTTCTCTAACCTCTGCCATGTAGCACTATTTACTCTGTCATCCATTTCTCTCTTAGTATGTAGATCTAGTCAGCTCTAATCCTAGCAATCTGTTCACTTGGTAGGTTGAGGAGATGAGGGAGAAGCAGCAGGCTGCCCGGGAGCAAGAGAGACACAGACGCAGGACCATTGAGAGCTACTGTCAGGATGTCCTGAGACGCCAGGAGGAGTTTGAACGCAAGGTAAGAGAGCAGCCTGTGCCCCTGGGTGGGATTAGTGTGGGTTTGCTGTCACACTGCAAAAGGGACAGGAAGGGTGTGAGGTTATTGGAGGGGAAGAAAGGAATAAGTACAGAGAGGAAAGATTAGGGACAGGGAGGGAGGGTAAAAGGGAGATAAGGGCCATTTTGAACCTTATTTCTCACTAGTATCTCTGGAGAGCATCTCTCTCCCAAACTTGTGCCCCAAATGGAAGTGGTGGTAGGGTTGGGGGCTTGGAAAGGTGTGATGAGTGGAGGGGGTACAAAAGAGGGAGTAAGAGTATAAGGGGGAGGGTTGAGAGAGAGAAGCATATGGGGGGATTTCGTTTTCCTTCTGGGCCTTCTCACTGCTTTTCTGGCATCTGTTCTTGATTCAAATACAGAATATGGAATTACCAACTCCATACTTTATTCCCTGATATATAGTGCAGATTTTGGCTTCCCAATTCTATATCTACCATAGATTGTTTTCCTCACATCCCTCCCTTACACTCCACTGTGCATGCTCAGGCGTCTGACTGGTGCTCAAGTATATGCATACACATAGCTAAACACATGCACCATGTGGTTCTGTTCATTCTTTTTCCAGTTTTCAACTGTGTGGGTTGGTCAAAGTTACTTTTAGGTGGACTGAGACTGACATGGCTTCTCTAGCCTCCTGTGGTTTCCAAAGTCCTTGAGCATGTACACTTCTGTACTCTTTGTCTTTTCCCCCTTCTCCTCCCTTCTTTCCCCAATCCATTCTCTTTATTTTCTCTTTTAGGAGGAGGTTTTGCAGGAATTAAATATGTTTCCTCAGCTGGATGATGAGGCTACAAGGAAGGCTTATTACAAGGAGTTCCGTAAGGTGCAGGGATCCGTTTCTTAAGACCTTTTTGGGAGGGTCCCAATCCATTTTCATTTCTTTTCCATTTCTGATTTTTCCTTACTGAAATGGAGACCTTTTCTTTCATGAGCCTATATGACTACTGCCCACTCTATTCCCTGCCTTCATCCCTCTGTCCTCTGCTGTACAGGTAGTACAATACTCTGATGTGATTCTGGAAGTCCTGGATGCCAGAGACCCATTGGGCTGTCGGTGTTTCCAAATGGAGGAGGCTGTTTTGCGGGCAGAGGGCAATAAGAAGCTGGTCCTGGTCTTAAACAAGATTGGTAGGTGTTTGGCTGGATTGAGTAAGGCAGGGAAGGGGTCAGCCTTCTTGAAAGACTAGCTCATACCAGATATAGATCGAGCAACACATTGGTACTCATAACTGTCATGCCAGGTAGAAATTCTTATTCCAGTTTTCAAAGCCAGGAATATTGTCTGAAGGTACACAAATACATACATACACAAATGAGTGTAATGCAAGGTGGATGTGAAGTCAACCTTTCAGGTCACCATTCTTGCCATTTTTGAGCCATTTTTATGACTTGACAGTCCTGGAGAGCTCTTCTCTTCCCCAAACTGGAACTCAAAGATTGGAGTAAAAGAGCATATGGACTGAAGAATCATTCAGGTTTGTGTCTCATCCTACCTGTGTTATTTTCTTTTGAGTTATTAGACAAGTCATGTCACTTCTGAGATCTCCTATTTCTCTGTTTATAAAATGGGTCATGAATGTCCCAACCTGACAGGTTTGTTTGAGGGTTAATGTTTGGTACATGGTCAGTCTTCACAAATGATAGTCTTTCTTGTGATAGTTGTTATTTTTCTTTTTACAGTACTGGAGTTTGAATCCAGGAGTGCTCTACCACTGACTACATCCTTAATACTTCGAGAGAGAGAATTTTTGTGCTAGGGGACCACTTTATTAATTTTTGTACCAGGCACTAAACTTATTTTTTAAGGGTACTCTACCACTGAGCTATATCTCCAACCCTTTGAGAGGGAAAGCAGTCTTTGGCAGGCCTCTGGCACCTTGGGCACCTTGACTTGGAAGGAGGCCATTTGGGACCAAACAACTAGTTTGCACATTTTTTTTCTGAGCGAACAGTTGCCTTCAGAGAGGGCCAACTGGTCCCGTAGACCAGACTCTCCTTTGTAACTCCCATCTGGAGACTGGGCAGGGACTGACAGAGCCAGTGGAGAGATCTATTGGCAGGAGGTGGCCCTACCCTTTGGTGTTTATAGATATGTCTTTGGAGTGAGCCATGGAGGTGATGTTCTCCTTGCCAACCCCATCTGTTCCTATTTTCCCCAGACCTGGTTCCTAAGGAGATTGTGGAGAAGTGGTTGGATTACCTTCGTAATGAGCTGCCAACTGTGGCTTTTAAGGCCAGCACCCAACATCAGGTCAAAAACCTGGTAAGTCTGGGATCAGGGTATCTGTCCTTTTTCAGGGTAGCCTAGGACCAGGGTTAGGGAGTTATGATGTGGAATGGGTCCTTTATCCCTTTAGTAATTGAACTGTGCCTTCAATGTTGAGCCTTAATTAGGATCCCATTTTTGTGTTTATACATGATGTGGAGTTTCATTGGTTGTGTATTCATATATGAATATAAGAAAGTTATATTTTACTGTTAATCATATCATTAATATAGAAATACATTTTTTTATTATGAAAAAGTATTACAGAAACATTGGTTGCTTCTAGAGAGAGAATTTGGGTGCTAGGGGAACTTTTTTTTTTTTTCCAGTTTTGCACCAGGCATTAAACTTAGTTTTTTAATACCTTTATTTTATTTATTTTTTATTTTTGTGTGGTGCTGAGGCTTAAACCCAGTACCCACACATGCTAGGCAAATATTCTACCACTGAGCCACAAACCCAGCCCAGGCATTAAACTTAGTATTTTTTGTAGTGCTAGGAATGGCACCCAGGGCCTTAAGAATGCTAGGCAAGCACTTTACTATTGAGCTACATCCCAGGCCCCTAGTTTACCATTTTTCATTGTTATAATCTGTACTTCCACAAATTCCCTTGTACATTCTCCTTGTATGGAGGCAAGTATTGGTGTGGGTTAGGTACTGAGAAATGGAGTCACTGGGTCATACATAGGCTTTGTGCATTTTGCATTTTTCACGACATAGATGGAATTGCTTTCATAATGGCTGTCACAGTTTATCCTCCCACCAGTGGGGTAGATGAATAGGACCCCCTGTGTCTTTTTTAAATACTGGGTCTTGAACCCAAGATTGTTTCATCCCTAGTCTTCCTATTTTTTATTTTGAGACAGGGTCTTACTAAGTTGCTGAGGCTGACTTCAAACTTGCAATCCTTTTAGCCTCCTGAGTCACTGGGATTATGGGCATGCACCACCACACCTGGCTCCCTGTCCCCTTGCCAATATTTAATAGTATTAATGTTTTTATTTAAAAATTTTTTATAAATAGACACAATACTTTTATTTTATTTGATTTGATTTTTATGTGGTGCCAGGGATTGAACCCAGTGCCTCATTCTTGCTAGGCAAGCGCTCTATCACTGAGCCACAACCCCGGCCCCATGTTTTTATTTTTCTATTGTAGGCATGCCTGTTTTTATTCCCAGGGACATGTGATTCTCAAGTCAACATTTCCCAAACAGAAATCCCTATATAAACAGGGTTAATCTATGTTGGATTTATTTAGATAACTTTGAACTTTTATGGCTTTGAGAAATATGTTGTCTCATTTATAGTCTTTTGACCTTTTTTTTTTTTTTTCACATGGGTTTGTGTGCTGTTAGTGATCAAACCCAGGGTCTTGTGCATGCTAGATAAGCAGTCTACTACTGAGCCCAATTTTGTGGCCGTTTTGAAAGCAAAGATGTTTTGAACAGTTGTATTCCAGCTGGGCATGGTGGTGCAAATTTGTAATCCCAGACAATCAGGAGGCTGAGGCAAGAAGATTGCAAGTTTGAGGCCAAGGCCAGCAATTTATTAAGACTCTGTCTCAAAATTTTAAAAAACAAACAGGACTGAATGTGCTTCTCAGTGGTATAATGCCCCTGGGTTCAATCCCCAGTACCTCAAGAAACAAACAAATGAAAGAAGAAACCTGTTGTGTTACATTTGTATTCTACCTTAAGGATATGCCAGATAGGCTTTTTGAACCTATTTCTTATTGATAGATGTTTAGTTTAATTCTAACTTTCTGGCACTAGAAACAATGTTGAAGTGAGTAAGGGATGAAGAAAAGGAGGAAAGGCATTCTGGGAAGAGGAGATGGTATTAGGAATAAAGATGTGGAGGCTGGGATGGCCTTGTCTTGTGTGGGGTGTCAAGGGAATGTAGTCTGTGGTTCAGTCACCTCCTCATCCCTGTAGAGGCAAGGAGGGCAGGCATTCCTGTTGTGTACATGAGGCCTAGAGAAGGGAAGCAGGCTTTGCTTGAAATAGGCGTATTAGAGGTAGAACTGGCACTCAAACGTGGCTTATCTAGAGCCAGGATGCCTCCCTGCCCCCTTCTATGGGAAGCAAGAAACATATGTGAAGTCAGAAGCAGAGACAAGAGAAATCTGGAGATGCAAAGACAGTGGAGGGGAGTGAGTGGTAAAGAGTAGGTGTTCAGTACCTGTCTGAGAAGCCCTCTGTTTTAGGCTGAGGAGTTTGATGATCACAGGGACTTCCTGAATGTTTCCCTCTAAGTTGAAAATCTGGACTCAGATTTCATCTGCTACCTGATGCCTCTTCTGTAACAGCCCTTATTTTCCAGAATCGGTGTAATGTGCCAGTGGATCAAGCCCCTGAATCGCTGCTAAAAAGCAAAGCTTGCTTTGGAGCTGAAAATCTCATGAGGGTTCTGGGAAACTATTGCCGCCTGGGTGAAGTACGCACCCACATCCGTGTGGGTGTTGTGGGTAAGGCATGGTGAACAGTCTTGGGGTCTAGGTTCCTTCTTTGAAGAGGGATTTCACTGGGGAAAATATGCCTTTTGGGGGAAGAAGGGAGTGGTTCAGAAAGGGTTTTCTGAGCTGTAATTTGGATAGGTGGACATGGAAAAGCATGTTCATAGTCACCACAGTGATTGAATGTTAGAACCATGGACCACATACATAGTGCCAAGCTTGGAATTGTTATCATCTCATCTTGTCAGAGCTGTGGGAAGGAGGTGTTACTGTCTCTTTTTTACAGATGAGAACACTGAGACCCAGAAAAAGGGGAAAAAAAAAAAGACTTGTGGAGTTAGCCCAGTGCAAGACAAGGCAGGGCTGAGGTTTAAACCTGAGCTTTTATGGAACCCAGGGTACTGAGGGAAGGATCATGGGAAGGGACTAGGGAAATCATGAGAGACAAAAGAAGACAGATCATCAGGCAGAGAAAGTAAAGCCAAGATAGAGAAATGGAGAGAGAGTTAGACAGTTGAGAATGTATAGATACATATACTTGAATAGACAGAGGAAGATGCAGAAAAATAAAACAGGAAGGCCAGATGGCAGGGTTAGTAGAGAATGAAAAATTAGACAAATTTAAATGACAGAGGGATGCAGAGAGAGAGAGAGGGATATAATGACCAAAAAGAAATACCAAAAGGGACATTGAGTTAGATTTGTGTGTACAGAAACTTACAGAGGGAGGCATAGCAAGGATAAGGACACCCCATGTATATAGAGTGCGACATCATACCCAAAGAAAGAACATTCAGGGATGAAGGCAGACTCAAAGAGAGATATATAGACACAAAGAAACACACACACACCTACACACCTACATGTGTAGGATCTTGTACACACCCAGCAGATGCACATCTGGAGACACAGAGGGGCCAATATATGCAGACCAAGCCTTTTCCACATGTATGTATTCACCCCAACTCTGTTCTCTTAAAGCAAATAGAGTCATAGGGTAACACTCATGTTCCTAGATAACCCTCTAACACAATCTAGAGTCATCGGGAGAGAGATACATGAACATGTCTATGATGAGACAGATATGTTCATGTCTCTCTCCCGATGAGACAGATTGTGTGTATGTGTAGAGAGAGAAACACACACAAACACACATAGGCTTAGGGAGATACCTGCAGAGATAAAAAGAGTTACAATGAAACACATTCAGGAAGCAAATACATAGAGGAACTCATAGAGAGGAGGCTTCCATGTCTTCAGCCCCTTCTAATTTTGTACCATCCTCTGATTCTTACTCTGGGCATGGGAGTCTCTAATAGCCATCATTTACCTGATTCACCTTAGGTATGGTCAGAAGGAGGCTGACAGAAGTTAGCATAGAGGGAATTACAGAGAGGCAGAATTGGTGGGGTGTAGAGAATCAGAAAGAACTATGGCCAGAATGAGAAATAGATGCTTAGATACAAACATACACAGAAAAAGAAAAAGAGATGCTAGAGAAATAGACTGGGAGAGAGACAAAAAAAAAAAAAAAAAAAAAACACAAAACAGTCATATTTTGGAATGAGAATCACTAAGAGAGGTGTATAGAAACCAAAGCACATATATGAGAGAGTAGTCTACATATGTAAATTCATGCACATGCAGAGAGAGAATGGTGAGAATGAGAGACCCAAGGAGGAAGAAACGAGCTATTCATAGGCTGAGAGCAGTTCACAGGTGGCACAAGAAAAGACAGCTGCACAAAGAGACTGGTATCTGGAGAGAACCCCCTTATCCCCCAGGGCAATTACACAGCAGAACAGATGGCCCTGTGTTTTACAGACGTTTCTTGATGTCCACCTTCTGTTGCATTGGGCCTATGAGGCCTTGAATTGAGCTCTTCTCCAGGCTGGTTGTGGGTAGGAGGTGGGTGTCACATCTAGAGAGAAGAACACATTTACTGAACATGTCCACAAAAGGAAGAGAGGAAGAAAGGCCCTGTAAGGGTCTTGATCAGAGCCTAGAGTGGGAAGGCAGGAGGCCAGGCTCTGTTTTTGGCTTCTCCGTGGCCTGACCAGTGCTCCTGCCAGGCTTCCCTCACAGAGTCTGACTTGATGTTCCTGAGGGTCATTTCTACCCTGAGTTATCTGCTGCTACTTTCTAGGCCTTCCCAATGTTGGGAAGAGCAGCCTGATCAATAGCCTGAAGCGCAGCCGTGCATGCAGTGTGGGAGCCGTTCCTGGGGTTACCAAGTAAGCACCTGCTCGTCTACTTCACAACTTCTTAACGCTAAAGTTCCCTCAGACTCCTATTCCTTCAGCCCTCATCCCTTTCCTAATTTTGTACAGTCCTCTGATTCTTTTCCTGAGCGTGGGAGTCCCTCATTTTCCTAGTACCCCCAGGTGTGGGACAGGCACCCTGCTGGGTCCTTCTCATTAGTTCCTCCTAAGAACAATGCAAGATTGGGCTACTCATGAGTTGCTCGGTGCATAGATGGAGCAACTGAAACCCAGAGAGTCAGAAGCATACTTATGGTTCTGTAGCCTGGTCCCCAGCAGATACTGAATTTTAGAATCAGCCCAAGGTCTATAGGGCCCCAGACCCCACCAGCTCTACATTTTTCAGCTTCTGAAAGACACCTTCTCCTTGCTCCTTTATCCCCTCCCCCACCTCTCTAGGCTCAACCTTTATTACTAAATGTCAAGCACATGCAGTTTTTTCTTCTCTCCCACCCCAGATTCATGCAGGAGGTCTACCTAGACAAGTTCATCAGGCTGCTGGATGCTCCAGGCATTGTCCCAGGACCCAACTCCGAGGTGGGCACTATTTTGCGTAACTGCATCCATGTGCAGAAGCTGGCAGATCCTGTGACCCCAGTGGAGACCATTTTACAGCGCTGCAACCTGGAAGAGGTACACAGCAGGTCCCCTGGTGGATGCCCTACCCTACCCACTCCAAGAACTATTTTTTCTTCCTAATGACTTCTTTTCTTCTTTCCTAAACTAGATTTCCAACTACTATGGAGTGTCTGGGTTCCAGACCACTGAGCACTTTCTGACTGCAGTGGCCCACCGCTTGGGAAAGAAGAAGAAGGGAGGCTTATACAGTCAGGAGCAGGCTGCTAAAGCTGTCCTAGCTGACTGGGTGAGGTGAGGAAGGGACTGAGCATGAGGCCTGCTGGGAGTCTGGCTCTACAATAGCTCATCTGTGTTTATCACAGCTGGTGTGGCTATCCCAAGGCAGGGGAAAACCAAGGTACGAGGGCATGTTGTGCTTGGGACTTTGTGCCAGTGATTATCCAGCAACTCATCCTATTGTTCAGAAGCCACTCTGGGTTTTCTTGTCCCTTACTGTTTCTGGCTTTTGAACTCGTCCTCTTTTTGATTGATCATTATTTCTCTCAATGACCATCATCAATTTCCTTCCACCTCTCAATGCAGTGGAAAGATCAGTTTCTATACACCACCACCACCCACCCACACTCTACCAGCCCACCTGAGTGCTGAGATTGTTAAGGAAATGACTGAGGTCTTTGACATTGAAGATACTGAGCAGGCCAATGAAGACACCATGGAATGTAAGTATGGATAACTGGTTGTACTTGGTCTTCTCCTGATGGTGCCATACAGACCTGATGGCAGATCCCATTTACAATCTCCTCTTCCCTGGTTCTACTACTTGTGTTTTGTACAAGTTTAACAAACTCAGCCTAATTTCTTTTCCTGCAAGGTAGAGAATTGTAATCTGGGCCAGGGGTTGGTTGTGATGGTAATGGTTGTGAGCTTTTGTTAGGTGCAAATTCTTATCTCTTGGGACCTGGCCTGGAGTGAGTTTAGATGTTCCTTTCAAAAGCCCTTTGTCTAGTGTTGCTATAGGCTTTTCCACCACCATGGCAAATGTATTCCTAGGCTTTCCTTCTTAATGCCCATTGGCTGGTGAGGTGTCTAATTCACAAAATGGTAATGTTTGCCAAAAGGCACATAGACAGTGGCATGCAAAGGTAGCCTTGGAACCAGCTCTACTTCCCTGTTATCTAAGACACCCAGCTCTGAGTAGCTAGGTGGCTGAAAGGTTGAACTGCCTGCATTCAGTCCAAGCTTTGTTTCTTATTAGCTATATGAGGCTGAACAGTTATTTCACTTCTCCCTGTATCAATGATGTCATCTGTAAAATGGTGACAACAGCACCCATGGTAAGTAATGGTAAGGATTTATTTACTGTGTAAAAGATAGCTATGGAGTGTAGCTCAGTGGCTTAGTGTGCTCACAGCCCTGGGTTCAATGCTTAGCACACGAGAAAGGAAAAGACATGTAGAACAGTAATTTGCATATAGTAAATAAATGCTTAGTAAATTTTAGCTATTATTAAGGTGATTATTATACAGAGGTGTGACTTTCAGAAACTTTTTAGAAAGTTTCTTTGCACAAGACACTACCCTCTGAAGCCCTGGCTTTGTGGCTCTAGCCTCTTTCTGTATCCAGTCCCAAGACTCCCTGGACCCATGTGTAGACACTGTGAGGTAGTTGAGAATGTCTTGGTAACCTAGCTTCTGGTATCTGTTTCTCTTGGAGGGTCAGATATTTTCTTCTCTGGGTTTTCTAATTTCCTTTTATTACAAATGAGGACGAGAGAACTTGTTTACTTCCTTATTTATTCTCCCTGTGGCTTTAGGCAGGTCATCCTCCCCCTTTCTGAGCTTTAGTTTTCACTTCTCTCCGGGGGAACTTGAGAGGGATGGGAGGTCATGTTTTCAGGATAATGCTTGACTCTTGATGGGTGTGAGGACAAGTGGGGCTTCATCACTGAGAGTACATTTAGGCAAAAGATTGAGGTCTGGGACATAGAGAAGAGGGTGGGGGAGAGCTTAGTAGTGAAGCATTTTTGGATGAGTTGGTCCTAGTACTGAATCTTAAAGGGTGAGTAGGGACTAGGAAGAAGGGAATGGGGGCAGAACTATAGGAGGTATGAGGATAGTGTGGCACAAGGCAGTTGGCACATCTGAGATTACAGTGGAGACCAACTCCAGACAATGGGCCAGAAGAAACAGAGAGTCCTGGTCCTAGGGAGGTAATCCTGGTAGTTTCCAGTTATAGAGCAACATCATGGTTGGGTTAAACAATAATAGGGCTCCTCTGCCATGTCTCACAGCAGCCCTCTGTGTATAGGGCTTGTGAAATTTCTATTTTTCAGATTAGCAAGCCAAGACTCTGAGGCCAGTCCCCAGTAGGCGAATGTCGTATTATAAAACTCATGCTTTTAATCATTCTTCATGTAGCCTTTTAGTAGGACTGAGAAGCTTCTCCCCCACTTGATTCCCCTGAGCAGCATCCACATGTCCTTTCTGCTGACACCTGACCAAGGGGCTGACAGCAGAGAGGAGCAAGGATCCTGATGATGGTTTTGGTTCTGTTAAAGGCTTGGCCACCGGAGAATCAGATGAGCTGTTGGGCGACACAGACCCGCTTGAAATGGAGATTAAGTGGCTTCATTCTCCGATGGTGAAAATAGCAGATGCCATTGAAAATAAAACCACCGTATATAAGGTACCTCTCCTCTTTCTTCATGGCAACCCTTTCCTCTACCCACATTCTAGAAAGGGGTTAGTCTGTCTTGCCTAGCTCCTACAAGGTGGGTGTGAGTGGTTCAAATACTCCCTGTGGGTTCCTGGATGCCTGACCTGGTGTGTCTTTTGCCAAATGATAATAGGTCTAAGGAGAAGAGAGATAATCTTCCAAGCTTTTTTTCCCAGACCTGGTTCTAGTCCATAGAACAGGTATCACTATTTAGTCACTCAATTGTTTTAAGTTGCAAATGACTTTTTTTTCCCACTTAGTACCCAAGATGCTATAACTGTCAGCTAGCAAGTCCTATGGTTTTTCCCTTCAAAATCTCTTGAGAATCTGTCAATTTCCCTATGTTTCTACCATTTACATAATCCTAGAGTCAACTCACCTAGACATATGCCCCAGGTCTGTTTTTTATGGCCTAGTCTGACCATGTTAACCTCCTCTGATTAAATGCCATTCGTGGCTCCCTAGCATCTATAGAATTAGGTTCTTATTATCTGAGTTCTGTTATTCAAGACTTGCATGGATGACTCTAGGTGGTTTTTTCCAGTCTCTTTTTCTTCCAGTTCCCCCATCTCTGCATTTCAGAAAGACATCTTCACTCTGATGAGTGGCACATGGAGTGTTGGCAGGGATGGGAATGGGAGTGGGGTGAAGGTTGAAGACAGCATGACTCTAAGAGCCCTCATCTATACTGTTTGTGGGTTAGAGAAGAAGGATACAGCTCATTTATAAAGTACCCCAGGGTTTAATCCCAAGTACCACCACTTAAAAAGTTGCTTAAGTCTTTGCTAAATTGCTGAGGCTGGACTTGAACTTGCTATCCTCCTGCCTTAGCCTCTCAAGGTGCTGGCGTTGCTGGGATTACAGGGATGTGCCATTGTTGTGCACAGCCTTTTTTTCTTTTTTTTTTTAAATTTTGAGACAGGGTCTTCCCAAGTTGTTGAGGTTGACCTTGAATTTACTATATTCTTGCCTCAACCTCCCAGGTCACTGGGATTAGTGGTGTGCACCACTGCACCTGCCTTCAAAGGGATTTTCACCTCTGTTGTGCTTATTAATTTTTTTCTTTTTAAAAATTTTTAAAATAGGTAATACAAATCATATTTTAAAATTTAAAAGGTACTAAAAGCTATACAGCAAGAAGTAAATCTTTCTCTTTGTTTCTGTGTCTCATCACCCTGTCCCTTTCTTAGAGCCAGTCACTATTAGACTTTTGGATGTCTTTTCAGAGCTATTCCATATTTATATGTGCACATATACTCACACAAGCAGTTACAGATAACTATTTTAATGCTGTTCATATAGTTCTGCATTTTACTTGATTCATGTACAAATTCATCTTGGAGATTGTTCCACATGCTTAATTTCAGGAGCTGTCTTTTGTTTTTATGGTTATATATCTGGAAGGGTTTCTTAGGCAGGGAAATGACATAGGCAGGTTTGTATATTAGAACATTAATAATAAAGAAAGGGGCCACCATAGGGCATGTAATCAGTCCAAGGAGGAAACCATAGTCTCTAGTTAGTCTGGAAGGGAATTTGTGGTCTGCAGCTATGAAGGAATCACACTATTCTTGTTTTCACATAGTTTTAGAGGATTCCCGTTGCTTAAAGGGAAAATCTGTGTAAAGTTGTAATATTTTTCACTGAGTTCCTAAGCTCCAGAACACACCCTTTTTCCTCAGAAACCTGCAAGGAGTTCCCTGGTATACTGCATCGTGAATAGTGCTTCTGCCCTCAACCCAAGTCCCATCTCTTGCCTTTTCTTTGCTACAGGGAAGTGGGTGGTCATATGCATGGGCTCTGGAGCTAGTCTGCTTAGGTTCTAATTTACTCCACTGCATGTTAGATGTGTGACCTCATGTGCTTTGTTTGTCATAGCATTGTTAGAAGGATTAAGTTAATTAACACATATATACAAAGGGGTAAATATAGTCACATATGATGCCTCACAATGGGGAGATGTTCTGAGAGATGCATTGTTAGGTGATTTTTATGGTTGTACAAATATCCAAGAATGTACTTAAACTAAGACACACACACACTCACATGTATATTCATATATGAACTTAGAATGCTACTGGGCATATAATAAACTTTCTGTTAATACTGACTTGTAGTACTCACATACATTTTTCACTCCTGCCACTCCCATTCCCTTTTTGGTGCCCCCCAAGTATGCTCTGTGCTTTTCCAGTGTTTAGTTAGCAATGACCCTAACTGCTGGGCATGGTTGTGTATGCCTGTAATACTGGTGACTCTGGATGCTGAGATAGGAGGACAGCTTTGGTAACCTGGGGAGAACCTGTCTCAAAAAGGTCAGGGGTACAGCTCATTTATAAAGTACCCCAGGGTTCAATCCCTAGTACCACCACCAAACAAAGAAAGAGGGAAAGAAGGGACCCTCCCCATCAGTAGTATGTTGACAGTTATCATCTGTCACTCATCCATGAGTCCCTCATGGGCAGACGCCATGCTTATGAGATAGATTGTTATATGTTCTTTAGCTTGGTTGCTCCCTGAAGGTAGAAATGAGTTTGACTCTTTTTCTTTGTTCCCACACAGAGCTGGGAACATAATAGGTTCCAAGAATATTTGTTAAATTTAATTAGACCTTAGAAAACTTAAGCAAAGTGTCATTATAATACAATTGTCATTGATCAAGTAACCTTAGATTTTCATTTTATTCTTTTTGGTGGGATGATGAACCCAGAGGCACTTAACCACTGAGCCACATCCCCAACCCTTTTTTTAAAATTTTGAGACAGAGTCTTGTTAAGTTGTTCCAAGATTCACTAAGTTGATGAGGCTGGCTTTGAACTTGCAATCCTCTTGCCTTAGCCTCCTGAGCCGCTGGGATTACGGGCATGCACCACCACACCCAGCTCATTTTATTCTTGTAAAAGTCATACAGGCTACCTGTTATTCACTCCCATGTGACAAAGGAGCAAGCTGATGTTGTGAGGCTAACTAAGCACCTGCTAGTATATGGTGAAGCCAGAATTGGAGCCTGGTTTGCATGACTCTAGGCTCCATTTTTTCCCTTTATTGGGCATTGAATCCAGGGGCACTCAACCACTGAACTACATATCCAGCTCCTATTTATTTATTTATTTATTTATGAGCCGGGGTCTGAGTTTCCCAGGCTGTCCTTGAATTTAAGATTCTTCTGCTTCATATTCCAAGTAGTTTGAATTACAGATGTGTGTCATCATACCCAGATATAGGCTTCCTATTCTTTACTAAGCCTGTTCCTTCCTCCTTTGTAGAAGTCTCTGGAGGTCCTCTGGAGGTCAGGACCTCACCATTATCCTCTTTCTCTCTCCAGATTGGAGACCTCACTGGGTATTGCACCAATCCAAACCGCCATCAGATGGGGTGGGCTAAACGCAATGTGGACTACCCCCGTCCCAAGAACAACAGTGTGGTGGATGTCAGCCCAATGGACCGCCGTCCGATGCTGCAGAGGATCATGGAGACCGATCCCTTGCAACAGGGTCAGGCTTTGGCATCTGCCTTGAAAAATAAGAAGAAGATGCAGAAGCGTACAGGTGGGGGTACTTGGCTGACTCTTTGCTCTGAAAAGGTCCAGTCTGGGGCCTGGAATAGAGGCTCCTGAATGAGCATATCCATGTGTCTAGCTCTAGGCTAGGGTTGGGGGGCAGGCATGGGTTAGGGGCTCAACTACTAGAATAGTGGTTCTCAACTTTAGCTTGTACTAGAATCATCTGGAGGGTTTGTTAAGGCAGATATATAGAGCCCTTCCCTAGAGTTTCTAATTGAATAAATCAACTGATACTGGTCCTCTGGGGACTATACTTGGAAAACCAGTGGCCTAGTCTTTGTATAAATGTGGCCACATTTATCAGGTACTTTCTATGTGTTAGGTAGTTAACAGGCTATATAATTTATACTTTATCATTTGGCATTGCACTCAAAATCCTAAAGGATTTTGTAAACAGTAAAACATCTTTCCTATCTGCTAGTCATCTAGGTCTCTCATAGGCAACCAGTTAGTTTCTTGTGTCTCTTTCCTGATACACAAGAAAATACCTATATATTCTCTGTTGTTTTTTCTACTCAAATGCTAGTCTACTGAGCCCATGGTTTTGCCCCATCACTTTTCTGTTCAATAGTCTTAGGGATATTTCCATATCAATACATGAAAGACCTTACCTTCATTTTAATGATGGTCCATTGTGTAGCTGGCCCATTGAGGTTTTCATGCTTTATTCTTGCTCCTCCATATCTGTGGCTTCTGTACTTGCAGATTCAACCAACTACAAATCAGAAATATTTGAAAAAAAAATTGCACTTGTATTGAATGTACAAATACTATATTTTTGTCATTATTTCCTTAACAACATGATATGACAACTACTTACATAGTACCTATCCTGTATTAAGTATTATCTAAAAATGACTTAAAGCATTCAGGAGGATGTGTGTAGTTTATATACAGATACTACACCATTTTAATATAAGGGCCTTCAGAATACCAAATCTGGATTTGGTGTCTTCCAAATCTTTCTCTATGGATACTGAAGGATGGTTGCGCTTACCCTCACTAACTCATTCTAAAAGATTTATATCACATGTAGTAAGTGAGGTAACTAAGGCCCAGAGATATTCAGTGACACTTTCAAGGTGAGACAGCTAGTAATAAGTGGAGGCAAAATGTAAACTAGGTAGGGTTGATTGGCCCTGTCAGCCCTATTTTTTGAACTAGGCCATATTTTATAACCAAACATTCATTCTTGGCCTGGCTCTACACGGAATCCTAGGACTCCAGAAATAAACTGCCCTTGAACTTCTGGTTTTATTAGAGAGTGTGGAGGAGACAAAACAGACATTTGACAGTACAGAGTGATCACTCTGAAGAGACAACAAGTACTGTGAGGAGATCTAACCCATTCTCAGGGAATCCTCAAGAATCATGGGACAAATGAGAGATGTGAGCTGTGAGCATTCAGGCCCAAAGCTATTACTGCTGTGTTGCTCTTTTGCTGTGGGAGCTTTGTTTTTTTGTTTTGTTTTTGTGGTACTGGGGATTGAACCTAGCGAGCGGCACTGAGCTACATCGATGCTCAGCCTTTTAATATTTTATTTTGAGACAAGGTCTTGACAAGTTGCCCAGGCTGGCCTCCCACTTGTGATCCACCTGCTTCAACCTCCCTAGTCATTAGGGTCACAGGTGTGCATGGCCATGCCTGGTGAGAGCTTTGTTTTGAGGGTAAGGATGGAGTGCTAAGTTCAACACAGTATAAAAAAATTACTATTTTGGTTCTTGGAAGACACAAAAATATTTGGAGCCCTGAGAGTTGAAACTCTTGAGATAGAAGTTATATTATGGTGTCCACAGGTTGATAAATGGTTCTACTTGTGAGGTTTAATAGTGGCTTCCAACAGCCCATCAGTTGTTTTGTTTAATGTTTGGGGATTATGTGAGCCATTTTGGGAGCTTGGTGCAGACCAAGCTTCATTTAGGCCAGCTCAGGTAGGCCTTCTTTTGGCAAGCCAGTCACCAAAAGATTGCATCTATTTCTTCATTTGCAGATAAAATCGCCAGCAAGCTGTCTGATTCCATGATGTCTGTTCTCGACCTCTCCGCCAATGGTGATGACAGTGCTGGTGACTGATCAGCTGATCCCACTCCCCTCCCCCACCAAGCACTGGTTCCTATGGGATGGGGGAGTACAAATGGAGTTTGGTTCTCTCGGAAGTACCTATATATATATATCTATATATATAAAAAAAAACTTCCCATGCTGTGTGTCCCCTCCCAATACTGTTCCCTCCATTCTCTCTAGAGAGGTTGCAGTTGCCAAATCCAGTGAACTTTACTTAATCCCTGCTGTGTTTTATAAGAGAAAATATCAGCAGAGCCCAGGTGCTAACAATTTATCCCTCACTCTTAATCCCAGGATCCCACCCTGTAGGTTGAGCTGATATTAAGGATGACCTCCCACAAGCCCTCTTAGACCACTGAATGTACAAATAAAGGCTAGACTGTTAGTAGATGTAGAGCCCCTGCAGGGAAGATGATTTCTTTACCATTCAATGAGAGGTATCACCACCAAGGTATCCCTATAATGGGCTTCTGGCCATGCATCTTTCTTCCAAGTTCATAGGTCCTCACTTCGGTGGCAGTGGGGACATGGGAATAGTGATGAGCCTTTTTATATCTGTGCAAGGGTCTGGAGATAGGATAAAGGGAAGAAGAAAACAAATAAGCCTGGCTGGTATTAAAGTGTGTTAGAGACTATATTGTAGGAGGAGAAAACTAGGTACCTGTTGGTAGGGCAGCTGGGTGCTTTAGGGACAAATCCCATCTTGGTATATGTGAGAATTTGGAGAAATTCCGTTAACTGAAGTGCTCTGGCTGATCCTTGCCCTTGTATGACCTTATCCAGCATCAGCATTTGAATCCCACAATTCTGATACCAGTTATTCAGAGTGTGTCCTTGAGAGAGTTGCTGTATTTGGGACTGTACCAGCTATCTCCTTTCTCAGTGGCTGGAAGCTACCCATTAAAATATAATTAACTATCACCTCTTGGAGGGCCTACCCTATCAGACAAGGGCATCAGGCCCAAGCACTACTAGGGGCCTGGCTTAGTCAGCTTGCTGTCACTATTATAAAATACTTGAGATATCAGTTTATAATGAGAAAAGGCTTATTTTGACTTAAAGTTTTAAAAGTTCCAGTCCATGATTGATTGGCTCTATTGCTTTGGCTTTCTGGTGAGATAGCATAGATAAGCTGGTACATGTGGTGACCAAAACCTTTCATTTTATGGCCAGGAAGCAAAAGTAAAAAAAAAAAAAAAAGTGGGAGTGCCTGAAGTCCCACAATCCCTTTCAATATCCCAATGATTTAAGGATCTCCCACCAGGCCCCACCTCCTAGAAGTTTTACTTTACCCTGAAATCAAGTCTTTTAACATATGGGCCTTTGGGATACATTTAGGATCCTAGTTATAACAGACTCTTGTAAAGGGTCTGGGATAGAAGATTACAACTGAAATGATCTCATTTTACTAGGAATTTTTGTTTCTTGTACAGAATTTCAGTTCCTAGCCATTTATCCAGAGTTGATATATTTGTAAGGAGTGGGCATTACATTACTTCAGTCTTTGCTACCTACACTAAACTTCCATACCATTCTTTGACCATGAATATATACCGTTTAGTCTTGCTCTTGCCTCTGCCTCTCAGGCTGGCACCCAAAGTTTACCTAACCAGATCCTGAATCAGGTGACACAGGAGAAAGCTACTGACTATAGGCTCTTCTGTCTGGAAAGTGCGGACTTCTACTGTATTCAGGCACAGCCAATGGAAGGAGGTAGTTACTAATTGTGCACAAACTGCAACAAGCTCTGGAAATCTGTTAAACCTCCTTAATTCTCAGTGTGGCTATACTGGTATGGGATTAATATCATAAGAAAAATAAATAGGCTCAGAAAGTTGACAGGTTATGCCCAAGACAACATTAACTGGTGGTGCCAAGTGTGATTAAAACCCTATGCAGGCCCTTTCCTCTGCATTATACTGCCTTCTTAACAAAAGTACATTAATTAAGCACCTACTGTGTGCCTGTCTCTGTTATCAAGTCCTTAAAATGCATTTTCTTTTTTTTTCTGTAAAAATCCTGGTATTGTCTTGCTAAAAGTTTGCTCTCATAGTCTCCTTGAATGAGGTCCAGTTTAATTCACATCACATTATAAGGCTCTCCTGGTAGGTAATTCTGTTAAAATAAAAAATTGTGTACTGAGACTGCCAAAGCCATTTTACAACCATATAGAATTTTATTTATACACACACACACACACACACAAATGCATATACATGCACCCTTTTTTAAAGTGCTGGGGATTTAACCCAGGACCTCAAGCATACTAGGCAAGCACTGAACTACATCCTCATCCCTTTTTATTTTTTATTTGAGACAGAGTTTTGAAAGTTGCCCAGGCTGGCCTCAAGCTTGCAATACCCCCCCTCAGCATCCCGAGTAGTTGTGATTACAGGCATGTGCCACCATATCCAGTTGGAATTTCATAATTTAATATTTAAAATAGTTTTTTTTTAAATTCCTAAATGGTTCTGGTAAACAAGGATGAGAAATAGAAATATCTGGGTGATTGAGAAACATAGGAACATAATTTGGCCAAAATCAAATGGAAGAATTAAAATATAGTCATGTTGGGATAAGAATTTTAGATTCTAGATATTCCCCCTGTAGCATATCTTGTTTTTTTAAAAACTCCTGAGTACCTGGGATTACAGATGTGCACCACTGTTTCTGACTTAAAGCTAGTTATTGAATGTTTTTCCTCTTCTTTTTTAAAAAATTAAGATAATTTGTATAAAGTTTCCCTTTCTAGTTTAAGTTCTGTGGACTTGGACACATTAATATGTGAGTGAACCACCACCACAGTCCAGATACAGAATATTTGTTATCACCCCAAAACTCCGCAGGCCTTGTTGTTGTCAACTCTTATCCCTTATCTTCAGTTCCTGGCAACCACTGATCTGTTTTCTGTCCCTGTGTTTTTGCTTTAGCATGAATGCCATATAAATAGAATCATACAGTATATAGGCTTATTTTACACCATCAAGTTTTAAACTTGTATTCTTAGAATTTACATTAGAACCAGGCATATCGACATTCACCTATAATCCCAGTTACTCTGGAGGCAGAGGCAGGATAATTATAAATTTGAGGCCAGCCTGGGTAATTTAGCAAGACTGTCTTAAAATAAAAAAAATAAAAAGTTCTGGGGTTGTATCTCATTGATAGAGTGCCCTGAATTTAGTCCCTATTACTGCAAAAAAAAAAAAAAAAGGTAAAATTTACTCTGGGTTACAGTTATATAAGCTTTGATAAATTATGCATTGAGGTATGTAATAACCATAACAATCAAGGTATGGAATGGTCCTATTAGCCTACCCCCACCAAATTCACTCCTGCTACTTTATAGTTAAAACCAGTCCTCTATAACTAACCTCTAGTAATCATTGATTTGTCTTTGTCCTTATGGTTTATGTTTTGAAGAGTGTTATATAAGTGGAATTATACAGATATAACTTTTTGAGATTCAATTTACTAATAATAAATTTGGATTTACCAATGTCATTGGTTGTTAACATTAGTTCTTGTTCCTGAGTCATACGCCATTGTGTGGATGTACTACCATTTGTTTTATCTATTCCCCATTTGTAGGACATTTTAGATTCTTTGCAGTTTTGGGCAATTATGAATAAAGCTGCTATGTAAACATTTGTATGCGACTTTTTGTGTTTTCATTTCTTTAGAGCAATTTCCCAGAGTTGGATTGCTGGGATATATGGTAAGTTTATGTTTAACATTCTTAGAAACTGCTGAACTGTTTTGTGAAGTGGCTCTACCATTTTGACATTCTCATGAAAGGTTTAGTCCCACATTTTCTCTAGCACTTGGTTTTGCCAGTTTTTTTTTTTTTTTCACCCGACATTAGCTATTCTCATAGGTATGTAGTGGTATCTCTTTGTGGTTTCAATCTGTATTTCCCTAATGACTAATGATTTGAATATTTTCATGTTGCCATCTGAATATCCTCTTTGGCAAAATATTCATCTCTTGCATGTTTTGTAATGGTTTTATTATTTGTTGAATTTAAAAGATTCTGTTCTGGGTTCATGTTCTTTATATGCTTTCTGACAATTTTTTCCCAAATATGGGAAAGCTTTGTTGACAAATTTTATTTAAAAATTGTAGTAAATGATACATAATAAAAGTTACTGTCAACCATTTTTGAAAAATATTTATTTTTTAGTCTTAGATGGACACAATATCTTTATTTTTATGTGATACTGAGGCTCAAACCCAGTGCCCCATGCATGCTAGGTGGGCACTCTACCACTGAACCACAACCCCAGGTAACTGTCATTCCTTTTTAAGTATACAATTCATGCCATTAAGTACATTCACATTATTTTGCAATCATCACCACAGTCCTTCTTCAAAACTCTTCTTATCCTGTGTAACCAAAGCTCTGTACCCACTAATGATAACCTTGTTCTGCCATTCCTCCACAATTATTTTTTTCATTTTTCATTTTTATTTTCCTTTTTATTGGTGCATTGTAATATGTATTAACATTGTTATATATTTGTACATGCACACAATATATAATTCTGCTTTCCATAAATATTCTTAAGAACATCATATAAATAGAATAATACAATATTTGTCCTTATGTGACTGGCATATTTTGTTTAGCATAATGTCTTCAAGATTCATCCATGTTATAATGTGTCATAATTTCATTTTTAAGAGTTAATTTATTACACTTATCTACCTTTTTCAGCTTTTGGGGTTTAATTGACAAAAATTGTATATATTACAACATGATGATTTTTGTTTTTTGTTTTTGTGTTGCTGGGGATGGACCCAGGGCCTTGTGCATGCCAGGCACTCTACCACTGAGCTATACCCCTGGCTCTAATGTGATGCTTTGTTATATGTGTACATTGTGAAATGATTGCCACAGTCAAGTTAATTAACATTTATCACTTCACAGAGTTATCTGTTTTTAAGTAGTGAAAACTCTTGATCTACTCTCTTAGCCAATTTCAAGTATATAACATTTTATTATTAACTAAAGTCAACATTAGGTCTCCAAGAATCGTACAGTGCCAGCGCGTGCACACGTGCACACACACAGAAATACATATGTATACTGGGAATTGAAATTTTGAGCTTAACCACTGAGTCATATCCCTAACATGTTTTATATTTTATTTAGGGACATGGTCTTGCTAAATTGCTTAGTTCCTTGCTAAATTGCTGAGGCTGGCTTTGAACTGGCCATCCTCCTGCCTCAGCCACTTGATCCTCTGGGATTACAGGTATAAGCCACCATGCCCAGCTAGTTATTCATATTTTAATTGCAAGTTTGTACATTTTGGCTAACATCTCCCCGTTTCCCTTAGTTCTTACTCATAGCCCCTAATTTTTACCCTACTACTTTCTAAGAGTTTATATTTTTTGGGGGGGTAGGGTACCAGGTATTGAACTCAGGGGCACTTGACCATTGAGCCACATCCCCGCCCTATTTTGTACTTTATTTAGAGACAGAGTCACGCTAAGTTGCTTAGTGCCTTGCTTTTGCGGAGGCTGGCTTTGAACTAACAATCCTCCTGCTTCAGCCTCCCTAACCTCTGGGATGATGGGTGTGGACCACTCTGCCCAGCTTGAGTTTACCTTTCTTAGAAATTCTACATGTAAGTGAGATCCTGTAATATTTGTCTTTCTGTGAATGGCCCATTTCACTTAGCACAGAATCCTATGTTGTCACAAATGGCAGAATTTCTTTGTTTAAGGCTGAATAAGTTTATATATATATATATGCCCATATATTTATTTACATAACCCACTATATTTTCTTCATTCATCCATCCATCTTTCCATCTACAAACACTTAGATTATTTCAATATATACCTTATCGTGAATGTTGTAATGAACACAGAAGTGCAGCTCTATCTTAGAGGTAGAGATAAATCTTTCCTTTGGATACATCCCTAGATTTGGTATTGATGAATCCTATTTTGGTTCTTATTTTTAATTTTTTTTTTGGTACTGAGAATTGAATCCAGTGGTTCCTTCTCGCTGAGCTACATCCCCTGTTCCCTTTTTTAAATTTAGAGACAGGGTTTCTAAGTTGTTGAGGGTCTTGCCAAGTTGCTGAGGCTGTCCTCAAACTTGTGATCCTCTTGCTTCAGCCTACATGGAATCTTCATTGTTTTCCATATGGAAAACGTGGACTGGACATGTGGAACATAGAAGATGAAAAGATAAAGTCCTTGTCTTCAGGAAGCTCATAGTCTAAAAGAGGAGACAAACAGTAAAAATTTAATAAGGTCATTGCTACGAAAGAGGTTTGTACAAATAACTTTGGTAGCCAAGGCTAAGGAAGGCCTAATTTGTTAAGGAAAGGTTTCATAGAGGAGGGAATTTCTAAGCTGAGACTTGAAGGGTAAAGGAATGTTGTGCCAGGCAAATGGAGAACAGATACATCCCAACAGTTTAAGCTTCTTGAGCAAAAGCAAATGTAACACCATTACTTTGAAGAAACTTCTTTTCTCATTGTGTGTACTAGGTAACTTTTGTCAAATCAGTTGGATATAAATGTGTAGATTTGTTTCAGGGCTTTTTATATTGCCTCATTGTTCTATGTATCTATTTTTATGAACTATACTTTTTAGGTTTCTATACCTTTGTAATATAATTTTTTTATAATTGGAAATCAGGAAATGCTCTTGAGGGATATATGGTGGATGTGTATTCACCTTTTTTATTTAAATAATATATTCTTTTTTAAAATTTTAATATTTATTTTTTTAGTTTTCGGCGGACACAGCATCTTTGTATGTGGTGCTGAGGATCAAACCCTTGCCGCATGCATGCCAGGCGAGCGCGCTGCTACCACTTGAGCCACATCCCCAGCCCAAATAATATATTCTTTAAGGATTAATGAGTATGTAAAAGGATATTTGTCCTTCATACCCAATTAGGGCAATTCTTTAATCATCATCTTGAGCCATCAGAAAATCAAGTTGAGTGTTAGTTACAGCTGGGTAGATATAATCAGGATCCCTGCCACATATGGCTTAACAGCAATTTTTGTCTTTCATAATTAAATGTGCCTTTTGTAAAAACCTAGGACAAATATTATGTCCTATTGATGGGGTAAAAATATCCATTTAATTATATCTAATTTTTTATGAATGTGTTCCAGAGTGGGAGGTTAGGATTAAATCAAGAAAGGGTTTTGTTTGTTTTTTATATAGAATAATACCTGTAAGTTGAATTTTAGTCCTTAATTATCTTGTTTTTAGTGAAGACCCTGAAACAAAGTCATCTTAAGCTTTTAATTTACTAACAATCTATAAAAATACAGTAAATTCCCCAAATATATTATTATAGAACTTGAGAAGCCAAGAGTACTTAATTAGTAGTTGATGTTATAGTATTTAACTTTGTATATGAATCAGATATTTTAAATAAACTTATTTATGAAGATTAATTCCATTTATGTTAAATTTATTTGTTGTAAAACATGTTACCCATGAAGATAAAGATATAGGATGTTGTATTTTAAACATTTTATAGATTCTATTTTTTTGATTGGCTGATCACCTAGAAAAACTTGCAGATTAGTAATTTTGAAGACATCTTTTATTTTTTATCTTAACTAATTTAAGTCACATGACCTGAAAAGCATTGGGTACTTAAAAAATATTATGCATGCTCATTTATCTATATGCTAATTTTGGTACCATGTACATGATTTATAGACACAAGTGAACAACACACAATACTCAGCTGTGCACACATGTACATAAAAATCAATAGGAAGAAAAGATATTATAGCCCTTTGTTAGGTATTAGATGCCCACAGGTAGGAAGCAAAAGAGTTATAGATGTTTAATTAAATAGACTGTCAGACTTAATCCTTTATATGTTAAATTAGAGTTTTCGCAGATTCTTGTAATATAACTCAGATATAGGATAGTCATGTTCAATTGGGGACGTTAGGAGTAGAGTCTGTCATCCATGGCAGATGCTGAAATCAGAGGTTCAGGTGGCATCCTTCATGGGGTTAGTTTCATTCCCACCATAACCATTGTTTATTATTATTGTTATTATTTTTTTAGTATTCTTTTTAGAAATTTTTTAATATTTATTTTTCAGTGGACACAACATCTTTATTTTTATGTGGTGCTCAGAATCAAACCCAGCGCCCCGCACATGCCAGGCGAGCGAGTTACTGCTTGAGCCACATCCCCAGCCCTTGTTTAGAATTCTTTCAAGGAGAAGACTCTTTCCTTTTTTTAGTGTATTTGAAAGTTAATCTCTGAACAATTCACCCTGAATAAAAATAGCAGAAAGAAAAACAGGACTACAAATTCTAGTTAGACAAATTCAGACTAATTGGTGTAGGACCAAATACTAATTTATTAGAAAACCTTGAGTTTAGAATAAGGCAAAGACCTTGAAAAAAGCAAAAAAAAATGATATGGCTGCAATTTTTTTATTAAAAGAGCATATGGAGCATGTTTATCAGACCAGAGAACACTTTGGATCAGATTAGAGTCGGCATAGATATTTAAAGAATTTGGAAACTCATGAAGTCCTCAGAAAAAGTGTTTTAAGGAAATGAAAACTTGCATCTATGGGATCTTTTATCTATCTGCCTGTCTATCTATCTATCCATCTATCTATCTATCTATTTATCTATCTATTTTTTATGTGTCTATCTGGTGAGAAGAGAAATCTATTTAGAGAGGAGCTTACTGAAGGGGCAGGAACCCAGAGCGTAAGAAAAGAGAAAACAGTCTTTTATGTCTTATAGCAACTTATATTATAAAGTGACACTTATTCTTTGGGGGCTGACTTCTTAAACCTATAGATCTAATGATACACTGTCTTTGTAGGAATGTCTAATATGGGTTTGATTTAATTGATATTTTCTAGTAATCTTTGTAAATCATTTAATCTGTAAAAATTTGGTAAATTAAGTTGAAGCTTCTATGGTTTAATGGCTTGATTAGTTACTAAAAATCCTAAGTAATTCCATGGTTCTTTAGTTCCTTTTACTTGGGAGCTTGAGGAGGTAGTCTATCTAGAGGGGGAAGATTGGGGCATAATATTTGTAAATTTTGAATAGGTTGAATAGCTAAATGGCATTGATTCCAAGTAATTAAATACTTACTCAATAGACATTTTGAGGCATTCTCCTATTTGCTTGCAAGTTTCTGCTACCAGCATCTGGATACCAAGGGTATTGTTTCCTAATAACAGTTAAAAGCTCTAAATAATAAATGATAAAGAACAGTTGGTCCTATTTTCTTTATTAAAGCTCTTAACTGAAAAGCATGCCCTTTAACTTCAGGAGAAATGGAATTCCTCATATTTGCTTGACTTGAGAAAGAGAAAGCAGACTCCATCCCATGCTTAATGGGACAGAACCCCAAACCTGTTGTTGATTTACCACTGGGATGTCCAACCAAGATACACTCTCACTGGGTTGTTTCCTCAGTCTGTAGGTGACTAGATAGTTCCCTTACAGGGGATCATTGCACTGGGGTCCTCACATGGGGGGCATCAATTGCAAGCACAATGAAATAAAGGAAAACTAACTCATGGAGTAGTTTAAACCATGGGGAAGCTGAACTCCCAAGCAGCTGGATTCCTCATACTTTTATGATGGTAGTTATCAGCAATTACATATCAACAAGCAGGAATTTAAACTACAAAAATACAAGATGTTTTTCTCCTGTTAATGTCTAAATTCCCTTTCTGGAGAGTGTCATAATTTTCTTGGAAAAGTTCTGTTTGTAGAACTAAGATACTAATCAGCTGTGTGCAGCACGTGTTGTTTTGTACTTTCCTACATCCTATTTCCTCACAAGATCTATCTTTAGAAAAACATCCACAAGTACAAGATGGAGCCATAATACAAAATGGAGTCAGTCATGGTAATCAATTTGCTTCACTGTGAAGTCCACATTTCTAGTTTTGTTCTCACTCAAGATTGTTTTAGCTATTAGGGTCTTTTGTGGTTCCACATGAATTTTAGAAATCTACCCCCTGTTTCTACACAAAAAAGCCATAGGAATTTTAAGAGATTGCATTGAAACTGTAGATCTCTTTGGGTAGTATGGACAATATTAATTCTGATCCATGAATATGGGATGTCTTTTATTGATTTGTGTCTTTAATTTTTGTCATGAAGTTTTAGTTTCCAGTGTACAAATATTTAACTTCTTTGGTTAAATTTATTCCTAAGTATTTAATTTTTTGATGTATTAAAATGAGATTGTGTTCTTAATTTCTCTTTCAGTAGTTCTTTTTTTAGTATATAGAAAATGCAACTGATTTTTAAATATTGGTTTTTTTATTTAGCAATGTTACTGACTTTTCTTATTCTAACAGTTTTTTGGTGGAGTCTTTAGCATGTTCTATATATGAGAACATGTCATCTGAGAAGAGTTTAGCAACTTTTCTTTTTTTTAATTTTTTATTTTTTTTTATTGGTTGTTCACAACATTACAAAGCTCTTGACATATCATATTTCATACATTAGATTGAAGTGGGTTATGAACTCCCAATTTTACCCCAAATGCAGATTGCAGAATCACGTCGGTTACACATCCACAATTTTACATAATGCCCAATTAGTAATTGTTGTATTCTGCTACCTTTCCTATCCCCTACTATCCCCCGTCCCCTCCCCTCCCATCTTCTCTCTCTACCCCATCTACTGTAATTCATTATTCTCCTTGTTCTTATTTGGATGCCTTTTAAATCTCTATTGAGTAGTTGCTTTGTTTAGGACTTGCATTACTATATTGATTAGAAGTGATGAGAATGGATATTCTTGTCTTATTCCTGAATTTACAGGGGAAGTTTTCAGCTTTTCACCTCTAAGCATGACATTAGCTATGGGACTTAATACATAGACCTTATTATATTGAGGCATATTTCTTCTGTGCCTAATTCATTGAGAATATTTATCATGAAAGGTTGTTGAATTTTATCAAATAATTTTTCTACACTTACTGAGACAATTACAATTTTTGTCCTTCATTCTGTCAGTGGGATGTATCATATTTGTTGATTTGCATATCTCAAAACCCTCACTTCATTCCAGGGATAAATCTTGCTTGATCTTTCATTGTTGTTTGTTTTATTTTTGCAGTCCTAGGATCAAACCTAGGGCCTCACACATTATAAGCAATCACTCTACCACTGATCTATACCCTCAGACCAAGAAGGCTTTTTGTTATTGTTGTTGCTGGGGATTGAACTCAAGGCCTCATATATTCTATGAAAGCACTCTATCATTGAGCCACACTCTTTATTCTCAAAAATGGTATTTTAAAATTTTAAATCAGTAGACTTTGAGTAAATTGCTTACCCTTCAGAATGTAGATAGGTCTCATCCAGTCAATGGAAGGCCTAAGTAAAAAGACTATCTTGATAACAATGACTAACTTGTGGAGAAAAATGTTGTTGTTTTGAGTCAAACTGCTTTCAGACTCAGGACAGCAGGATTCATCTCTTCCCTTGGTCTCTAGCCTGCTGTCCCACATTGTATTTTTGGATTTATACCCTCTACAATTATGTAACACAATTCCTTAACATCTTAACATATATCTCTTTCTCTTTTCCAATTCTCTCTCTCTCTCTCTCTCTCTCTCTCTCTCTCTCTCTCTCTCTCTCTCTCTCTCTCTCTCTCTCTCTCTCTCCCTCTCTCTTTCTCCATTTATATGGTTGGTAGTTTGCCAATTTTGTTGATTTTCTTCAAAGAGTCACTTTCTTAGTCTTGTAGATTTTCTTTGCTGATTTTCTATTTTCAATTTCATTGATTTCTGTTATTTTTATTCTTTCTTCCTGTATTGGGTTAATCTGTTCCTTTTATTTTTTCTTAAGTAGAAATCTAGATCATTGACTTGAGATACTTGTCTTCATGTGTGTGTGTGTGTGTGTGTGTGTGTGTGTGTGTGTGTGTGTGCGCGCACACGTGCTTGGTGCTGGGTATCAAACTCACAACCTTGTGTATGCTAGGTAAGCACTCTACCACTGAGCTATATCCCTAGCTGTGTAATATATTTACTTAATGATATGAATTTCTCTCTAATCATTGTTTTACCCATCTCCCATAAATTTTGATGAATTATCCTGTTCACTTTCATTCAATTTGAAGTGTCTTAAAATTCCCCTTTTATTTTTCCTATTAATTTCCCATTAACTTGTTTTCCTGTTTAGATGTGTATCACTCAATTTTCAATTATTTGGGAGTTTACCAGGTATCTTTCTGTTACTGATTTTGAGTTTAATTTTATTATTGTCAGAGAATATGCTTTGTATAGTTTTTGTTTCAAAATTTGGTAAGTGTATCAGGATTCTCTAGTGAAACAGAACTTAAAGGATACAGATATTACAGGACATTTATTAGATTGGCCCACATGATCTGAAGCTGAATATTCCCACAATGGCTTTCTATAGGCTAGAGACCCAAAGAAAATAGAAGCTGTTCAGTCCAGGAAGCCAGAAACCTTAGAATGAAAGAGACGCCAATAATTCAGCCTCAGCCAGAAGCTGAAGGACTGAAAGTGCCCTGGTAGTGCAAATCTGCATTCAGAGACTAGAAAATCTGGAATCTGATGCCCATGGATGACAGCAGCAGAAAAATGCACCAGCTCAAGAAGGGTCAGCCAACAGTGAGAGCTAGGTTTTCCTTCCTGCTTTTTCATTCCATCTGAGTCTCTAACCTATTGTATGGTGCTGTCCACATTCCAGGTGGATCTTTCCCACCCAGGCTACTGACCTTTGGAAACACCTTCACAGACACACCCAGAAATGTTCTTAACCAATTTTCTAGGACTCTTCCAATCCAATCAAGTTGAGAACCAAAATTAGCCATCACGATAAGTGTTTTATTATGACTCTCACTATGTCTATCATGATGAATGTTCCATGTGAACTCTAGCAGAGTTTACCCAGAACTCTGCTGTTTTTGGGTAAATTCTTCTGTAAATGTCAATTAATAGGTCATATTGGTTGATAGTGTTGTTCAGGTCTTATATATACTTAGTGATTTTACATTTAAACATTCTGTCAATTACTAAGGTAGGAATATTGAAGTCTCCATCTGAGTAGAGTGATGGTTTTGTCAATTTTTCCTTTCTGGTCCTTCAATTTTTAGCTGCTATTTATTTTGAATTTCTGTATTTTGGTACATTCAAGGTTGTTATGTCTTTTTGGAGAATTGACCACACTATTATTGTGAAATAAGCTTGTTTACCTGTGGTAATATTTCTTGTTCCATAGTCTACTTTATGTGATATTAATATAACTAATCCAGTGTCCTTTTTAAAAATATATTTTTAGTTGTAGATGGACACAATACTTTTTATTTATTTTTATGTGGTGCTGAGTATCAAACCCAGTGTCTCACATGTGCCAAGCAAGTGCTCTACCACTGAGCTACATCTCCAGTCCCTCCAGTGTCCTTTTGATTATTTCTTTCACTACACACATGCACGTGTGTGCACACGCATGCACGCACGTGTGCGTGCACATACGTGCACACACACACTCTTTTAACCTTTTTATGTCTTGATATTTAAAGTGGATTTCTTTTAAACAGCTAGGTTTCATGTTTTAGTCTAATCTCACATTATTTGTTTTCTATGTGGTATATCTAGAGTATTTTTATTTAATATAATCATTGAAATGGTTGTATTAAAATCATAGCTATTTCCAGTTTGTTTCATCTGTCCTCTTTTTTGGATTGTTTTTCATGTTTTTATTTTATTCCACTATTGGCTTATTATTTATACTTTATAATACATCTTTGTTTTATTTTTTAAGTTGTAGATGGACACAATACCTTTATTTTATTTATTTATTTTTATGTGGTGCTGGGGATCGAACCCAGTGCTTCACACATACTAGGCAAGTGCTCTACCACTGAGCCACAACCTCAGTCCTATAATACATCTTTAGTTTAAGTCAACATTAAAATTATCTTATTTGCATGAATTATAAAGATCTTATGACAGTATTATCCCAATTATTCCCCCATGCCATTGTGATATTAGTATTATTTAGTTTTACATATTCTCTGAACACCCAATACCTGGGTACTCTTGTGTTGTATTTTTTATTTTTGTGTGTGTATACAAGTATCTTTCTGAAGTTCTGCTTTGGAAATCTTTGTTTCTTCTTCAATTGATTTTATTTTATAAAAAAAAAAATTGTGCCCGGTACAGTGGCCCATGCCTGTAACCCCAGCAGCTGGGGAGTCTGAGGCCAGGAGGATGGTGGTTCAAAGTCAGCTTCTGCAAAAGTGAGATGCCAAGCAACTCAGTGAGACCCTATCTCTAAATAAAATACAAAATAGGACTGGGATGTGGCTCAGTGGTTGAGTGCCCCTGAGTTTAATCTTCAGTACCAAAAGAAAAAAAATTGTTTCTTGTGGTATTGGGCTTGAACATGCTAGAGCTACATCCTCAGCCATTTTCTTTATTTTATTTTGAGACAGAGTCTCACTAAATTGCCCAGACTGGCCTTGAACTTTGAATCCTCCAGCCTCAGTCTTCAGCTGGCATTACAGGCATGTGTCACCATGGGTCAATAATTGTTTTTATTTTTTTATTATCATAGTAAAATTCACCCTTTTTACATGACAAATACATACTGTTATTTAATCAACACCAGAATTAGGATGAAGTTAAAAACTTCATCACTTTCATAATTTCCTTGTTCTTCCATTTTTCAGTGAAATCTTTGGCTACCCAAAAATCTGATTTGTTCTCCCATGCTAATTATTTTGCAGTTTTTAGAATGTCATATAAAGTTTATAGGCTTTCAATCTAGCTTCTTTCACACAGCATAATGCATTTGGGATTTATCTAGTTTGTTTTATGTATGAATCATATTGTTTTAAATTGCTGATTAGTATTTCATTGTATGAACATATCACAGTTTATTCATAAATTCAGGTTTTTTCCAACTCTTAGCAGTTGTGAAGAAAGCTGCTATCAATATTTTTAAGCACATGTTTGTGTGAAACTAGGTTTTCATTTCTTTTGTTAAATATATAGAATATGTATTTCTAGGTTGCATAATAAATGTTTAATATTATTGGAAACTGAAAAAATGTGGGAGAGTACTATTTAGTCTATATCCTTACTGGCATTCAGTAGTATTTTTTTAAGATTTATTTATTTAGTGCCAGGGGTTGGCCGGGGGCACTCGATCACTGAAGCCACATCCCCAGCCTTATTTTGTATTTTATTTAGAGACAGGGTCTCACTGAGTTGCTTAGTGTCTTACTTTTACTGAGGCTGGCTTTAACCTCTTGATCCTCCTGCATCAGCTTCCCAAGCTGCTGAGATTATAGGCATGTGCCATCGCACCTGGCCTCAGCAGTGTTACCTTTTTTTTTTTTTTTAACTTTTAAAAAAATCCATTCTAGTAGTTCTGAAATGCTATATCATTGTGGTTTAAGTATGCAATTCTCTGATGATTAATGTTGTTGGAAATCTTTTCATGTACTTATTTGATACCTATACATCTTCTGTAAAGAAGTGTCTATTCAAATATTTGGATTGTTTTTAAAAATTGAGGTATTTTCTTATGATTTAATTTTATGAATTCTTTATATATTCTATACATATGTCCTTTATACTACATGTGATTTGCATATATTCTCTCTCAGTCTTTGGCTTCCTTTTTATTAAAAGTGTTTTTCACAGAGGAAAAGTTTTAAATTTTGTTGAACTTTATTTTATTTCTTTTATGGATTGTACTTTTGATGTCTTTGAAATTATTGCTTTACCTTGTTACAAAGTTATTCTATTTTTATAAAGTTCTAAAAAGTGTTCTATAATGTTGTTTTAAAGGTATCTATTGTCTATTTTGATTTTCCCTTTCCTTTTCTTTTTTCCTTCTTTCTTTGATTGAACCCAGGGTCTAACACATTCTAAGCATGCTCTCTACTATTGAGCTCTACCCCCACCTTGATTTCTTATATAAATTGTGGCATTTAGGTAAAGGTTTTGTTTGTTTGTGATCCAATTTTTCGCTCATCATTTTAATTAAATTAATTAATTAATTATTGTGGTAGTGGGGATTGAACCCAGGGTGCTCTACTACTGAACTACATACCTATCCCTTTTTTAAAAATTTTATTTTAAGACAGGGTCTTGCTAAGTTGCTGAAGCTGCCCTCAAACTTGCAATCCTCCTGCCTTAGTTTCTCCCATTGATGAGATTACAGATGTGTGCCACTGTGCCCAACTCTAGAACTTTTTAAAATAAAACAATACTTTCTTCATTGAATTGCCTTTGTACCTTTCTCAAAAAAATTGACTATATTCATGCCAGTGTATTCTGCACCCTTTATTTTATTTCATTAATCAGTGCATATATTCTTTCATCAGTATCACACTGTATAGATGATTTATTTTTCAGTCTTGACATCAGATAGTATGAATTCTACAAATTTGCTATTTTGACTTAAAATTGTTTTGGCTGTTTTATTTAATTGCCTTTTCACATAAGCTTTAGAATCAGCTTGAGGATATCTACAAAAAAGTCCTACTGGAAGTTTTATTAGGATTATGTTGAAACTACAAACCATATTAGAAAGAAATGATAACAACATAGTCTTTTAACCCATGAACATGTTGTATCACTCCATTTTAAAAACTCTTGGTTTTCTTTCATCAGTGTTTTATAATGTTTTATCAGAATAATGACTAGTTTATGTGCTATTGCAAATTGTTTTTAAATTTTTTTAGTTTCTGGGGCTGGGGTTGTGGCTCAGCAGTAGAGCACTCGCCTAGCATGTGTGAGGCACCTGGGTTTGATCCTCAGCACCACATAAAAAATAGATAACTAAAATAAAGGTATTGTGTCCAATTACAACTAAAAAAATTTTTAAAAATTTAAAATTTCCAATTTTTTTTCAGTACTGGAGATTGAACCAAGGGCCTCACAACATTCTAGGTAAGAGCTCTACCACACCATGGTATTTTCTTCCATTTACATTACAATTTTTCACTGTAGTACTGTTTTTAAAAATGTACATCCTTTTAGATCTTGTCCCTTTCAATTAGCAAAAAGTATTTAAGATTTATCTGTATTGTTGTATGAATTGACACCCTTTTTAAACTTTTTATTTTAAAATAATTATAGGATCACAATAAATAAATTATAAAAATAATACAAAGTGCCATTTTAGGATATTTGTGTATATGCCATTTTATCATACATGTAGATTGGTTTAATTACTACTACAATCAAATTATAAGACTATTAATTGCCATAAAGTTATCCCTTATGCTGCCCCTTTAAAATTTTACTCCTCTCCCACTTCCCTAACAATACGTACCCTTGGGAACCACTAATCTGTTTTCCATCTTTATAATTTTGTGATTTGAAAAGTTATAAAATGGTAATATTTGGTGTATGACTTTTTAGTAAATAAAGCAATCGGCATTTATTTAGCTTGTGGAGGGAGGTATAGCTCAGTGGCTCATGTATACATTAAGACCAGGGGGGTGGCTGGGGTTGTGGCTCAGTGGTATAGCACTTCCCTAGCATGCGTAAGGCACTGGGTTCTATCCTCAGCATCACGTAAAAATATAAAAAATAAAATAAAGTTATAAAAAGCAAGTTACTGCTGTGTGTGCTGGCACACACCTGTAATCCCAGCACCTCCGCAGGCAGAGACAGGAGGATCTCGTTCAAAGCCAGCCTCAGGAATGGTATGTAATTAAGCAACACAGTGAGACCCTATCTCTAAATAAAATACAAAATAGGGCTGGGATATGGCTCAGTGGTTGAGTGCCCCTGAGTTCAATCCCTGATACCAAAAAAGTAAGTTACTGTTGAAAAAACCAAAACTAAAACCATGGGTTCCATTCCCAGGACCACAAAAAATGTTACATAGTTAAGACTCAAACAGTGATCTTTTAGGATAGGATTTTTATAGTTAGCATATTTCTTTGGAGAGTCATCCAAAGTGTTGAATGTGTCAATAATTTGTTCTTTTTATTATTGAATAGTCTTCCTTGGTATGGTTGTACTAGTTTAACAATTCATCTGTTGAAAGATTGGGGGGTGATTCCAATTTTGACTATTATAAATATAGCTGCTGTAAGCTTTTTTCACGCAGACTTTTGTGTGAATATGTTTTAGTTTCTCTGGGATAAATACCCCAGGAGTGCAATTTCTGGGTCATATAGTAGAACTTTAATATTTTTTATATTTATTTTTTAGTTATAGGTGGACACAATATCTCTTTTTTATTTTATTGCTTTTTAAAAAATATTTATTTATTTATTTTTAGTTATCGGCGGGCACAACATCTTTGTTTGTATGTGGTGCTGAGAATCGAACCCGGGCCGCACGCATGCCAGGCGAGCGCGCTACCGCTTGAGCCACATCCCCAGACCTTTATTGCTTTTTTAATGTGGTTCTTTCTATATTCTATATTTCTATATTCTAGAGAGTTCTTTCTATATTCTATATTCTAGTCCTTTGTACAATGTGTGATTTGCAAATATTTTCTTTCAGTCTGTAGCTTGTCTTTTTGATAGTTTGTTCTATCAGGAGTTCCAGAGCAAGAGTTTTTAAATATGATGAGATCCTATTTATTGATCTTTTTTCTTTATAGATTGTGTTTTTGATGTCAAGTCTAAGAATTCTTTGCTGAGTCCTAGATCCTGATGGTTTTCGTCTATTTTTTTTCTATATGTTTTATAGTTTTAAACTTAGGTTTGCAATCATTTTGGGTTGGTATTTTTATAAAGTGTGAGACATCTATTGAAGTTCATATTTGTGATACCTGGGGTTGAACCCAGGGGTGCTTAGCCATTGAACCAAATCCCCTGTTGTTGTTGTTGTTATTATTGTTCTCCTCCTCCTCCTCCTCCTCCTCCTTATTATTATTATTATTATTTGGAGGCAGGGTCTCACTTAGGGCCTCAGTAAGTTGCTGAGGCTGACCTCAAACTTGAGATCTTCCTATCTCAGCGTCCTGAGTTGTTGCAAATACAGGTGTGCACGACCATACCAGGTTGAAGTTCATTTCTGATTAAGTTAAATTCACATAAAATTAGCCATTTAAAAATGTACAGTTCAGTGGTATTTAGTATATTTATAGTGCTGTAAAACCATTTTTTCCAAAATATTTTCATCACCCATAGAGCAAACCATATTTTCCACCTATTAAAGAGTGGAAAATTGAAATCTCCAACTTTTATTGTTGAATTGTCTGTTTCTCAGTTAAGTTCTAGCAGTTTTTGCTTTATGTATTTTGGGATTCTCTCAAGTACATATATATAATTGTTATACATTGACCTTTTTGGCTCTAGTAATAATTTTTGTCTTGAGTGTGTTTTGTCTGTTTAAAAATTAAATTTTTGGGGGGGCCTGGGGTTGTGGCTCAGAGGTAGAGCACTCGCCTAGCAAGCTTGAGGCACTGGGTTCGATCCTCAGCACCACATAAAAATAAAATAAAGATATTGTGTCCACTTATAAGTAAAATATCAATGTTAAAAAATTAAATTTTTGACTGACAAAAATTTGTACATATTTATATCATGTACATATTATAATGTAATATTTCATTCATATATACCTTGGGCAGTGATCATTTTAGGGATATAGACATCTCATCTCTCTTTTTTTAAAAAAATATTTTTTAGTTGTAAATGGACATAATATCTTATTATGTATTCATTTTTATGTGGTGCTGAGGATTGAACCCAGTGCCTCACATGTGTGAGGCAAGCACTCTACCACTGAGCTATAGCCCCAGCTCCTCAGCTTTCTTTTGATTACTCTTGGCATAGTATTTTCTACTATTTATTCTGTTTTGGTACTGGGGATTGGCTCCATGGGTACTTTACTATTGAGTTATATCCTGAGCCCTTTTCAATTTTTATTTTGAGACAGGATCTAACTAAGTTGCTGAGGCTGGCTTTGAACTTGCAATCTTCCTGCCTCAGCCTCCCAAACTGCTGGTTATTTGGTAGTGGGCATATCCTAGGTTTGGATTTGCTGGATCCTATAGTAACTCCATGTTTAATCTTTTTTTTTTTTTTTGGTACTGGGTATTGAACCCAGAGGATCTTAACCACTGAGAAACACTGCCTGTCCTTTTAAAAATATTTTATTTTGAGTCAGGGTCTCAAAAAGTTGCTTAGAGCTTCATTAAGTTGCTGAGGCTGGCTTTGAACTCATGATCCTCCTGCATCAGTGTCCTGAGTGGCTGGGATTACCTGTCAAGTTTGATCTTAGGAATTGTAAGACTGTTTTTCCAAACTGGTTGCACTACTTTTTTATTTTAAAGTTTAATTTTAATTTTTATAGTGTTGGGAATTGAACACAAGGCCTAGTGCATGCTAGGCAAGTGCTCTAACATTGAGTTACACCTCCATCTTGGCTATACCATTTTATATATACTATATATCAACAATGTACATTTTTTGTAATCCTTATATATATATATTATTGACTGTCCTTTTTTTTTGTACTGGAGATTAAACCCAGGGCACTTAACCATTGTATTTAGAGACAGGTGAGAGAGAGATAGAAGGGCTTAGGCAGCCAAGGCAAAATGTTGAGTGAGTGGGCAGGGCCAGAACAAAGGAGCATGGAGAGGGTCTTCTGATGAGGTCAACTACCTGTGGACATAAGCAGGGGACCCAATCTGACAGACACTTCTGTATTTCTGCTCTTAAGTGGGGGATCCAATAGAAAACCAAAAAACAGACACATGGACACAGTGGGGCACCAGCCAATAATACTGAGGAGTACGTGGACAGGGGAGGAGATAAGGAAAGGAGGAAATTCCAGAGACCATAAAAAGAATAGGCCAAAATTCCCCCACTGGATTCCCAGCTCTGGGGCCCCTTCTCTTCAGAGAAGTCTATGTCTATATTTCTGTCGCCTTTACAATAAACCTACTTCTTTCTTGCTATCTCTTTGTCCTGTTCTTCAATTCTTTGCTGATTGGAGATGACAAAACCAGCACCTCTACATGGTAACACAGGGTCTCACTGTGTTGTTTAAGGCCTCACTAATTTGCTGAGGCTGACTTTGAATTTATGATCCTCCTGCCTCAGCCTTCCTAGCTACTGGGATGATAGGCATGTGCCACTGCACCTGGCCTTGATTGTCTTTTTGTTTATGGCCACACTGTGGTTTATATTTGCATTTTTATATCAGCTAATGTAAAGGTAAAATTTCTAAGCTGATTCCAAGCTGCAAAAGCTTGAGTTAAAGTGTAAATGTGTGCATTATAAAGCTTCTAAATGGCAAGGCCTGGGCTAAAAAGTAAAGACCAGGTATTGTTAAAATTCCTCTGCTACCTCCAGAACCTGTAATCTCTGTAGCTTTTAGGACAGTGCTGGAACTGCCCAGTAAATATTTCCATTGATTCCCTGGTTGTTTAATAGCTAAGGGCTCTAGGTAGCTTGGCACGTAAGCATCTAGGCTCCAAAACCAATCAGTTTAAATGTGTACCCTGCTTACCTGCTTAGAAATGACCAATCACCCCTGCCCAGACTGTTCCCGCCAATGAATGTACTAATCCTGACTCAGAGTTGTTGTTCAATTTTCCCGTGCTTCATGATGATTTGTTCTGATGTATGCAAAGCCCACCGCCCTCTCCAGAAAGTGTACTTAAGCTCTGCTTGACCTCTGCTCTGGGCTTTGGGCTGCTCTCCCTTCTTGAGTGAGCACGGAGCCCCAGTGCGCTGGAATGGATCCCTAATAAATATCCCCTTTTGCCAATTGCATGGAGCCGGTCTCTTGTGTGGTCTCTCCCTTCAACGCTCCGCCGGACCCCTTTTACACTAATGATATTAAACATTTTTTCTTGTACTTATTGGCAATTTTCTTATCTTTTTTGAGAAATGTTATTTAGATCCTTTGCCCACTAATTCACTGGGTTGTTTTTCTTCTTAATGTTAAATTGTGAGACTCCTTTATATAGTCTAGATATAGCATGTGAACAAATTCATGATTTATAAATATTTCAACTGTATTCCTTTGGTTTGTTTTATCACATTTTTTTTTGTACTAAGGATTGAAGCCAGGGACACTTAACCACTGAGCCACACCCTCATCCCATTTTTTTGTTTTTTATTTTGAGACAGGGCAAGTTGCTCAGGGCCTCACTAAATTGCTGAGGTTTGGGATTACAGGCAAGCACTTCCACACCCAGATTATTTTATCACTTTATTAATGGTGTTTTTTGAAGCTCAAACCCTTTAAGTTTTGATGAAGTCCAACTTGACTATGTTTTTTTGTTTTGATTTTGATGTTATAGCTGATAATAACAGATATGAATCCAAGATCATGAAGATTTAAACATTTTCTCTACATATTATATAGTTTTAGCTCTTATAGTTTTTTGGTGCATTTTGAGTTTTTTTTTTTTTTTTTGCATAGAGTTTGAAACAGGCATCCAACTTTATTCTTTTGCATGTGGATATCCAGTTGTTCCAGTAACACTTGTTGAAAAGATCACCTGTTCCCAACAGAATGATCTTGTCAAAAATTAATTGGCCATAAGTGTCAGAGTTTACTTCTGGAGTTTCAATTTATTCCACTTATCTAGATATATATTCTTATGCCAAGTACCATGATGTATTATTTACTATAACTGTTGTTGAGAGCCACAGTTTAGAGGGAATAGTTGAAAGGTGACCCTGCTGGGGGGGGGGGATTAGGGCGGATCCTGCTGGGATTAGGGCGGATCCTGCTGCCTCCAGTGCCTGCTACTTTTTGAGTTCTCCCAGGGGTTCCGGGAGAATTGGCATTCGGAGCCTGGTGGAGGGAGTGTGTTCCCGGGAAGTGTATGGAGAGTGCCAGTGAGAGTTCGGGAATAAAGAGTTGCTGTTTGAACCTACAAGGCTGTGTGACGGCTCGATTATTTTGTGCCCAGCCAGACTGCGGCAACTGTAGTAAGCATTGGAATCAGGAACTTCAAATCCTCTATCTTCATTCCTCTTCCTCAAGTTTTTTAAAATTCCAAGACCTTGAATTTCCATAAAATTTAGGTTAAGCTTATTAATTTCTGCATTTAAAAAAATCATGGCAAAGCCCACCTAACATAAAATATACTATTTTAACCATTTAGAAGTGTATAATTCAGTAGCATTAAATACATTCACAATGTTGTACAACTCTCATCACTGTCATGTTCCAGAAATTTTTCATCATAACAAAAGGTAATCCTGTATGCATTAAGTATTTACTTCTAGTTGCCCATTCCCTCTGCTCCTAACAATCACTAATTTGCTTTTCATCTCTAACAATTTTCCTATTCTGTAGTATTTCATATAAATGTAATCGTGATTTTTGTCTGACTTCTTTCACATAGCCAAATATTTTGGGGATTCATTCATGTTTTAGAATCATTACTTCATCCCTTTTTATGTTTGAATGATATTCCCTTATATAGATACACCACATTTTATTTATCCATTAATTGTTGGATACTAGTGAATAGTGCTTTTCTAAACATTTGTGTATAAGTTTTTCTCTGAACATGTGTTTTTCATTTTTATGGATCTATACCTAGGAGTGTAATTCCTGGGTGATATGGCACCTTTATGTTTAACTTTTTGAGGAACTGACAGTTTTCAAAGTACCTGTATTTCCATTTCCATTGACAATTATCTGAGAGTTCCATTGTCTCCACATCCTTCCCCTTGCTTGTTATCTATCTACGTATCTATTGATATTTATGGGTACTGGAGATTGAACTCAGGGGCACTCAACCACTGAGCCACATCCCCAGCCCTATTTTGTATTTTATTTAGTGACAGGGTCTCACTGAGTTGCTTAGTGCCTCGCTTTTGCTGAGGCTGGCTTTGAACTCGCAATTCTCCTGCCTCAGTCTCCCAAGCCATGGGGATATCAGGCATGCTCCACTGTGCCTGACAAGGAAATTACTTTTGATTTATTTGATTCTATTATTTTGTCTATGCTCTATTTCTTTTATCTCCACTATAATCTTTATTTTTTCCTTTCTGCTAACTTTAAATTTAGTTTACTTTTGTTTTCCTGGCCCCTTAGAGTATATAGTTGGGTCATTGCTTTGAGATATTTATCTTTTTTAAGTAAGTGATTTACAGTTAAACATTTTTCTCTTAGCATTGTATTTGCAATATTCCATTGGTTTTGGTATGTTGTGGTTTACTTTTTAGAGTGTCAAAGTGTTTTCTAATTTACCTTGTGAGTTTTTCTTTGATCCATTGGTTGTTCAAAATTCTGTTGTAAATTTGCACATTTGTGAAAATATTCCATTTTTTCTCTGACTGATGTTCAATTGTTCCATTATGATCAGAGAAGGTACTTTGTATGATGTAATGTTTTAAATTTTATTAAGCCTTCTTATGTGGTCTAACACATGTTATTTTCTGGAACATGTTCAGTAAGTATTCAATCTTTACCTCCCAAAGTCCTTGATTGTGGAGTCTCCATTCTACCTCATATTCTTTAACAGCAGCTCATGAAGGGAAGTCTAAGTATACATGGTCCTAGTTTATTAGTTTTGAAATGTTTTTCAGGCTTATTGAGTTATAATTGATAAATAAAATTATATGTAGTTTTAGTGCACAATGCAATGATTAGGTGTATGTATACATCATGAAATTATTACCTCAATACTGTTATAACACATTGATCAAATCACATAGCTACTTTTATGGGAGAGAAAGATTAAGATCTCTACTCGCAGCACATTTCAAGTGCACAATACAGTATTATTAACTATAGTCACCATGCTGTATATTATATCTTCAGAATTTCTTCATCTTACAGATGAAAAGTTCATACCCTTTGACCAACAGTCTTCTTTGCTCCTAGTCATTTCCAGTCTACTCTGGTAAGCCAATCTCCTCAGCAATTCTTTCAGTGTGGTTATTTTTTTTCTCTACTATTTTGCTGTAGGTTCTTAATTGGACTCTTGACCCCCTCAAGGCTATTTTTGTCCATGGATAGGTGTTTAATTTTATGTTGTTTTGAGGGAGGAGGAAGGCTGGTTTCTCCTACTCCACCATCTTAATTATGTCACTGTCACAGATTTCCTTTTACTTTCAATCTGTTTGTGTCTTGGATTTAAAGGTTTTTTTGTTGTTGTTGTATACAGCATATATTTGGGTCAGACTTTTGCCATTTTACTTTTTTATATTATTTGTGTTTTATGACATTTTTGTTCTTCAATTCCTCCATTACTGTTTTCTTTTGTGTTTCTTTTTTTGTTGTGTACTTTTTTTTTTTGTCAAATCATTTTATTGAGAAGGTTGGAGATTAAGGAGTGTGGAAGCGCTGAAATTAAGGATTAAATCCGACGTCCTTCGCAAGGACAGACCTTGCTGCCGCCGAAAGTTGTTGTGTACTATTTTTATTACCTTATCATTTCCTCTGAATTTTCAAATTGTAGTGGCAATTACAATTAACATCTCAATCATTTAACAATTTAGTTTTAATTATTATCAACTTAGCTTTAATAGTATAGAGTATTCTGGTCCTGTACAACTCTGTTCTTCCCTCTTTTTGTTGCTATGACCACAAATAATATCTATACATTATGTGCCCATTATTATATAATTATGAATAATAATAATTATTGTTCTATGCATTTGTTTTTTAAAAAATCATTTAGGAAAAATAAAAGAGTTACAAATCAAAATTCAGTAACGTTAGTTTTTTTTTTTAAAGAGAGAGAGAGGAGAGAGAGAGAGAGAGAGAGAGAGAGAGAGAGAGAATTTTTAATATTTTATTTTTTAGTTCTTGGCAGACACAACTTCTTTGTTGGTATGTGGTGCTGAGGATTGAACCTGGGCCGCACGCATGCCAGAGGAGCGCGCTACCGCCTGAGCCACATTCCCAGCCCAGTAATGTTAGTTTTTTTTAAAAAAAATTTTAGTTGTAAATGAACACAATACCTTTATTTTATTTATTTATTTTTATGTGGTGCTGAGGATCAAACCCAGTGCCTCACACATGCCAGGCAAGTGCTCTACCACTGAGGCACAACCCCAGCCCAAAATGTTAGTTTTTATATTTATCTTTCTAGCTATCTTTTCCAGTGTTTTTTATTTCTTCATTTAGCCTTAAGTTTCTATTTACTATTCTTTCTCTACCTCTTGGAGAACAACTTTTAGCATAACTTCTGTGGCAGATTCTTCTACTTACAAATTCCCTCAGATTTTGTTATGTATGATTTTCTTCTTATTCTACATATTATTTGGTACTGGGGATTGAACCCAGCATGCTTAACAACTGAGCCACATCCCCAGCACTTTTTTGTGTTTTATTTAGAGACAGGGTATTGCTGAGTTGCTTAGGGCCTTGCTAAGTTGCTGAAGCTGGCTTTGAATTCATGATCCTCCTTCCTCAGACTCCCAAGACACTGGGATTACATGTGTGTGCCATTGTTTCTGGTTTATTCTACGCTTTTTGAAGAAAAGTTTTTCCAGATAGAGAAATTTTGATTAACATTTTTCTTTTCTTTTTTTTTAATGAGCAGAGCCCTTTTTTTAAAGAGAGAGAGAGAGAGAGAGAGAGAGAGAGAGAGAGAGAGAGAGAGAGAGAATTTTTTAATATTTATTTCTTAGTTATTGGCGGACACAACATCCTTGTTGGTATGTGGTGCTGAGGATCGAACCCGGGCCGCTCGCATGCCAGGCGAGCGCGCTACCGCTTGAGCCACATCCCCAGCCCCTTGATTAACATTTTTCAATTCAGTGATTTTAATATTTTATCCCACTGCTTTACAGCCTCTATTGTTTCTGATGAGAAATTGGGTGTTAAATTTAATGAAGAACTTTTGTATATGATAATTCACTTTTCTCTTATTGCTTTCAGAATTTTCTCTTTTTTCTTTTAAACATTTGATTATAGTGTGTTAGTGTGGATATCTTTGAATTCATCCAGTTGAAGTTCCTTAAAATTCTTAGATTTCTATTTGTGTCTTTCTTCAAATTGAAAAGGTTTTGGCCATTATTTTTCAAATCATTTTTCATTATGTTTTCTTTGTGTTCCTCAGACTGAATACTTTAATTTACTTGTTTTCACATCCATTGATTGTTTCCTATGCCTGCAAAAAAATCTGCTATTGAATTTCTCCAGTAAATTTTTCATTTTAGTTATTTTATTTCACAGTTCCAGAATTTTTATTTGTCTACTTTCTATTTGTCTACTTTTTATTTGTCTAATTTCTCTGCCTTTGTGTATTTTGTTTATTTGTTGAGACTTTATTCTCTCCTTTTGTTAGCTTTTTGAGTATACTTAAAGTAATTGACAATAAATTATAAGTTGAATCTTTGGACATCCCAAGGGACTGGGATGCTTCTACTGGTTGCCATTTTTTTCTGTGAAACATACTTTCTAATTTCTTTGTATGCCTATAGTTTTTTGTTGAAACCAAGAAATTTTAAATATATAATGTGACAATCCTGATACTATTATCTTTCTTTGTAATATGTTGTTTCCTTATAATATGTTGTTTACTGTCTTTAATGACCTAAATTTGTAAGGTCCTTATTATTTGTCATGTGTGACCACTGAAGGATCTCCCTGGTGAGCAAGATGATCAAGTAATGATTGGACATAGATTTCCTTACATATCTGGAACCAGTAGCTCTGTCTTTTCTGATGGTTTCCTTGTTGTTGGGGGCACATCTTCATCACACAGTCCTGCAGTTTACAACTGTACCATGTCTTCATTTACGTGAACAGATCCTCACTGTCAGCTACAGGTGAGAGTTTATGATGTTCTCATGTCTTTCATCAATGTGCACACTGTCTTAGTCATGAACATAGCTCTATGTAGTATGTGGTATTCTGGATTTTCAGGAATATGTTGGAGCATTTCAAAGACCCCATGGACATTTCATTTCTCAGATTTTTCATCTAAAATTTTGAATTTGCTTGTTTTCATCTTTAAAAATTTACAGGATTTTAGCATTAATTCCATTAAGCCCCAGTATTAGTTTGAGATAAATGCCTTTTATAAAACTATAATAAGGTTTTAAAAACCTGAACATGATGCATCTCCAGTGAAATCTTTGATTTTATTCTTCAGCATTTTGTAGTTTAAAGCATAAAAGTCCTGTACATGTTTAGTTAGATTTATTTCTAGTTATTTAATTTCTTTGAACTGAAATAGGGATTGTATTCTTATTTTCAGTTTCCATGTTGTCATTTTTGCTATGTAGAAATATTATTGTTTTCTATATGTGTATCTTGTATTATGTGATCTTGCTGAACTCATTTACTTATATTAGGAGGATTTAATGGTTGTCTTGATATTTTTATGTATGTTATCATTTTGTCTGCAAATGTATACAGTTTTATTTGTTGCTTTTCAGTTTGTATGCCTCTTCTTTTTCTTGCCAATTGCACAGCTAGATTTTCTAGTACAATGTTGATGTCATGTGAGTGGACATCTTTGCTTTCTTTATATCTTAGGGAAAAGCATTTGATCTTTCACCATTTTGTGTAATGTTAGTTGTGGGTTTGTTTGTCAAATCAAGAAAATAATATATTACTATTTTGCTGTCTAAAAATCATCAATGGATGTTAAATTTTGTCAAGTACTTTTCTGCATCAATTGATATGATTTTATCATATTTAGTCTATCAAAATGGTGGATTCTTGGGCTGGGGATGTGGCTCAAGCGGTAGCACACTCGCCTGGCATGCGTGCGGCCCGGGTTCGATCCTCAGCACTACATACAAACTAAAAAAAATATTAAAAAATTCTCTGTCTCTCACTGTTAAAAAAAAAAAAACAACCAAAATGGTGGATTCTGTGAGTTGATTACAAATATGAAGCTTGCCATGTTGGAAATGCTTTGCTTTGCTCCTCAATTTTTATGCTTTATATTATTTTTCATTCAGCTGTTTGTTTTTAAAATCTTCTTTTGTTCGGTTTATTTTTTATGTGGTGCTGGGTATTGAACCCAGGGCCTCTTGTATGCTAGACAAGTGCTTTACCACTGAGCTATCTCCCCAGTCCATTTAAATGTATTTTTGATGACCTTTTTGTTTTTGTTTTTTCTTTGGCCCATGGTTATTTGGAAATGTGTTGTTTAGTTTGCAAGTGTTTGAAGATTTTCCTGTGATCTTTCTGATTTGATTTCTTTGGTTCTTTTGTGGTTGGAGAACACAATGTGTATTCAATCTTCCAATTTATTGAGTTTTGTTTCATAGCCCATGTCTTAGTAAATGTTTCACTGATACTTGAAAATAATATGTATTCTACTGTTGTATGTCTTTTCCCATACTTTTTTGTCTTTCCATATTTTTATCAGTGCATTATTTTAGTTGAACAATAATGATGGGATTTGTTGTTACAAATTTATACATGCACACAATAGCACCATATAATTTGTACAATACCACTCCCCAACACTTTCCCCTCTCTTCCCTCCTTCACCTCCTGATCCCTTTCCTTTACTGATCTCCCTTTGATTTTTATGAGATCCCGCCCACAGCCACCTTCTTTTCCTTTTTCTCTCTAGATTCCATGTATGAAAGAAAATATATGATCTTTGACCTTCTGAGTTCGGCTTGTTTATAGTGCTCTCTATTTTCATCCATTTTCCTGCAAATGACAATTTTATTTTTCTTTATGGCTGAATAAAACTCCATTGTGACTATATGCCCCATTTTATTTATCCATTCATTTTTAAAATAATTTTAGTTGTTGATAGACCTTTATTTTATTTATTTATATATAGTGCTGAGAATCGAACCCAGAGCCTTACACATGCTAGGCAACTGAGCCCCAGCCCTTATCCATTCATCTTTTAAATTCAACTTCCTTATTTCATTCTCTTTGAAGTATTTTTGTAGAAAGCTTGTAGTTTTTTGTAGAATGCATGTGTTCTGCCTTTAACTCCTCTACACCAATCTTTTTCCTCAGTTATATACATTGATACTCTCTCTATATATCTATTTTTAAAAAATATTTCATTGTAGATGGACATAATACCTTTTTATTTTGTTTATTTAGTTTTTTTAATGTGGTGCTGGGGATGAAACCCAGTGCCTCACATGTTCTAGGTAAGTGCTCTACCACTGAGCCACAACCCCAGCCCTCTATATGTCTTTTAACAAAAAATTACAAGACACATGAAAAAAAGGCAAGAAAAAGCATTCTGAAAAGACAAATTATGTACCATAACCAGACTCAGATAATATACAGATGTTGTAATTATCAGTCAGGAAATTAAAATAATTATGATCAATATGTTAAAGGCTTTAATGAAAACAATTAGAAAACATGAAAGAACATATTGACTAAGTAAGGATGTGTAAATTCTTGAAAAACATAAAAATGAAATGCTAAAAATTAATAATACTCTACCAGAAACAAAGAACATTTTAGGGGCTGGAGTTGTGGTTCAGTGGCAGAGCGCTTGCCTCGCACATATGAGGCACTGGGTTTAATCCTCAGTACCATATAAAAATAAATAAACAATAAAGATATTTTAAAATAAACATTTTAGGTAGGTTCATCAATAGACTCAGTATGGCTGAGGTAGGAGTCAGTGAGTCAGAAGAAATATCAATATATGCAAATTGCAAGAAGAAAGAATGAAGAAAAAACATAATATCCAATAATTGTGGAAATTCTTAAAAATATAGCATAAAAACATAATTGAGATAACCAGTAGTAGAAGAAGGAAAGAAAGGAGCAAAATAAATATTGGAGTCAACTAGCCAAGAAGTTTTCAAAATTAATGATAGACACCAAACTACAAATCCAGGAATCTCAGCGAACATGAAATACAATAAATATCAAAACATTTACCCTGGTGTATCATATTCAAGCTACAGAAAACAAAATCAAAGAGAAAATCTTGAAAGAAGTCAGAGGACAAAAACACCTTCCCTATAGGGAAAAAGGATAAAAATTATGGTAGATTTTTTTTGTATTAGGAATTGAAAGAGGTGCTTACTTACCCCTCCCCGCCCTTTTAATTTTTTTTATTTTGAGATAGAGTCTTGCTAATTTTCTTAGGCCTTGCTAAGTTTCTGAGGCTTGTCTTGATCTTATGATCCTTCTGCATCAGCCTCCTGAGTTGCAGGCATTATAGGCATGCACTGGCATGCCCAGCTATGGCAGACTTCTTGTGAGAAAAAATGCAAGCAAGAAGTGGGTGGAGTGAAATATTTAAAGTATTGAAATTAAAACCCATCTATCTAGAATGTTATATCTAGATAAGTTATCTTTCAAAAGTGAAGAAGATACACATTCAATGAGAAACTAAAATAAGGAAATATATCAGCAATAGACATGCCCTTCAAGAAATGCTTAAGTAGTCTGGGAATGTAAATCAGTGGTAGAGCACTTACCTAGCATGTGCTAGGTCCTGGGTTCAATCCCCAGTCACTACCAAAAAAAAAACCCCAGAAAAATATAAACATAAATACAAAATATTAAAATATTTTCTCCAGACATAAGGAAAATGAAGGTAAATCAATATAGCTTTGGAATATTTTTCTTCTATAAGTAAGGCCTGGTTTCTCTCTCCCTGCCTTCAAGACTTTTCTATTGTCTTTCATTTTTAGCAGTTTGACTATGATATGTCTTGCTGTGAATTTCTTTAGGATACTATGTATTAGATTTGGGGTTCACACAACTTCTTGAATCTGTAAGTTTAAGTATTGCCCAAATTTGAGAAATATTTATCCATAATTCTGAGTACATTTTTAGCACTTGTTTCCTTGGTCCTTTCTTTCTAGACTCTGATGATGGTATTGCTATATATTATTGTCTCTATATTAATGTAACTTGGTATAGTCCCATAGGTCCCTGAGATTCACTTCATTTTTCACAGTGTTTTCCTCTTTTTTTCCAGTTGGATAATTTCTCCTATTTTATGCTTAAATGCACTGATTCTTTCTTCTGTTCTTTCCATTTTTATGTTGAAACTATTGTTTAGTTTTATAATTTTGTTAAAGTATTTTTTTCAATTCTCAAATTTCCACTTGTTTTTGCTTCATGTCTTCTATATCTTTATAGAGTCTTTATGACTTTGATGAAACTTTCTATTTTTTCTTTTGTTTCAAGCCATTCATAATCACTTGTTGAAGCAACTTTATGATGACCAATTAAAAGTATTTCTCAGACAGTTCTAAAATCTGTCTTCTCAGTGTTGGCATCTAATAATTGTCTTTTTTCCTTTGGTTTGATATTTTTTTCTCATTCTTGGTATGATAAATGATGAAAATCTGGATATTTAGGATATATGTTATAAAACTCTGGGTATTGTTACTTTTTTTGGTGGTACTAGGAACTTAACCCAGGGCCTTGTGCATTTGAGACAAGCACTCTACTAACCAAGCTATATCCCCAGCCCACTCTGGGTTTAAACCTCTGTTTTAGCTGGGTTTCTATGATACTGGTCTGTCAGTTGAAGTAGTTAGAGATGTACTACTACATCATTTCCAGTTGTATGTAGATTTCCAGATTCCTTACTTGCCCCCATTGATACCCAAGGAAAGCCTTTTTATTTTTGCTGGGAAAAGGTAGGACTTCTGTCTTCACACTTAGGCTTTCACTTATACCTCCCTTGCTGGAAGGAGTTAGAGTTTTGTGTTACTGCTACCTACATGTATGTACTGCTTTGGAAAACAGTCTGACAGTCTTCAAAAAGTTAAAAATAGAGGTACTATAGACCCAGCAACTCTACTCAGTTATAATCACAATAAAATTTAAAACATGCCCACACAATAGCTAATACACAAATGTTTGCAACAGCTTATTTATAATAGCTAAAAAGTTGAAACAACTCAGGGCTGGGGTGTGGCTCAGTGGTAGATGCTCGCCTAGCACGTGCGAGGCCCTGGGTTTGATCCTCAGCACCACATATAAATAAATAAAATAAAGATATTGTGCCCAACTACAACTAAAAAATAAATATTAAAAAGAAAAAGTTGAGACAACTCAGGTGTTCATCAAGTGATGATGGATAAACCAAATGTGGTATATCCATCCAATGGAGTCTTATTGAGCAGTAACAGGAAATGATGTATTGAACATGTTACAACATGGGCTAGCCTTGAGTCATTATGCTAAGTGAAAGAAGTCAGTTATGAAACCTAAATATTGTAAGTTTCCATTTATATAAATCTATATATACCGAAAATTGATAGCTGTGCAGAGTATGGCTTGTGGGCAAATGGGAATGACTACTAAAAGGTTTCCTTTTTGAGTAAATGACAATGTTTTAAAATTGTGATAGTGGTTGCATCACCCAGTAAATAAACTAAAACCCATTGAATTTTATACTTAAAATATAGATGAATTATATGCACTGTGAAAAATATCTCAGTAAAGGTTTACAAAAAAAAAACCACAAGGAAATTATCATCTTACATTTCCTCAGGCTCAAAGGTCTTTAGCTATTCTGTTTTCTTCTCTCCAACTTTCAGCATCTTCTTATGTTTGTTTTATTCATGTTTATGTTTGTACTGCTAACTAAAATTTGTTTTCTTTTTGTGGGGGGGGGTGTTTGGGATTGAACCCAGGGGTGCTTTACCACTGATCTATATCCTCATCTCTTTTTATTTTGAGACAGGTTCTTGCTAAGTTGCTGAGGGTTTTATTAAATTGTGGAGGCTGTCATTGAACTTGCAATCCTCCTGCCTTCCACGTCCCCGGGGATAACAATTGTGCTGCTGCTTCTGGCTGAATTCATTCATTTTTAAATTTACCTTTTATCTTTCATTTTAAAAATTAGCTTGTCATGCTGGATGCAGTGGGGCACACCTGTAATCCCAATGGCTTGGGAGGCTGAGGCAGGAAGATTCCATGTTCAATGCCAGCCTCAGAAAAGCAAGGTGCTAAGCAACTCACCGAGACCCTGTCTCTAAATAAAATACAAAAAAAAGGGTTATGGTTCAGTGGTTAAGTGCACCTGAGTTCAATCCTTGGTACCAAAAAAAAAAAAATGCTTGTCATAACATTTTAGTTTTTGTGTGTACTCTCCAAATTTAACACACATATATTGGTTGGTAACAACAGTGGGATACAGAAAAGTTCTACTACTCCTCAAACTGTTGTGTGCTATCCCTTTGTAGTCACACCCTTTCCCCATTCTTAAATCCTGATAACCACTGATCTGTTTTCTGTTATGATAGTATTGAACTGATGGAATAGAATATGGGACTTCGGAGAATAGCTTATTTTACTCAGTTTAATGTTTTTAAGATTCATTGTAGCTGGGTGTAGTGGTACATGCCTGTAATCCCAGTGACTTGGAAGGCTAAGGCAAGAGGATTGCAAGTTCCATGTCAGCCTCAGCAACTTAGTAAGGACCTAAACAACTTAGCAAGATCCTGTCTCAAAAAAAAAAAAAGTGTGGGGGGTGCTGGGGATGAGATTCAGTGTTTAAGTGCCCCTGGGTTCAATCCCTGATACAAAAAAAAATTCATTGAAGTTGGTCCATGTGTCAGTAGTTTGTTGCTTTCTATTCTGGTATAATATTCCATGGAGGATGCCAAGAGTTTATACATTCACTCACTCATTGAAGGGCTTTTGTGTTGTTTCCAGTTTTTGATGACTGTGGGGATTTTAATAAACATTTGTACAGTTTTTTTGTGTACATTGTTTGTATTTCTCTAGGTTAAATCCTTTGTGCAGGATTTCTGTTAAGCATATGTGTAACTTTATAAGGATATGCCAAATTGTGTTCTAGAATGGATCTACCATTTTGAATATCCACCATCAACATATGAAAGTTCTAGTTCTCTTGCATCCTTACTAGTACTGGTATTGTCATCATTTGTAATTTTAGTTATTGCAATAATATTTAGTAGTGCTTATTATACTTTTAGTCTTTATTTCCTTGGTGGATAATTATAGTGAACATATTTTCATGTTGCCATCCTATGTCCTCTTTGGTCAAATGTCTGCTCATGTCTTTTGCCCATATTTAAATTGGGTCATTTTCTTTTTATTGACTTGTGTAAGTTCTGGCTACATGTATTTTGTTGGATACTTTAGAGAATCAATCTTAGGTAGTATCAAGAATATACTTTATATCAGGAATCTAGTCTACACTAAATAGGAATATAGGAATACAAGTTATATCAGAAATCTAGTCTAGACTAAATAAAATGCTCTATTAAGGACAACACCTAGTTTAATATAAAGTACTCATAAATTTTTTTGTGAAATCAAAATTCACATATTTGTTAACTACTGCGTTCCCAAAATGGGAGTTACTATTTAATCTTTGTTCCACACAAGTATTCAGAATATATTATTTAACCCTTTTACTAACACCAATTTGAGGTGAACAAAATGACTCAGTAGTTTAGTAATCTGATCCCAGGAAATTCAACCCCAAATCCTCTTCTAACCATTGCTTTATAACAGCTGTTTTCTTGTGAATCATTGATTTTTTTCACTTTGTCCTTGTACCCTGAAAATTAGCTTTACTCACAAATTAGTTTTTGTAGGTTTTTTGTAGACTCTATGGGATATTCATTTAAATAGAACATCATATAACCTGTAAATAGACCTAATTTTATTTATTATTTTCCAACATGTATGCCTTTTATTTATTTTATTGTTTTGTTTCATTGACTAAAGCTACCAGTTAGATGTTGAGGAAGTGTCGTGAGAGCAAATATTCTTGTCTTGCTACTGATCTTAGGAGAAAGCACCTAGTCTTTCACTATTGTGATGTTAACTGTAGGTTTTAAAATAAATATTCTTTATCAAGTTGAGGAAGTATCTACCCCGTCTATTTTCATTTGCTGAGATTTAAAAAAATCATGAATGGTTGTTGATATTTTTCAGTCTATTCTCTGCATCAATTGATGTGATAACATTGGGTTTTCTTTTTAGTCTGTAAATATGGTAGATTTCATTTTTGATTGAACCAGCTCTGCATTCCTAAGACAAACTTAACTTGCTTGTGAAGTTTTATTCTTTCTATATATTGCTGGATTTAATTAAAGAGAGACGGAAGGACTGTTAGAGTAATATCTTGGATGAAAAATGTGGGGATGAGATTAGATGTCCAAGTGAAAGTATACCTGTTACCACAGTAAGAGTTTTGACATGGACATCAATAGGTGGGCAGATGTAGCGAAAAGACTGTGAGAGTTTACTTCTGATCATTTTTATTGTTTTATGTATTAACCAGGCTATCCCAAGCATAGGGAATGTAGAGGAGGATGCCAAGAGTGCCAGGTGTCTGAAGGTGTGTCACATTTTTCTAGTGGGCTTTGGTCAGCTCTGGAGTAGAAGAATGGAATATGAGAAGGGCTGGAATTTGGATTTGATTTGATTGACTAGATGGATAAGAGGGATAAAGGTGGTAGGTGGATAGTAATCCAGGTTGGAAATGATGGAACCTAAACTAGGCTGCAACGGTAGAGATGATTTTCTATTGGCAGTAGAATTGAATAGAGTTGTCAGCTGTGTGGCTGATGTGGCAAAGATAATATACTTTATATATATATTGGTAGCAACTCATTGTGGATTAGGGCCTGAGTAAGGAAGGCTTCAGAGTGGGCTGGAAATCTAGGAAGCATTGGAGTTCAAGCAAACAAAATAATTATAGGAACACAGTAGGACTTGGGACCCAACTGAGGGACTAGAGCCTCTTGTCCTACCAGAAAGCAAGGAGGGGCTCAGATAAGTGTGGATCATGACTAAAGGATACTGTAGTCATTTTGAAAGTTCTATCATCAGCCAGATCTGGAAAAACTACCAGTTAGATGTTGAGGAAGTGTAGTGAGATGACTGTGGGAATTTTAATAAACATTTGTACAGTGTGAAAATAAAAATAAATAACAATTGTAATAGGAGCTATTGAATTCAATGGGAAAATTTGAGTTCACATTTATATAAATAAATAACCTAATAAATAAATAGAAGAGAAAGCTCTTCCTTACAGTATGAAGATAACTAATTAATAGAGATGGAATAACAGAACACAGAAAAGGGCCTTGGATAAAACCCTGAAGAATGTGAAAATCAAAACTGGACTTTAGAGTTTTCCAGAGCTATCATTCTACCTCTTTCTTTCTTTTTTTAATACTTATTTTTTAGTGGTAGTTGGACACAATATCTTTATTTATTTTATTTATGTTTATGTGGTGCTGAGGATCAAACCCAGGACCTCACATGTGCAAGGCCAGTGCTCTACCACTGAGCCACAACCCCAGCCCCTCTACCTCTTTCTTAAATGTCCCATCCAAGACAACTCTATCCATATATCTCCACAGAGCTTCCTTGGTCTCTAGATGATATTGGTATGGGTAGGAAAGGCATTTTTTTCTTAGGTGATGGATTTATAGTTAAGGCAGGAACTTTCACTCCAAGTTACCTGAAATGCATTATATTCATCAATTCATCAACCCAACATATATTCGCCAATATTTACTTTGTATCAGGCCCAGTACTGATATGACAATGAAAATGGCAAAAGGTCCCTGACCAAACAAGACCTTAAAAAATGAGATTTGTACAACAACTGGAAGGACTGTCCCATGTTCCAAACCAAACCTTTCTATCCTGTGCATCTTCAAGTTCCAAACCTTTCTTCACCTTGGGAATGTGAACCCCAGCAGACACCCACACTTCCCTGGCCTCCAAACCAGTAAGTACAGGAACTTCTACTTTTGCTGTGATTAATGTAAAGGGTGCACAAAAGACAAATTGATGCTTCTAACAGGAAAACTAAAATTTATTTGTGAAGTAAGACTAAAATAAAAGAGGCAGCATTTAGTCTAAAAAAAGAAATTATTTATGTGCAACCATCATAGTAATAATGTTAATAGTTAATTCAGGAAAATATCAATAATTGCTGAAACTAAATACAAAGCTAAAACTAGTGGGTGCAAGTGGGATGATAAATGGGATATTTGCATAGCCTCAAAGTAGTCCCACAAACCAATTACAAAGGTAAAATAATAACTTTATAGTAGAAAACCTGGCAAATACCAGCAAGTAATCAAACAACATTCTCAGCAATTAGACATACTGATGTCATGTACTTCCTATTATAATGCACTTCGAAGGGTACAGCACTACTTTCATAATATTACTGTAAAACCTGCATCTGATCATAAGGAAACATCAGGTAAACCTTAAACTTTTGTCATAATACCATTATTGTGATGGTTGGTAAAACTTGAATGGGCTCTCTAGGTGAAGAGTACATGGGAATCTTTGTATTTATTTTGATATTTTTCCTGTGTAAGTTTAAAATTATTTCCAAATAAAAAATTTAAAAAGAAGATATTTATGAGTACCTACTCACCATTCTATGTACTTGGATGCTTCAGCCAAAAAAACAGACAAAAATATCTGCTCTCCATGGGCTTTATATTTTGTGGGGGAAATGAACACTCAATAAATCATTATATCATGTTGCTGGGAATAAGAACAATGATTAAGAATAAACCAGGGGAAGAGAGTTACTCTAGAGCCCAGATATATGGATTGGTAGGGGCTCTATTTAAATTAGACTCATCAGCAAAAGTCTCTTTGAAAGGTAACATTTGAGGGCTGGGGATATGGCTCAAGCGTTAGGGCGCTCGCCTGGCATGCGTGCGGCCCAGGTTCGATCCTCAGCACCACATACAAACAAAGATGTTGTGTCCGCCGAAAACTAAAAAATAAATAGTAGAAAGTTTAAAAAAAAAGAAAGGTAACATTTGAGTAGAGATCTAAAAAAATGAAGATTTAGCATGTGAAGATCTAGGGAGAGAACATTCAAGGTAGAGGAAACAGTAAGTTCAAAGGACCCACGGGGGAAGTAATCTTGGAATTTTTAGGAGATCCCCCACCACCAAAAACTAGTGAAATGGGAGAATAATAGGTTAGGCATGGCAGGAGGTAGAGCAAATGTGTGTACGTGTATGGGGGTGGTATGGTGGTAGTTTAACATTAACACCAAATTTTTTTAACATGTGTGGAGAATTTAAAGCTGCATAGTATAAATAGAAGAACTTGGGAATATGACTTCTGGGTTAAAATCCAGTTTCTGTCACACATTTTGTGGCTCTGAGGAAATTCCTTAATTTTTCTATGCCTCAGTTCTTCATCTTAAAAATGAGATTTAAAAATAGTCCCACCTTAATAGGTTATTTAAAAATATTTTAATTTTTGTTTTCATTAATGCATTGTAATTATACATAATAGTGATTCATTATGACATATTCACATAGGTACATAAATAATTTGCTCCAATTAATTCCCCAGTACCTTCCTTCCCCCGACCCCATTCCCCTTCTATTATTCTCCTGATCATCCTTCTATTTATTTACATATATTTTTCAGAATTGCATTATAATTATAAATAAAAGTTAGATTCACTGTGGTAAATTACTGCAAATATATAGCATAATTTGGTTGATTTTATTTTCCTTTTCCAACTTTCTCTTTTTTCTCCCTTCCTCCCCCTTGATCCTCTACCTCTACTCTTCTGATCTCCCTTCTACTTTTGTGAGATTCCCTTTTCATTTTTTCTCTTTAGTTTTCACATATGAGAGGAAACATTTGATATTCTCCAGTTCCATCCATTTAACAGTAAATTATATAATTTGATTTTTCTTTATGGTTGAGTAGAATTCCATTGTGTTTATATGCCATATTTTCTTTATGCATTCATCTGGCTACTGTGAATTGCACTGCTGTAAACTTTGAAATGCATATATTGCTATAAAGTATGCTGATTTAAAATATTTTGGATAAACACTGAGGAGTAGCTGAGTCATATGGTGATTCAATTCCAAGTCTTTTGAGTAATGTTTGTACTGATTTCCACAGTGGTTGTACTAATTTGAAGTCCTACCAACAATGTGTAAGTAGTCCTTTCTCCTCGCATTTTTGCTAGGATTTAGTGTGTGTGTGTGTGTGTGTGTGTGTGTGTGTGTGCGCGCGCGCGCGCTCGCGCTGGGGATTGGACTTAGGGCTGCTCAGTCACTGAGTTATGTTTAGCCCTTTAAAAAATTTTTATTGTATTTTGAGATAATGTCATGCCAGTTCACCTAGGCTGTCATCAGACTTGAAATCTTGCCTCAGCCAGTGGAATCACTAGGATTAAGGTCATGTGCCACCAGGCCTGGATATTATTTATATTCTATTATTGATAGTTGCAATTCTAACTAGGGTCAATACTCAACAAATAAGCAAAGACACAGACTTCTTTAATAAAAATCCCTAAAGCACAATAAAAAACCCAAAAATCAATATGTGGGATGGTATCAAATTTAACAGCTTCTGACAGCAAAGGAAACAAGAGCATGAAGAGAGACTACAAGAATGGAAGAAAAAAATCTTTGCCAGTTACTGTTCTGTTGAGGATTAATATCTTGAATATAAAAATAACTAAAAAACTTAACCCCGAAAATCAGAAAGCCCAATAAATAAATAGCAAAGGACTAAACAGACATTTCTCAAAAGAAGAAATGCAAATGGTCAACAATATATGAAAAAAAATTTCAACAGCATTAGCCATCAGGGAAATGTAAATCAAAACTATACTGAGATTTCATTTAAATATATTATTTTAAGAATTAAATGAGTGAGTTCATGTAAAATGTTTAACATGGTTCTAGCGTGAGGTGCATATACTTAATAAATGTTAGTATTATCTTAACTTTATTGGCCTAGGCTCATTCACTGCCTGCATGGTGTATATGGCAAGATCTCAGTAAGTATGGTTTTTTTGGGGGGGGCTATATTTGCCCAGGAAGGGATAGAGGAGCCCAGGCTCAGAGGAGACCCTGGGAAATGTGATCCAGCACAATAAGGGATAGAGACCACCTTCTCCTTATTCCCACTCTTACCAAAACCAAGTCCTATAGAAGCGATTGTAGCAGGTTGACCACACAGTCAAAATTCCTAATTGAAATCACAGAACATTGAAAGAAAAATAAACCCTTTCACTTTTTTACATTTAATCTGAATCCAGATTCAAGTCTTGTTTTTGCCTTTGTAAACAAAAGCCAATCCTAATTCCTATCCCAAATACTATTGGTCCAGCCAAATCTGACCACTCCCCCAATCTGAAATCGGTTTCTGACACCAAATCTGGCCCAGTTCTGAATTTCATTCAAAGAAGCCCAAACTTGGCCTCTTTTTTGGGCTCTGTATCCTCACCTCATTTGTTCTTGGTCTTGACTCAGACCCTATTACAGTTCCAGTCTCAGTCAGTCTTAGTGACATCCTGGGTAAATATGCTGATCTCAGAAGCATTTCCTATGAAGCATTCAGATTCCTATCTTTTTATCTCTAACATCTCATAGGAGAACCCTAATTTTAGGATGAATTAAATTATCTTAGGTGATTAGAGAATCTATTTCCACAATTTATTCTGACCTGATTCCTCATTTATTATTATCTTCAATTATCCCCTCAATGTGATGTTCCTTTTTGCTGTCCATTGTGTGCTTATCTTTAACTACAATTCCTCCTTGCCTCCAAATATTTCCACAAATTCTTTAGTGTCATGAGCCATTCATGGGTTGCATGTGGGTCACCACTCACTGAAGCCTAATGGATAGAAATATCTGGTGTCTGGGAATGAGCAGTGGACATTTTCTCTGGTCAATTGCCTGGGGACATTGTAATTTTGTATCCCATTCAGCCATGTCCTACACAGCACCTGAGATGGGTGTGACCTGCCAAGATGCCAATCAACCTGCTGACTGCAAGACATCTGCCTTGAAACCTTGTCCTTGCCTTTGATGTATCCCCTTAAATAAACCACCAGAGCCATCATTCCTTTGTCTAGTTCCAGCTCTTGTGTGGCCTGGATGTCTTAGGGGCTCCACTTTTGTAAATATTTTTCTGACTCCTTGTCTTTTATTCTTCACTAATTATTTTAGACTTTAAGTTTTCAGGTGGCTTACACCCTCTTCGGCAGGAAGAAGAACCTCCCAGTGATCAATAAATAGCAATCAATAAATATCACTGGGCCAATGCATTCCATTCCAACGTCTTTTGGACTTGCACCCACAACTTTGTTTTTTTTTTTTAATTTTTCTATTTTCTTTGCTTTTTTTTCTTTTTCTTTTTTATTGGTTGTTCAAAACATTACAAAGCTCTTGACATATCATGTTTCATACATTAGATTCAAGTTGGTTATGAACTCCCATTTTTACCCCAAATACAGATTGCAGAATCACATCTGTTACACATCCACATTTTTACATAATGCCCTATTAGTAACTGTTGTATTCTGCTACCTTTCCTATCCTCTACTATCCCCCCTCTCCTCCCCTCCCATCTTGTCTCTCTACCCCATCTACTGTATTTCATTTCTCTCCTTGTTTATTTACTGGTTCCCCTCGCAACCTCTTATGTGTGATTTTGTATAACAATGAGGGTCTCCCTCCATTACCATGCAATTTCCCTTTTCTCTCCCTTTCCCTCCCACCTAGTGTATCTGTTTAATGTTGATCTTTTCTTCCTGCTCTTCCTCCCTGCTCTGATCTTGGTTGTTCTCATTATATCAAAGAAGACATTTGGTATTTGTTTTTTAGGGATTGGCTAGCTTCACTAAGCATAATCTGCTCTAGTGCTATCCATTTCCCTGCAAAATTCATGATTTTTTTGTCATTTTTTAGTGCTGCGTAATATTCCATGGTGTATAAATGCCACATTTTTTTTTTATCCATTTATCTATTAAAGGGCATCTGGGTTGGTTCCACAGTCTAGCAATTGTGAATTGTGCCGCTATGAACATTGATGTGGCAGTATCACTGTAGTAAGCTCTTTTAAGGTCTTCAGAGAATAGTCTGAGAAGGGCAATAGATGGGTCAAATGGTGGTTCCATTCCCAGCTTTCCTAGGAATCTCCATACTGCTTTCCAAATTGGCCACACTAGTTTGCAGTCCCACCAGCAATGTACAAGAGTACCCTTTTCCCCACATCCTCGCCAGCACTTGTTGTTGTTTGACTTCATAAAGGCTGCCAATCTTACTGGAGTGAGATGGTATCTTAGGGTGGTTTTGATTTGCATTTCTCCGACTGCTAGAGATGGTGAGCATTTTTTCATGTACTTGTTGATTGATTGTATGTCCTCCTCTGAGAAGTGTCTGTTCAGGTCTTTGGCCCATTTGTTGATTGGGTTATTTGTTTTCTTATTGTTTAATTTTTTGAGTTCTTTGTATACTCTGGATATTAGGGCTCTATCTGAAGTGTGAGGAGTAAAAATTTGTTCCCATGATGTAGGCTCCCTATTTACCTCTCTTATTGTTTCTCTTGCTGAGAAAATCTTTTCAGTTTAAGTAAGTCCCATTTATTGATTCTTGTTATTACACAACTTTGTTTTATGTCTTTTCCAGTGGATGATTTCTATAAAGGAGGGGGTCAGCATTGGCATTCTGTCTGAATGGATCTTGAAATTACATTTTCAAAGCAATTTACATTACAGTAAGAAGAAAAATTGAAGGGGTAGGCTTCCATTTTGATATGGTATGATAACCCACTTGGCCTTCCTGATTTAAATAAGTAAAATCTGGATAGAAAATAAAGAAAATCAGTTAAACATGCTCAGTTGAACTAGCATCAGAATAAGCAATAGATAAATCTTCAAAACAAGATGGAGTACATTCAGACAATGAGATACTACTGAGAATTTAAAATGGACAAATTATGGGAATGTACTACAATATGAATGAATTTCAGAAGCATAATGCTAAGTGAAAGAGGACATGTACAAAAGAGTGTGTACTTTATGGTTCTATTTAAATAAAGTACATATTCTTTTGTACGTGCATTCTTTCACTTAGCATTATATAATGAACAGGCAAAAATAACCTATAGTATTAGAAGTCAGGGTAGTGTCTACACTTAATGGATAATACTAGGAAGGGTCATTATGGAAACTACTTCTGGGAAGATGGAAATGTTCTATATCTTGATCTGAACACACACACACACACACACACATACACACACACACACACTTTTGTAGAGTTGTTCCTATATGTGCTTAGAGTCTATCCAAAATGGGACATCTACTTGGAGAATCCCTGGGTGGGAAAAAGCTGACATTCAAAAGGCTGAATCTTAGTGTAAGGTAAAGGAGAAATGAACCCTACTAAACAGAAGGTCACAAAGAAAATTTGTTCATCTTGACTTTGTTGATGAAAAAATCACCCATGATATCAATGAACACACCTAGGACCCTGATTGTGGATTCTAAGTATCATTTCCTATTGAAAAGGAACCCAGGGAACATTGGAGTAATAGCAGGTTCCAGGGCTGGGTCGGGGAATTTATAAGTTGGAACGCCTTGTGCCAAGAAAGTGATGGAATTGTAAAATCATATTATGTACTTACATCAGTAAAGACAAGAACAATCTGTGGGTTCTTAATCCAGTGGGAAAAGTTTGATGAAGAGCAATATCTTTGCATGCTTTCAAAGGGTCTTCCCATAGATGGCTTATTAATCATAGAAGACAAAGTGGTAACAAAGCAATAGTGAAAAAGGACAATACTTTGACAAAAAAAATTAACACCACCAAGAAAGGGAAGACAAACACTGCAAGCCTCTGGATGTGCCATACTAAGGACACAATGTCATATCCAATCAAGGATGAATTATTTGAATTTAATAAGGAGGAAACATCAAACAAACCCAAGAGAGATATTCTATAATATTACTGACATGTACTTGTCAAAAAGGTTAATGTTATGACAAAGAAGAAAAGCAGAGAAACATATATTAAAGTATTATGGGCCAGAGGGACAAATAAAAAATGTAAAAGAGAGCCAGGTGCAGTGGTGCATGCATATAATTTATCTACTCAGGAGGTTGAGGCAGAAGAATCACAAGTTAGAGGCCAACCTGGCCATCTTAATGAGATTCTATTTCAAGATAAAATAAAAAAAGTTGGGGATTAACTCAGTTGTAAAGTCTTTGCCTAGCATGCATGAAGCCCTGTGTTAAATCTATATATGATTAATAATAGTGTGGGAAAGTCTAATAAACATGTTGCATTGGAATTTCAGAAGAAGATGATGGAGGAGTTTCACTTTTAGTCTTAGATGAATAGCTCTTACAAAATTAATTTTCCTGCCCATAATAATGGTCAATTCTTGACAATATAAAGCTGGAGAGTGAGTAAAAGAAGGAAAATTCTGGATCTCTTCAACAACTAGAAGAGTGGTGTCAAGTGAGTTTCCCATTCTTAATGGCTTTTAGCATGAAAGTAACAATGAGTACCCATAGGGGTGGCTATAACTGGGATAGAAACTTGCAGTCCTACTGGCTTACAGAATCAGAAGACAGACTTCAGAGCAAGCACAACAATTGGAAAGTGAAGTAGGAAATCCATGAAAGGAGAAAGCTAGAGGCGGGGAATTCCCAGTTCTACGAATAAATTCTGCCAGAATCTCTAGATGACCCCTGAATTATGAACAAGAGAAGCAGACTTCCTGAAATCCAGCTAAGGTTAAAACTACCTGAAATTTCAGCTATTATTCACCAACAGGAGAGACAGAATATTTAGTTTGAAGTTATCTAACTTAAATGACAGCTTAAACAAACAAACAATACTCTTGGGGGAACATGTCTGCTCTGGCTTGGATATGGTTTGCATTCCAAGAGTTTATAGGTTGGAGTGTGGCAATATTGAGATGGTAGAAACTTTAAGAGATGAGGTCTCATGTGAGGTGGTTGCTTGGAAAAAATTGATAGTTATTATGGAATCCTGGTGAGTTCCTACAACAATGAGTTGTTATAAAAAGAGCAAGCCTGATTCCTTCCTGGTCTCTGGCTTCCTTTCCTGTCATATAATCCTTTTCACATATGCTGCCATGATGGTATCTGCCATGATGTGATGCAGCCAAGGGTGCTCTCACCAGAAGCTAAATCTATAAATTCACCTGATCTTGGGCTTTCAGTCTCCAAAACTTTGAGATAAACAAATGCCAAATGTTTTCTCTGATATAAGGAGGCTGACTCATAGTGGGGTAGGGAGGGGGAGCATGGGAGGAATAGATGAATTCTAGATAGGGAAGAGGGGTGGGAGGGGAAGGGAGAGAGCAAGGGATTAGCAAGGATGGTGGAATGTGATAGACATCATCATCCAAAGTACATGTATGAAGACACGAATTGGTGTCAACATACTTTATATACAACTAGAGATATGAAAAACTGTGGTATATATGTGTAATAAGAATAGTAATACAAGAAAACCACAAAGTACATGTATAAAGACATGAATTGGCATAAACATAATTTATATACAAAGATAGGAAAAATTGTGCTCTATATGTGTAATAAGAATTATAAAGCATTCCACTGTTATGTATTAAAAAATAAAATCAATTAAAAATTTCAGTTAACCGAGGAACAGATAGGAAAAAAAGATTTTAAAAATAAACAGATCCTTGGAGACTTATGTAATAATTCAAAAAGATCTGGTGTATGTATAGTTGGACTATCAGGAGAGGAGACAAAAAATTGAACAGAAAAAATATTTGAATGGTCAAAAGTTTTATAAATCTGTAGAAAGACAGAGGTTTATGTGTTCAAGAAGTTTACTGAAGGTAGATGTGATGGCTCTGCTTATAACTCCAGCTACTTGAGAGGCTGAGGCAGGGAGATTGCAAGTTCAAGGCCAGCTTCAGCAACTTAGTGAGACCTTGTCTCAAAATAAAATAAAAAGGGGCTGGATATGTAGCTTAGTGGTAAAGTGCCCCTGGGTTCAGTCCCCAGTTCTGCAAAGAAGAAAAAGGAAAAAAGCTGCAGTTTAGTGAATTAAAAACAGGATTAAAACAAAGAGAAATCATATATTGTCACATCATAGTCAATATAAAAACCAGAAATAAGGAGAAAATTCTGAAAGCAGCCAGAGAAAAATGATACATTTAACATAGTATAAAGACAATTTGAAACTTCATCAGAGACAGTAGAAGTGGAATACAATGTAATAATATCTGTAAAGAGCTATGTGTGTATGGGGGCACTCATTAAATCAGAATTCTATGCTCAGAAAAATACTTTAAAGTGAAGACAAATTGAAGACATTTCCATAAGAGAGCTCAAGAGCATTCATAGTAGCAGGATATCTGCTACTAATAGCCAAATCAAAACAGGTATAAATAAACAGCTGAGAAATATCAGTAGAGCAGAGGGAAGGCAACAGAGGAAGGTATAAAGGGAGGGAGAGGTAAGTACTGGGGACTTAATTAGAACAAATTATATCCCATGCTTTTAAAATTATGTCAAATGAATCCTAATGTTATGTATAACTAAAAGGAAACAATAAAACAGCTGAAGCTAATATTAATGATGTTTTATTTAATTCAGTGTATCAAAACCATTATCATTTCAATGTGCCATTGATATACAAATTATTAATGAAGTATTTTATATTCTTTTTTTCATACCCGGTCTCCAAATTTAGAAATGCATTTCACATTTATGTCTTATTTTACACTTAGCCACAATTCAAATTCTCAATAGTCACATGTGACTTGTGGTTACTATGTTGAACAGCACAGCTCTGGATAATTTCTCACACATTTACATGAGGAATCATGTACAAAAATGTTCATTGTAGCATTATTTTATAATAGCAGAAAATTAGAAAGTGACCTAAATGTTCATTAGAAGTAGAATGGATAAATGTTGGCTTATTAATACATTCAGCAATGAAATGAATGATTTATTGTTACATGAAACAACATGGATGAATCTTTTTCCAATATGAAACATCACTGTTATGATAATAAACAGCTCTCTTCAGTGGAAAAAGCAGAATGACTGGCCCTTTGGAAGATTATGTTACCTGACCTATAAGTTCACTTTGGCTTCTTGGTCAGCCAGACCTCCAACCCTAGTCATGTGCACGGCCTAAAGTTGGTGACAGAGAAACAATTATGTGGATGAAGAGGAAAACAACTAAAAGGGCTCCTTTGGGGGATCATTTGAAGATCTCCTCTTGGAATCTTGCCCTCAGTCTGGAGCACAGTGGAGATCTAACTAGTTCTGATGTAGTTGTACTTGTTGAATTCAAGGCACTACTGAGACCACTGTAGTTTCATCTCAGACTGTGTAGAGAAAAACTTTAACATTTCCTGCTGCTCCTGGGAGAGGGTTGGCATGCAGCTGGAGCTCACTATTGACACTGGAATGGAGAAAGAGCCCTGAATCTCATCAGGGCCAGCATTGCTCACAATCAGCTCATCATTCATGATGTATACACTGGAAGTGTTGGTAGTGGTAGTGATGAAGGTCTGGGTGAAGACATAAAACACTTTCCTGAGACTTTCCTTCTACTTCCCTGAACACCCTGTTCACTGAAAAGCAGAGCATTGCTTCCATCTGGAACTAATGTCTACCATAAGGCAAATGAAGTCATGCTAAGTTTTGGGCAACACACTGAGGTAATCCACAATGTCACGTTTTATGTGTTTCTGAAGCTACCTCTGCATGTTGGAATCTTGGAAAGTCTCCATTTTCCTATTATATTTGAAATATTCACACAAGCTATTTAGGGCTGGGTCCTTGTGATTGAAGAGAATACTCGGGAAAAGCAGGTCACATAATGGTAAACACTGAGAAGACCCTGTCCATCTTCATAATCATAGATAAGTAATTCTCCTGTAGCTTGCCCTCCCTTATCCCTGCCTCCTCACCCTGATCCATTTTCCCTTCCCTAATAGTCCCTCTTCTACTTTCAGTGTATGTGTATGTATATGTATATATATATATATATATATATATATATATATATATATATATATATATATATTCAGTATATACAGCATATACACAATGCAGTATTATTCAACCATAAAATTTAAATAAATGGAATCATGAAATGTGATGAAATGTGTGACCTTCTGTATTTGGCTTCTTAGCATGGTGATTTTGAGGTTCATCCATGTTATGACATGTATTAGTTTTCATTCCTTTTAGTGGTTAACATTCCAAATTATGCATCGTAATTTGTTTTCCTATTTCTATGTGTATGAACATTTGGGCTTTTACCTTTTGGCTATTGTGAATCTTCCTGCTATGAATATACATGCACATGTATTTGAATTCTAGTTATCACTTTGGTAAATATCTAGGAGTATAATTTCTGTGTCTTATTAAAATTCCATGTTTAACTTTTATGGGAACTATCAAACTATATTCTGCAGCAGTATATATGTATAATACTTCATAATAAAAAATAAAAAACCTAACAAAAGGCTGGAGATATTAATGGAGTTAGATATTAATGTTATGTGTCAGACAGTCTGTTAGCTGTTTCATGGATTTCATCACTTTGAAACTTCTCATTTCTCCTGTAATTTCAACATTATCATGGAGACTAAACCTTCACCTTAACTTCTTCATTAATAATTTCTTCTAGACTCTTTATTTCCTATAGGTAATGATTTGGTTGTTTTCCTATAAGAGAAAAATCCTTTACCTTGGAAAGATGAAGGTAGTTTTCCTGGAAGCCAATAGTTTTGAATCTTAGGCAAAAGCTGTGTTAACACCTTTTCTGAAACCTGGAGAATATAACTGAAAAAACAAAACAAAAATTCCACTAAGCATTTTGTTATGTGCCAGACAATTTGTTAGCTGTTTCATGGATTTCATCACTTTGAAACTTCTCATTTCTCCTGTAATTTCAACATTATCATGGTCTCAGCTTGTATTTCTTGTGGTATCTAGCACAGAGCTGGGAACACTGAGAAGTTCATTGACTACAAGGGAAGAAAGTGGGGAATAAGGGGTTCAGTGTGCTCTGGGCACAAGGAGAAGGCCTGGCAAGGATAATGCCCGCCATGTGGGCGCCACAAGCAGGCTACAGAAAAGCTTATGGCTCAAACTGATATTCTTTAAATATTTGTTCAGTATTTATTTGGTGAGGGCAAGGAAAAATCAATTTTTCTTTAATAAAAATTGCACACTTTTCTGGAGCTTCAAAATAAGGAATGTATTATATGCACTGAACTTAATATTTTAAACTTATTTAGAACTGCCTTTCATTTCCCAGTTTTTCCATTGCCTGTAATTGGAGTGCATTAGTCACTCACACACTCTTAGGGGAGAAATAACTGTCCATAGAGACTGGAAGTCTTGTTTAAATACTTTTGGAAGGTCTTTTAGCAAAATTATTTCTATTTTGGAGTAGTTCTTGTTCTCACTTCACTTTTTTAACCCCCAAACCTAGAAAACTTTAACAAACCCATTAAAAGATTTTAAAAATAACAATCTCAATGAATTGTTATAGACAGTTTTACACTATGCATTATGGTAGTCTCCCCTTCTCTACAAAGAATATGTTCCACGATCATCAGTGGATGCCTGAAACCATGGATAGTACTGAACCCTATGTGTTTTTCCCCTATATGACCACATATAGGGAAACATATATGCTGCCACATAGTACCAGAGTTAATCAGTCCTTCTATGTCTTATATCTTTGTGCCTCCTTTACATCATTATTACTCTTGTGCCTTGGGAACATAATTAAGGGCTACTTGAACATAAGCACTGAAATACTGCAATGTCATTCTGATAAATGAAACTGCTATTGGATAACTAATAGGTGGGTAGCATAATACAGAGTGGATATACTGGACAAAACAAAGATTCATGGCTCAGGAAGGATGGAGCAAGACAGCACAAGATTTCATCACTCTACTGAGAATGGTGCACAATTTAAAACTTATGTATTGTTCCCTAGCACTGCAACAATAAGTAAACAAAAGAAAGCATCTAAATTGCATATTTCTGGAATTTTCCATTTAATATCATTTGACTACTGTTGAACATGGATAATTGAAACTACAGAAAGTGAAACTGAGGATAAATGGGAGATTACTGTAGTCAGTTTTAGACTTTGGAGTAAGGCTACTGCTGATCTTAGTTCTTTCTCCAGTGTTAGCCTCAGGATCTGGAGGGTGCAGGTATGCACAATTGCAAAATTATCTCATAGATAGTATGGGATTGCATGAGTGATTGTTACTATTGTGTTTATTTTATTTCTAGGGAGGTTGGAACTGACTTTTATTTCACCAGTTAGTTGAGAATTTTCATACGGTAATATAAATTAAATAGCATAGATTTAATCCTTTAACATTTTAGTTTTTTTTAATATTTATTTTCTAGTTCTCGGCGAACACAACATCTTTGTTGGTATGTGGTGCTAAGGATCGAACCTGGGCCACACGCATGCCAGGCAAGCGCGCTACCGCTTGAGCCACATCCCCAGCCCTAACATTTTAGTTTTCCTTTGTACTGGCATCCCAAGCAACTTGATAACTGTTCTACCACTTAACCTAGCTTGTTATCAGTGTAGAAAACGTAAAAAGCCATTCCAAACCAAGAAGGAGGTTGGTTTTCAGATCTAAATTCAAGTGCCCAGAATCTTGGGAATCTTGGGAAGATAACTTTTTCATCCATGCCTGCATCTCATTTTTTTCTGCTTCTCTAGGTACTTCACTCCATCAATTATCCCTTTCTCTGAAGAAGTTTCAACCTTACTCTCTTTCTCAGCAACTGTCCATTAGCATTGGAAGATGTTTAAGATTTTCCCAGTTGGGGAAAGTAAACCCACATTCATTTGGTTACTTCTCCATGCCACAAAACACTTTCTTTTTCTGCCATACTGGGGATTGAATCCAGGGCCTTACACATGCTAGGCAATCACTCTACCACTGAGCCACATCCCTAGCTCACAAAACTATTTCCTGAATGAGTTATCTATACTTGAATTTCCTCATATTTTACCCAGTCACAACTTCCTGTGATTTTGCTTCCCCTCATACCTCTCTACTATAATTGTTTCTACCAACATCAACCAACTAGCTATTCCTCACTTGTTAAGCCCAGGGGCTTCTTACTGTTTTTTTTTCTCCTTAATCTCAGTGAGATTAATTTCAACATATCTTTAAAGGCACTCTCTAAATATAGTAACATTCTGAGGTACTGAGGGTTAGAGTGTCAATGTGAATTTTGGAGGGGCACAATTTGGTCTGTAACACCAATCTACGATGTTTGTTTCTTGAAGGAGAAAATATGATATAGGTATGGGGTTAGGTGGGAGATAGGACTAGGGATATGGATTTACCTGATGCCAATCATAGTCTAGGAGGTCCACTGAAAGACTGATGTAGCCATAGAATTGTTAGAAGATGAAGCGGGTCAGGGTGAACCAGGCACTGTACAAAGAGGCTGGATTATTTGTGATGCTGTTGGCTGACAGAAACAGAATACTCTGACACATCTGGGTTTAACAATAAACACATTATTTCACAAAACAAGAAAAGCTTCAGGATTAGTTCAGCTAGAGGGTTAATGATGCCATTAATCCCAGATATTTTCCACATTTCCACTTGGTGATCTGGAGTGTGTCTGCCTTTTTTTTTTTTTTAAGTGGGCTTCCTCATGGTCTTGCAATGGTTGTGACAGTACTGGGAAAACATGCAGAAAATTGTGTCTAAAGATATAAAATGGACCTTCTTTTATTTATGCAGAACTCTGATAGAATGGCTCAGCTGAGCTCTTAGCTGACATAAGTATCAACTCCCTGTCTTGAGAATGAACCATCTTGAATATCTAGCATGGTTAAGTATTCAGAGGACTGCAGTCCCAGCTGACATATAAGTACAACTGCATGAAAAGCCTACAGAAAACACTTTGTGACTGAGTCCTTCCCCAATTCCTAACTTGAAAATTGTGAGGAAAATAAAGTGATTGTTTAAAGACACTGTTTTGGGTTTTACATGCTGTTAGTAATTGAAACACACACTAAAACAGGATGGCTAAGGAGAGTTTAGTCAAGAGTATATAGATAAGTTAGGAACAAGGTTTATTATGGTTTAGGTATGAGGGGTCCACCAAAAGCTCTTGTGTTATTGCAGTAATGTTCAAAGGTAAAATGATTGAATTGTGAGAACTGTAACCTAATCAGTCCATCCTAGTTTGACTGGACTAACTGCATGGTAACTGTAGGAAGATGGGGCATGGCTGGAGAAGGAACATCACTAGGGACAGGCCCTGGAAGGGCTCATCTCCCCTGTGGCTGATTTCCCTTGCTCTCTCTACTTCATGACTGTAATGAATTGCACAGCTATCCTCTGCCATTGATGTTTTGCCTCACCTCAAGCCCAAAACAATGGAACCTGCTGATCATGAACTGAACCTCTGAAACAATAAACTGAAATAGACTTTTTCTCCTCTAAGTTATTCTGGTCAGATATTTTGGTTAGAGCAATGAAAAGTAGACTAACAAAAGATTAAAGGAAGCCAACGAAAGATGGCGCAGTACTCCAACACTAAACACTGGAGAGCAGTTTATAGGACTAAACAGGAAAGAGGAAGGAGGAGATATAGGGACCTAGAAGGAGTCATTGTAGGCACTCCACCTAGCAGAAGTTCTCATTTACAGATAAGAATCCAAACCATGTTGACTTGGCAGGAAAGGAGTTGGGGAAATAAAAACTCTTGACTTCTGATTCCCTGCTAGTACCTGCCATTGACCAAATCCAGATGCCAGAATATAACATAGCTTGTTAATACAGTTGAAAAGGTTTGGTCTCCTCAGGGACAAGAAAGAACAGAGAAGGGCCAAGTGGAATATATCCGGCAAACTCTCAATTAAAATTTCTTCATACATAATTGACCAGAATTGGGTCATATAGTAGGTAGTCCATCATTAACATAGGGAATGGAACCATCATCATTAACTGAGTGTAATCAGTACTCACTCTCTGAGGAGGGATTGTGATCTGCCTCCATGAAGATCATGACTGGGAACAGGAGGTTGAATAACAAAGTCAGGATTCTGTTAGAAAGAAAGAAGCAAAAGGCTGTTGGAAAGATGACAAATGTTGTCTATCAAAGAGGCTGGAAGCCTTGTTTATTGAGTGCTAGCTGCTTACCTTTGGCTAATCATTAAATCTCTTGGGCTTCCTGCCAGGCAGATAGTTTTTGGTTGGCTCTGCCAGCATAGAGGACAGATGATATAGATGATGCCACCAAATTATGAAAATTTGATTCTTCTGTCTTATAAAACATTAAAGATTTATCTCATCGTCAACTCCCTGACTTAAATATTTGGTCAAAGCAGTAGAATGAATCAGATATATCTTTCCTATGTTCATATGTGAATATACCACATCATGTTCAACCACAAGAATGGGATCTTAATTAGGATGAGTTATATTCCATGTATGTATTATATGTCAAAATACACTCTACTGTCATATATATCTAAAAAGAACAAATAAAAAACAGATTTGGTTAAAGGTGATGGTATAGTTTATTAAAGCAATGGCACACATTGAAGTTTTGGGTATTTCTTGAGGAAGATGTTCTCTGAAGACTTTCAGGAGCAGACTGAAAATTATTGTGCTCATTCATATTTTTTATTTCTAATATTTTAATATGCATTGAATGTTTTACATTATCAACTGAGAAAAGTTTTTCTTAAACTTTGGATCTAGAAATGTGGCAATGGAACACTGCAATTAGGCTTCAAGAAAAAAAATAGGAAAAATCATCTGTGGATTTTCATCCACATTTCAGCTTTCGTAACATGCACATCAATTACAGAATCTGCCTGGAGTAAGTTGACAGAAGCCTTGTAAGAAATTCTTGCATTGCCGTCTGATTCCTTTTTCAGCAGTTTCTCTTGTGGACATGCATATATATTTGTAATTCAAAGGATCTATAGAATTTCAACATAATACAACATACAAGATGGGCTAAGGCTGTAACTCAATGGTAAAGTTCTTGCCTAGCATGAAAAAGGACCTGGGTTTGATCCTAAGTACCACAACCAAACAAAACAAAATAATAAACAAACAAAACCCCCTCAAAACTCAACAAAACATATAGGGATTTCAGAATGCTTTTCTATATTAGAAATTGAATAATTTTCTAACTTGTACTAATGATATTTTTATGTGATTAATCACAAGACCCCTGATCACTTATAGGCTCAGAGATGCCAGACATGATCTTGAAGTCCCTATTTGGTTGTTCAGCCTTCCAAAGTATGAGCTAAAGCCTATCATCTCTAGTGCTTCCTATATGCCAGCTACTAATCTGAGCACTGAGGATAAAATGGTAAACAAAATAGATGGATTGCCTGTCCTCGAGGAGTTTACATTCTAGTGGGAACAACAGCCACTACACAAATACAGTGGTCTCTCTGTATTCATGGGGAATTGGTTCTAGTATTCCAGTGGATGCCTAAATCAGCAGATGTGCAATCCTTTATATAAAATGATGTGGTATTAGCATATAACATATGCAATCCTCTCGCATCCTCACTATGCTCACTATGTTGCCTAGGTCAGTTTCTAATTCATGAACTCTCCTACTTCAGCCTCCTAAGTAGCTTGAACTACATGTGTGTGCAACCTTGCCGGGCTCTCACATATGCTTTTAAATCATTTCTAGATTATTTATAATTCCTAATAAAATGTAAACACTAAGCAAATAGTTATTACACTGCATTGATAAAAGAATAATGATAGGAAAAAAGACTACACATATTACTGTAGATGCATTTTTTACAAGTATTTTCAATTTGTGATTGGTTGAATCTGTGGATGCAGAATCTACAGATACAGAAGGCTGACTGTATGTATATAATTTAGTGTCAGTGGTGAGTGCTATGGAGAAAAATAGAGCAGAGTAAGGGGATTGAAGGTGATATGTGTACTATTTTAAATAGGTATTTGAATGAGTGTGCTGAATGAATAAAAGACATACCACTAAACATTCACATCTAACTATCACCAAGTCTGGCCAATAATATCTACTAAAGATTTTGCCAACGGATCCCTTTTCATTCATCCTCATAATCTTCCCAGTTTAGGCCACATCCTTTATCTCTAAATTGGATCTCCAGTCCACCATCCATATTAACTCTCAGGATGTCTGACATCCAGATATGATGGAGTTCCTTCTCTGCTTAGAATTCTTCTGTAATTCCCTGCTGCCTATAAGATACAGGTCAAACTTCTGGGATTGGTATTTAAAGTGTCTGTCAAGATCTGATACTTATTAACTTCTCCAATCTCATCTCTTCCATTACCCCACCTCTGCTCTGAACTCAGCAATAGTCAACTAAAGCACATGCAGCCTTGGCTTTTTTTTTTTTTATTAGTTGCTCATGACAATACAAGGATCTTGACATATCATACATTTGAATCAAATGGGGTATAATTTCTCATTTTTCCAAGTGTACAGTTTGCAGGATCACATTGGTTATACAGCCACGTATATACATACAGCAATACTAGTGAGCCTTGGCTTTTTTAAAATATATATATATTTTTTTAGTTGTAGTTGTTATTTTTATGTGGTGCTGAGGATCAAATCCAGTGCCTCACACGTGCAAGGCAAGTGCTCTACCACTGAGCTACAGCCCTAGCCCCACATGTGGCTTTTTTAATTATTTATATATAACAATGGTTTTTTTTAAAAGAGAGAGTGAGAGAGGAGAGAGAGAGAGAGAGAGAATTTTTAATATTTATTTTTTAGTTCTCGGCGGACACAACATCTTTGTTGGTATGTGGTGCTGAGGATCGAACCCCGGGCCGCACGCATGCCAGGTGAGCACGCTACTGCTTGAGCCACATCCCCAGCCCAATTATTTATATATAACAATGGAATGCATCACAATTCTTATTACATATATAGAGCACAATTTTTCATATCTCTGGTTGTATTCATAGTATATTCACACCAATTCATGTCTTCATACATGTACTTTGGATAATAATGTCCATCACATTCCACTATCTTTTATTACTCCACACCTCCCCCTTCCCCTCTCACCCCTCTGCCCTATCTAGAGTTGTCTATTCCTCCCATGCTCCCCCTCCCTATCCCACTATGAGTCAGCCTCCTTATATCAGAGAAAACATTTGGCATTTGTTTTTTTGAAATTGGCTTACTTCACTTAGCATTATCTTCTCTGACTCCATCCATTTACCTGCAAATACCATGATTTTATTCTTTTATTGCTGAGTAATATTCCATTGTGTATATATGCCACATTTTTTTTTTTATCCTGAAACTGATCTGTAATAGCTGTAATACTACAGTGCTGGAATTCAGATAGGGATTGTGTTGAATCTGTAGATCTCTTTGGATAATGTTGGCATCTTAACAATAGCAAGTTTTCCTAACCATTAACCTGGGATTTTTTTTTCATTTCTTTTGGTAATCCTTTGTAGTTTTAAGTATACAAGCCTTTCATATCCTTGGTTAAATTTATTCCTAAGTATTTTATTCTTTTAGATGTTGTTATAAATGAAATTTTCTTAATTTTAGTTTTGAATTGTTCATTAAAAGAATATAGGAACCAAACAGTTTTTATGTTAATTTCATACTCAGTAACTTTGCCATATTTGTTTATTCACTCCAGTAGCTTTCTTGTGGATTCTTTGGGATTTCTATACAGAGGATCATGCCATCTGCAAATAGAAATAGTTTTATTACCTTTCTACGTTAGTTTCCTAGGACTGCAATGACAAAGTACCATAGGCTATGTAAATTAAACAAGAAAAATGCATTTTCTTACAATTTGGAAGGCTAGAAGTCCATGATCAATGTGTCAGCAGTGGTAGTTTCTACTGAGGCTTCTCTCTTTGACTTGTAGATGGCCATCTTTTACCTGTATCTACATGGGTTTTCCTCTGTGTGTGTCTGTGTTTTATCTTTTCTGATAAGTACATCAGTCATATTAGATTAGTGCTTATGCTAGTGACTTTATTTTAATTTTATTGCCTTTTTAATGGAACCACTTTCTAAGGTTCTGGGGTTTGTAATTCAACATGAATTTGAGGGCCACACAACTGAGCCCTTGCCACTTTTCAGTTTGGATGCCTTTTATTTCTTGTTCTTTTCAGATTGCTTTTACTAGGACTTCAGTACAATGTTGAAGAGCAATATTAAAGAGGGTGTTCTTGTCTTGTTATTCATCTTTGGGAGGAAGTGGTCAGTCTTTCACCATTGAGTCCAATGTTAGCCCTAGGATTTTCTTAAATGCCCTTTATAATGTTTCTAGTTTGTTGAATGCTTTTAATCATGAAAGGGTGTTGGATTTTGTCAAAAGCTTTTCTGCATCATTTGAGATGATTGTGTGGGTTTTTTGCTTTGTTCTATTAATGTGGTGCATTATGTTGATTGATTTTATGTTCAATCTCCTTTGCATTCCTGGGACAAATTCCACTTGGATGTGGTGTTTAATCCTTTCAATACTCTATTGGCTTTGGTTTGCTAATGTTTTGCTGAGTGCTTTTGTATCTACATTCATAAAAGATTTTAATCTGTATTTTCTTTTTAAAATTTCTATATTTGGCATTGATAACAGGGTAATGCTAACCATATAGGATGACTTAACACACTCTCCTTCTATTTTTGGAAGGCTTTGAGAAGGATTTCATGTGAATTTTACCTTGAATGCTTTTGTAGAACCCACCATTGAAGTCTTTTCTTTGTTGGAATGTTATAGTTTACATATTTAATCTATTTGTTATAGTTCTGTTAAAAATTTTTATATCTTATTGAGATACTTCATGTAATTTGTGCTTCCAGGAGTTTTCCATTTCATCTACACTATCTAATTTGACACATAATTGTTCATAATAATCTTTTGCAATGCTTTTTATTTTATTTTTCAATATTGTGAATTGAGTCCTGGACCTCAGCATAACAGGAAAGCACTCTACCACTGAGCTACATTTTAATTTTTTTGTAGGGTCCACAGTGATTTCCATTTTTATTACTGATCTTAGTTATTTGTGTCTTTTTTTCCTTGATGAATCCAGTTAAATATCTAGTTAAAACAAAACAACAGTAACAAAACTAAACAAAAATACCCCAGCTCTTGGTTCTGATTATCTGTTGTTTTTCTACTTCCTATTTCATTTATATATGTTCTATTTTTGCTATTTCCTTACTTCTTCTAGTTTTAGATTTGTTGTACTGGGGACTTAACTTAGAGGCTCTTTTCACTGAGTCACATCCCAGTCCTTTTTATTTTGAGGCAGGATCTCACTAAGTTGTATAGGGACTCCCTAAGTTGTTTAGGTTGGCCTTGAACTTGTGATCCTCCTGCCTCAGCCTCTCTAATTGCTGGGGTTAAAGGCATGCACTCACTGTGCTTGGCTTTAGTTTTGGATTTGATATTCTCTTCATTTATAGTATTTCAAGATGTTAAGTTGGGTTATTGATTTGAGAGCTTTCTTTTTTATATAATTTAGGCATTACAGCTATAAATTTCCGCCTTAGCCCTGTCTTCAATGTATCTCATAAGTTTTAATGGATTGCATTTTCATTTTTATGTCTTTCTAAATATTTTCTAATTTCTCTTGTGATTTTTTTCTTTGACCAATTTGTTGTTTAAGGACATGTTTTTAAAAATTTGGTTTATTATAACTATAAAAAATAGTGGGGTCCAAATTCATTCCTCAGTACCTGATCTTCTCTCCTTCCCTGGTGCTCTTCCTCTACTCTCCTGGTGTTCCTTCTATTTTCATGAGATCGTTCTAAGGGCGTGTTTTAAAAACTCAACATATTTCTGAATTTTCTAGTTTTTCTTCCATTTTTACTTTCTAGCTTCATTTTATTATGGTCAGAAAAATACTTTGAATGATTTCAGTCTTTTAAAAGTTGTTGAGTCTTGTTTTGTGGCCTAAAGTGGTTTATCCTGGAGAGTGTCCCATGGGCACTTACAAAGAATGTGAATTTTCTTGTTGTTGGGTGGAGTGCTTTATGTATTTTTTAAAAATAAATGTTATTGTATATAGTTAATCCATATGAAATGATGGTATAAGATATATACTAAAATGATTGGAATAGTGGAACAAACTAACACCCATCATTTCAGTCATCCATTCCTCCCCATACCCCGTGGCAGGAACAACTATAACCTACTCATTTAGCAAAAATTCTAAATCCAATATACTATTATTAACTATAGTCCTCACATTTGCTGCAGTCTGGCTGGGCACAATTCAGGAGCCACTTGTCAAAAGAAACGAACTTTATTTTTAGAACCACACACGCCAAACAAAATAGCTCCTCAGGAAAATCTTCAGAGCCCAACTGCCACCACCGGCTTCCCACAAGCCTCTCTCACAACCACCAGCCTCTCCACCTCCCACAATCCTCCTGCTCTTGAGGCCGATTGGCTGGGTTGTGTGGGCGGAGCCAAAAAGTCCCCCAATGAGCAGCTCCGTGGTCTGAAAGGGCAGGGAAACAGCCCAATGAGCATCATCGCAGAGGAGCCAATCAGCTAGATGTTGCTGGGGCCGCTGTGAACCAATCATCAGCTGGCAATCTGAGAGTTTGCTGGGGCCCCTTGGCTGTGGCTCTCAACAACATTGAACACCAGATCTGTAGAGTTGTTCCTCTCACCTATCTACTACTTTGTATCCTTTGACCTACATCTCCCCACTTCCTTACCTCTCCTGAGACTCTGGTAACCACTTTTGTCCCCCCTGTATCACTATGTATTTAACCTTGTTTTCTTAAGATTCACATAGAAGTGAGATCATGCAATATTTTTCTTTCTGTGTCTGGTGTATTTCAGTTAGCATAAGGCCCTCTAGCTTGATTCATTTTGTGGCAATTGACAGGATCTCTTCATTTAAAAAAATATTCCATTAGTTGTTGGTGGCCTCTTATTTATTTTTATGGTGCTGAGAATTGAATGCAGTGCCTCACACATGCTAGGCAAGCACTCTACCACTGAGCCACGACCCCAGCCCTGGATCTCTTCATTTTTAAGTTGAATAAAATCCTATTGTGTGTGTGTATACACTACACAGTTGCTTTATTCATTTGTCCATTGATAGACCCCTAAGTCGTTTTCATATCTTGGTTTTTGTAAAACATGTGGCAATAAACATGGGAGTAATCATATCTTTTACTCAACTGTGATTTAAATATTTTTGGATATATACCCAGAAGAGGAATTACTGAGTCATATGGCAGTCCTATTTTTAACTTCTTTAGGAGCCTCAATACTGTTTACAATTATGGCTGCACCTATTTACATTCCCACCAATAGTGTACAAGTATTCCTTTTTCTCCACACCCTCACCAATACTTGCTATCTCTCTCTCTTTTTTTTTTTAAATATCTATGCCAGGGGCTGGGGCTATAGCCCCAGTAGCCTTAGTGGCAGAGTGCTTGCCTTGCCGTGTGAAGCACTGGGTTTGATCCTCAGCAGCACATGAAAATAAATAAATAAATAAAGATCAATATCCAGCTACAACTAAAAAGATATTTAAAAAAAGAAAGTATCTATCCTAACAGGTGTGTGGTTTGAGGCCCTCATAGTGGGTTTGATTTGCAGTTCCCTGATTATCAATGACGTTGAGCACCTTTTTATGTACCTTTTGGCCATTTTTATGTCATGACTGCAGAAATATATATTCAAGACCTTCACCCTTTTAAAAGCTGGGTTACATGGCAACTGAGTTGTATCAATTTTTGATAAATTTTAGATATTGATCCCTTATCTGATATGTGGTTTGAAAATACTTTTGCCCAATGTTTTCTCATTTTTTTATTGTTTCCTTTGCTGTGCAAAAGCTTTTAGGTTTGAAGTAGTCCCATTTATTTATTTTCACTTTTGTAGCTTGAGCTTTTGATGGGATAAATAAGAAATCATTGGCAGGGCCAACATTAGGTATCTTTCCCCTTATGTTTTCTTCTAGTTTTATGATTTCAGGTCTTAAATTTAGGTCTTTTACCCATATTGAGTTGGTTTTTGTGTATGAGGTAAAGTAAAAGTCTAAATTTCATTCTTATGCATGTGGAAAACCAGTTTCTACAGCATCATTTATCGAAGGTATTATCTTTGTCCCATGTGGCTTTTTAGTGTCCTTGTCAAAAATTAGTTGGCCATATATGTTTGGATTTATTCCTAAGCTATTTATTCTATTCCACTGGCCCATATGTCTATTTTTATGCCAGCACCATGCTGTTTTGATTACTATCATTTCATAACACAATCTTAAGTCAGAAAGTATCATGCCTCCAACTTTATTCTCATAATCTTAGATATTCAAGATCTTTTGTAGTTCTATATGAATTTCAACCATTCTAGCTTGAGTGAGATATAAACTCATTGTAGGTTTGACTTGCATTGAGCTAATGATATTGAACATTTTTTTTCATATATTTGTTGGCCATCTGAATTTCTTTGTTTGGGAAATGTCTGTTCAGATAATTTGCCCATTATTTAAATTGAGTTACTTGTTTATTTGCCGTTACTTTTTGTGGAGCTCCTTCTATATTCTGGATATTAAACTTTTGTCAGATGAATAGTTGACAAGTATGTTTTCCCATTATGGAGGTTGTCTCTTCACCGTTTTGTTTCTGGAATATTATTCAGACATAAAGAAGAATGAAATTGTCATTTGCAATAAAATGAATGGAACTGAAGGATAATTGTGTGAAGTGAAATATATCAGAAATTGAAAGGCAAGGACCACATGTTATCTCTCATATGTGGAAGCTTAAAAAGTCCACCTGAATATAGAATAGTGATTAGGAAAGGTTGCAAAAGGTTCTTTGAGGGAAAGACATATATAAGGAGGTTGAATTTAATCAGTGCATGCTGTGTGCATGTTTGGAAGTGTCACATTGAAACCCATTACTATGCACAATTAATAAAGACATTTTTTTTCCCTGTGAAGGATGCCATTGGGATTGGGTGATGGTACTTGGTGATTCATTAGCTCTTCTACTTTTGTATATGTTAGAACATTTTCATCATAAATGTAAAATAAACAGTTTGGTCCTTTACTCTGCTATTATGTGTAATCATTATTCTTCAAAATGATGGCAATAGGAGGCAGTTGTTTGTTTTTAGTGTCCTTTGAGTGGCAATAATTTATCCAATGATCACATGTTTAAAAAATGTTGTTTAGCTCAGGAAGTCCTAAAGTCTGGGAGTTGGGTGTTTTGCTATTCAATCATTTTGCCTGAGATGCCCGCTTTTTAAGGCAAATTTTAACCTAACTTTCAGGTTGTATTTCCTCCTGTGAGTCTGCCCAATCTCCTCCTCCTACAGCCTACCTGTGCCTGCATTTTTGTATGCTTCACCAAATTGGGATTGGTTCTGACCATATGGGGCCACAAACGTTTACTGACTAGAACCTGTGTGTTAAATCCTGTTCTGGACGGGAAATACAGGGTGAATTAGGCATGGCCCAGACTCCTGTGCATTGTTGTAGAAAATGATATAATGAATATAAAGTCCTAAGTGCAGTCCCTGGCACAAGTGCTCAATAAATGTTAACTATCACCAGCATCGTCACCATCATAGATTATCTATTTATGTCAGTTTGTAAAGATATGGCCTATTTTAATTGACAGAGCCATATACTTATCAATCACCCCCCTACACTGGCCAGAGAAGTTTTCAATTTTTCATTAATGCAAACACATTAGCAAGGTCTATACTTGTTCTTACAGGCTCCTTAAAGTTTTTTTTTTTTTTTTTTTAATTTTCCTCTAGATCACAGGCTCTTAAAGTAGAGTCCCTCAAGCTGTTAATATCGCGTTTCTCTGGAACTTGGTACAAATGAAAATTCTCAGTCCTATTTTAAACCTTCTGAATCAGAATCTGATAATATTAGAGTCCCAACAATGTTTTAACAAGCCCTCTAGGTGATTCTGATGCACTGTTCTAGAAGTCCTGGTATACGAATATATCTACAGAAATGGGACTGCTAAACCAACAGGGTAAATACATTCTTAAATTTTAAAAGGTTGCTGCAGCAACTCACTTCACTCCCAGTAACCGCTTAATCCTATGTTCCCCGCCCGCCTTGATTGCATCAGCCTTGCCTTAGTCCCACCCTGGTGTGCAAGCACGCGCAAGCGCAGCTGGGTATCTTGGGAGGAGTGAGACGCACAGGGGGTGGGGTTTTAATTCGCGCGCTTGGAGGAGGGATGCCAAGGGAGTCGGAAAGGGGTGTCTTCTCTCTTGGAAGTGGGTGGGACAATGGCGGAACGGGGGAGGGGGAGTGAGCTTTGAAGTTTGCAGCATTTCTGGGATGCTACTGTCTTAAAACTGCGAGTTTGCCTGTATCTCTATTTAATAGTAGGGTTTTGTCACATTTTTAAAGCATGAGAGAAATCAGTGGGGGAAATCCTCGAATCCAAAGCTCTACTCCTTCGGCGACTGGGGTGTGCTCATTGGCCAATGGTGAGGGCACTTGCGAACCAGTGACAATGACGTAATCTTGCAGTTCCGAGCGTGAAGGAGGCTTTGGGTTGGGAGGAGGTTGGGGGAGAGTAGCCCGGTGGGATAAGTCCAGGCCAGGCCAGTGCTGAAACTCCTGCTAAAAGATAAGGGGCCCCAGAAGGAGGGAGAGGGAGGAGACTTGGACTTTGGGAGAACGAAGTTGGGGCTGGGTCCCCAAGAGTGGAAACTGCCCTGAAGGCTGAGGTTAGAGCCACCCAAGGGCAGGTTGTCCGGGTGGCCGCCAGGGGGTGACCGTGCCTGCACACATCTGCAAGTGGTGCCTCACAGTCTCTCCCATATGTTTTTGAAACAGTTTATTTTTGTATCCGTTACCTTTCCTGCCCTAACATCCCAGAGAAAAAGGTGGGTGACTCATTTTTGAATCCCTGGCACCTAGTGGAGTGCGGGGTACAAAAACATCAAGTAATCAAGATGATTGAAGGAAAAGACAAAAAGACAAGAAAAAAGCTCAGAGATATTCATACATGACATAAAGAATGCTCTGGTCCTTTTTTTCCCCTCTGTACAAAAGAAAAAATAAATGTCCGCTAGCAGATTGTGAGCCCACGCGGTTTTTACATTGTTGCAATCTGAGTATACACATAACCCTGTATCCTTAGTTACAGAATAATAATTTTCCCTGTTGCTATAGAATCTCCACAGCCGTCATCCCTCGGTAATAGTTGTAGAATGTTCCATCAGACAGCTGTGCCACGATTCACTTAACCCTTCTCTTGTTGGATATTGAGACTACTTCTCAGTGCTTGACCATCAAAAATGGCCTTGCAAAGAATAATTTAGTGCTTAGAACATTTTCTGTTTTGGGATGGTGGCAGGTTGATACTGATTTGGGAGCAGAATTACTGGAAAATGGCATGAACATTTTTAGGCTCTTGTCAACTGGCTTTCCTGACAGGGATCATACCCGTTGACATCAGAGGCCAAATCCGAAATCAACCCTCGTGACTCTGGGTCTTGTCTGTCTCCAAGCTGGTTTTAATTTCCCTGTCCTGCAGCAGTGCTTAAGTTTATTATTAGTTCTGACCTTTGGGGCAAGGCAAACACACACCAAAGGTTCAGGGACAACTTTAGCAACTGCAACAGCTGACACTGTGAGCTGCTGCAGCTCAGGTTTCAAGCTTGAGCAACTGGGGTGGATGAAGTTGCCTCGCTGAGACAGGGAATCTGAGAAGAGGAACAGGTTTGGGAGGGAGCAGATGAGATCAGTTTTAAATATGTTTAGTTTGAAGTGCCTTTGGGACATCTAAGGGGAGGTATCCAGGAGACAGGCATACATATGGATAAACAACAATCTTTGCCCTTCTCTGAACTCTCAAGCTCCCTATCTGTGGATTTCTCATGACTCAGGTTGATTTTTACCTTGCACTATCCTGGGAGCTCCTTGAGGACAGGATGAGGGCCTGATTCATTTGTGTATCTCTCTCCTAGTACCCAGCACAGTGCTTCCCACTTAAAAAGCCTTAGAAGTTTGTTTTGTATGAAGAAATTTCTTTGATTCCTTAATTGGATGATTCCTGTAGTTCAGGTTCTGATCTGGGGGAAAAAGTGTGGGAAGCCTGAGTTCTGGGAGGGCTTCCTGTAAGAGGTGGCATGTTATTGTTAATAATCATGACCATTTATTGAACATTTACCATCTGCCAGTTACTCTGTTGCACACATGCATCAGAAATGCCACTTCTTGTCTGCCATCCCTACAACCCCTTGGGGAAGGGGATCCACTCTATTTACAGCTTCTGCCAAATGGTCAAGCAAGGAGTAACTACCTCTTCCCTCATCCTAATTTAGGGTACAGCATCTGACCCAAGGCCAGTCCCACAACCTGTGAGTTGTATGGCCCAGCTTTAGTAGATGAGGTGGGCCAATCAGATTGCTCTCTTGGGAATGTGAAATAAGAGATCCAAAGGGGAGTTGCCAGTTAGTTGTGGGGAGCTAAGCTGACAGGTCCAGTACACCAGGATGCTGGTTGGTGTAAGGACATTATGGACCAGATCAAGTGCTCGTTGCAATTCTAGGGGAGTAGTTAAAGGCAGTTGGCTGTGCAAGGAGCATGGGGCAGATGTTCAGAGAGAAGTAGACATGTAGTGTAGATAAGTTTTATTAAGCTATATTAACAACAAATCTCTAGAGCAGAGGTCCATAGCTCATCCAGAAATTTCTTGCAGCTCCAGGCATAATGAGCTCTGTACTTGACTTCCTGCCCTTGGATTTATGATACGTGATCTAACTTCACTTGGTTTCTTCTCCTTGCATCCCAAAGAGCCCTAACCAAAACAATCCTTTACATAGATTTAATTTAATTTCCACTTCGGTCCTCTGAGGTGAGTGTACTTTTCCTCATTTTACAAATGAAGCAACTGAGGTTTAGTGAGATTATCTTGACTAAGTGATGGAGCCAGTCTGATTCTCTTAATCTCTTTTTAAAGCATGAATATATTATTGTTATTTTAAAAATTACCACTAGCTTATTATTTTTAAAAAGATAGAAAGTTAATTCAGACATATCTGATGTGATCTGTTAGTAAGATCCTCTGAGTCTTGCCTTCATTTTCTAAGCTCCAGCTACACTGGCCAAAGTTGTCCTTACCCTTGGTCCTTTGCATTGAGTGTTCCTCCTCTTTAGAATGCTTTTCCCCTTGATTTTGTAGTGTCCAGCTCTTTCAACTCAATTGCCACCTCCTCAGAGAGGCCTTTGCCCAATCACAATATGAAGTCGCTCACTGGACTTGTTCCCCCACTGCTTTCTGTCATACCACCCTATTTTTTCTTTTCTTCATAGACCTTCTCATGGTGTGAAATTGTGTTGTTCATTCATGTAATTGCTTATTGTCTGGTTCTACTTCAAATATGAGAGCGCCTCATCTGTATCCCCAGGACCTAAGACAGTGCTGTTGCATATGTGTTGAATGAATGAATATATAAACTAAAAAAGAAGTTTTCATCCAGCTCTCTTCTCTCCCAATATCAATTCCCACAGAAGGGAACTGTTAAAACATTTATCTACATATTCCCAGATATTTCTTATACATATGCAAATAAATGTATCTCTCTTTATAAAGATAAATATGAATATGTGCTTTTTATACCAATGGTAATTCTACAACTTGTTGTTTTCACATAATGCATAACAGTTTATTATTAACATCTATCTGTGTCAGTGTGTGTGCGCATATCTCATTAAAAAGGCAAAACAAATTTATAGCATTGTATTGTGTATATGTAGATATATCAGAACTTATGTAATCAGGCCTCTCCTAATGACTATTATTTTCCCCAGTTTTCATTATCGTAAGAAGTAATGTTAAAATAAATATTCTTATCATATATGAATTTGCACAAACATACTTACACTAACTTGTCCTTTGTCTTTGTTTGTCATATATACAAATATTAATTTTGTTTGAATTTAAGTGATCAGTTTTGCCATTTCCTTTACTGCCTCTGGGTTTCATTTTATACTTTACAAAGACCTTCCTCATTTCAAAATTATATATTAAAATGTTTCATATATATTTTCTGGTAGTACCTTCATGGCTTTAGTTTTACAGTTAAATTTTTGATCTATATGAAATTTTTTAGGAGATAGAGTTTAGGAAAGGGATCTAGCTTCTTTTCCTTTCAAATAACAAGGTCTGCTGTCTCATTACTATCTAGTGAATAATAATATTGAACCATTGTGTTGAAATGTTATCTTTTTCGTATATGGAGTTTTCATATGTGCTTATTTCTGCATTTTCTGTTCTATTCCAGTTGGTCAGAATGTCTGCTTGCACCAGCACTGCCCTGTTTTAATTAATGTAACTTTAAAATATATTTTCATATTTGGTGGGGCTAAAATATTCTTTCATCTTCTTTTTCAGAAAGTTTCTATGTATTCTCATGTTTATTTCCTAGTTGAACCTTAGCATAATTATAAAATAACATATTGTTATTTTGATAGGAATTGTTTTAAATTTATAGGTTAATTTTGAAAAAAAATATTGTCTTTATTGTAAAATCTGACTTTCTACTTATTAAAATCTTTTATATTACTCAGTAGAATTTTAAAGTTTTCTTTATATATGCTCTGAATATTCTCTGTTATATTTCTGTTTTGGGTTGCTATTGTGAAGGAGAAATTGCCCCTCATCTTTTTGAAGTGGTTATAGGAAAGCAATTACCAATACTTCATTAAATTTTATTATTGTTTCTAATAGTATTTTCATAGTTTGCCTTAGGTTTTCAAATTATGTAGCCATGTCATCAACAAACAGAGATGATTTTGTTCCTAGGCATCCAAAATTTATGCTTCATTTAATTCTCTTTTCTAGCTACATTATGTAGTGCCTTTAGCATAGTAATAGTGGTAATAATGGAGATTTACATGTTTTCCCTCACTTTAATGGAATTCTCACATTTTTTTATTCAGCATGATATTTGCTTTTGCTTAGCAACAAACATGTAGTATAAAAATTATGTCAAGGAAATATTCTTTCCTGGATAACTAAATCAGGAATACATGTAGAATTTTCTTAAATTAACCTTTTTGGGCACCTATAAGATGATAATGTGGAATTTCTTACTTGGCTTACTAATAGTGATGTCTGTCTGTCTGTCTATTTATCTATCTGTCCATCCATCCTAATATTGAATAGCTTGCATCCTTAGAATGGCTCTTACCTTTTTATTCCTAATTTATTACTGGATTCTATTTATTAATATTTTATTTATTTTGCAACAACATAAGTGAGATTGGTCCATAGTTTTTATGTATGTGAGTCTTTTGAGAGCCCATGCATTTCCAAAATTGTTTTATGAAGTCCTTAACTACTGAATGACTAAAGATGTACTAATATTAGGAGAGGGTTTCAATGAATGCCAACCATTCCTTCCATGCTTCCTTGCTGAATTTGATGGTTTTTGAGAGATTTTATATACTTTGCAGTCTGTGCAAATAAACACTATTAATTTTAAATGTGGAGATAATAGCAGAGTGTTTATCCCAAGTTGACCATTTAAATTAGCCTGTAGTGGAATTTACTAGGAAATTATAAACAATGGCCATTCTGTGATTTCACATTTTTCTTAAAAATAAAATTATAAAAGCAATTAAGTATTACTTTGTATTAAGTAATTAATGCAGAAATAAAATGCATGATAACAGATCCTCCATTCTATCTATCCACGTACCCTGTGTCTCCCTCTGCTTTCAACAATTGCAGTTTCCCCTCATATTATGTCATATTATATCCATATTTTTTGTAATGTGCTTATGTTGCTATTTATTTAGTTATTTAAAAATGCTTTAATTTTTTTTCTTGTAGATACTTTTATTTTATTTATTCATTTTTATGTGATGCTAAGCATTGAACCCAGTGCCTTGCATGTGCTAGGTGAGCACTCTTCCAATGAGCCACAACTTCAGCTGTTGCTATTTATTTTTAAATTAATAAAATTTATATTTCTGAGCAATATGAAGTTTTGGAAAAATTTAATGTGAAATACAGGAGGCTACAATTTCCTCTATTATTAAAAATCTTGCACTGGTGTGTCAAATTTGTCACAATTATAAGCCAATATTTATTCAGTAATCTTAGCTGAAGACCATAGTTTACATAAGGGTTCAATCTTTGTGTTGTATATTCTGTGGTTTTTGATAAAGGTATAATGATATGCATTTGCCATTACAATATCATACAAAACAGTTTCACTGCCCTAAAATCTGTTGGGATCCATATATTCCTTCCTTCCTCTATCCCCTAGAAATGCTGGCAACCATTGTTCATTTTACTGTTTCCAAAGTTTTGTTATTTTTTGAATGTCATATAGTTGTTAGCCACTGGTGCTTTACATAGCAATGTTCATTTAAGATTCGTCCATGTCTTTTGTGGTTTGAGAGTTCATTTCTTTTTATTAATGAATAACATTCCATTCTATGGATGTACCAGAATTTGTTTATCTATTCACTTATTGAAGTACATCTTGGTTACTTCCAAGTTTTAGCAATTATGAATAAAGCCTCTATAAACATTACTGTGAAGATTTTTCCATAAACATAAGTTTCAGTTCATTTGAGTAAATACCAAAGAGTGCAATTGCTGGATCATATGGTAAGAATATGCTTAGTTTTGCAAAAAACTGCAAACTGTCTTCCAAAATGGCTGTTCCATTTTGCATTCTTACCAGCAGCAAATGAGAGTTTTATTGTTTTTTGTCTTTACCAGCATTTGGTGTACCCAGTATTTTTGATTTTGGCCATGCTAACAGATGTGTAGTAGTATCTGATTGTCATTTGAATTTGTAATTCCTTAATGAAATAAGTGAAATAAGCCAGACACAGAAAGACAAACACCACACCTTCTTTCATGTGTGGAAGCTAAAAGAAGTGGATCCGAATGTAGTGAAGTGAATTCTAGAGGCAAGGAATTGGGGGAGGAGAGATAAGGGAAGATGGATTATAGGTATTGAAACAGACATAAGTTTGCCACCTGTATATCTTCTTTGATGAGGTATATTTTTAGGTGTTTTGTCTATTTTTTAAACGTTGAGTTGTTTATTTTCTTGTAAAAAAGTGTTGAATTTTTTGTTTATTATGAATAAAAGTCAAATATGTCTTTTGCAACTATTTTTCTTAGTTCATGGCATGCCTTTTCATTCTTTTGACAGTGTCTTTCCATGGAACAGATGTTTTTTAGTTTGAATGAAGTCAAGCTTTTTAATCATTTCTTTCATGTATTATGCTTTTGATGTTGTATTTAAAAAGTCATTGATATACCCATGTTCACTGGGATTTTCTGTTATGTTATCTTCTAGAAGTTTTATAGTTTTACATTTAGTTTCATGATCTATTTTAAGTTTTTAAATTTACATTTTAATATTTCATGAACACATTGTGCATATTTGTGGGGTAGAGTATGATATTTCAACATATACATGACATGTCTTGATTAAATCAGGGTGATTAGAATTTCTTTCTCTTTGTCATTTCTTTATATTTGGAATTTTCAAGCTCCCCTCTTCCAGTTCTTCACTAAATACATAATAGGTTTTTGTAAACTATAATCATCTCACTGTAATTTAGACTACCAAAACTTAATCTTTCTGTCTAGCTGTATTTCAATACCCATTATCCAATTTCCTTTTACCCTCATCCACTTCCTATTCCCTAGGAACCACTATTCTACATTCAGATTGACTTATTTTAGATTCCAATATGAGAGACAAGGTGCAGTACTTGTTTTTCTGTGTCTGTCTCATTTCATTTAACATAATGTCCTCCAATTCCATATTTTTTTTTTTTGCGCAAATGACAAGATTTCATTCTTCTTCATGGCTGAATAATGTGCCATTTTTATTTAAATTTTCTTTATCCAGTCATCTATCAATAACCACCAAAGTTGATTCCATATCTATGCTATTGTGAATAGTGCCACAGTAAACATGGGAATGCAGGTATCTATATGTGGAAGATAGTAACTTGACTCCTATCTCTCACTCTGTATATAAATCAATTTAAAATGGATCAAAGACCTAAGTGTAAGACCTGAAACTATGAAACGACTAAAAGGACACATTAGGGAAAACACTTCTCCAGACAGTGCCAAAATTCAAATGGAAATAATTTTTTGAATATGACCTAAAAAGCCCAAGGAAACAAAAGCAAAAGAGACTAATATCTAACTTAAAAGCTTCATGGTAAAGAAAACTCTCAATAGAATGAAGGACAACCTACAGAATGGGAGAATATATTTGCCAAATCTTCATCTAACAAAGGATTAATATTCACATTTATAAGGAACTAAAAACCTTAACACCACCAACAAGAAGTAATCCATACCCATGGTCCTGGATTGGATCCCTGGCACCAAAAAAAAAAAAAGTAATACAATTAAAAATGGGCAAAAGTTCTGAATAAATATTTCTCAAAAGAATAAATAGAAGGCAAGTGAAAACTACAAGATACCATCTCATCCCACTTAGAATCACTAGTATCAAAAAGACAAGTGCTGGTGAGGACAAAGAAAAAGGGGGAATCTATACATGGTTGATGAGAACATAAATTTGAATGACCATTATGAGAAACAGGATGGAGTCCCCCCACCAAACTAAATATAGATCTACCATATGATCCTGCTATCTCACTTCTGGGTATATATCCAAAGGAAATATTTTGAATTGATTTTTGTGAAAGGTGGAAGATCTATGTATAAATTCATTTTTCTTTTTTTTAACATATGATATCCTGTTGCTTCAGGATAATATTTGCCCCACTGTATTGCCTTTGCTCATTTGTATTGAGGCCATTTTTAAATTAAACTAATTGTTGATGTATTATTTTGTTATTTTTTTCTGTTTGTACATTCAGATTTTCATTCCTCTGTTTCCCTTTACTTGCATTTATGTCTGTTACTTGAATGCTTTCAAAACATTTCATTTTGATGTATCTGTAATTTTAAAATTTCAATTGACATGTAGTAATTCTATATATTTATAATGTAATTGTATCAATCCAATGTTATTTTTTGATACATGTATATATTATGTAATAATTAAATAGGATATTTGTATATATTTCACCTTAACCATATCATTTTTTTTGTGATGAGAACATTCAAAATTCTCTTGTTTAGTTATTGTGAAATACTTGATGCATTATTGTTAACTCTAGTCACCCCACTGTGTAATAAAATGATAGAACTTATTCAGGCTATCTAACACTAACATTTTATCCATTAACCAGCCTCTCCCCTTTTACCCTTCCAATCCTCTGGTAACCAATATTTTACTCTTAACTTCTAGGAGATTGATTTTTTTTAGATTCCATATGAGTGAGATCATTTGATATTTCTTTGCTGGGTTTATTTCACTTAACATAATGTCCATCCCTCATTTATGTTGTATTTCATTTACAATGTTGAGGTATATTCCTACTACCCCTAGTTTTTCTTGTATTTTGAAAATGAAAGGGTGCTGTATTTTTGTCAAATGAATCTCCATACTGATTTATATAATGGCTATAATGATTTATATAATCATGAACAATGTATAAAAGTTCCCCTCTCTTCATATTCTTGTCAGCATTCATTATTATTTGTCTTTTTCATAATAGCCATTCTAACTAATATGAGATCTCATTGTGGTTTTGATTTCTATTTCCCTGGTGATTAATGATATCAACCATTTTTGTTATATCCATTGGTCATATTTATGTATTGTTTAAAACACTGTTTATTCAGATATTTAACTCATTTTAAATTGGATTATTTTATTTATTTATTTTTTGCTACTGGGTTCCTTTTATATTCTGGATATTAATCCCTTGTCAGATGTATTGTTTGCAAATATTTTTCCCATTCTGTAGGTTGTTTCTTCACCCTTTTGATTGTTTCCTTTGCACTGCAGAAGCTTTTTAGTTTGGAATAATCTCATTTGTCCATTTGTGCTTTTAGTAACTCTAATTTTTGAGGTTTTCTTTTTCTCTAAAATATTATTGACCATATCAATGTCATGTAGCATTTCCTCTGTTTTTTTCTCTAGTAGTCTCATAGTTTTGGGCCTTACGTTTAAATCTTTAATTCATTCTGAGTTCATTTTTATGTATTGTGAGAGATAGGGCTCTCCACATGCATTCTTCTGCATGTGGGTATCCAATTTATCCAGCACCATTTATTGAAGAGAATATCCTTTCCTCATTGTGTGTTCTTGATACCTTTGTAAAAACCAGTTGGTTACAAATGTGTGGATTTATTTCTGGACTTTTTCTTCTGTTCCATTGGTCTGCATATCTGTTTTTATACTGGTATCATGCTGTTTTGCTTTTTAAAGTTGTTGCTCTAAAAAGAGTAAAGCTAGCTGAGTGTGGTAGCAGAAGACAGAAATCCCAGCAACTCGGGAGGCTGAAGTAGGGTTAGGGTTAGGGTTAGGGTTAGGGTTAGGATTGAAAGTTTGAGGTCAGACTCAGCGACTTAATGAGGCCCTAAGCAATTTAGTGAGACCCTATCTCAAAATAAAAAACAAAAAGATTTAGGGATGAACTGCAGTGGTAGCACACCCCTGGGTTAAAATAAATAAATAAATAAACAAACAAACAAACAAATAAATAAATAAATAAAAGTATAGAGCTGGAGGCATCACAATTATTGATTTCAAAATATATCACAGAACCAAAATGGCATGGTAATCAGATACATAGATCAATGGAATAGAATGGAGAATCTAGAAATAAATCCATGCACCTACAGTCAACTGATTCTCAACAATGTTATCAAAAACATACACTAGAAAAAGGTTGGCCTCTTTAACAAAGAGTGCTTGGAAAACTGGATCTCCCCATTTAGAAGATTGAAACTTGACCTCTATCTCTCACCCTATACAAAAATAAACTTAAAATGAATCAAATACTTTAATGGAAGACTTGAAACTGCAACTACTAGAAGTAAACAGGGGAAACACCTCAAGATATTGGTATTGCAATGATTTTCTGACTAGGACTCCAAGAACACAGGAAACAAAAGCAAATATTAACAAATGGGATTACATTCAACTAAAAAGCTTCTGCACAACAAAGGAAACAATTAACAGAATGAAGAGACAGCCTATAGAATTAAAATAAAATTTTGTTATTTACTCTTCTGAAAGAGGGTTAATATCCAGGATATGTAAAGAACTCAAACTTAACCACAAAAATACAAGTGTTCCAATTAAAAGATGAACAAATAATCTGAATAGACACTTCTCAGAAGAAGTACAAATGGCCAATAAATACATGAAAATGCTCAATATCTAGCTATCAAGGAAATAAAAAACTATAGTAAGATACCATCTCATCCCAGTTTGAATGGCTATTTTAAAAATAATAACAAATGTTGGTGAGAATATGGATAAGAAAGAGCTCTTATACACATTTGGTGTGAATGTAAATTAGTACAACCATTATGGTGGAGACAGATTGTTACTACTGTGAGTTTGTAAATCTATGCTAATTGGCATTTTGGAGCTTCTCTAGTGTATATTCAAGAGATATAATAGGCAAAAAGCAAATCCAGGAAACTGTCTGCCATGACATCCCTTGAGATTTGAGATTCCTTAGACAGTCTACCAACTTTCCTCCAAGTAACAGAGTCTTACATTTGCTTTATGTATTATTTGCAGGGTTTATAATTATAGTTAGTTGGCAGACTAAAGAGAAGTGCATCTATTCTATCTGGTCTGGAAATAGAAGTGCCCATATATTTTAAATTTTTTTAGTTGTTAATAGACCTTTATTTTATTTATTTATACGTGGTGCTGAGAATCAAACCCAGTGCCTCACACATGCCAGGCAAGTACACTACCGCTGAGTCACAACCCTAGCCCCGAATTGTCCGTATTTTAATTGGGTTGTTTGTGCTTTTCTTATTCTTTGAACAATTCATTGGTTTTTAGTATATTCCCAAAGTATGTAACCATCATCCCTATCTAAATACTGAACATTTTCATCATCCTAGACATAAACCCTGTACCCATTAACAGTCTATTTTCCCCTAGTAACCACTAGTTTGGTTTCTATATCTGTGGATTTCCTATTATTGACATTTAATATACACATCATATAGTGTCATATAACTCATGAACTTTTGTGTCTGCCTTCTTCTTATTTGTATGAAGTTTTCCAGGTTCATCCACATTGCAGCATGTATTTCATTCCTTTTTTAATGTCTGAATGATATTCCACTGTATGTATATACCACATTTTGTTTATCCACTCATCAGTCAAAAACATTTGGCTCTTTTCTCTGCCCTCTGCTCTCCTCCTCTTCTTTTTCTCCTCTCTCTTCTCTCTTCCCTCTTCCTCGCTGCTCTCTCTCTCTTTCTTTGCCCTCCTCCTCTCCTCTCTGCCTCTCCTTCGGACAGCCCCCCCCCCCCCCGCCAAAAAAAAATCTTTTTGTTGAATCTCCATCTCGGGTTCCTTCTAGTGGCAAATGCATGGAGACTACAGGGTTCACGAAAGTACAACAGAGGATCCAAAATCTGAGTATGACTCAGTGAAGAAAAAAATATCTAAATTGTATCTAGATTGCTATTATATCAACTAAAAGTTTCCTCAAGCACAAATCCTTTGTGTTTTATATATTCCATGCACAATTTTATATATTCCATGCACATTTAATTTTTTTCCTTTTGGTACTGGGAATTCAACCCAGGGTCATTTTACCACTTAGTTATATCCACAGTCCTTTTTATATTTTGTTTTGAGACAGGGTCTTGCTAAGTTGCTGAGGCTGGTCACCAATTTGTGATCCTCCTGCTTCAGCTTCCCAAGTCACTGGGAGTACAGGCATACGCTACCATGCCTGGCTTTAATTTTTTTTTCCTTTTGCAGTACTGGGAATTGAACCCAGGGCCTTGTACATGCTGAGCAAGCACTTTACCATTGAGCCACACTCCCAGCCCCACATTCTTTAAGGTGTATTTGAATCATAAACATTTAATTAAATTAATAAAATAATTTTTTTGCAATGTGGTCTTGCTGTGTTATCTAGGCTGGTCTCAACCTTGCTGTCTTCCTGCCTCAGCCTCTGAGTAGCTGGGATTAAAGTTGTATGCCATTGTGCCTGGCAAGAATCACAAATATTTTAAGATACGATGAAGTCTGATCAATTTACATCTTTATTAGTCATTTTTGCTTTTGGTGTCTTAGGAAAGAAAATATTACCTAATTCAAGGTCATGAAGATTTTTTCCAATGTTTTCAAGGAGTTTTAGTTTTGCATTTAAGTCTTTGATCCATATTGACTTAATTTTTGTATATGATATGAGAGATACAACTTCATTCTTTGTGTATGGATATCCAATGGCCCCAACACAATTTGTTAGATCACCACTCTTTCCAATTGTATTGTCTTGGAACCCTTGTTGAAAATCAATTGATCATAAATATATCAGTTAATTTCTGAACACACACTTTTATTTTTCTGCAGTACTAGGGATTGAACTCAGGGGCGCTCTGTCACTGAGCTACATCACCAGCCCATTTCTATTTTGAGTCTCACTAAATTGCTGAGGCTAACCTTGAATTGTGACCTCTTGCCTCAGCCTCTTGAGTCACTAGGATTTATAGACATGTGCCACTGTACCCAGAATTAGACTCACAAATTTTTATTTATATTTTTTAGTTTTCCCCACATTTTTCATTGGTGCATTTGTACATACTGATGGGATTTATGGTTACATATTTGTACATGCATGCAATACATAACATAACAATATAATTTGGCCAATATCACTCTGGACTCACATTTTTATTCCATTGATCTATATGCATATTATGTCTGTAACACACTGTCTTAATTATTGTAGATGTTTAATAAAGTTTTAAAATTGGGAAGTATCATTTCCCTAACATTGATCTTCTTTTTCAAAGTTATTTTGCTTATATTAGGTTCCTTTTATTTCCATGTGAGTTTTAGAGTCAGCTTGTAAATCCCCAAAAAAACATGTAGTACGGATTTTTTATATGCATTTCAGTGAATCTGTAGATTAGTTTTGGGAATATGCTTCTAATTTTGATTTATCAATTTTAGACTTTACGATAAATAAGAGCTTGTATATTCCACTCATTCATAATTTCTAGTTCTCCCATCCCTCCAAAAAAGTTGTATTTTGAATTTTCATTGAGTCAATAACTTGCATTCTTATAAGCCTGTAAATAATGTTTACTGCTGAGTTAGATAAGTATAGCATGACTATTCTTTTATTGTAGAGCTTTTCATTTTCCCGTCATTCATAATTATCTGTTTTTTTCCATTTACCTAGCTAATTTCTGTGTGCCTATTTTAAAATTTTACCCTAAATGCTCCAAAATCTATGCCAAATGTCTATCTATATACTCAAACACATCAGTTACATTTTCATTAGAGTCCACTCCCAGAACTATTTTCTTGCTCCATTTTGACCAATTGTTCACAGTTATTCTGGAAATTCTCTTCATTTTACTTCTTTATTGGGCTCTCCTTTTTTCCCCCTGCATCCAGTTTCTTCCTCTTTTTTTTGTTTATGCCTTTAATTTCATGGAGAACATGCTTCAGTATCTTCATGAGAAGGAGAATACGGTAGGTGGAAGAATGACCCTCCATGTGCTAATCCCAGGAACCTGTAAATATTTTACCTTACATTGTAAAGGGACTTTGTAGATCTAGTGATTAAGTTAAGCATTTTAAGATGGGGAGATAATCCTGGATTATCCATGTGGACACAGTGTACTTACAGTGTTTGTACAAGGGAGAGTCAGGAGGTCAGAGAGGAGAGAAGATCCTATATTCCTGGCTTTGAAGATGGAAGAAGAGGACATAAGTTGCAGAATGTAGGAAGTCTCTATAAGCTAGAAAAGCAAGGAAACAGATTCTCTTCTAGAAGCACCAGAAGGAACACAGCCCTGATGAACTATCATAGACTTCTGACTTCTAGAACTGAAAGACAATAAATTTGTGTTGTATTAAGCCGTGAAGTTTCTAGCTATTTGTTACATCAGCAATAGAAAAGTAATTAAGGGTCATGGGATGGTGGTGCACTCTTGTAATCCCAGCAATTTGGGAGGCTGAGGCAGGAGAAGTTGCCTTCTGAGTTGGTAGAATGCTCCTTGGTTCAATCCCTAGTCCCACCAAATAAATGAATGAATAAACAAACAAATGAATAAATATTTAAAATAAAGTTAATTAAGGGGACATGGAAATAAATTCTTCAAGTTTTTATCTGAAGTAAATATTTTCTACACTCTCATTTGATTGATACTTTGAATTCTAGATTGGTAATTAAGTTTCCTTTAGAGTTGTGACGATATTGCTCCATAGAAGTGGATGGCATCCTGATTTATAATATTTCTTATATGACCTGATGCTTTTACCATCTTCTCTTTAACCCCTGTTGTTCAAAAATAGCATGATGACATACCTCAATTCAATTGTTTTAACATTAATTGTTTTGGAATCTTGGTCTGTCAATCTGGAAACCCAGGTCTTCCATTTCACTTATTATTATTATTATTATTATTATTATTATTATTATTATTATTATGCTGGAGATTGAACCTAGGACCTTGTGCATGCAAAGCAAGAACTCTACCAACTGAGCTATCTCTTCAGCCCTCATTTATTGCTTTTAAAAGTGTATTTTGATCCAGTTTCATAAGTTCAATGTCTTTTCTTATCTCTATGAAGATATTTGTTAATGTCTTGGAACATTTTCTTCTGCTCTCTGAACTAACTCTGTTTCCTTTGTTTTTTTTTCTAGTTATCTGTATTAGTCTGTCTCTCATTTCAGGAGAGCTGTAACATGCCATTATTGCAGGAAGATGCACTGAAAAGCTGAGTAAAAACTTTTGTGTTGATGTATGGAATTGCTAACTATTGGGTTTTTACAAAGGTTGCTATGTTGGCAAGACAACTTTTGCACTAAGGAAGTATTCAAATCTTTGTATACAGAGGTCTTTTCTCTGAGGTCTTTAATTTTACCATATAAAAATCTTCTGGATTCCTACATGAAGGATTTAAACCAGATGCAAGCATTCTGGAAAGAGGCCAATGGAAGGAGGCTTTGATTCCACTGTTCCAGATGCTGATTTTTATTTTATCTCTGTTTGCAGCTCTATGTCTCCACTGTGCTTGATGTCTCCATGTCTAAAACCTATCAGCTTCCATTCCTTCTGAGAATAAACCTCATGAGTGTTATGGAGTGGGGGAACAATAGTCATTAATTTGTAAAGTAGGAGGAGAAATTGGATGTTTAATTGCTATGTATACAGACTTTTAACCATTTCCTCTGTTTTTAGTACTGCATCACACTTTCACCTTCCAAAGTGCTTTGTACCTCCAATTTCTAAATCTTTCCCAGTTCTATGGTGGAGATGATGGTTTATTTCTTGGAGGAATTCAAACTATTGCTGCTTCTCCTCTTTCAGGTAAATTTCTGCCTATCCATCTGCTTCTCATTTTTCCCAAATTAGCTGACATATCTCATCTACTACTTTATTTCCTCCCATACTCTTTGCTCTATTACGTTTATATGATTTTGTTCATTTAGTAGGTTTAGGGATTGTGACAAAGATGCATGTGGATTGATATTTAACCATAGTTCAAAACCTAAATGTAATATAAATATGAAATTGTGATTGAGAAAATATTCTGTAGATATATTTAGGCTGAGGTCATATCAATGAATGGAAATGGGAATGAGAATTATATACTTTATTCCTCAGTAGTATATGGGGAGGGTAAAAAGGAAAGAAAGTTAAAGGGTTAGGAAAAATTATTTTTCTTCAGGCTTTGATCATGGCAATGGCCAAGGTGACAAGAGAATTAAACCAGGAGCAAAAAGGTTGCTTTGAAAACCCAGCAAATTGCCACTGTAAACTCTGAACAGGTCATACTGGAGGTAGAAACAGAAGAGCATCAGCCAAGTTGGCTAAGGGAGAGCCATGGATCACTGCAGAGAGGTCCATGAAGACAGAAAGATAAATGGACATCCTGGTCTCTGCTGCTCCAAATAGTGCACAGGAAAAAAAAGGGAATTCTTCAGTTGGGTATTATTATGGCAATAACTCATATATTTGAAGAGTTAGAGTGGGTCCAGTATGCTAATAGGGTCATACCTAGATGCTCCTTTTACACTCCATCACAGGAACAATCTACTAGGTAAATTCCTCATTATTATTTACTAACTCCTCACCCTCATACCTGGATGGTGGCCCTAGGTAACGAGGAAAGATGTGCCAGGTCAAATAATCTGCACTCCAAATGGAATTTTCCAGTTGAAAGACTAACTTGAATATGTGGTGGGCCTTTCAAGAACCCCTTAGGAACCAGTTTCAAAAGGAAACAAAGAAATGAGGATAAGGTGAATATTGCCTGGCCTTTTTATAAATGAACTCCATGCTCTAGAGAGTAGAAGAAATTCCTGAAATCTGTTGATAATATAGAGCCCACAAAGCAAAGAGAACCAGATGAATAGCAAATAACTATATAAAGGTACAATAAGAAGTGATAAAAATAAAGGATGTTCCAACTTTTCTGATCCTTCTTTGAAGAAGTAGCTAGTTTCTTAAACTGTGACTATTTTGAGCACTAATACTCATTATAAACATTTTTATTGAGAGTAAATATTTCTAAAGTGTGTGTTCCTAGTCTTTCTCTGCTTACAAGCAAGGAGATAGATCTTCTAAATGTAACTGCTCTAACACTGAGCTTGGGCCATTTACAAAAGCACTGTAAACTTATTGGGTTAAAAATTAGTGTTCACAGGCTTCAAAGTATCTAAATTAATCCTATGGTTGAGAAGTCACTTCTTAAGCAAACAAACTGGGAACACATTTCCATTGCTAATATTATTTAAGAAACTTTTGAAACTTTTTGAAATATGTATGCTTGACCTAAAAGGGTTCTATGGATTGAAAGTTACAAAGATACGACCACTATCAATTCTGCTATAATCCACGAATACCAAAGTTGAATGAGCCTGTGACAGTTTAAGTAAAGTATTACTAAACATATGGTTGTGGGCCAGTGTTGTGGCTCAGTGGTAGAACACTTGCCTAGCATGCATGAGGCACTGGGTTTGATCCCTGGCACCACATAAAAATACACAAATAAAATAAACATATTTTGTCCATCTACAACTTAAAGAATATTAAAAAATGTTTTAAAAATATGGTTGTGATACTTTATATTTTTTATCATACATTTTTCTTTCAGAAAGATCTGGCTTTTCTGATACCAGAGTTAGCAATGTGCCAACAAGTTGTGTAATCTTCATATTTCAGTCACAAAATTTCTTTTGAAGAAAGATATGACCTTGTTGTACTGAAGTTCATAATACTTCAATAACAGATAAAAGGGAAAAATCCATAAGTGATAACATGCTCAGAGCTGAAGCTTTTAACAGTTCTTTTCCAAGGTCCTGAGTTTTTTCCTCCTATGTGAGCCAATTCTAAATCTTAAGTAAAGGTTACCATTTCTGCACTGATAAGTGGGCTATGCAGTCCCAATTTCTTTGCTAACAGCTCTATATTGAGTGATTCTTAAAGATTTATATTTACACATTGACAATGGAAAGTTTCCTACTAGAGACCTTTTTTTTACATTTATTTTTCAGTTGTAGGTGGACACAATATCTTTATTTTATTTATTTTTATGTGGTGCTGAGGATCGAACCCAGGGCTAGGCAAATGCTCTACCACTGAGCCACAACCCTAGCTCCCGCCCCCCAAGACCTTTTCTTTAAATGAGACAAAAACATGTATGGAAAAATCTTCCTAGGTGCACAAGTTTTGGTGGTTGGCTTTAATTCAGGAGAAGTGACTATATGTTTCACTCTCTAGTGAAAAAATACGTTTTTAATAATAGTAATTGAACCCAAAGGCACTCTATCACTGAGTTACGTCCCCATTCCTTTTTTTTTTTTTTTTGAGACAGAGGCTCAGTAAGTTGGTGTGGCTGGCCCAGAACCTGAGATCCACCTGCCTCAGCCTTCCAAGTCATTAGGATTACAGGCATGCACCACCATACTCAACATGAACAAATAATTTCTGTATTTATATCTCCACCATAAAATTGGTAATACAGTCATAACATATATAGTTTCATGCAAAAATGTGTATATGTACACCAAACCTGGAATGACTGAGATTCTCTATAATAGTAAGTTTCTCAATTTTCCATTTGTGTTTATATGGAAAAAAATCAGCTTCATTATATGCCAAAAATATGTGATAACTACTTGGAATGTTGTCAGGGGTGACCTGGATTTATTAAGGATGTGAGGTCTTACCTGTAATGTGCTATAAGCCAATTGCATTCTTGTTCTTTTGTGAGTTGGTTTTCATGAAGCATAGTCAACATTGTGAAAATTACAAGACCATATAGAAATTGATCTCCATGAGACTAGTGGATGGGTTTTTAAATTGTTATCATTTGAAACATTTTCATCACAATTCATGATAGTGTATTTTCTGAGATTTATGATAGACTTTGATGGCTCTAAAATAGAATGACGTACAGCCATGCGAGTCAAAAAAGGAGCAATGCCGTATAGGAAGTCGAAATTCATTGCTCAAACTGTCTGCAACAAATAAATGAATAGCAGCACCAGCAATGAAAACACTTGAAGAAAAAAAAAGAAACAGGTTGAAATAGGCTTAAAGGGGAAAAGCCAAGACTGTTTTGGCACGTGGGAATGAAAAGCTGGAGGAAAGTTTTAGTCAAAATCTCACAATCTAGTGTTTGCTTAGCTGCTCCTTTTCATTAGCTTGCATTAGGTGCATAGGGACTCTATATTGACACTGGGTGCCCTATGCCCTCAGAATTCCCTGAGGATCCATGGGGAGGAGATTAAATTTTTTTTCCAGACAGCCAGTTCTGTGTGCAGATGGTGTGGTCATAAAGGATCATCCATATTTGTATGTCTTGAAGCTTATTTTGTTAAGAAGCAAAAAAGAAATGGATATTTCTGAAGCTCAGAACACCGAAGTAAATTAAACACATGGTTTGATATGTCAGTATGCATATATATGTATATCCATATACATATATGTTTGAGTTAATGAAAGGATATAAACAAAAGAACATTAAAGAGGGTAACAAATGAAAATGAAAAGAATAAATTATTTGAAGTTTTCATAATAGAACTAGGCCAGAAAGGACTTGAAGTAAAACTGGAAATACCAACATGAACTTGCTCTCTTATAAAGCTTTCATTTTGTCACTTAAATTATTTAAACTGCATCTTCCTACTGCGCTCGCCTGGCATGCGCGGGGCCCAGGGTTCGATCCTCAGCACCACATAAAATAAAGATGTTGTGTCCACCAAAAACTGAAAAATAAATATTAAAAAACCCTCTCTCTCTTTAAAAACATGATTATTCATTGATAAGACCTTAGCCTAAATATATCTACAGAATATTTTCTCAGTCACAATTTCATATTTATATTACATTTAGGTTTTTAACTATGTTAAATATCAATCCACATGCATCTTTGACACAATCTCTAAACCTACTAAATGAACAAAGTCATATAAACCTAATAAAGCAAAGAGTATGGAGGAAATAAAGTAGTAGATGAGATGTATCAGCTAATTTGGGGTTCCTTTTTAAATTTTTTTTTTTAGTTGTAGATGGGCACAGTACCTTTATTTTGTTTATTTTTATGTGATGTGGGGATCAAACCCAGTGCTTGATGCATGCTTGGCAAGTGCTCTACCACTGAGCCAAAACCCCAGCCTTTAAGTTTAGTTTTAATGTTTCTCAAAGAACCATCATTTGGATTCATCAATTTTTCTCTGCTTTTCTTTCTATTTCATTGAATTCTGCTTTATCTTAATTATTCATTATTTCTTTTATACTGCTTACTCTGAATTTAATGTTCTGTCTATATTCTTAAATTCTTAATTATATAAGTTGTTAAATACAAAGTGAGCCTACTGATTTAGTAATATTTTCTAATATATGTATTTAGTACTATAACTTAAGTGTTGCTTCAACTGTTGCCCACAAATTTCCATTCAGTTCAAAAAATTTTCTAATTTTTCTTTGGATTGTTCTATGATATGTGCATTACTTTTAAGTGTATATTTTGTTTCAAAACATGTAAAGTAGTTTCCAGCAACTTTCCGTTGATCAATAGAGAATATACTTTGCATGGCTTAAATCCTTTTGAATTTCTTGACAATATTTTTTTTATACAAACTGGAACAAGACCTATCTTGATAAGTGTTTTGTGTGAATTTTAGAAGAATATCATTCTTCTGTCATTGGGTAAAGGGTTCCATAAAGGTCAAATTGGTTAATAGTACAGTTATATCTTTGCTAATTAGCTACTTAGTTATCAATTATTGTGAGTTATTGAAATTTTTGATTATAATTGGGTGTTGTATTTTTCCTAGTAGTTCTATCAGTTTTTGTGTCATGTATTTTAAGTTCTGTCATTAGGTTCATAAGCATTTGGGATTGTTATGTCCTCTTGATTAACTGATCCCTTTATTGTTTGGAAACAACCTTTTAAAAAATTCTTGGTTATAGACCTTTTTAACCTACTTTTAATCTTATTAATATAGGTTTATTTTTGACTGATATTAGCATGCCCTATCTTTTATATCCTTTTACTTGTAACCTAATTGTCATATTTATTTTTGCTTTTGTTTTTATTAATTTTTGCAGAGCTGGGGATTGAAGTCAGAGCCTCATGCATGCAAGCAATCTACCACTGAGATACATTCCCAGCCTCCAAGTATTTTGTGGTGCCAGGTATTGAACCAAGGGCATCACATATATAGTGGTATAACATGGAACAGCATCCTCAGCCAATTTTTATATTTAAAGTGAGTTTCCTGTAGGCATTATATAGTTGAGTCTTGTTTTTTGTCCAATTTGATAATTTCTGCCTGATTGCACTAGAAATATTTACCCCATTTCTACTTAATAGGTTTGAGTCTCTCATATTGCTATTCACTTCCCTTTGGTCTACTCTATTGGTTTATCATTTTTTCCTTTGTTTTCTCCATCCTTTAAGATTAACAAAATATTTTCATGATTTCATTTATAAAATTCATTTATCATTGTCTATAACTCCTTGTTTTGTTATTTTAATTGTTTCTTAAGGGTATATAGTGTTAATCTTTGAATTATCAGTCTTCTTCAAAGTGTATTGTAACACTTTAAATATAGTTATAGAGACCCTACAATAGAATATTACCATTTCTATCCTCCCAGCCTTTGTCCTATTGTTGTCATCCATTTTATTTTATATATACTTACCCATTTGATAACCATTTCTGGGGTGTACATTCTTTGGTGTCAGTACAGATTTTCTGCCTCAGCCTCCCATTTTCTTTTTGCCTGAAGGTTGCCCATTAATATTTCTTATAGTCCAGGTATACTACAGATAAATCTTTCAATTTTATAATTCTGAAAATGTCTTGTCATGTGCAGTGGTACACACCTGTAATCCCAGGGGCTTGGGAGGCTGAGGTAGGAGAATCACAAGTACAAGGCCAGCCTCAGCAAATTAGAGAGACCCTGTCTTAAAATAAAAAATAAAAAAGGGCTGTTAAGTGCCCCTGGGTTCAATTCCTGGTACCGAATTTAAAAAAAAAAGAAAAAAAGAAAAAAAAATGCCTTTCTTTTGCCATCTTTTTGTTCTTTTATCTTTTTCTTATTCTCATTCCATTTTTCTCCAACAATTCTTACTGTAGGAATGACAAGTATTTAAACTCTGTGGGGAGAATTTAGATGGATTCTGGTAGATGATTCCAATATCACACAATAAGGTGGTAATTACAATTACGCTTGTGATATATATATATATATATATATATATTACGATATATATATATATATATATATATATATATTTTACAAGGAATTGAACCCAGAGGCACTTAACCACTGAGCCACATTCTCAGGCCTTTTCCTAAATTTTTAATGTTGAGATGGTCTTGCTAAGTTACCTAGGGCCTCATTAAATTTTTTGAAGCTGGCTTTGAACTCGTGATCTTCCTGCCTCAGCCTCCAGAGCTGCTGGGATTATAGGATTATGATTTCTTATGTGATACATTTAGACAAATCAAAACTGTCATCGGGGATTGATGTGCAGCTATTTAGAAAGTGCTTCTCCCTTCTTCCACATTTCTATCAAGAACATTTTACTTTCACAAAGCAAGGAAATCAGAATCTCTTCATTTTCTTATTCAAGTCTGTAGCAAGTGTCTTGGTTTCTCAGGTCTGGAAGGATTCTCAGCATCTTGATATTCCATAGAACATTGCTTCAATCATCTACTATGAAATTATATTAAATGGACCTGTTGAACAAAAAGTAAAAGCATATTATAGATGGCTAAGAAAGAAACATGTATGACAATCAGTGGGATATAAGATATAAAAAATCAAGAACCATCCATATTGGTGAAGTCTTCAGAGGCTTAATGGTCTAGATTGAGTTGTATTATTGTCTCAAAAGTTAGAGACAGTTGTTGCACCTTGAACCACTCAACTACATAAAAGATATGGAACCTCTTTAGATTTTTGAGTTGAGTTACACTGAGTTTAGGCAAATTATAATCTCATATTTGCTGGATTTCCCATAAGACTGACAATTTTGAGTCGAGCCTAGAACAAAAGAAGGCTCTATTGCAGAACCAGGTTACTGAGCAAACTGTCTTGCCTCATAAGCCTTATGACCCAATGAATGAAATTGTATTAGAAATATTTGTGTAGTTACATATGAAGTATGGTGTTGCTAGAAAACACCACAGTAAAATTTTAGGCTTATGTGATTTTTCAGTAAAGCATAATTTCTGCTCACTAACTTCCATTTGAAATGCAGCTTGTCATTTGTTATTTGGTCTTCTTAGAACATGGTATAGCAAGTGACTCTGTGCCCTAAAATATTTATCAACTAGCGTAATCTGTTCCACTGAATAGGAATATTGGAATCATGTTGTACTATAACTTTGTTAAGTGGAATATTAAGTACAAGGGCAGACTAAAATAAGACCAGAAAGCAACCAATCTGGAAAGCATTATGGAGATTCCTTAGAAAACTGGGAATGGAACCACCATTTGACCCGTTATCCCACTCCTTGGTCTATATCCAAAGGACTTTAAATCAGCATACTACAGGGACACAGCCACATCAATGTTTATAGCAGCACAATTCACAGTAGCAAAATTGTGGAACCAACCTGGATATTCTTCAATAGATGAATGGATAAAGAAACTGTGGTATATATACACAATGGGATATTACTCAGCATTAAAAGAGAATAAAATCATGGAATTTGTAAGTAAATGGATGGAGTTGAGAATATCATGGTAAGTGAAGTTAGCCATTCCCAAAACACCAAAGGTCAAATGTTCTCTCTGGTAAGTGGATGGTGATCCTTTATGGGGGTGGGGTGAGCATGGGAGGAATGGAGGAATTTTGGATAGCTCAAAGAGGAGGGGGGAAAGGGAAGGGGCATGGGGGTAGGAAAGATGGTGGAATGAGATGGACATCATTACCCTTGGTACATGTATGAAGACATGAACTCTGTGTAATTTGTGTACAACCAGAGAAATGAAAAATTGTGCTCCATTTGTGTACTATGAATTAAAATCCATTCTGCTGTCACGTATAACAAATTAGAAGAAATAAAAAATAATTAAAAAAATAAAATAAAATAGGACCAGAAGACACAAGTAAAGTATGTGAGTAACTGTATCAATTTAATGGCACTGAGTCCTGTTTCAAAACCTGTCCCTTAACTCATGACTTTGTAGGGTGTTCACTAAGATAATTAACAGAGGAAGAAATGAAACATTCTTGGCTTATAGAAGAGTCTGCAAGTGTAATAGCGTTGGCTGAGAGTTGATGGCTAGCCACTGCATTGCAGGACCATTCAGGGGTGGTCCTGAAAGGCTGTAGTGAAATTAAATCTTCCCAGTAGACAGAGTTCTGGGAGGTACATTTAGTTGTTCACTTTGTTAGAAAGGAGTAATAATCCTAGTTTTGATTTTATATTGCATTGTGTCCAATGGATGAATGAATTGACTGGGGTTAGAAAAGAAAATGATAGGAACATTGATGACAAAGAAATCTGAAGGTGAGGGGTATGTATGGAATTCTAGGAAATGGGCACAGAATAGAGGGATATAAATGCTCACCATGGGGTAGGACATTAAAAGTAGAAAATGAATGAGATTTGAGTATTTATACTTTTAGTTCTTTGTTCTGAGCCATGTGCTTTGCATTACAATGTTCCTATTCTTAAGCTCAAAATTCCTATTACATGGCTTTTCTGCAAAGTTCATACTCCTCTATACCTTTTCCAGTTGTGTATTATTTAATGTCTCCCTACTCTCACAAGCTCCAGTGTCTTTTGTCATACACTCTTGGTTTCTATTAACCTTGTCCTCACTTTATAAAGAGTTCAAGACCCATAGGTTATTTAGAAGTGTGTGGCTTACTTTCCAAGTGTTTGGAGATTTTCCTATTAATTATTTCTAATTCAGTTCCATTGTGGTCAGAAATTCTCTTATATTTGTTGAGATTTGTTTCATTAATGATATTATCTGTGGGTGCTTGAAAAGAATGTGCAGTCTGCTATTGTTGAGTAGAGTGCTCTATAAATTATGATTAGATACTGTTGTTTGGGGTGTTTTTCAATTATTGCACATAATAAGATTTTTTCTAGTTGTCCCATCTGTTTTTGAACAAGGCATATTGAAATCACCAACTAATTATGAGTTGTCTATTTGTACTTTCAATTATATCAGGTTTTGTTCATATACTTTGCAGTCTATTGTTTGGTGCATACACATTTAGGATTGTTGTCTCATTTTGGTGGATTGACCCTTTGATCATTATATAATGTCTCTGTAATTGTAATTTTGATTTTTGCTGTGAACTCTATTTTATCTAATATTATATTTTTCTAGAGAAATGGAACTGATACAATGTGTATATATAAGGGAAGAAATTTCAAGAATTGGTTGACATTATTATGGAGACCGGAAAGTCCAAACATTGATGTATAAGTCTGAGCTCTCTATTTAGCCTCCTTCTCCTTTTCTCCCCCAACACTTCTCTCTTTCTCTGTTTCCCAGGGATTGAACCCAGGGGCACTTAACCACTGGGCCACATGCCCAGCCCTTTTTATTTTGAAACAGGGCCTCAGTAAGTTACTTAAGGCCTTGTTAGGTTGCTAAGGCTGGCTTTGAACTTGTGATTCTCCTGTCAGACTCCCAAACTTCTGGGATTATATACCCAGCCACCTACTTTTTCTTCTCCTTCTCCTCCTTCTTTTTGTGGCCCTGAAAGAATACAGGGCCTTACATATGCCAGGCAAGTTCTCCATCACTGAACTTCATCTTCTGCTCTGTTACTTAGCCTCTTTTGACCCCACCCTGTTGGGGAAGAATTGGGGTGCCTCTTATGTCTGGCAAGGGTAGAAATCTAGGCTCTTTAGCAGTCTTTTCTGGCAGGGTTGGGGTTGCAGTTTTTCTTCTAGTGGTTAACTAGACTAGAACTGCATTTATATAAACTTTTTCTATCTTGTTATGTTGCCTCTTTCCTGGTAACTAGTATCTTTAAGAAACCTCCACACATCTTGTGGCTCTAAGAGATTTTTTTCTATACAGTGGTGGCAAACACAGAATAGGATTAAGAGAAAATTGGTTTCTCTACATTTTAAAAGACCATACCAACAGAGATATATAGGGAGGACCAGTACCTAAATACCTTCCATCTCAAAGGCTGAATACAACATCAAGGACCCAGGTTCTGTTTACATTTTTTGGTCTGTTATCCCAAGGATATTGACTTTTGTGTCTCCCATTGTTATATGATGATTGACATGGTTCCAGGCTTTAAATAATCCAATGTGAATAACAGAATAATTTTCTCCTTAGTTGTTTTAGAAAATTTTCCGAGAAGTTCTCAATATTTATTTTACTGGATAGAATTTACCAATTCAAAAATCAATTATTTTCCAGAATAGTGAAGTTTACATAAATGGCTTAGATTAATTATTGTCCAACCCCGAAGTCTGGGGATAGTGGTTTAAAGTATAAAGTGTATAAATATCTGAAAAAATTTGGTTTCTGTTAGTAAAGTGCTAAACAGGAAATAGATGTGGGAGAACAACCAACATATTTGTTCACATACTCCTACCATACATTAGGGCTTCATTTTCTAAGTTATGACATTCTAGAGACTTTAGGGATAACAACATATATGCATAAGAAATGGACTTTTTATGCTCTTCAAGACAATGCCAGTAGGATGACAAGCCTAATATGTAAAATGCTCTTGAGGCATAATACATTCTCTTCCATCCACCACTGAAACCTTTCCTTATTTGACCTCATAGTTCTAAATATAAACTCACCCCAAACATTTTTGTAGCTGTTATGATTGTCAGAATATCAGAATTGAATTGAGTAGTCCCATCTTATTCATGAGGGATACACTCCAAAACCCCAATTGATGCCTGAAAACATGGATGGTACCAAATCCTATACAAATTTAAAATAAGCACTTTTCATAAACTGTGGCTATAACTTGAAAATTGAAATGTGACAGCAAAACTACCAAGAATTTCTTTTTCCTTCTTCAAAATTTCAGATAGATTTACTCTTGCCAAAAATCTGAGCAACCTCGGTATATAATTTTTTTTCTTATTGAGTTGAAAGCTTTCATCTTTTCACTTAAAAGAAACCCTTTATAGTTTCTCTTGCATATCTGAATTGCCAGCATCACCATTTTTACAATTTGCATCCATTAACAAGAAAAATGAGGGGTTACTTGAGTACAAATGTGACAGTCAATCTGATAACTAAGATGGTTACTAAGTGACTAATGGGCAGATGTTCTATACCATGGGTACACTGGAAAAAGGAACAAGTCACATCCTAGAAAGGATGGAGTGAGATGGCATAGAATTTCATGATACTACTTGAAATAGCATGCAATTTAAAACTTATGGATTGATTATTTCTGGAATTTTCCATTTAATATATTTAGACTGTTGTTGGTTGACTCCGGGTAACTAAGTCCAGGAAAAGTGAAACTGTGTAAAAGGGACCTACTGCAGTCTCATTTTATTTTATTTATTTATTTTTTTGTACTGGGAATTTAACCTAAGGGTGTTTAACCACTGAACCACATATCCAGCCCTTTTTATTTTCTATTTTGAGGCAGGGATTCACTAGGTTGTGTAGGACCTTGCTTAGTTGCTGAGGCTGGCCTTGAACTTGAGATCTTCCTACTTTACCCTCCCAAATCACTGAGATTATAGGTGTGTGCCACTGTGCCCTGCTTATAGTCTCATTTTAATAGATTACTTTTAGAGCAGCTTTATGTTCATAGTAAAATTGAGTGGGAGGTACAGAGATTTCTCATATACTTACTGCTTCCACAAATGCACTGCCTTTCCCCGCTATCAAAATCTCCTACCAGAATAGTATGTTTGTTGAAATCAGTGATCATATGTTTACACATCATCACCCAAAGTTCATAGTTTATATTTCAGTTCACTCTTGCTGTTGTATGTTCTTTAGAAGTGTCTAATCCCACTTGGTCCACTATTAGGGTATCATAATGAGTAGTTTGACCTAAAAGTCACATGTTCTCCAGCTATTCATCCCTCTCATACCCAAGTCCTGGCAGTCACTGATGTTTTTACCATCTCCATAGTGTTACCTTTTCTAGAATGTCATAAATTCAGAATCATACAGTATGAAGCAATTTCATATTGGCTTTTTTCATTCATTCAGCAATATGCATTTACATTTTCTTTGTGTCTTCATGGTTTGAAAACTCAATTGTTTTAGTGATGAATCATATTTTATCCATTACCTTATTGACAGACATCTTGATTGATCTCAAATTTTGGCAATTATGTATAAGATTGCTTTAAATGTTTGTACTTAAGTTTTTCCATGGACATAAGTTTTCAAGTCATTTGGTTATGTACCAAAAAGTGCAATCGCTGAATCATATGGTAAAAATATGTATAGTTTCAGAAGAAACTGCAAAACTATTCTCCAGTGTGTCTATATCATTTTATATTCCTACCTGCAGTGAAATAAGTGTCTTGTTGCTACACATCCTTGCTAGGATGTGGTGGTGGTTGTTTCATGGTTTGGGTTTTGGGCATTCTAATAGGTGCGTGGTTATCTCATGCAGTTTAAATTTGCAATTCCCTAATGACATACGAGCACCTTTTAATATGCTTATTTTCCATCTGTGTCTTCTTTGATGAGGTGTATGGTCAGGATGTTTTTGCTCCTTTTTAGCAGGGTTATCAGTTTTCTTATTGTTGAGTATTAAAAGTTCCTTGTGGATTTTGAATAACAGTCTTTTATCTTTTGTGTTTTTATTTTTTTTAGTTGTAGATGGACACAATATCTTTATTTATTTATTATGTGGTGCTGAGGATTGAACCCAGTGCCTCACACATGCTAGGCAAGTGCTCTACCCTGAGCTACAACCTTATCTTTTGTATTTTTGAAACATATTTTCTTCCAGTTTGTGGCTTGACTTTTCATTTTCTTGATAGCATCTTGCATAGACTAGAGGCTTTAATTTCAATGAGGTTCAGATTATCAGTTATTTACTCAGTGTAACATGCCTTTGGTGTTATATCTAAAAAGTTATTGCCATACCCAAGATCACTTATATGTTCTTCTATTTTGTCTTCTAGAAATTTTATACCTTTGCATTTTACATTTAGGGTTGTGACCCATTTAACTTTTTTTTTTTGTGAAGGGTGTAAGGTTGTGTCTAGATTTTTTTTTTTTTGCATAAGAATGTTCAGTTGTTTTATCATCATGTGTTGAAAAGACATTGTTTGCCTCAGTGTATTGCCCTTGCAAATTTGTCAAAGGCAAGTTGATAATATGTTGGTCTGTCTCTGGGTTCTCTATTTTCTTCCACTGATATTTTTGTGTATTTATTCATCATTAACACATTATCTTGATTACTGGAGCTTTATAGTAATTTTTAAAGTCTGGCAGCGTAAGTGCTCTGATTTTGTTCTCCTTCCGTATTGAATTGACTGTTCTGGGTTTTTGACTCTCCATATAAGATTTAGAATTAGTTGTCAAAGTCCATAAAATAACATGGTGGGATTTTGATTTGAACTGTTTGACTCTATAGAAATCGTAGGGAAGAATGAACATCTTCACAATACTAAGTCTTCCTAAGCACGAGCATGGAGTATACATCCATTTTTCTAGTTCTTTGATTTATTTCATCAGAGTTTTGCTGTTTTCCTCATATAAATCTTGAATATAGTATAATAATTATATGCAAAAATACATATTATGTATTATATAAGTATATGTACAATTCTATTATATATTATATATGCATATATATATATATATATATATATATATATATATAATTAGTGAAAAGGTTCATAGTTTCTCACAATTAAGAATAATGTTAACTAGTCAGGTGCAGTGGTCCATGCCTGTAATTCCCCAAACTAATAAGTGTGTAGTCGTATCACAACAACTTAGAAGGTTAAAGTAGGAGGATTTATAAGTTTGAGGCCAGCAACTTCATGGGATCCTCAGCAACTTAGTGAGACACTGATTTTAAATAAAAAATAAAATGGGCTTGGGATATAGTTCAGTGATAAAGTACCCCTGGATTCAATCCCCAGCACCAAACAAACAAACTGAAAACAAACAAACAAACAAAAAACAGAAAAAGAAAAAGAAAAAAATGATGTTCAGTATAGAGTGTTTGGTAGGTGTGTATGTAGATGTTATTTACCACATTTATGAAATTCCCCTTTATTCTTTTTTTAATTTTTAAAATTTTTATTTATTCATTTTACAAATTCTACTTATTTTGGATTAAATTCTTAATTTGCATTCTTATTTTTTTATCATGAATAGGTGTAGGATTTTTTCCAAATGCTTTTCTGCATCTATAGATATGATCATGTCATTTCTTCTTTAGCCCTTTGGAGTAATTGGTTAGATTACTTTATTTTCAAATGTTGAACTAGCCATGCACACCAGGGATAAATCCCACTTGGTCCCCATATATAATTATTTTTATAGATTTTTAGATTCAATTTGCCAATATTTTATTAAGTATTTTATATTCATTTTCATTAGAGATATTAGTCTGTTGTTTTCTTTTCTTGGAATGAACATCTGGTTATTAGGGTAATGCTAGTTTCATAGAACAAGATAGGAAGTATTCCCCTTGGATCTATCTTCTGGGGAGATTTGAAAGAATTGCCATAACCACATCCTTAAGTGTTCATTAAGATTCACCAGTGAACACTTCTGGGCCTGGTACTTTCTGTTTTGGAAGTTATTGCTTTTTGATTCAATTTCTTTAAATGGATATTCAATTTGTCTATTTATTCTTGTGTGTTTTGACATACTGTGTCTTTTAAGAAATTAATTGGTACATTTCATCCAGATTATCAGATTCATGGGTATGGAGCTGTTTATAAGGGATTAATATCTAAAATATATAAGACACTCAACTCAATAGCAAAAAATCAAAAGTCTGATAAAAATGGACAAAAGATATGAACAGATATTTCTAAAAGGAGAACATACAAATGGCCAACAGGTATATGGGAAAATGCTCAATATCACTAATCATCAGGGAAATGGAAATCAAAGCCAAAATGAGCCATAAATGAGCCATTACCTCACCTCAGTATGAAAGGCTATTAACAAAAGGGAAAAAGATAACAAGTGCTTGTGGGGATATAAAAAGAAGGAAATCCTTACAGACTTTTACTGGAATGAAAATTTCTACAGTTATTATGGAAAACAACATAGAGGTTCTTCAAAAAATTAAAGATAAAACTACTATATGATCCCAAAGTCCCATTACTGGTTTTATATCACAAGGAAATAAAATGTCAAAGAGACATGTGCAGTTCCATATCTATTGCAGCATTATTCACAGTGGTAACAAAATGGAAACAATCTAATATGCTGTAAAAGTGTTGGTAAGGATGTGGGGGAAAAGTTATACTCGTACATTGTTGGTGGCACTGCAATTTAGTACAACCACTCTGGAAAGCAGTATGGAGTTTACTCAAAAACTTTATCCTACTCCTTGGTATATATCCAAAAGATCTAAAATTAGCATACTATAGCAATACAGCCACTTCAGTGTTTATAGCAACACAGTTCACAGTAGCCATGGTATGGAACCAGCCTAGGTGCCTGTCAACAGATGAATGGATAAAGAATATTATATATATATATATATATATATATATATATATATATATATATATAGAGAGAGAGAGAGAGAGAGAGAGAGAGAGAGAGAGAGAGGAGTTTTACTCAACCATAAAGAAAAATGAACTGATGACATTTGCCCATGAATGGATGAAACTGGAGAACATTATTCTAAGTGAAATGAGCCAGACTGAGAAAATCAAGTGTTAAATGTTTTCTTCCATATATGGAAGCTAGACTAAATAGGGAAAAAGAAAAAAGAAAAAGGGGTGGGGAAGAATCCCATGAAATTTGAAGTAGAGTGGAATATAGGAAGGGGATTGAGTAGGAAGGAGGAGGGACTGTAAAAAGGGAAGAACAGTGGAATAAATCTGACAAAACTTTCCTATGTACATGTATGAATATACCACAGTGAATTTCACCTTTATGTATATCCACAATGCATTAATTTGGATGCCCTCCAGTAGGTGCATGGATCAAAAAATGTGGCATATATACACAATGAAATATTACTCAGCAAAAAGAGAATAAAATCATGGCATTTGCAGGTAAATGGATGGCGTTGGAGAAGATAATGCTAAGTGAAGTTAGCCAATCCCCCCAAAAATAAATGCTGAATGTTTTCTCTGATATAAGGTGACTGACTCATAGTGGGGTAGGGAGGGGGAACATGGGAGGATTAGAGGAACTCTAGGTAAGGCAGAGGGGTGTGAGGGGAAGGGAAGGGGCAGGGGTTTAGCAATGACGGTGGAATGTGATGGACATCATTATCCAAAGTACATGTATGAGGACACGAATTGGTGTCAACATACTTTATATACAACTAGTGATATGAAAAATTGTGCTCTATATGAGTAATGTGAATTGTAATGCATTCTGCTGTCATTTATTTAAAAAATCAATAAAATAAAAAAAACTATAAATAAATAGATGAATGAGGGGCTGGGGATATGGCTCAAGTAGTAGCGCGCTCACCTGGCATGCATGAGGCACTGGGTTTGATCCTCAGCACCACATAAAAATAAAATAAAGATATTGTGTCCACCTAAAGCTAAAAAATAAATATATTTTTTAAAAAAATAGATGAATGATCAGTAAAGAAGAGAAAATGGAACAGGGGGAAGGAGAGGAAAGGGAAAGGGTAAATATTGGGTACTGAATTGGATCAAATTATATTCCATGCTTGCATAATTATGTCAAAATTAATGCCAATATTATGTATATAAAAACTAAATAAAAAGAATACTAACCCACAAAAATATGGTATATATACACAATGAAATACGGTTCAGCCACAAAATGTTTGGAATCTTTTCATTTGAAACAACATAAATGAGCCTGGAGAACATTATGTTAAGTGAACTAAACCAGACATGGAAAGACAGATAAGGCATGATCTCACTCATATGTGGAATTTTAAAACATTTATCTTATAGAAGTTGAAAATACAATAGTGGTTACCAGACGCTTGGAGGGGAGGGGAACTATGGAGAGATAGGTCAATGGGCAGTGCTACATTTAGATAGGGGGAATAATTTATGGTGTTGTGTTACACAGTAGGGTGACTACATTTTTTTTTGTGTGTGGTGCTGGGGATTTAACCCAGGGTCATGTGTGTGTGAGGCAAGCATTCTACCAACTGAGCTATATCCCCAGCCCAGGTGACGACATTTAACAATAATATATTGTATATTTCAAAATAGCTAGAAGAGAAGATTTTGAATATTCTCACCACAAAGAAATGATAAAAGTTTAAGGTAATGGATATGTGACCTACCCCGATTTGATTATTACACAATGTATACATGTATTTAAATGTCACATTCTATATCATAAATATTTATGATTATTAAATGCCAATTATAAGTAAAATAGACTTTTAAAATGTGTTTCTTATACAATATATAGTTGAATCTTGTTTTCTGATCTACTTTGACAACCTCTCTCTTGGTGTGCTTAGAATATTGACATTTATGGTGATTAATGATAAAGCTGGTGAGGATGTAGGGGAAAAGGAACACATATACACTGTTGATGGGAATGTAAATCAGTACGGTCACTATTGAAATCAGTATGGAGATTCTTCACAAAACTAAAAATAGAACTACCATGTGATTCAACTATAGCACTCATCAGTACATGCCTGAAGGAAATAGTTAGCATACTATATAGATACTTGCATACCTATGTTTATTGTTGCACTTTTTACAATATCCAAGAGTCAAGTTATTGAATCAGTCTAGGTGCCTATCAGTGGATGATTGGACAAAGAAAATCTCTCTCTCTCTCTCTCTCTCTCTCTCTCTCTCTCTCTCTCACACACACACACACACACACACACACACACACATGAGCATTACTGAAACATAAAGAATGAAATGTAACTAGAGTCATCATGTTAAGAGAAATAAACCAGAGTCCTAAAGACAAGTATTGCATGTTTTCTTTCATATATGAAATCTAGGGAAAAAAGATGACATGAAAGTAGAAGAGAGACTACTAGAGAAGAAAAAGGGGATCAGAGGGGAAGATGGGTAAAGGAAGACAGTGGGGTTTGAATATGATCAAAGTATGTTCTATGCCTGCTTTAATATGCCACAATAAAACTCATTATTGTGTAGAATTAATATGTACAAATGAAAGGGTCATTATTGATACAGTCGGAGAATATTTACCCTATTTGTTCCTGTTGTCTAGTCACTGCTCTTGTTCTTTGTTTCCACTTTTATTTTGCCCAGCTTTCTGCCTTTTGTTTTCCCTTTTTAAAATATTTATTTTTTAGTTTTAGGTGGACATAATATCTTCATTTTATTTTTATGTGGTGCTGAGGATCAAACCCAGTACCTCATGCATCTTAGGTGAGTGCTCTACCTTTTGAGCCACGACCCCAGCCCATAATTGAGCAATTTGTGATCTGATTTTTTAACCTTTCTTGGCATACCAATGATACTATTTAAAAACATTTTAGTGATTGTCCTATATTTAGCAATATACATTTATAATTTACAATAATTTCAAATAACATCATACCACTTCACAGGTAGAGCAAGTGCCTTACAATTAAAAAAATCCTAATTCCTCCCTCCCATTACTTATACTACTGTTGTCATTAATTTCACTTATGCAAAAGCATGTACACACAAACATATACATAAGTATATGGCATCAAATCCATTGTTACTATTATAATTTTGAAGAGTTTGTTATCTGTTAGATTGATAAAGAATAAAAGGGTAATTTTTTTTATTTTACCTTCACTTTTTCCTTCTCCAATGCAGTCCATTTCTATATGTAGATCTGAATTTCTGATATATGTATCATTTCCTTCTCTCTGAAGCACTTGTTTTAGGGGTTAGGGTTATAGTTCAGTGGTAGAGTGCTTCCTTAGCATGTGTGAGGCAGTGGTTTTGATTCTTAGCACCACATATAAATAAATAAAATAAAGGTCCATCAACAACTAAAAAAATAAATAAAACAACAAAAAAGAATTTCTTTTATCATTTCTTACAAGGTATGTCTATTGGTAGCAATTTTCCTCAATGTATTTTTGCCTGAGAAAGCCAAAATACATTGGCAAAATACATGTATCTTTGCCTGAGAAAGCTAAAATACATTGAGAGAAAAAGAAAAACTGTACCCCATTTAAAAACAAAAACTCTTCAAAATTTTTTTTCTTTCAATTTCACTTCATTATGTTCTTGTTTGCATGTTTCTGAGAAATTGGATGTGATTCTCTACTTTGTTCCTTTATAGGCAAGGTGTCTTCCTCTCTGATATCTTTCAAGATTTTCTTTATACAACATATAGTTCAATCTGATCCACTTTGACAATCTCTGTTTTTTATGGTGTTCGACAGTTCAAATATTGTGTACTCAAGTAAAATTTTAAAAAATCCTGTTTGGTATTCTTTGAGCTTCCCAGATCTGTGGTTTATGTCTAAGGTTAATTTTTGGGGAAAGTCTCAGTCATTATTACTTTAGATTTCTTGAGTACCTTTCTGTCTTCTTCTTTTGGGGTTCCCATTTATATACAGGTTGTCATTTTTGTAGTTGTCTCACTGGAATATTCTGTAATACTGCTACTTTCTTCTTCTTTTCTCTTCTCCTCCTATTGATACATCCTCATGCTCAGAAATTCTTTCCTCAGTGAGCTCACTCAAGGCATTCTTCATTTCTGTTACCATGTTTTTGATCACTAGCAAGTCTTTTTTATTCTTTTTTGGAATTTTGATATCTCTACTAACATTTCCCATCTGTTCTTGCACGTGCTCTACTTTTCCTTAGCATATGTATAGTCAAGGTTCTCCAGAACAACAGAGCCAATAGGGTGTGTGTGTGTGTGTGTGTGTGTGTGTGTGTGTGTGTGTGTCTAAGATTTATTATAAGGACCTGGGTGTGGTGGCACATGCCTGTAATCCCAGTGGCTGGGAAAGCTGAGGCAGGAGAATTGTGAGTTCAAAGCCAGCCTCAGCAAAAGTAAGGAGCCCAGAAACTCAGTGAGACCCTGTCTCTAAATAAAATACAAAATTAGGGCTGGGGATATGGCTCAGTGGCCGAGTGCCCCTGAGTTCAATCTCTGGTACCCACCCCCCAAAAAAGATTTATTATAAGGAATTGGCTCATATGATTATAGAGTTTGGAAACTCACAATTTCTGCAGAGTGCATCTGCAAACTGAAATCCCAAGAGAATTTATGCTTTATTTTCAATCTGTGTCTGAAGGCCTGAGAATTAAGAGAGCTGATGATGTAGTTCTAGTCTGAAGGCTAGCAGCCTTTAGAGCCAGGAAGATCCCATGCTTCAGTTTGAATCCAAAGGTAGAAAAAAAATCGGAAGTCCCTATTCAAAGGCTTTCAGGCAGGAAGAATTCTCAGGGGAAGGGTCAGCATTTTAGTTTTATTCAGGCCATCAGCGAGTGGGTGAGATAGACCCACTTTAGAGAAGGCAACCTTATTTCCTCAGTCTACTGATTTAAATATTATTCTCATCCAAAAATACCCCTAGAACAATATCTGACCAAATTCCTGGGCATCTTTTGGCTTAGTCAAATTGATACTTAAAATTAACCATCACACAAGAATATTTCTCAAAGAGGACATATACAGTTAAATATGAGAAACTCCATTTCATGGTGTTTTGTTTACTTACAATATCAGATAAATGAGCAATATGAATATACATCAATTTTCTATAGTAAGTATCTATGCACAAAATTTCAGTCATTGGTTACAGTTTTATAATTTTCCTCACATTATATTTGTTTTCATCATAGTATAATTTAGGCATGTGATATTTGATAATTTGTTTATGCATATTTTATGTCTTTAAAAAATCTCAACTTTAAAAAAATAACCATCATGGCACATTAACTATAGGCTTTTAAATTCCCAGTCTGATAATTCTACATCCCTGTCATATTTGAGTCTGGTTTTTATATTTACTCTGCTTTTTAAGCTATGTTTTTTATCTTTTAGTATGCCTTGTAAAATTTTATTCATAGTCAGACATCATGAACTGGGCAAAAGAAACTGCTGTAAATAGGTCTTAGTAATATGGTGGTAGGGTATGAATGAGAGAAGAGAAGTATTGTATAGTCCTATGATTAGATTTCACACTTTCAATGAGCCTGCTTCTGAACTAAGCAGTTCACAAGTGTTTCTTAGGGTTTTTTTCCCTTCCTCTATATTGGACAGAATGTCTAGAGTTATCTGGGGTTGGATATTTACATCCCCCACATGGGAGTTTACAGGGTATTGGAGTAGGACATTTTCTCTCCCTTTTATCAACGCCCTCCCTGGTTAGGTTCTGATAACATGCCAATTGTTTAGGGTCTGAGCGAATAGCTTCTCTTGAGAGAAAGCCTTATTAAGAAGAACAGAATGGCCGAATGTGGTGGCGCATGCCTGTAATACCAATTACTCAGGAGGCTGAGATGAGGGGATTACAAGTTCAAAATCAGTCTGGACAACTTATTGAGACACTGTCTCAAAAAAGAAAAGAATGTAGCACAGTGGTATAGCACCCGTGGGTTCAATCCCCAGTACCACAAACAAAACATACAAAAAGAACTGCTATGCTATATTTCCAAATGATTCCTGTTACCACCCACTCCCGCTTCCGCTTGCCAGAAGCACAAGGAGATTTTTCTCTGATATTCACAAAAAGAACCTGATTGCACTCTTATAGGTAAAACTCAGAAAAGGGTGGGGCCTCTTCCCAAGACTGGGCCCACTTGAGTTTTTTTTTTTTTTAATATTTTAACTTGTAGATGGACACAATGCCTTTATTTTATTTATTTATTTGTTTTTATGTTGTGCTGAGAATTGAACCCAGTGCCCTATACGTGCCAGACAAGTGCTATACCACTGAGCCCAGCCCCAGCCCCCTGCTTGAGTTTTTTAACTCTCAGATTGACACTCCATTCTAGGCCTCCTGCAAAAAATCAATTAAAATTCTATTTTTCCCCCCACTGTCCTGATTCCCATGAAGGTTTCTGCTCATGAATTTCTGTTTCAGTAAGTGATGATTCTTTGTCTTGGCTTGTCTGTGCCTCCAATTTTGGGGGCAACGGTTTGCCCTCTCTAACCTGACTTCTCCAATGGACCTAAGAAGAGTCACTGATTTTTCAATTTGTTCAGCTGTTTATTTGTTTTATGGATGGAGTGATAACTTCCAGGCTCCTTACATGCTAGACTGTCTCTTATTTATTTTTATTATTTCTGCATCAATCTTGCTCTGAGACATGTTTTTCTTGATTAAATCATATTAATTTATCCCCCAATTTAATATATTCTGCTTCTGTCAATGGTACATAATGTACAAAATATCCTCAAAAGACTTGGCCACATAGAATCTCTTACAAGTACTTGTCCCACATACATTTCTGAGTCTAGAGATTTCTCTAGCCTAATATATTCCATCTTGAGCAATGCTATTCCTGAAATCTGTTACCAAACTTATCTAACTGACTTGATTTTCTCTATATCAGTGCTTGGAGGATGACTCTGGGTGCCCTTCAGACATTTATACCTCTGTGACCCATAAAAGGATGTTCAAACCTTACCACCACAGTGGGTAATCAGATTGAATTGATATCTAGAAGAATATGGGGCAGAGTTATATGGAGTTTCCTATAAGTGAAAAATTGGGTTTCTTTCCTTTTATTTTTATTTTTTTGAAAAATTGGGTTTCTTTGTGTTTTATCTTAAAAATTAATTTTTGTTTTATATTGTTTTCCATAATATATCAGTGATTATCACATAAAATAATATTTCTAATGACTCCCAGTGCAGGGTCCTGTGACCTGTCCTGATCATTAAAGAACAAATCTTTTATATCAGATAATATGTAACTATGCCTGTATTTGACAAAGATTCAAAATAGCAACTTAAATAAGACAAATAAGCTTTTTTTTTGTCATGTTCAAGATCTAAGCTGATATGGAAGGATGGCTCTGTGAAGTCTGTTTGGAACCCAGGTTTCTTCTGGCTTGTTACTCCATAATCCTTAAGTGATAGTCTATATCCACATCATTCTGAAGATTGGGGATCAATGCAGAGGCTATTGCAGTGATCCACATGATGGTATCTTGACCTAGAAAAGGTAAAAATGGAGAAATATAAATAGATCCAAAGAATGTTTATGAGAAAAATAGGCATAATGATGATTGGTTATGGGGGTTGGAGAAGTGAAAGATAGAAAGTTATAAAGGATGTGTCTTGCTAGGCAAGGGTAGATGGTAATAATTGCCATAAAGATTGGGAAATCTGGAAAAGGAACAGAATTGAAGAAAAGCATCATAAATTAGATTTTGAATGTTGAGATAATGCTAGGTAGTCATTAAGAACATGGAATCTGAAATCCAATTGACTAGAGTTGAGTTGTGGTCCCCAAAACTAACTGTGGTGTTAGTCAACTTTCTACTATTATAATAAATACCTGAGATCTTTAATTAACTTATATAGAGAAACTGTTTTTAAAGAGAAAAGGCTCATGGTTTAGGAGGTTCTAGTTCATAATCAGGTGGACCCATTACTTTTAAGCTTCTGATAGGGATGCCAGATGACAATGGCAAGGAGCTTGTGGTGGAGCAGAATTATTCAAATCATGGCCAGGAAGCAAAAGAAAATGGAGAAGAGGCCAGGGTCCCTCAATCTCCTTTGGAGCATGTTTTTATTGACCTAAAGATCTCCCACTATGCCTTATCTCTTAAAGATTTCACCTCCCAGCATTGGGGACCAATCTTTGAACATATTGACTTTTGAGGGACATTTAAGACCTTAACTATAGCAACTACATAATATGGAATTGGGTCGTTAACTACCCTCTGTGCCTCAGTTTCCTTATTTATAAAAGGTAGATAATAATGCATCATGTAATTGCTCTGAGGATTGAGCCACCTAGTATGTCTAGTGCTTAGAATAACACCAGGGTCAGCATAAGTTTTCAATAATTGGTAGTTGTGGTATCAAATCTGAAATATCTTTGAGACTTTAGTGGTATTATCAAGTAGGCAGTTGGGTATATATGAAGTTTGAAGTTGAGAGGAGCCACCAGGGATGCAGACACCATTTGCAAGTGTACAGAAAAGAGTTAACAAAGCAAGTCTGACTGCTATGCTTTGAAAGCTTTATTGCAAGGCTGGTCCTTGGCTGGCATCTGTGAACTTGGATTTCAAATGGTTTTCAGCCACTCTTATCAGTTCTCACTCTTATCAGTTCCCAGAACTGTGCTTAAACTGTTTGTATAAACAATGTGGTTTATGCTGAATACTTGTTTTCCTTCTGGGAGTCTGGAATTTGGGTACAGACTAGACAGAGTGTGTCTCCGTGACTAGTGCTCAATAAAAATCCTGGATTCTAAGTCTATAAAGAGCTTCCCTGGTAGTTAAGAATTCATATATATATTTTCATACTTTGTTGCTAGAGGAATTAAGCATGTCCTATGACTTCAGTGGTAGAGGAATCTTGAAAGATTGTGCTCAATTTCTTCTAAATTTTACTCCATACACTATTTTCCTTTCCTGATTTTGTTTGTATCCTTTGTAACATAAGACATAATTATGACCATATGTTAATTCATGTGCTTCCTCTTAGTGAATTACTGAATTTGCAGATGTTTTAGCAATATTCACCACAGTGAACTCATAGTAATAGGTGGTGATTGAAGTCATCAACAGGAATGAAATTCCCAAGAATGAGGCTGAAATGGTGGCTAGCAAAGAGCCTTGGCGAGCCACATTTAGTTGCCAAGTTGAGGAAGATGATTGATCTCATGAAGATAAGAAGAGTCAGAGAAATAGTTGAATAGTTCTTTTTGTGTCTTAGAAACCAAAAGAAGAGGAGGAGGTGGCAAGAAGGAGGGATTGGTCAATAGTGTCAAATGATACTAAATAATTTTTTTTGGTGTTGAATTTTTTGAGTTCTTTATATTCTGGACATTAATTCTCTGCTGGAAGAATAACTGGCAACAATTTTCTCACGTTTTGTAGGCTCTCTCTTCATGATGTTAATTGTTTCCATTTCTGTGCAACAGATTTTTAATTTGATATTATTCCATTTATTGATTCTTGGTATTATTTCCTGAGCCATAAGAGTTCTATTAAGGAAGCTGATGTATTTTTATATGTTGGAGTATTTTTTCTTATGTTTTCTTATAGTAGTTGTAAAGTTTCTGGTCTTATTCCTAAGTCTTTAGTCCATTTTGAGTTAACTTTTGTGCAAGGGTAAGAGATAGGAATCTAGTTTCAATCTTCTACATACAGATATCCAGTTTTCCCACCATCATTTGTTGAAGAGACTATTTTTTTCTTCAACATATGTTTTTGGTGTCCTTGTCAAAAATCAGATGACTATGCTGTATGGGTTTGTCTGCATTTTCTATGCTGTTGCATTGGTCTACTTGTCTATTTTTATGCCAGTACCATGTTGGTTTTGATACTATGGCTCTGTAACATAATTTGAAATTGGGTATTGTGGTGCCTCTAGCTTTGTTCTTTTGCTCATGGTTGTTTCAGCTATTCTGAGTCTTGTGGAGAAATGAATTAAACAGACACCATCAAAAGAAGAAATACAAATTGCCAACAGATATATGAAAAACTTTTCAAAGTCTTTATCCATAAGGGAAATGCAAATGAAAACATTCTGAATGTCTACAGTCAGAATGGCAATTAACAAATGTAAGTAACAATAAATGCTGACAAAGGAACTGTTATACACTGTTGTTCAGAATATAAAATTAGTATAGCCACTATGGAAATCAGTATGGAGGTTCCATGAAAAACTGAAAATGTAACTACCTTATGACCCAGTTATACCACTCCTTGGTATTTATCCAAAAGAAGTGGAGTGCTTTAGAGACATACACATTCCCATGTTTATAGCAGCATGAGTCACTATAGCCAAATTATGGAACCAGCCATCAATAGATGAATGGATAAAGAAAATATGATATACAACACACACACACACACACACACACACACGCACACACGCACACCACAGTGAAGTATTATCCATCCATAAAGAAGAATGAAATTATGTAATATGCAGGAAAATGGATGGAACTGGAGAGCATCATGTTATATTGTGTTAAACAAAATAAGTCAGGCTTGGAAAGACAAATGTAATATGTTTTCTATTACATGAGGCAGCTAAAGAGAAGAAAGGCAGAAAAAGTATCTTATGAAAATAGAAGAAGGTAGAGGAAGGGGGTTTGGGGAGGGAGAAGAGGATGGAAAGGGGAAGTACTGGGGTGTGAAATTGATCAAATAATTGTTTTGTGCATATATGTATAGGCTATAATGAAACCCACTATTCTTTTTTAAATATATATAATTTTATTACAAATATTTTTTAAAAAAACACAAGATGAAACATCCTGAAAAACTGAAACCTGCTGTTCTGTATAATTAATATGCACCAATAATTTTTAAAGAACAAATAAAACTAAAGAATCAAATAAGACAAGGACTTAGAAGTATTTTTTGGATTCAACAACATGGAAGGCATTAGTGACCTCATCAAAGCCTATTTTGGTCAAGTGCTAAATGCAGGTCAATGTGGATTGGGTGGCAGGTTAATGAGTGGAAAAGAAATGTTTTATTGTTTTGGTGCCTTCAAGTTGGCTTTGGGACTCAGAAAAGCTTATGCAGATTAATTCTTTAAAAGTATATGTCAATTATTAATATTTCAAATTCCCAAACCCACTTTTCCCTTAAACTTCTAAATTCAGCCTTTGAATATTATTATACTATGCGTAAATGTAGCAAATATTAGCAACTAATTTTATGGAGAGACTGATTAATATTTGGACTCATTACAAACTTAATTAATCTCCTTAGCTCCATTTTACAAATATGGAAACTGCGATTAAGAGAGATTAGATTACCTGTTTAAAGACCCTAGTTCTGTCTGACTCCTCAGCCTCAAGCTCTTTCCATTAAATCATGTTCTCTCATAATAATGCTGTGCATTTTATTTTACAGGCTCCACTTCTCATGGATCTACTTCCTTCTATATTCTTAAAATCTGTGAAATATTGTACAGATGATGATTAGGAGACAACTTACAGGAAAAGATTACTAGAAGTCTCTTGGTATTTTCCTTTTTTTAAAAAAATTTTTTTATTTGTAGTTAACACACAATACATTTATTTATTTATTTATTTATTGTGCTGAGGATCAAACCCAGGGTGTTGCACGTGCCAGGTGAGCACTCTACCACTGAGCCACAACCCCAGCCCCTCTCTTGTTATTTTCTTCCTCACAGGGCAACACTGGAGGTGGAACTCTGCCCAGCTGAGAGATACAGGTTCAGAGGCAAGCCTTTCGTTTCCTCTTAGGAAATAGCAGTTTCTGAGGAGCTGCTCTCTCTTAGGAATAGATCCCACTTAAAGTGCAGAGACAGTAAGGCCAGTCCTAGCTTAATAAAAATTCATGCAGTGAAAAGATCTCGTCTTCCCTGAAGCTTTCACCTTCCAGTCTGCCTGTCTTTATAGCTTCATAGATGATTAGAAAATAGAGCCCATTTTTTTTTTTTACTTCAATGCAGATCTTATGAGATCTGACCCGAGAGCTCTGACAGGGAAAGTGCCTGTCTTGTCAACTTGTGAACCATGTTGAGAGTGGGTGGTTGTGTTAACAAGACTGATGACTATATCTCAGCATCTTTAAAACAAGAGAAGCATTGCTGCTATAAGTGGGAAAGGACTAGGTTTGGAGTCAGACAGATCTCAACGTGTGGTTCAAGCTCCACTACTTACTAGATGAGCTACCAAATCATCATCAGCTGTGTCCACATATGTACAAGTTACCTACCTCTCTTGCTTCTCTTTTTGGACTGACAAATATAAAGATGACAGCGTCAACTAGAGACTCAATCAGGCTATGATTGAAACTGTCTACGTGGCTCTCTCTCAATACTATGAATTGCTTAAGGTCAGGGTCCTTGTCAGGATCATCTATGTTCCCCAGACATTCAGAACACAAGCCAGAACTCAATAGATGTTGGTAAATGCTTGTGAAGCAAAGCTGAAACAGGTTTGATCCTTCATCTGACAAACGAGAGGGTTCAGTGTGGTGATGTTTTGGAATTCTGACATCCTGTATTTCTGTGGAAACTAATCATGGGTCTATGTTGATATCAATCTCCTTTACATAGAAAGTTAAATTTGCTACATAGCAACTATGATGTTTTTATATGTGTCCTTGAGCTGTTTGTGACTAGAACATGGTCAAAATGATTTTTCACTCTCCACCAGGTTGGATGACACACATAGAATTGTTTCCTATATAATATATTTGGTACCACAGTAATATGATTATCTATAACAAATAGCATTCAACCATTTTATGAAAACACAACTTGTGCACAAATGTTCAAAATCTTGGAAACTATTATGTAACATTTGCTGAATCCTATTATGAAGAGTCCTTTCCCTCAAAGAGTTTGAGAAACATTGGCTTACAAAGGCTTAGCCCAAAGGGTAGGCAGAAAAGTCTCTTAGAATAGGAACTTTAGTAGATCAAGCAACTGTGGAGAGAGAAATCCACACATTTATATGGAGCTCTGGTGAAACCTAATAGAGATGGATTTCTTGTTTATTTCTATTTATTTATTTTTTTGGTGCCAAGGATTGAACTCAGGGGCACTTAACCTATGAGCCACATCCCCAGCCCTATTTTGTATTTTATTTAGAGACAGGATCTCACCGAGTTGCTTAGTGCTTCATTTTTGCTGAGGTTGGTTTTGAACTCTCAATCTCCCTGTCTCAGCCTCTCAAGCTGCTGGGTATTTTTTGGTTTTAATTACTTCTGAGACTCACATTACATCATCAACTCATAGAAATGTCTGAAAAATCTTCCATACAGGATTTTCCTTCCTGCTCTTCAATCCCTGAGCCACTCCTCACTACCAACACAAACCTGGCCCTAAAGTGCTCTCCAGATGCATCAGGATAGTCTGTACTCATATCAAGAGCCCTTTACTTCTATTCTGCTCATTTTTGTGACTATCCCAATAATACCCAGACACAAACACAATTTTTTCAGGCCCATACCAGTACCCATGAGGGAAATTTCTAACCTGACACTGGTTCACATGCCCTAGGCCATGTCACACACAACTTGCCACTCCCCATTTGCAGAAATCTCTACCCATACCCCAGGGTCCTCATCACTTTCAACTTTTTGGTCAGCCATGCTGTGGCTCAGGTCTTCTCTGTCCCACAGGCAGAACAGACACAAATCAAGTTACCTTTGCTTGTATCACAATCCTTTCCATTCCTAGAAGGCAACCTGGAACCTGCCACATTCAGATCAGCATCCTTCCCTATATGTAAGCAGTTATATAATATAATAAAACTTGAAGCTTCACTGATAGGGTCCTTCCAATCTATGAGGATGGTTATATATTTAGCATTGTCTTTACTAGTGATCTTCCCTGCTATTCGTCTCACTAATTCTTCTTAACATAGTGACCTTCTTTAGCTCCAAATCCAACTGCCTGCTACACATCTCTGCTTAAATGTCTTACAGATGTCTTTTATTTGGTAGGAGTGAAACAAATCACCTTCATTAGAACTTTCCTTGTCTTTGCTTCTGTTCATTATGTACCCTGTTGTGCACAGAGTCAATATTCTTCTCCACCCTCTCCAGACTAGTGTCTTTTCCTCAGTCCTCCCCACATGAGCATTTTCTCATCACTTCATTCAAGTTTTTCTACATACCTCTGCTCCAACCCAAGTGTTTTGTCTCTTTTCAATTTAAGCAGGATCCCTATTGTGATCCTAATTCACTTTTATATTTCCAAAATAGACATAAAAAGGCATTTCTTACAGTTACAATTATACCAAGGCTTTTCAAATGTGTATGTGTCCTAGAGTTCCATTACTAGATTGGGAGACATTCTCCTTATGAATGGGATTGCCCGATTTAGCAAATGAAAACATTGGACAAGCAGTTTAAAGTTGACTTCTGATTGCCCGTGCATATCTATAATGAGATAAAAACAAATGTTACTTATACTAAAATTATTTATTGTTTACTTGAAGAAAACTCTACATATGTAAATTGCACACTTTTAAATTATTTTTCTGTAATGATTTAGCTTTGATTAACAGATTTTGGTTTTGAAGAACTTTAAAATGAAATCCTTTGGAGTGACAGTGTATTCCATCTACATTGTGAAATAGCTTCTACAATGACCACATCTAACTTATTTCTTTTTTTTAACTTTTTTCATTGAATATTCTTTAGTGAGGAAAAATGCTAAATATTAGCATTATGAGCCAGTATACTGAACATGTACTGGCATAAAGTTAACAACTTGGAAATTTGTTCTTCAAATTTGATTTTTTGAAGCACATAATACCACCCTTTGCTTGTTTTTCCATTCTTCAGGATTACATTGCATTTTTTAATTCACAATCTTTCAAAAGTGTTGTTCACTGACAACCAAACTCAGTATTACCATTTATTTTTATTTCCTTCCTCATAGCTATGAATGATGATTCCACTTGTTCCTATGCTGGAAATGTATTCAGTAACATCCTCATAAACATATCACACACTTCAAGGGGTGGAATTCATCCAGAAGATAGTCATGGCAAAGCCTGGCACAGTGGCACCTGTTGTAATCCCAGTGACTCAGGAGACTGAGAAGGAGGATTGCAGTTTGAGTCTCAGCAACTTAGTGAGACTCTGTTTCAAAATTAAAAAGAAAAAAAAAGCACTGGGGATGCAGTTGAGTTTTTAAGTGCCCTGAGTTCAGTCCTCAGTACCCACTCCCAAAAAAGATAGTCATAACAAGTGCCATAATAATTATCCACTCCAAACCACATTTCTTTTCTTGTTTATAAGTATCACTGATTCTTATTTTTTTCTTTTTGAGAATAGCCTTGAGAACACTTTTACATTGTTGGTGGGACTGCAGACTAGTATGGCCACTCTGGAAAGCAGTTTGGAGACTCCTCAAAAAACTAGGGATGAAACTACCATATGGCCCAGCTATCCCACTCTTCTGTATTTTCCCAGAAGATTTAACATTGGCATACTATAGTGACACAGCCACATCAATGTTTAGGGTGGCACAATTCACAATAGCTAAATTATGGAATCAGCCCAGATGCCTGTCAACAGATGAATGGATTAAGAAATTGTGTTATATGTGTATATATATATATATACACACACACACACACACACACACACACACACACACACACAAAAGGAGTTCTACTCAGCCATAAAGAAGAATGAACTTATGGTATTTTCCAGTGAATGGATGAAAATGGAGAATATCATGATAAGTGAAATAGACAAACTTAGAAACTCAAGGGTTGAATGTTTTCCTTCATATGGGGAAGCTAGAGTAAAATAAAGGAAAGGGATAGGGAAGGATATGGTTACATAAAGAACCAATCAAATACAAATTAATAGATAAGCAAAAGGAAGTCTAGTAGAGTAGAGGAAGAAGAAGTGGTAGGGGGAAGGATAGGAGGGGAAAGGAGTTGGGAGAAGGTGTGATCATGAACTGAAATCGATTTCTATGCATGTCTGAGTTTGTTGGGATGAACCAAACTACTATGTATAACCATAATAATTTTTTTTTAAAAAAGAAGAGCCTACCTTAAATGAATAAGTTTTCATTATTTTTCTTCAATTCAATTAATTCACTTTAGGCAGAGTTACCTCAATGATACTCTCTGCTCTTCTTTCAATGTGTAGTATTATTGTTAAGAGATATTGACAAGAACATGAAATAAGTGAACTTTGCTCAATGGATTTTTAAAATAGTCAACAAATATTTTGTGACCTCATCTCTTTTTAAATTTTTTTATTCTAATTTGTTATTTATGACAGCAGAATGCAATTCAATTCATATTACAAAAATGGAGCACAATGTCTCTGGTTGTACACAAGTAGAGTCACACGATCCATGTTTTAATACATGTACTTAGGGTAACAATGTCCTTCTCATTCCACCATCTTTCCTACACTCATGCCCCCTCCCTTCCCCTCCTTCCCTTTTGCCCTATCTAGAGTTTGTCTAATTCTCCTATGCTCCCCCCAACCCCCATTATGAATCAGCATCCTTATATTAGAGAAGACATTCGGCATTTTTTTTTGGGGGGGGATTGGCATTATATTCTCCAACTCCATCCATTTACCTGCAAATGCTATGATTTTATGTCCCACATTTTCTTTATCCATTCATCCACTGAAGAGTATCTAGGTTGGATCCACAATTTAGCTATTGTGAATTGTGCTGCTATAAACATTGATGTGGCTGTGTCCTTGTAGTATGCTGTTTTTAAGTCCTTTGGATATAAACTAAGGAGTGGGATAGCTGAGTCAAATGGTGGTTCCATTCTCAGCTTTCCAAGGAATCTCCATACTGATTTCCATATTGGTTGCACCGATTTGTAGTTTGGGACCTCATCTTTAGAAATAAAATATTATTTAAGTGTTTCAAATAGACTGAGGATTTTCTCAACTACATGTGTTAAAATGAACCAACAGATTTTTGAATGCATGAGAACTGAATAATACCAAATGCCAATAAAAAATTTAAAATCCCTTAATTGCTCAATTTGAACACTATAAATGCCAAAGTAAGAGAACAATTGCATGACAATTACTTCAATGTTAACAGAAATAACATCAGATGCTATTTGAGTGTCATTATGCAGATATGGGCAGAGTATCTTTCCTAGAATCATGCAATTGCTCCAAATTTAACTAAATATTGACTGCACTTTTATGCAAATACCCACCAAAGTTTGTATTTGTGTTATTTGCTCTAACAGTAGTACACTTTTTCTTATTATCGCCTAACTGAATAAAATTGTCTGCAAAATTTGCTCTTGTTTCTGAAATTTGATCTGGAAGAAATTTTACTAACAAGGCTTTATTACAAGGAAAATATTGCACAAGCAAAAGGAAAGTTTTTGTCTGCATTGTGAGTAGGTGCTTCAGCGGCTCTGCTGCAAAAACATGAGTCACTTAGATATTTGATATCCTATGTAATATTAAATGGAGCAATTATATTTTAGATTATTGAAATAGATTTCATCTTGGCACTAGATAATATGCTTTCAATTTTGAAATTTAGAAATGCTTCTGGTGACAGTATGTCCAAATTGTCATTTGAGATGCAAGGCTGAAGATAAACAGAGTAGAACACCATCACATTTTCTTCTGTGATTATCTTCTTCATTTGAATCTCTCTTAACCAAATATTAGGTATTATTTTCTTTGATACTGATTGAGGAAATCATACCTCTAACATATGCTGGTTTGTATCTGATTTTCTATCATTTTTTGATATTAAATGAAAGGCTGCATACTGCACTAGGATCTTCAAATGAGGGAAATTTTATTTGAAAAATGTCTTCTATTCAGAAATTTTATCATGAAATTTACACTTTTTTGCAATTTGAAATTTAAATATAATCAAATAAAAAAGGTAATAGTGACCACCACAGGAATTGAAAAGTATGTCTGTCACTCAAATCCTAACTCTTTTAAAGAATTTATTTGTTCTTTTTAGTTATTCATAACAGTAGAATGTATTTTGACATCAAACATATAAGGAGTATAACTTCCCATTTTTGTGGTTGTACACGATGTGGAGTTACACTGGTTGTTTATTCATATAAGAACATAGGAAAGTTATATCAGATTCATTATACTATGTTTCTTGTTTCTATTCTCCCTCCCTTCCCTTCATTCCCCTTTGTCTTATCTAGTGAACTTCTGTTCTCCTCCCTTCCTCTCTAATTGTGAGTTAGCATCCATATATCAGAGAGAACATTTGGCTTCTGTTTTTTGGGGATTGGCTTATTTCACTTAGCATGATAGTCTCCAGTTTTATCTATTTACCAGCAAATGCTATAATTTAATTTTTCTTTATGGTTGAGTAATATTCCCTTGTGTATATATATATATATATATATATATATAACATATATGTATCTTTTTCTATTCATATGTTGAAGGGTACCTAGGTTGACTGTATAGCTTAGCTACTGTGAATTATACTGCTATAAAGATTGATGTGTCTGCATTACTGTAGTATGCTGATTTTAAGTCCTTTGGGTATATATTGAGGAGTGGGATAACTGGGTCAAATAGTGGTTCCATTCCAATATTTCTGAGGAATCTCCATACTACTTTCCAGGAGTTGCTCCAATTTGTAGTCCCACCAGCCATGTATGACTGTACCTTTCCCCCCACATATTCGCCAATGGTTATTGTTACTTGTATTTTTGATAATTGCCATTCTGACTGGAGTGAGATGAAATCTCAGTGTAGTTTTTAATTTGTATTTTTCTGATTGCTAGAGAGATATTGAACATTTTTTATATATTTGTTAACTGGGTCACATTTTGTCTTCTGGGGAGTGTCTAGTCACTTCCTTTGCCCATTTTTTTTTTTGGTGTTTTTTGAGTTCTTTGATTTTCTCCCATTCTGTAGGCTCTTTCATCACGTTCTTGACTGCTGTGAAGCAGCTTTTTAGTTTGATACCATCCCATTTATTGATTCTTAATCAAATTCCAACTCTTAACTGTGAAGAGAAGTTGAGCTGTTGAAAGGGCTATGAACTTGTAAAATGACAATAAATTAAATTTGTTATCCCATATAAACAAGGTGAACTTGGCTGTTTGCCTGCTTTACACTTGTAAGTCAGTCTTCTAGAACAAAGCCAGAGATATGGTGAAGTTTTGGGAAGCCTGGTATTCAGGGATTGGTGGATGTTGAGAAGCCAGAGTGTTGAGGGACTGACAGACTTTTACTGTGCTCGTCAGACTAAGACTGGTGTCCTGGACGAAGTGCTTGCTGATTGGCTGTCGACTGGAAGAATAGGCTGTCACTGATTGACTTTTGGGGACAGTTATCATTGATCAGCAGAAGTTTCAAGAGTACATTTTTCTGATGGACTTTCAGAAAGTTGGGGCTGTTTATTTGTTAGCTTTCAGAAGCGTAGTAACTGGAGTGAGACTATGACTGTTTGCAGTTCTCTCTCTCTCTCTCTCTCTCTCTCTCTCTCTCTCTCTCTCTCTCTCTCTCTCTCTCTGTATCTAGACAGGTCTGAAGTTATCACTAATAGTGTTCACAGCTTGAAACTTTGGCCAAAGAGAAGTATTTTTCTTCCTTGAATGTGAAAAATAAGTATTTTTAATTACCACTCACCCTTTTTGTCTTCCTTCAACCAAATCTGGTAAGAGACCAATAAGGGATTGTCTGAAAAGTTTGTGGATTATCTTTATCTGAGGAGGTAGGATTTTTTCACAGTGTAAAAATAGTTTATTCTTTAAGCAATTTAAGAGTCAATCACTGTGGCCAAAAAGTAGTTCCAACTGCTGAATTTTTGTAATTTATTTTGAAAAAGTTGAATATGACAGATTAGTAGGTTCTTGTAGTCAATACAGGATGCAGGATAAAACCATTAAATGCAGGACATGCATTTAATGGCCTGTATCTGCAGCCCTGACAAGCTCTCTATTATTCAGAAGGTCACAGCTAGGACTTTTCTCCAGCCAGGTCATCTGTCCCATGCCCCTCAGACTTACAGATGCCAGAGGAATTTCCTGTTCATTTCCTGGAACCCACCCCAGGGCCTCTTTGCTAATAAGGCATCACGTAGACAGTAAGACCTTTCTCTCAGAGGGTGTTGGGAAAGGGATCAGTTAGGACTCTGGGGATGCAGGTACTTAGGGTTGTTTAAGGGAAGTATACCAGCAAGGAGCCTGAGTAAAAGCTATCAGAGAAGGAGGAGAAAGACTGGAGCAAGTGGTGTTCTGGCAGCCAGAATAAGAGAGGGGTTTTTTGTTGTTGTTGTTTGTTTTAACATGAAGTTTTAAAGTATTCTGTATTGATATATTATATATACTCGTGGGATTCATTACACACACACACACACACACACACACACACACACAATTTGGTCAATTTCATTTCCAGTTCCTCTCCTTCTCCCCTCCTACTAGTTCCCTTCCTCTACTCTACTGGTATCCCTTCTATTTTCATGAGACCTCCCCTTCTCCCTACCCTTTTTTTCTTTAGCTTCCACATATGAGAGAAAACATGTGACACTTAACTTTATGAGTCTGACTTATTGTGCTTAAATATTGCTCTCAAGTTTCACCCATTTTCCTGCAAATGACATAATTTTGTTCTTCTTTGTGGCTGAATAAAATGCTATTGTGAAAGGGAGATCAGTAAAGGAAAGGAAACAAGGGATGAGAAGAGGGAAAGGAGAGGGGGAAGTTCTGGGGAATGATATTTACCAAATTATATATTATATTGTGTACATGTATGGATATATAACAACAAATACCATCATTACGTACAACCACAATACACCAATAAAAATGTGGACAGGAAAAAATGCGATGTGTATATATACCACAAAGACAGGATTGAAAAGAAGGAGTTTCAAAATGGCTTATGCCAATAGACACATCTCAGAGTTTGTAGTTTCTCCCAATTTTAGGTAGAATGTCCTGCTGTGCATTGGCAGGGGTGCTTAGGTTGTACCTTCCTCAGAGTCTGAAGGAGTAAGAATATGGCTGAAGCTGGTGGTTGAGACAAGGGCAAATGAAGTTACCCAAAGGAATTGTGTAGAGTGGGGACAGAAGAGAAGAAGAGAAGGTTCTGGATTGGCCCTACACAGCTTCAGTGGTAAGGCTTGGCAGAGGTGAGGGGTTGGGAAGAGAAAGCTGTGAGAAAGAGAAAGAGGTATGAGGGGAAGAAGGATTGGAAGGGAGAGGAGAGGAAAGCAGTAGAAATAATGGGAGAAAAAGAAAAAGGATAGGAAGAGAGGGTCACTCCAAAGAATTACTGGATATGAGAGCAAGAATCTCTTAACTATATGCCCTGGAGTAGAATGAGCTGAGGGTCACAGTTAGTCTGCTTGCAGTGAAGTGAGGTTGAAAGGAAGATGAAATGAGGCCAAACCTAGAGTATTCGTTTCTTTTGTGAGAAGCTTGGCTATGCGTAGTCCAGGAGGAGATATTTTACTTTTGAAAATAGGAAGAACTCATGCAAATCTGGAACCCATAGGGAAGGAGCCAGAATTCTATAAAGACACAGAGAGAAATGGAAAGAGCAGCAGAGATGTAGAGTGATATGGAGATTTAGAGAGACAGAAAATAATGATACAGAGACTAAAGATATAATAAAGAGACAGAGAATGAAGGAAAATAATAGGGAAATAAAGAAAAATATGAAGGAATCCCCCACTATTGTATTTGAATGTATCCCACAAATTCCATGTATTGGATATCTAATCTCAAAAATAGTGTGTTCATGGTATTTGAAAGGTGGGACTTTTAACAGATGGTTGAGTCATGAGGGCTGTGCCAGAGTCCATTCATGGATTAATACATTAATGGATATAGTAATTTATTTTCTTTTGCCAACAAAATACCTGAGGCTGGGTATTGAATAAAAAACAGGTTTATTTAGCTTACCTTTTTAAAGGTTGAGATCCAAGTTTGGGTAGACCATCCAATTTAGCCTCTGGTGAGGGCCTTATAGTTGGGAACAGATGCAAGAGGTTGAGATCATAAGGTGAGATAGGAAGCCAGAGATGGGGTTGAGCCAGTTGTGCTCTTTTATAACAGCTCTCTTGCAAGAACTGACCAGGGTCCTATGAATACTACCCTTAATCCTATCCAAGGGCAATGACCTCAATGATCTAGTGACTTCCCATTAGGCCATACCTCTTAAAGGCTCCACCACCTCTTATTATTGATACAACAGAGACTAAGCTTTCAACCCATGAACCCTTGGGGAGATGAAACATATCCAAAGTATATCAATAGGTTATTGAGGGAGTGACTTTGTTATAAAAGCAAGCTCTCTCTGGCTAGCTTGCTCTGTCTTGCCATGTAATGCCCTGTGTCACCTTGGGACTCTATAGAGAGCCCCCTACCAGCAAGAACTATAAGAAATAAATTTATTTTCTTTATATATTACTCAGTCTATAGTATTCAGTTATAGAAACAGAAAATAGATTAAGATAGACCGTGTCTGCATTGTTTGGCTGCTCCAGGGCAGGAGGCATGGGGGACTTAGTAGAGGGGAAGAAAGTATCAAAAGAGCCTGTGGAAATATATGCCATAGGGACTATGCTGGTTAGAGGGGGAGCTATAACATATATACACACACACACACACACACACACACACACACACACACACATACAATTTTTCTTCTCATTATCTTTGTAAGTATGAATTCCATACCCCCATTTCTTAGTTTTTCAACTAAATAATGTATGTTGTGATCTTTACCATTCTGTCCTGCTTTTTCAAATTTATTCTTTATTCTCTTTTCCAATATCTTATGTTAAAATCCCAATTCATTTATATTTTTCCATCACCTGGAGTCAGTATCTCAATCTGTCCATATAAAATGAAGATATTAGAATTTCTTTCTTCAACTTCTCACCTCGTGACAGCCATTTTTTGCTGTTACATTTTCAATGTTTGTACATTTTCTCTTTGTTTTGTAAACATAACTAAAGTCTGCCAGGCTTTGTATATAGGTTAATTTTAAAACTGAAAACGAGTACATATCATTTACATTATTGTGACAGAGTGAATCAACAGAGACTAAGAACATTTGCAGGACGTCTGGCAGCTTATAGGATGGCTTTGTTGACATGAGACAAAGATGACATGTTCAGGCAGATGAATAAGAAAAGGGACTCCTTTCTGTGTATTACAGCCCTGTGTGGTTGGGACTTGATGGGCACAGCATGGCCTACCCCAACTTGCACTTTTGACTCTGCAACTTTGTGCTTGTGGTGTATGTTTCACAACTCTGTGTGGCCTCCCTGAACATTTTCCCCTCTGGTCAGCTGGGCCTCAGACATAGAATGACTATGAACTGTTCTGTCTATCCTCAATCCAGAATGATTTATATCAACTAGGTCTGGAGTTAGGGACTAAGTGCCTCAAGGCAAAGAGTTTGGATAGGGGTAATGCCTGAAATTGGCAAGATTAGAGAACAAAAATTAATTGAAGCCCAATACTCAGTTTTGGTGTTCTACAGTCTTATAATTTCTAGATTAATGTGGTGAAAAATTAAAAATATTGTTTCACCTGGGAGGGACAGGCAGCCCCAATTTTAAGGTCTTTAAAGCAGTATAAAAATAGTAACAATGCTATTTGGTTATTGTGAGGTTTAAATGAAAAAAGATATACAAAGCTCTATTGACTGGCAATGAGTGCTCAAATACAACCCGGCAAATTAACTTAAAGGTAGTTGGACAATTAGAGGTTTAGTGGAAAAGGAAAGTACGGAGGACAAGGCTACTGGTATGATGCTGGGAATCCAACAGATCTTTAATAAGTCCTTCCTGAGTCTGGCTGATTAGGATGAGAGCTTGACAGGCAATGTGGAATGGCCCCAAAAGCTCTGATACCTAAAACAGGGAACTGGATCATTGACTGTGATGTTTTGGATAAACCACTATTCCCTCTTTTGGGGCCCCAGGTTCTTTATCTGCCACCAGCCATTAATCCTCCCAGCCATAAATAGCTTCCTGGGCAGTGGTATGAACAAAACATGTGAGAGAACACTTTGGAAAACCTAATGCATTTTTCTATAACAGTATGCTGATCTTCTGGGAGTTACACTAAGTCCATTAGGAGTATAACCTTCAATTTGGTTATATATTTATGGCTATTCTTGGTGGAACACAAAGACCTTACAAGGGGTTCATGGGAACAATCATTTTATTTTCAACTTCAGTGTTTACTCATTGCTAAAACTGTTTTCCTTCATCACCTTGTGTTTCATAACCCTCTTCCTCTTTACAAAATAAAGGCAAACCTCTAATCCAAAATCTTACTCTAGTGCACTATCCCTGGAGTGTCAAAAACCTCCAGGCATCCAACAAAGAGGAAATTCCAAATACTAGATTTGGTGTTGAGAAAATGAGTGATTGTATTGCTAGGAAATAATTGTTCATGAACCAGATGCTTTTTAAGTCTTTGCTTTCAACAAAAATGGAAAAGAAAAACCTAATGGAGTTGGTGGCTGGTAAATCATTATGAATAATTTTGATGATGGATCATTATGTGAATTTTAGCATGCAATTTATAAGAAGTTCAAAGAACTGAATGACATTGTTATAACAAAATGCTTTTTCATTCTCATCTACTTATTTTTTTCTTAGTGCTTAAATCTATATAAACAAACAACAGAAAAAACAGTGTTGTTCAATGCTGTCTCATTCTAGCAGGAAATTATATTGCTCCATGGAGGCATAAATTAGTTTTTTTCTAAAGCTCTTTATATCATTAAGGAATACATTTCCAATGAAATGTTGCCTTTATTTTCCAAATTTGCAATTTATGTTTTTTAACCATAAGCACATAACAATTATCATGATAATCAATTCTAAAGAGAAATTTATTATTTATATCCTTCCAGTTCCAGGAGATAAAAAATGTTTAATTTCCATTTGTATACATATTTTTGTTGCTGGGAAGTATAAATAGTGTGATCACAAAGTGATGTCAAATGTAAAAGAAAATTCCATTAAAATAAAATTCCGTGTGAAAAGTTCAATATAAGTCAAATTCAAGAAGAAGTGCTATAAAGTTTCCAATGGTCACCTAACTACGGTATTTAGATTACATTGGTTAGATTTAAAAGAATGATGTGACAGTTGTATTGAAATGTTTACAGTGAACTTAAGGTGATGTCCTTTGAAACTAATTAAACATCATGGAAAACTTCAGATGTCAGCTTAAAAATATATAATATGGTACACGGTTTTCAAAATCCTTCTAGGGAATATGTAAGCAAAGAGTTAGAAGGGCGTCTTGCTTGCCTGAGGCCCAACGATCTTTTGAAAGTCAGAGCCAAGACCACATTAATTCTCTGCAGAGAATTCGGAGCCTTCTTACTTTTAGAAACCCCATTCCACAACTTTCAAACAAACTAAAATGTTTCCATGCCTCACATTAAATATAAGCTTCCTGTTGCACAACATTCTGAAAAGATTGTTGTAACTTTGATTTTTGAAAATAGTTGTCTACAAGTACCTTATTCAGCTTAAAAGTGGCTAAGATTTCTCAGCAAGATGGAAGGATGCTGACTTGGAAACTCTGGTGATGTGAAAAAATCTACTATGAAAATTCATTTTAAATGTAGTGGACACTTGAAACTTTATGGATTTTAAATTAAACAATTAATAAAAATCAACCTAATATTATATTTAATGATGTTTTATTTCATATTTACTACTTTATACTTCACATGTTTCTTTTTCATATGTTACAACCTTACTTCCAATACTCAAACATTTTCAAGGTCTTTGAAAAGCTTGGCAGCCCTGGGCATGATGTTGGTCATGCCAAACAATAAGTTAGTGGGAAAAGCATCCAAACAACTAATGCAATTGCAATTTCCAACAGAGTACCTGGCAAGGATGGATGATATAGGTTTATTAAATCAAAGAATGAGAATATCTAGTGAACTAAACAGACACTTCTGGAAAGAAGAAATACAAATTTCCAGCAAATACATAAAAGATAATGAGCATCTTTACAATGAGGGAAATGCAAATCAAAACTATACTTAAGCAGAGTGTGGTGGTGCATGCCTGTAATCCCAGCAACTTGGGAGGCTGAGACAGGAGGATTACAGGTTTGAGGTCAGCCTTTGCAACTTAGCAAGACCCTGTCTCAAAATAAAAAATGAAAAGGGCTGCATGTGTGGCTCATGGGTTAAGCAACTTTCGCTTCAATCCCCAGTACCAAAAAACAAATAAACAACAAAAACAACAACAAAAAACTACACTTGGATTTCATCTCACTTAGTTAAAATTGCAGCCATCAGGAATACAAATAATAATGCTGGAAAGGATGTAGGGGAAAGGAACACTTTTACACCATTGGTGGAATTTTAACATGAAAATTAGTATTGATGTTCCTCGAAAGACTAGGAATGGAACCACCACATGACCCAGCTATACCACTCCTTGGTTTATATCCAAAATGACTAAAATCAACACACCATAGTAATAAATGCATACCAATATACGTAGCAGCACAATTCACAGTGGCCAAGTTGTGGAGCCAGTCTTGGTGTTTATTGATGGATGAATAAATAAAGAAAAATAGAGTTTTATTCAGACATAAAGAAAAGTGAAATTATGTTGAGGGAAAATGGATGGAACTTGAGAGCATTATGTTAACAGTAATAGCCCAAACTCAGAAAATTAAGGGTCATATTTTTTTCTCTCATATGTGGGAACTAGAGAGATAAAAAGAAAGAAAAGGTGGAGGAGAAATCTCATGAAAAAAAAGGGGTCAAGGGGAGGGAGAAAGGAAGGGAATGGGGAGGGATTTGGGAATGAAATTAAATTATATTATTATGTTGCATGTATGTACAAATATGTAACAATGGATTCCACTAGTATGCATAATTATAATGCACCAACAAAAAAGAGTATGTCCAAACAAAGAATGATAATCATTGAGTGGAAAGGGCTTAATTGGGGGTTTGTTTCTCTAGAGCTAAGCAGTTGTTAAATTCTTGATTTTATAAGTTCTACTTGAATTTACATTCTTGCATCTGATTGATGTTATCATAATTTTAAAAAGACAGACTGTGCATCAAACTAATTAAAATGATTTAATATAGTATTTTGTTGTTCATCAGGTTTAATTGGGTTCAAATTTATCCACTGGGAACTTTCAATGAAGTACTTTTACTATGCAAATATTACTTTTTCTGCAAGCAAATGTCTGTGGTATAGTATGTGAAGAGATCTGAATGTGTGATGCATGTGAATAATTTGCTTATTTGAATGTGTTATTATCAATATTTGTGATTAACAGAAAGAATCTTGTTATATTGAGACATATTACTGGTAATCAATGTTATGCTCTTTAGGGTAGGTTTAATTTCTTAAGCTAGCCTATCCTGCTCTTTGCTCTGATTTCCTGAGGAAATTGGATACATTCAATATTCTAAAAACCATAACAAAACTTTCTAAGTTATAGAGAACAGTTGAGAGAAAGGTGGAGAACAAGCAGAAAGGATTCAATCCCTGTGGTAGAATTTAAATGCTTTGATCCAGCAGTCTTAGAAGATTCTCTCTTGGCTATCTCTGTTCAGAGTAATTATATTCAAAAGGAGTTTCTATACTGGACTTATCAGTCAGCCTGAGTAGGGAAGAGGGCACAAAGTATGGAAATTAATGTCACAAATGTAAAGCATTGTAGATACATAGCACAAGTTCAAGATGAAGAGTCAGTTTCTAAAGCAGTCAAAGATCCATATAATGAAAACTTTCTACAGGTAATACTGTTCCAACTTGTTCTTGACAGGATATTCTCTGTTCTGCCAAGAATATAACTACGTTCTGATAGTCTGTCCCAAAAGCATAGATCTCAGGAGGCAATCCAAGGTATGTTGATGTGTTGTTTGAATTATGTGAAAAATGATACTGAAGGCCACTCTAAATATGTACACATCTGTGTTCTCAAGTCAATGGTGTGCAGCTTTATATGTGATTGAATCAAAACCTAAATATATCGAGTGAAAACAAAGTCACTGGGTACAAATTTCACTTCTTCTACTATTCTAAATATACTAGACACCAATAAGTTGATTAAGATAAATTAAATTTAGGAGCCATGAAAATGCAGATGCATTGGCTCAAAGATATATTAACTACGAGTATTTGAAGAATGTGGCATAATACTAGAATCATTGGAAAAAACAGCCATGCTTTTTATGAATGGATAGATCACATTTTATTTATTTTTGCTTTGGTTTATTTAGATTATTTTCAATTTTCCCCCACCGACTAATGCTGCAGTGAGAATTCCTTTGTCTTTCTCCTTATATATATGAGCAAAAATTTCTTTCAGAAATGTGCCTGAGTGGAATTGCAGGAAGGAATAATTTAATGAGTATGAGTGATATCAGAATATGTCACTATTTAAAAAAACATTTATTGAGCACTTTATAGGCTCTAGAAAATGATGGATAACGAGATTCAGTTCTGATGTCAGTGCTTCTCATTGTACATGTGCATATGAATCACTTGGAATCCTGCTAAAATACAGATTTTAGTTGGTGAGTTCTGTGTGGGATCTGAGATTTTGCATTTCTTACAAGCTCCTAAGTAGCACCAATGCTGTTGGTCCAGGGACCACACTTTAAATGGCAAAGGATTTGAGAATGCCTAGATGAGTGTTATGATATGTGATGAAGCATAGGTAGCATCTGCATTGGCACTATCTGAGAATTGTGTGGTATCTGAGTTAAGTGTCCATGTGTAACATTTAGGTAATCATAGATGACAGTTGGATAGAGAAGAGATGACATTTGAATAAACATGACAAAATTTGAATAAATGCATGTGACATCTGAATAAGAAACATGTAAGGATGAAGGAGGGGAGATACCTAAAGGAGTATTTATGAACATTTGAAATCTGAGTGTATGAAACTTGAGTAACTGTAGATCCTGTGAATAAGTGTAAGTAGTTCATTGGCGTTATTAAAACTTAGGTTGTTCCACTGTATTATGTGCAATTTATATTAACTCTCCTTTTTATAGCTTGTAATAATTTTCCAATTTTTAGCATACAGAGCTATCATCTACAACTTCCTCTCTTCTTTGCTTGGCATTACTTATATCCAACTACTTTTTCAGAATCCATTTGGTTCCATTTCTTGGGTGGGGATGTTGAGAATATTCAGTTATCTTTTGGTGTCCCTTCCAATTCAATGCCAGGGAAAGTAAGCTCCAAATATATTAATCCTCCACTCCCTGAGCTGCCCTTCCTCAACCTCAGTGCCAGAATCATGCATTGTAAGAGGTTTTATGGGTATTCAGCAGTCATACAGTTGCATTTCCTCTCTCAGCCAAGGCTCTTCTCTAGGCACATGAGCAGCACGAGTTGTTAAGAGAGTAGCAGATGGTTTATTTAACTTAACATGATGTTCTCTATTTCCACCATTTACCAGCAAATAACATAATTTCATTCCTTATGGCTGAATAAAACTCCATTGTGTGTGTATTTTATCACATTTTCTTTATGCATTCATTTGTTGTTTGATACCTAGGCTGCTTCCATAACTCGGTTTTTGTAAGTTATACTGCTAGAAACATTGGTATGAATTATCACTATAATAATATGCTGACTTTCAGTTTTTTAAATATAAATACCAAAGAGTGGGATATCTGAGTCATATGATTGTTCCATTACTGGTCTTCTGAAGATTCTCCATACTGCTTTCCAAAGTGGTTGCACTAATTTGCAGTCCCACCAGCAATGTTAAGTGTACATTTTCCCTCACAACAATAATTGATGTTTCTTTATGATTGCCATTCTAACTGGAGTGAGATGAAATTTCAGTGACTTTTGATTTGCATTTCCTTGACTGCTAACATTGTTGAACATTTTTTTCATATGTTTGTGGCCATTTGTTTCTTCTTTAGAAAAATGTATGTTGAAATCATTTGTCCATTTATTGACTGGGTTATTTAGTATTTTTGTGTTAAAATTTTTGAGTTCTTTTTTAAAAAAATATTTATTTATTTTTTAGTTTTCAGTGGACACAACATCTTTGTTTGTATGTGCTGCTGAGGACCGAACCCGGGCCGTACGCATGCCAAGCGAGCACGCTACTGCTTGAGCCATATCCCCAGCCCCCAAATTTTTGAGTTCTTCATATGTTCTGGATATTAATTTCCTGTTAAAGAGTAGCTGGCAAAGATTTTCTCCAGTTCTGTAGTCTTTCTTTACATGCTCTTAATTGTTTCTTTTGCTGTGCAGAAGTATTTGATTTGATGGCATCCCACTTTTCTCTCATGTGTGGAAGCCAGAGAGAGAAAAAGGAATAAAAAGGAGATCTCCTGAAAATGGAAGGGAATCCAATAACATAGAGGAAGGACACTGAGAGGGATGGAGGAGAGGAGGGCATGGGGAAGTACTGGGATAGAAAATCTACCAAATGATGCTATTTCCATGTATAAGTATGCCATAGTGAATCCTGCTTATATACATGATTATAATTCACTAATTAAAATAATAATAGTAGGGGCTGGGGATGTGGCTCAAGCGGTAGCGCGCTCGCCTGGCATGCACGCGGCCCGGGTTCGATCCTCAGCACCACATACCAACAAAGATGTCCGCCGAGAACTAAAAAATAAATATTAAAAATTCTCTCTCTCTCTCTCTCTCTCTCTCTCTCTCTCTCTCTCTCTCTCTCCTCTCTCACTCTCTCTTTAAAAAAAATAATAATAGTAATAATAGAAGTGGTATCAATACAGTGGACAAGTGAATTGGAGAGGGAGGAGGGCAGAGGAGGGAAAGGTACAGGGGGATGAGATTTATCAAATTATGTAATGTGCATATATGAATATGGCACAATAGATCCCACTATTATGTATTATTATAAAGTACCAATTAAAATAATAATAATGAATACTGCATTAAAACATAAAAGAGTGTATCAGATGGTGTAGAAAGGTGAGTCCAGGGCCCAGGCAGTTTATTGCCCAGTGGGAGTAACCACTCAAAACTGGGCCATCTTCTGTAGGTTAACGGGTCTCATCAAGACCAATAGAGTAGACCAATTGGAGTAGAGCTTCCAATTTTTTTTTTGTAGGCAAACAGAAGGAAAAATATATTGCTAACATCATTAGTCCAGCATCTCAGGACTGGGTAAAAGACCTTGAAATTTATCTGAAACCAACTATTACCCTCCAGTTACTGTCAAAGTGCCTGCCAAGGAATAATCATACTCTGGACAACTCCATGGGCATAAAACTCATTTTAGAAGCAAACTATGATTTTGCTCTCTGTCAACTTGAGAAAAATTAGAACTAATCTGAGTGGATTGGCAAGAAATTCCTCACTTCCCCCAACCAAAAGAAAAATCTCTCTTACTGTCCTTTTTGCCCAGTGCCTGAAATATCACAATTTGTGAAAATAATTTCTCTAGGTTAAGCATGGCTAAGAGATTAATCTGCCAGGGCGGTAACTCCACTAAGACTTGTCATCTTCTTTGTGAATGAATTTCCCAAATGACTGGTTTATAGGGGAAGAGGATGGGAGGGTAGGAGGCACGTATTCAACTTAAACTTGGTAGGTTTCCTGTTTGTGGAGTCTCTGCTCCAGCACCCATCATTTCCAAGGTTGACATGAAATTGGTTTCCAGATCCACTACTATGGACTTCCTTCTGAGAGTTCCCTCCCTTGGGTCTTCCTGTTGATCTGTCTGCTTTGAGCCTTAGCATTCTCTTTTCTGTCCTCCAAAATATCACCTGATTCCCTAGAAAACCCCCCTCTGCCATCATAGCCTGATTCTGTTTAGAATCATTCAGTGGTGACTCGTTGCCAACAGAGTAAGACCCACATACCTCAGCCTGGTATTCATGCAGGGGCATAGGAAAGGGAGAATATAGGTCCATGGACACAATTTATGAAAGTGTCATGAAGATGAGAGCCAAGCAGGTATTGTGACATTTAGATGTGTTGAACATTGAATATATGAACATACCCTAGTTTGTTCTGCATTTATTCAGTTCTTTTTCTTAACTGCTGCCATATTGACCTATATTTATTATTATTAAAAGTATCATTGCTGTTGTTATTAACACAAGTTGACTGTGCTCATTAATGGGACTCAGTGATATTTCCATACATGTATGCCTCATTCATTGATCATGTCCACCCACTCTTCTTCTACCCTTGACCCTGCTCCCTCTAGCACACTTTCTAGCTTTAGAGTTTTCTCTTAGTTTCTATCTGTCCCCCTCCCTCCTATCTTTCCTCATTTATAGTAACCATTATTTTATTCCATACTTCTTCAAGGTTGGCTTCTTGGTTTCCATGAATGAGTTATAACCTGTGGTATTTGTCTCTCTATGTCTTGCTTGTTTCATTGAACATAATAATCTCTAGTTCTGCTTATAATGCTAAAAGACAAGATTTCATTTTTTTACAGCTTAGTAGTATTCTATCGTGTAAATAAACCACATTTTCTTTATCCATTCATCTACTGAAGGGCATTTAGGTTGATTCCATATCTTGGTTGTTGTGAATAGTTCTGTAATAAACATAGGAGTTCATGTACCTTTTTGACATAAAGATTTCATCAGTAGAAAAATTTATTCAGTTCTGAGTTATTCTAGCACTTGTGTAAGGAGAGAGAGCACAGGCACATTACATTGAGCTCAGACACCATTTTCCCTCCTGAATCTTTCCACTCTCTCTCTTTCCACTCTTTTCTTGTAGTTGGGCTATGTGTATGTGGAGTACTATGAAAGAAAAGACACTTTCCCATCTTGCTGCAGGGGAAGAGGGAAAGTGCGTCAGTTGGGGTGTGGCTGTTTCTTTTATCAGGACCACTTTTCTCTCAGATAATTATAGGGCTCCCTTCCTTACCTCCTTCTGTTCTTAGGGCAACTAACTGCCTTAGTTTGTCTAGAATTGAAGTGTTTCCCAGGGCATGGGGTTTTCAGTGCTAAACCCAGGACAATTCCAGGAAAAGCAGATGGTTGATCACTCTAGTTGCTCAATTGTCTTCTTCTCAGTAAAGCCTTCACTGACAAACTACCTTGTCCAAGATAATTCATACTCCCTTCCTCAAAGTTTCTGCTTTATTTTTCCGTTTCAAGTATTTGTTTATTTTCAGTTCCCCCCCTCATTGCAAAATAAGCTCCCTGAAGATGGGTTCTTTTTGTCTGTCTTGCCACTGCTGTATACCTAACATAATAACCGATCAACACTGATTGGTGCATCTGGTTCATTTCTAGAAAGCTTGAGATATTTTTGTTTTTTTAAAAAAGGCACTGAACTCCATCAGGCATGGTGGCATACATTTGTCATCCTGGCGGCTTGGGAGGCTGAGGCAGGAGTGTCCAAGTTTACTGTCAGCCTCAGCAACTTGGTGAGGCTCTATGCAACCTAGCAAGACCTTGACACAAAATAAAAAATGAAAAATGTTTGGGGATGTGGCTCAGTGGTAGAGCTCCCCTGGGTTCAATCTGCAGTATATATATTTAAAAAATCACCAAACTCCAAGACCAGGAAGCTTACTACCTGTCACAGCCATTGGGGTCACTCTGCCAGGTATCCTATTAACAAACTTTGACCTGTCATTATTTTATCTGCTTAGGTTCCATTCTGTAATTTTGAGCTGTTTATTCTTAAAAACCTTTTGTATTAATCTCTTCCTTTAAATTCCATTGCCCTTGCCCTAGATCAGGCCTTATCACCTTTAGAGCACTGACTCTTACAACAAATCAAATTTGTCATGCTTCAATTTGTTTCCAGCTTCAGGGTTTTGCTTTAGTTGCTTTCTCTTGCCTGGAACATTATGTCCTGGATCTGCCCATGGCTGGGCCCATTGTTTCATCTGAATCTTAGCTGAAATGTCAGCTCTTTAGGGATGATTTCCCAGATTACCTAACCAAAGAAGCCCTACTACTCACTCTTTCTTTTCCCTATTTTAACATCTATTATTTTCTGAAATTAATTCTTTTTGCTTATTTGGATATTGTCTATTCTCTCTCCTACTAGCTGCATAAGAAAAAGATTTTTTTCCCTGTCTAGTTCACTGTCCTATTTCTAGGGGCTAGCACAGTGCCCAGAGTATAATAGGAGGTTCTAGGCTAGTCCCCTCCAACCCATCTTCTACCATCATCTCTAGAGATCTCTCCCTAATGTGCCAATCTGAGCATGTCAATCTTCTGCCTAAAATCTTCACAAGCTCCCTCTTGTCCCTGGGATAAAGTCACAGCTCCTCAGTGCAATGTTCAGTACTGTTTAGGAACCATGGGTACAGATGGTCCACAGTTTATTTCTGGTTCCTTCCCCATCTCCCCAGCTTAAATCCTCTAATTCAGACATATTGAACTAAGTACAGTTCCCATGGTCCAGGCTTTTTAATGTTCACATGCCTTTATTCATGTTGTTTCCTTTGCCTGGATGCCTGTCCTTTGTTTGGCCATTATGGAAACTCCCACTTCTTTAAGACTAAAGATAACAATGTATTTTATGAGCATCCTAGTTGGAAGGGGTTGGGGGTGGGCTGCTAAAACTTTCTTGCATCTGTACATGTATAGCAAACTCACTAGATTTACTTATCTGGGGTGTTGTTGATTTTAAAATGCTGCCAAATATTCACAGAATAGATTTTCCCCTTTAAAAATTATAAATATTACCTGTATTAATTGTACAAATTAATGGGTTTCACTGTTATAAGTCTCTACATGCATAATATAATCCTTTAATCATTCCTGCATAACTTTTTTGGATTATTTTTAAATTTGTTCTAATTAGTTATACATGTCTGTAGAATACCTTTTGATACATCATACATAAATGGAGTATAACTTCTCATTCTTCTAGTTATACATGATGTAGAGTTACATAGGTCGTGTAATCAGGAAACACTGATTTAACAGACCTGTGGAGGTCAGAGGTAGGGAGTGAGCATGGGTAAGCACCTTCCAAATTCTATGTTCTATGTAATTGGCATGCTTTAAACTCAATACAATAACCAGACCTTATGGAGCTACCTTGACCCCTATGAGGTTGATATGCTAAATAATATGCAGGTTTTGTTTTGTTTTTTGCAATACTGGGTATGAAATCCAGAGCTCCATGCATGCTAGGCAAGCACTCTACCACTGATCTGTACCCCTGTCATTCCAGGATAACTTTTAAAAAACAGCTATATGGAAGTCTAACTCATATGCCATAAAGTTCACCTTACCAGTGTACAACAAAAAAAATTTAACAAGTTTATAAGATTGCGTGATCATTACTGCATTTCATTTTAGAACATTTCTATCACCTTAAAAAATTCCTTCTTACTTGTTTACATTTAATCTGAACTCCCACCTCTAGTCCTAAGCAATAATAGATCTTTTTTTAAAATAGAATAAGGTCTTTATTCTTTTTTAATATTTATTTTTTAGTTATAGGTGGACACAACATCTTTATTTTACATTGATGTGGTGCTGAGGATCGAACCCAATGCCCCATGCATGGTAGGTGAGCACTCTACCTCTGAGCCACAACCCCAGCCCCATAGATCTGTTTTTCATGTCTATAAATTTGCTCTTTCTTCATATATCATATTTCTTTTTATAAAAGCACCATATAAAATGTAATCTTTTTTATATAACTTCTTTTGCTTATATGTTTTTTGAGGTTCTTCCAGATTGTATCAATACTTTATTTCTTTTTTTGCTGAATAGTAATTCATTGTGTGCATATACTACATTTTATTAATCCATTTATCCATCAAAGGACACTTGTGTTGCTTTTATCTCTTGGCTGTTGTAAATAACACTGTTTTGAACATGTGCATATGAGTATCTCTCTGAGATCCTGCTTTTGTTTCTGTTGGTTATGCTTAGCTATGGAATTACTGGATCACATTGTACTTCATTTTCTCTCTCTCTCTCTCTCTCTCTCTCTCTCTTTCTCTCTCTCTCTTTCTCTCTCTCTCTCTCAGAAACCACCATACTGTTTTGTGTTGTAGCTTTACCATTTCACTTTCCTACCAATAATGCACTAATTGTTCTGATTTCTCCACATCCTCACCAACACTTGTTTTTTTTTTTTTTTTCTGCTTGGGGTAATAGTCCTCCCACCCCTTTTTTTTGGCACAGGGTATTGAACCCAGTGACACTTTACCACTGAGCTATATTTCCAGCCCATTTTACTTTTGAGACAGGGTTTTGTTAAGTTGCTTAGGGCCTCATTAAATTGCTGGGGCTGCCCTGGAACTTGCCTCAGCCTCTCAAGTTGCTGGGATTATGTGCATGAGGATTTCCCTAATGATTAGTAGTGTTGAACACCTTTTCATGTACGTATTGGCCATTTGTATTCTTCTTTGGAGAAATGTCTATTCAAGAATTTTGTTCATTTTTAAATTGGATTGTTGCCTTTAAATGTTTTAGTTTTTATTCTTAGAAATTTGGGGATTTTTCAAGACTTATTTCCATTGTTGATTTCTAAGCTAATTTCATTGTGGTCACACAGAACACATATTCTTCAAGTTTTATTGAGACTTGCTTTATGCACTAGAATATGGTTTATCTTGAAGAGTGTTCTATAGAAGCTTGAAAAGAATGTCTATTCTGAAATTGTTTGATCTATATACCTACCCTATATAAAGATGTATGACACATACCACATGTGTATTTTTTTCTCCCTTTTGATATTATTTCAATATCTGTTACATTTACACATTATAAACTCAACAATATAGTATCATAGTTATTATTCAGTCAATCTTAACATTTTAAATAAATTAATAGAATAAATTAAAATCCCAGTTTTATATAGTCTTATGTGAGTGTCTACATATTTATCATTTCATTGTTTGTATTTGAGTATATTATCTGGTGTCATTCCTTTCAGCTAAAGCACTTCCTTTAATAATTCTGGCAAGGGAGGTTAGTTAGTCATAAATTCTCTCAATCTTGATTTATCTGGGAGTATTTATTTCACTATTTTTGATAATTTTATTTTTTATTTCAGCACTTTGAACATGTCATTCTACTTACTGTCTCTGGCCTCCTCCATTGTTCCTCATGAGAAGTCAACAGTTAATATTGTTTCTTTCTTGTACATATTTCATTTTTTCTTGCTGCTTTTCATAGTTTTATCTTTGTCTTTGGCCTTCAAATGTTTGAGTATAATTTATTTGATTACAATCAAAGCTTCCTACAAATCTACCCTCCTTATGACTCTCCCATGTCCTCCCCACTCCCTTTGTCCACTTTCCTGTCAATGGATAAATGGATAAAGAAAATGTGGTGTATATATACACACACTGAGTTTTTATTCAGCCATGAAGAAGAACAAAATCATGTCATTTGCAGGAAAATGTATGGAACTGGAGGTCATCATGTTAGGTGATATAAGCCCCACATAGAAAGACAAGTATCACATGTTTTCTCTAATTTGTGGAAGCAAATGGACAAAAACAACAAAAGACTTGAAAGTAGAAGAGGAACTATTAGGGAAGGGGAACAGAGTTTTCTTTCTAAAATATTTCATTGTTTAGTAAAAACTGGCTTTCTAGCAGTTGCTCTTATTACTGCATAGCTTATTGGTGAGCCAATGACTGGACACAAGTTGTGCTCAATCAACTTGAACCCAGTAAAGCTTCCTTCCTCTACCACTGGATGTATGTATGAGTAGGGAAGGGAATTCAAAGTTCAGACTGTTTCAAAGCCTGCTCCAGGTTTTATTTTCTCTTTTGAGGTAGCCTAGGTGCATGTGGACTTTCAGGCTCCATCCAGGAATATGTTTGCTTCAACCAGGACTATAACTTCAGGGTAGTAGCATCTAAGCTATTAGTTTCTCACCCACTTGCCCATTGTTAAGCAGTCACTCCCATTTATGGTGCTGTTGGTCCTGGGTATTAACTACTACTCAAATTGAGTGATCTCTCTTTGACAGTGGCAGAGAAACTTCTGGTGTTCATGGTCTGTACCACTCTGGCAGAACTTCTTTACTGGTCTGATTGAGGGATGACGATGGGGAAACCTAAGGCCAGAATGCCATAGATTACCCATTCTTATTCCAAGTTCAGAACTTTTTAAAGTAAACACTTATTAAATTGTTATATAACTTTAGGCTCTTAAAATTTGTTTATTTATCAATTTTGCCAAGATTTTTAGTAACTTTTTGGTGGGAAGGTTTGCTGATCTCTCCATTCAACCAGTGCTAGAAATCTCTCTGGAAAAGACAGAAGAATGAATTGGATAATTTTCCTATATTCATACATGGATATACTACCAGTGAAACTCCATATCATGTACAACCACAGGAATGGAAACCTAATTAGGATAAGTTACTCCATGTATGTATAATATGTCAAAATACACTACTGTCAGGCATATCTAAAAAGAACAAATAAAAATATCTCCAGATTATTTTAGTCACACTTTACATAAGCTCAAGAAACTGTAATTATCCATATCCAAGAGTATCATTGTCATTCAATTTATATGAAATGGATGTGGAGGGGTTGATGGACTTTATACACGGGAAGGCTAGTATCTCCCAAAGCCAACTACTACCCCTCTAACTACCTGGTATACTTATAAATCTTTGTTTTTGGTTGTGTTCCATCTCTTGGGTCACGGAATATTTTAGGGCTAGGGATCAGATCTAAGTGCTCTCTGGTCCCCAAACTTGTCCAGCAATAGTTTAGAACATAGAGGTTTTCTGTAAATGTTAGATGAATAAATCTACCAGCTGCAGACAAAAAGGTCAATCAATACCCAATAGAGAGAGAGGTGACCCAATGACTTTATCCCTGTAATGTTTTCTTTCATTTGTGGAAACAAAAAAAGTGGCTCTAAAGTAGAAGAGACACTGTTAAGGAAAGGGAAAGGAGTTTTCTTTTTTAAATATTTCTTTGGGTTGATTGTTCCCAATGTGACTCAGCTAGACAGAGTAAAAAATAGCTTTGGAGAAGTGCTTAGCAAGAAAGGGTTCTTTCTCTGCTGCTTACTTGTGTGAGCCCTCAGTCAAAATATTTTCCCTCAAAAGCACACTCATACATTGCTGGTGGGACTGCAAATTGATGCAACCAATCTGGAAAGCAGTATGGAGATTCCTTGGAAAACTTGCAATGGAACCACCATCTGACCCAGCTGTCCCTCTCCCAAAGGACTTAAAGGCAGCATACTATAGTAATGCAGTCACATCAATGTTCATAGCAGTTCAATTCACAATAGCTAAACTGTGGAAGCAACCTAGATGTTCTTTAATAAATGAATGGACAAAGAAACTGTGGTATATATACACAATGGAATATTACTCAGCATTAAAAGAGAATAAAATTATGGCATTTGCATGTAAATGGATAGAATTGGAGAATATCATGCTAAGCAAAGTAAGCCAATCCCCAAAAGACAAAGGCTGAATGTTCTCTCTAATAAGTGGATGTTGATCCATAATGGGGAGGGGAAAGGCATGGGAAAAATGAAGAAAATATGATTGAGCAAAGGGGAGGTAGAGGGTGCATGGGGCAGGAAAAATAGTAGAATGAGATGGACATCATTACCCTAGGTACATGTATAACTGCACATATGGTGTGACTCTACATCATGTACAACCATTGAAATGAAAAGTTGTGCTGCAATTGTGTACAATGAATCAAAATGCATTCTGCTGGCATATATACCTAATTAAAATAAATTAATTAATTTAAAAATCCATAAAAATATTTTCCCTCAACTACTTAGTTTGAAAAAGGAGAGTATTGGTGTGGATAGTCTTTAAGGTTCCTCCAAGCTCTGAATTTTCACAGGAATAATACCAAATACTGTTGTGTGCCAGACCTTGAAATGAGCACTATAAATATGTATATGTGCATGTAAATATATATTCATTCTTATAACCTCACAAAATAGGATTGATTATATTTTACAAAGAGACTGAGAATTAGAGTAATTGACCTGAGGTGACATAGCAGAGGAGAAGGAAATAGTGTGTGTGTGTGCTGTGTTCTATCCCAGCTTTCACAAGTCTCTTGGCTATTGGCCCCAGAGTGGTTTTGAGATCAAGTCCTGAACCCCTAGACGTGCTAGTTCAACCATCATTGACATAATCTAAGAGTTTTATGGCTCTGATAGAAACAGGTCCTCAGATAGCCAGTGACTAGGTAGAGTCAAGATTGGAAAGAAGAGTTAAAGGGTAGGGACCACAATGCCATTCTCTCCTCCTCTTCTTTTGCCTTCTGAAATCTTTCTTTCAAGGTCCAAATCAAGGCTTGCTTCCTCTGGAAACCCTCCCAGTCTTAAGACTCATTCCAGAGTATTTGGTGCTATTTTCCAAAGAGCTTATATATGGATAAAGCACTCCTAATCACCCTGAGAGGAGGTAAGGGAGGATATCATTTTTCTACCACCCCTACATTTCCACACTAGCCTTTTGACTTACTATCCTTGGAGAATGTTTATAGAGCATCTAGTTTAAGAGTAGGTGGCCCCATTGTAGAAGTCCTAGATAAAATCTTAGTAAGCCAGATATAGTGGGTATTCACTAATGGTCTTGGTTACCAATTTGTTTTCTGTACCTCATCATGCACTATCTTATGAGGCAGAGTCTACCTGCTACCAGAGAAGTTGAGAAGATCAGAAAAGCTACATATTTGCCTTGTATTCTTTGAAACTAGGGCTTGGGCACATGAGTAGTTTCCATTAATTAAATTAATTTATCGCTTGGAATCAGGTTTCAAATCTTAAGGAAAAAACCATATGGAATCTTTTCTGGTGCTGGGTATATGCAGCTGCAGCAGCTCTATCTGGTTTCTACAGGCAGAAGAGTCCAGTATCAGTGATATGGTCACTGAAAATGGTGCCATCCAGTTTATAGTGGCATCGTGAGCAGTGTTTCCTCTTGGAAATTTCTTAGATGGGATTTGGGGCATCATTTTTGATTACACAGCCTCTGTATCTGATTTTCTGGCCCATCCAGACTCTTTGGGCTACTCAATACTTGTTTACCCAATTCCTTCTGCTTAATCCAGTCAAAGTTTATTTGTATTGCTATTAGCTAAGAAATGACACATTGGGGATTCTAGTACTATCTCTGTCATTGCCTTGTTTTGTCCTCCAAAGTAAATCACTCACCTCTCTTGGTATCACTTTATCTTCTGTTAAGAGTGGCATTGTCAAATTGCAGATTCTACCTGACTTACATAAAGGAGGAAGGGGCTGTGACAGTCATTGGTTACTATGAAGAAATAGCTACATGAAGATCACCCTCAAAGTCATCACTATTTTGTCACTTTATGCCCTAGTTCTTAAGAAGCTCAAGTTTTTGGGCTGCATAGTTATAGCTTTAACTTCCTTGAATCTTTTGGTATAATTGCTACTCCATCATTACTGTGTACTTATTCCTTTAATTTGGTTATAGTGTTTATTAGTGTTTTATTTAGTGTTTATTATATTACTTCTAATATAATGACTTCCTTGATATTCTATTCAGCATCTATTTCCTCCCTTATCCAATATGTAGAAGCCATATAGTTGGATGGGGTTGACACAATCCTTTGATCCATTAATGAGCCCAAATTTCCAGTAGGCTAGTTACCACAAACACATATTCCAGGACCCAATTATTGATTCTGAGATGGGCATGTACCCAAGGTAAAGTGAAGCTCAGTACTTTTGTTCAGTGGTTGTTGCCAATGTCAGTCACCCTGTTATCAGGAGAGCCAACTTTAGGATACAGTGGCTTTGTGGAAAAAGAGAAAAAAGCTGGATTCTTATTTAGTGACATCATTAAGCAATTGGACTAGTTCAATATTCTTCTGAAGTCCATCTTACTTCTGGATTCTTTTTTAATTATATGAGCCAATAAATTCCTCCTTATTAAATCAGTTTGAGCTGGATTTTCCATTACTTGCAACCAAAAGCATCTTAACAAAGAAATCTATGCAATTTCAAAAGATTTGGAGAAAGAGGTAAGAATAAATAATGAACAAATACTTGGGAGACCTCAGATACCTTAAACGAATGTATTCTCACCAAAGTCCGCTTCTTCTCCTGTGTTCCTCTATCTTAGAAAATGGCTTCAACATTCACCCTATTGTTCAAGCTAGAAATAAACATGGAAGTTATACTATACTTCTTTCTCTCCCTCACCTCCAATCAAGTAATCCATCATGACACCTTCTACTTTATCATTTCTGCAAGGTTCCTTTATTTCTCTAATCCATTGCTTCTGGCTTAGTTCAAATACTATGGTCCATAATAATCTCTGTGACCTGGCTCCTGTTTCTTTTCACATATCTTTTCATGCTTCCCCTTCCCTTGATTTCTCTATTCCTTCTATGCTGAACTATTTCCTGCACAAAATTTGGCTGTTTCATCTATTCCTTTGTAGAAGGTAAACTCTATGGAGTCCATGGACTGTATTCATTTGTTCACTTCTGAATTCTCAGTATCTAGCACATTGCTTGGTACAAACTATGTGCTCACTAATATTAGTAGAATTAATGAATGAAAGAATGAATCTTTCAGACTTTCCTCAAGATAACCTCTATATATGAAATATTATTTCCTTCCACTGTCTCTTCTTTGACTAATTCTTTGTCCTTCTCCACTAGACCTGGATCTTGCCTCCTCTGGTAATCCTGCTCTGACTTTTGGGCTGGATTCTTTGATCATTAAGTATTCCCACAGACTCTTGTGTTCACCTGTGTCCTAGCATTGGTCATATTATATCATCATTGTCTGTTTCAAAGTCTATATCTCCAAGTGGGCTTATTGTACTAGAAGACAGGGCACATAACTTGTTTTACTCTGGAAGCCCACAATGAAAGTTTGTTGAATGAAGACTGTGCATGTGAGTAGAAGATGGAACATTTGTGTGTATTTGTTCCCACTTCCTAACACCTCAATTTGCTCTTCTCTCCCCTCTCTTCTCCCTCATTTGGTTCCAAACACCTCCATTCTTTTCCACAGACTACATTTTGTTCTCCTGATGGCAGGAGAAAGCTTACATTTATTATTCACATTCCCTCTTTCCAATTTACTTGTTTTCTCCTGCCATCCACCTTCCACTCTAGTCACCACTCCCTCACACAGAGCACTTTCATGCCCTGTCCTCTCTCAAGACTCAGAATTAGGTCCTTCTTCTGCTATATTTTCTTTTTCTCCTCTTTGCCAGAAGAACACTGATTTTGCAAGGCTTAGAATTGAGAGCAGCTCAGATTCTTTGTATTCTGTTGTCTGCATATCTTACTGCCTGTGTGTTCCATTTGTGAATCTCAGTGCCTTTGTGCTCCAATGTCTGAGTGATGTAGTATTTGAGTAGATCTCAGTGACTGTATGTCCAAGTGTCAGTATGTTTCAGCTTCTGTGCATTCTGGTTTCTTTATGTCCTAGTGTCTGGGTTCCAGTGTCTCAGTATTCCAGTGACTGTGTGCCCAAGTTTTTTCTCTATCTGCATCTGAGTGTCTATTAGAATCAGTGTTTATGTATTCTAGCATCTATATTTCCTGGCATTGGTATTTGCCTCTTTGTATAGACGTCAGTATCCCTGCACCCCAGTGTTTGTGCACGTCCGAGTGATTGTATTGGGCAGTGTTTGTGTGTCTCAAAGTCTGTATATATCTCAGTGCCTTTGTTTTTCCTGTTTTCAATAAGTTCCAGTGGCTGTGCCTCTCATTGTCTGTGTTTCCTAGTGACTGTCACAGGCTCTGGGTATGTTCCAATAATTATGTCTCAGTTTTTGTGTTCCAGTGTCTCTTTGACCCTGTGTTTGTGTGTTCTAGGGTCTTAGTGTCTGTCTTTTGACCACATATGCTTGGGTTTGTGTGTCCCAGTCAATGTGTTCCATATCCCGATGCTTGTTTCTCTTTCATTTTTGGGGGAGAGGGGGGATACCAGGGATCGAACCCAGGGGCACTCGACCACTGAGTCACATCCCCAGCCCTATTTTGTATTTTATTTAGAGACAGGGTCTCACTGAGTTGCTTAACACTTTGCAGTTGCTGAGGCTGGCTTTGAACTCTCAATCCTCCTGCCTCATCTTCCCGAGCTGCTGGGATTATAGGCATATACCACCGTGCCTGGCTCCAATGTTTGTTTCCCAGTGCCTGTGTATCTCATTGTATATGTGTCTGAGGGTTGTGTATTTCTCAATGACTATATATCTCAATGTGTGTCTTGGTGTCTTTTGTGAGTTCAAGTGTGTGTGCATGTATGTATGTGTTTATGAATCTCAGTTTCTGTGTCACGGTGTCTATGTACCCTGGTGTCTGTATACCCCAGTGTTTCTGTGCTCCAATGCCTTTTTCCTGGTGCCTCTGTGTCCTAGCATATTTATGCTCAAGAATCTGTGTATCTTGATATGTGCATATTACCATGTCATTATGTCCCAGATTATATGTGTGTGTCAATGCATTTGTATTTCTGTGCCTGTTTTTCTTTGTATATTTATGTCAAAATGTCTGACTTTCTCAGATTCAGTGTCCCAGTGCCTGTGTATGTACCTCCGTGTATATGTATGTTTCAATGTTTGCATATCTCAATGTCTGGGTGTCTGATGGGCTATAAGTCACAATGTGTATTTATCAGGTCTGAGTGTGTCCCAGTGCCTGTGTGTATCTGGGTATCTGTATCTGAATCGTGATATCTGTTTTTCATTATCATTGTGCCCTAGCATCAGCATGTCACATTTTGTCTTTCAGTTCCTCTGTGCCTCTATGTATCCCAGTGTCTGTGTGTCTCTGCATCTGTGTATCCTAGTATCTGTGTGCCCCAGTATCTATGTGTCTCAGGTGTATATCCCCCAATATTTATTTTATTCCATATCTTTAAGTAGCAGTGTTTTTGTGTCCCAGTGTCTATGTCTTAATGACTATATGCCTCAGTGCCTCTGTGTTACAGTATCTTTGTAGTCTTAGTGTTAATATTGTTAAGCATGTGTGTGACCAAGAATTTTTGTGTTTCTACAAGTCAGTTTCAGTGTATCCCAGAGCCTGTGTTTCAGGCTGTCTTTCTTATATATCAATGTCTGTATGTTTCTGGGCCTGTGTATGTTTCATTGTCTATGTTTCTCAACGTCAGTGTGTCCCATGGTCAAAATTCTAGTAGCAGCATGTTTCATTGAGTCTCCAGTTTCAGTAGTTCTGTGCTAAGTGTCTTTGCATCTCTGTGTCCCTATGTCCCTATGTATCAGTGCTCTACGTATATGTTTATATATGTTCAACTGTCTCTATGACCCAGTGTCTGTATATTCAATAATTTTTGTCTTCATGTCTGTTTATCCATTTTTTTTTTTACCCAGCATCTGGCATGTCTCAGTGTCTGGAATGCTAATAATCTGTATATCTCAGTGTCTGTGTATGTCCTGGAGTCTGTGCTATTTAGATTCTGTATATCCCTTTTCCTGTTTATTAGTTACTATACATCCAGTGTTTGTGTGCTCCAGTGGCTGTGTATTCCAGAGTAAACATGTTGTGGTGTATCTATGACTGTTTTTGTGTGTGATGGTTTCTGTACCTCAGTTTCTACATGTTTTTGTCTACATATCCCTGTGTCTACGTGTCCCAGTGTTTGTGTGTCCCAATGACTGTGTATCCTAGTGTGTGAATATTTTCCAGTGCCTGCATGTCCCAATTTCTGAGTACTCCAGAGTTTGTGTTTTTCAGTATCTGTGTATTAATGCATGTGTTTCTGTGTCTGTGTGCCCCAGTGTTTGTTTGCCCCATATCTGTGCACTGCTACTTTTTTGTTCCCAGTATCTGAGTGTCCCAATGACTGTATCCTCCAGTATCTTTACATCCAATTGTCTTTGCATGTCATGACTGTGTCCCAGTGTCTGTGTATCTAAAATTTTCTGTATCCCAGTGCCCGCCTACTCCAATAGCCATAAGTTCTAATATTTGTGTTTACCCCTATGTACCAATGTTTATGAATCCCAGTGTTTTTGGATCTATGTGTCTGCTCTCAAAGTCTATAGGCACCAAATGACTGTGTGTCAACACTGTCTACATATTCTTCAGTGTCTGAACAACACAACCTGTTTATCTCCTGAATAACCCAGTGTCTGTTTGTTCTAATGATTGTGTGTTCCAGTATCCATCTCAGTGCCTGTGTATGTCCTAGTATCTGTGCTCCTCAGGTTCTGTATGCCAGTGTTTGCATATCCAGATGAGCTGCATGTCACTTTGTGTCTCTTAATTTCAATCTGTCTGTGAATTTCCATATCTGTGTCCTAGTGTCTGTGTCACAATGTGTAGAAACCCAGTTCTATGTAATTCCATGCCTGTATGTATATGCCTCAATGACTATACGTTCCAGTGTTTATGTGTCCCAGTGCCTGTGTACTTCAGTGTATATATATATCTCAGTGTTTGCTTGTTCCATTGTTTGTGAATCTCAGTGCCTGTATGTCTCATTATATATATATATATCCTTGTATCTGTGTGCCTCAGTATCTGTATGTCCCAGGTCAGCACGTTTCTGTGTCTTTGAGCTTCATTTTCTATGCCCCAGTTTCTTTGTGCTCTAGTGGTGTGTGTGTCCCTCTGTCTGTATATGCCAGTGAATGTGTGTACCTGTACCTGTGTACCAAGTCTCATCCCATTGTTTTTGTATGTCTTGCATCTGTTCTACTGTTTGTGTGTGTTGAGTATTTGTTCATGCCAGTATCTCTGTGTGTTTTAGTGGTTGGCTTTATTTCCTGTTAGCTATAGGGATCTTATTATCTGTATGACAAGTGTCTTGCTGGGATCCAGTGTCTACATATTTCATATTTCAGTTTCTGAAGGTTTTTTATGTCTCTATGTCTCTGGAGCTTTCATTGTATACTGTGGTCCAGTATGTATGTCCTTGGTTCTCTAAGCCTGTAAATTTCTGTGTCACATCCTTTATGCATCTCTGTGTCATCATACAGCTTACAAGTCTCTGTTTCAGTATCTGTATATTCTCATCTCTGGGTGACTCTAAGATTCTTATATTCTTTATGTCTGTTCTTTGTCTCTGTGTCCCAGGTCTCTGTGTTTTAGTGTCTCTTATCCTTGAGTTTTGCATATCTTGAGCCTCTTTTCTAGTGTCTGTGTCTCAGAGTCTGGTCATTCAGTGAGCTTATGTGTTTGAGAATGTGTGTGTTCCTTTTGCTGGAGATCACTGAGTTTGTGTGTTCATGATACTTTACATGTCCCTGAATCTGCATGTTCCTGAATCTTTGTCTATCCTTGAATCTTTGTGCATCCTTGAATCTACATGTCTCTGAATCTTTACATGTCCCCAAGTCTTTGCATATGACCTAGTAGCTATATACCTCTATGGCTGGTTGCTTATGAAATTTTGTGTTCCATTATCCATTTGCCTCCATCTCTGTGTACTCCCAAGTCTTTTGTGCCTCTGAAACACTGTAATCCAGTGTACATGTGTCTCTGAGTCTCTATATTCTTGTACCTGGGTATTGCTGAGTCTTCGTGTTCCAGTGTCTTAATGCTCATGGGTCTGCATATGCCTCATTCCATATACTTGGTGTCTGTATATTTCCAGAACTTTGTTGTCCATGTCCATGCCTCTATTGGTGTTTTGGTAGTTATTCTCTTGTCCATCTATTTCTCCCTTATTTTGTCAGTGTCTCTGTAGTTTTGCTTCATTTTGTTATTGTGGCTGTCTCTTAAGTTGCTCTGTTACTTGATGCCTTTCTTAGTCCCTAGGTCATTTTCTCTGGGTCTCTATGAATATGTTCCAGTTTCTATGGGTTTGTCTACGTGTCTTCCTGTAATCTCTTTCTATCTTACTCTATCGTGATTTTGTTTTGATCTGATTCACCACATCTGTGTTCTCTGCCTCTCTGTATCTAATTCCATGGTTTTTTTTTTTAAATCCTTGAACCACTATCTTTAGGCCCCTGTGTTGAATTCACTGTCCCCATCCCTTCTTTTGTGATATTGGTTGCCTGTTTATGTGTCACTATTCTCAGTGTCCCTTCATTATGTGTGTCTTTGTATTCCTCCTCTCTGGATAGATTTCTTTGTCTCTGTGTTTCTGCCCATTTGCTTATATTCTATGTCTAGGTTTCTTTGTTCCTGTCTCTACCTTTCCAGTTGTGTTCCTGTGTCTAGCCTCTGTCTCATGTGACTGTGTTTGTGGGTTAACATTCCCATGTCTAACTGTTCTGGGTCTCTGTATTTGAATTCCTGTGTTCTTTTTGTCACTGGTCACAATGTACCTGGGTCTGCACCTTGCCTATCCTTCCTTATGTCTCTCTTATATGGCCTAAACCCTATCTCTGCTGTCATCACTGTTCAAGTACCTTAGACTCTTCTCTTTGTCTCTGGATCTCTGAATATATGAATCTGTGTTCCTGTCTGACTCTTTGTGTTCCTTTGCATGTGTCTATGTCTCTGAGTCTTTGTTATCAAATCTAGGACCGTGTAACGTCTCTGTTTTTACATCTTTATATGTCTTTGGCTCTGTGTCTCTATGTTCTTTCATCTTCTTCCCTGTCTGCAGGTCAACATGTCAGTGTATCTCTGTTTTTTTTTTTTTATCTTTCTGTCATTGGTATCTTGAACTTAGGTCCTGATCAGTGTCTCCCTAGTTGCCTTTGTATCCCCGTATCTCTGTGTGTTTTGATTTTTCTGTTCCTATGTCTAGATCTCTTTGTATATCTATTACTAAGTTTATATGTTCTTATGGCTAAGTGTCTTCACATTAACCATTGAATGTATGTCCCTGAATTACCTTGTTTTTATCTCCTTGCATTGTTGTGACAGGGACAGTAACTCAAAATCATGGGGTCATAGAGGCTCAGCAAGAGAGCATCTGTTTTTCTCTCTAGATTTTTATTCCTGATTCTGTTGCCTTTGTATGTCTAAATCTTTCTTTGTCTGTATGTTCCTATATCCATGGTTTCTTTTGTTTTGATATCTCTGTGGCTTGTGTTTCCATAGTCTCTGTCCCTGTTTTTCCATGTTTGTGTCCTTGTTGCTATCTTTCTGTGTGTAATTCTGTGTCTTTCATTGTGAGCATATATATTTGTGTATGTACTGCTATTTCATGGGATCTCTTTGTTTATTTCATTCATCAGCAGATATTTACTAAGCACCTACTATGTGCCAGGCACTGGGGCTACATGGATAATTCAGAAAAGGCCCTTGCCCTGAAAGAGCTTACATTCTAAGTTAGGGATCCAGATGAGTAACTAGATGATTATTACACTGTATGATAAGTGCTATAAACAAGAAGGGGTTGGGATTAGGCTATGGGAACATGGAAGAGGGAGCCAAACTCAATCTAAGGAAAGGGTCAGAGAAGGCCTCTTAGAAAAGGTGGCAACTGAGAGGTGAAGGGTGAATTAAATTTACTTACATGAAGTAAAGAAAGAGTGTCCCATGCAGAAGGAAGAAATCATGCAAAGATCCAGTGATGGGAGGGAGTGTAGTTTGTTATGGAAACTCCAAGAGCCTTAAATATACCCTGAGAGCCAGAGAAAGTTGTGACCAGACAAGAGACTCAGTTTTTGTTTTAAGAAAGTCACTTCCATGGGTGTTGTGAAGTATGGATTTGGAGGGAGTAGAGACTGCAGAGAGGAAGGACTGTGCAGAGATAGGAATCCCTAAGCCTGTAGGTCCACAGGTCTGCATATCTATATGTTTATATATCCTAGTATATGTATCTCTTAGCACATGTGTGAGTGTATGTCTTTGTGTCACTAGGTCTTTGTCCCTGGCTCACTCTATGTGCTGCCTTCTGGATGTCCCAAATTCAAGTCTTCTTGTTTTGGTGTTCAGGAACCATCACAGGACATAGGCAAGGTAGGGCTGGCCCAGCAGCTGCTCTACATGAGAGCGTTTCACCAGCCAGCAGGAAGCCCAGCGGGGCAGCAGCCTTGGTGACTCCTTCAGCAGTCTTTTGCCTAGAACTACAGGCACATCTGGATCTTGGTGCCTCCGCAGACAAGGCCCATTGGGCCCTCTCACTAGTTGGATATCTCTGTGCTGGAACTGCCCTGAGAAAGAAAATATCAGAGTTGTGTCCTTAGTCCCTGATCAGAGCTCTGAGAAGATCCTAAAATAGGAAAACCGGAAGGAAAAGTAGGCAGGTAGATGGGAAGCAAAAACCTGGAGAAGGGAAGAAGATGGTCACTGTGGGAAATATGGAGGATCCAGATGTGACAGGGGTGTAGTATGGAAGTAGGAAGCTAAGACAGATAAGATAGCAGAGGAAGGAGGACAGCCAGATTTGGAGGAGAGACAGAGCAGATTGGAGGGACGGAGAGAAGTACAGGGAGACCCAGAGGAGGAAAAAGTATCTATCCAACCCAATGTCACTGTCTAAACTGTTGGGGGCCTCTTCCTCCGGTTCTACTAGTATCTCTGGACCTGCAGTCTCTTTCACAGTAGGATAAAGATCCAGAGAGAACTTAATAATACTCTCATCTGACTATGTCTCTTCTCTGCTTATAACCTTTCATGGCTTCTCATTGTCTTTAGGATAAAACCAAATTCTTCATCTTGGCACCGAGTTCTGACCACTCCAGTTCTAGCTTCTCTAGTCTCTATTCCTTTCACCCATATTCTTGCTCAGCCTTCTAATGCAATGTAGGCAGTTCTCTTTTTCTCCTGTAGAAGGTCTTTCTTGAGCTTTGAGGCTGAGCAAGATCTCCCTCCCTGGGTTCTTCTAGTTCCCTAGACTACTTTCTATTCAGGATTGATCCCTCCCTGTGATCACTGTTCATGTCTGGACTTTTCTTTTTCTCAGACCAGGAGTTCCTCAAGGGTATAGCCTGCTCTGATTCCTCTTTGTGATTGGGTATTCAGAGTGCTGGGAGCCCACTGTCCTTTCATCCTGCCAAAGTCTCTCTTGGGACTGGTGTACCCTTGCTCCTCTCAGCCTTAGCAGTACTTACCTATTAGGCCACGGGCTGAGGAGCTGAGACCTGAGCCATTGGCCACATAGAATCCCAAGTGGGGTAGTTGTAGTGTGCTGGGATGTCTGTAGCGGTGCCGAAGGATGAGGAACTCAAGGTAGTTTCCGATGTGGAGAGTGAGGCGGGCTGCAGCAGCTACTTGGAGCTTTAGTTGGGGCTTCCTCACCAGTGCAGGCTGGTCCCAGGACAGGCGCAAGGTGCTCTCACCTTGCACAGATATGGAACTACGGCTGATGGTGATAGTGTAGGCCAGAGGTTTGTCTGTAGTGATTTTGATGATCTGGAAGTAGGTGCGGGTCTGGTCCTTGTGGCCTGGTCTTGGTGGTGCTCCAAGCAGTTTCCCACTGACATGCAGCCCTGGAGCAAGGGGAGTGTGGGTCCAGAGCATGGGCTTTCACCTGAGCATTCACATCATCACCCACAGTATGAGCAGGGATGAGGTCTTGGGGCCCAGGGTCCAGATGAACTACTACAGATTTGTGGCTGGAAGTCTAGCTCGAGAGAAAATAATTCCACCATGGTCCACCCTCAGTTTTTTGTGTGTGAGGACAGGTAATATGTGTGCACATGCTCACCCCAGTGTGGTGATTTGCACATATATGTATGTGTTTACGAGAGAGAGAGAGAGAGAGAGAGAGAGAGAGAGAGAATGTTTGGTTATATTGAGAGGAGTATCTTTGGGCATGTAAGTGTATCTCCATGTTTGAAGAAGGTAGCATGATAGAGTGTGTCTTTTGTTGTATGTTAATGTATGCTTGGATATGTTGGTGTTCTATGATTTGGTACAATAGTGTATGTTGTGTGTGCCTGGTTGTGTGTTGTATACACCGATGTATATCTGGGATGTCAGTGTGCATGCATATGGATATGTGTCATCACATGTGTGACTATGTCTGTGCACCATTGCATTTTATATGTCTAGAGTACTAGAGAATGTGTGCTGTCTTTGTGTGCTGAATTCGTAGAAATTGGGATGAATCTGGGAGTATCAGTTCTTGTGTGTCTGAGTGTGTTTATTGTGTATATCTGGGCATGTATCATGTGTTGCTGTGTGCCTGGATGCATATTTGCATATTTTTAGTGTGAGGAATGTAAAAATAATTTACCATAGGCCCCAGTGTGTGTGTTTCTGTGAGTATCTTGGTGCTTTTGTGCATTTTTGTGTGAGTCCTCATATGTTTTTATGGGTTACTGGGTGTGAGTGAGGTGCTAAATATCTGGGGATATTCACATGAGTATATTGGCTGTGGTGTTGTGTGGAGATGAAGTTACTGCGACTCTCACCTGCCTTTGGGTCCTCTATGAGCTGCAGCAGATCTCCTGGGCGTCCATCAAGTGTGAAGCAGATCCTATCTTCTGAGTGTGGGATGTGGATCACAAAGTGGGGGTCCCCATCCACTGTAAGGCAGGAGATGTAACTCTGAAGTTATGGTCTTGGAAGAAATGGGATGGAGAAGAAGGAAAGGAAAGGAGAAGGGAAGTGGCTATATCTATTGAGACAGAGAGAGAGAGAGGGGGGGGGAGAGAGAGAGAGAGAGAGAGAGAGAGAGAGAGAGAGAGAGAGAGAGAGAGAGAGAGAGAGAGAGCCCAGTCCCACCCAGTCCCAGTGCATGAGTTGTCCTGTACTAAAGAAGGAGGGTGATGGAGATGGCTGGCTTACCAGAGGATGAGAAGGTGAAGATTCTTGGAAATGTGCCTGCAAAGGAGAGAGAGCCTGAATAGTGAGGGACAGATCTAACACATTTCTAGGAACCCTGAGACACCATGGCCTCTGAATCACCTCATCCCACATAAGGGCCAAATTCCTGAGCTCATCATTTCAGGCTTTTCTGGAATCTAGCCCCTTCCTAACTCTCCAATGTTTTCTTTATGCTGTAGCTCAGCTGAACTGACTATTCTTATGAGTGCCCTGCTTTCTGGAGTGATCTTTTTCTCCTGTTTTTCCTGCCACCTGGAATGTTTTCTTTTTCCTTAACTACCAAGGAGAAATTCCTAGTTATTTTTCAAGGCCGGCTCTATTAATGGATTAATGGGTTATCAAGAAATGACTTTGTTGTAAAAATGAACTCTGTCTATCTTGCTCTGTTTCACTGAACCACTTTGGGACTCTGCACAGGGTTCCTACCACCAAGGAGGTTCTCAGAAATGTAGCTCTTCAACCTTGGACTTCTCAGAATCCAGAACTGTTGGATGAACAAACCTTTACTCTTTATAAATTACCTAGTCTATTGACATTCAGTTATAGCTACCTAAAATGGATTGAGATAATGGGCATTGCATTAAGCTGCTAAATTTATGGTTATTTACTATGTAAGCAATAGAAAATGAATACTTCAATTTTCTCTGAGTTTCCATAATGTCATTAAGAATTCTAATTAAGTGGAAATGAAGGCTTAAGGGCTCCTTGCTTACCTTTTGCTGAACCCACAGAACTTCCCTGAGTGTCCATGCTCCCTCCAGTTCCTCCCAGAATTTCCTCAGAATCGCCATCCCAATGTGGATTTCCTGCCACACTCAAAGAAATAAGAGAAATCCTTCATACTCTCAGGGCAAAAGTTCTCTGTTCACCAAAGGGCCCGTCTTCCTTCTGACTAGGAAAGCCCACACTGGCTTCTCAAAACGACCATATCTAGGACTGGGAGTTTATGTTCTTAACAATTTCTTTGTCTTTCAAGCCCAGATATGTACAAAGTTCTTCTTCATAGCATTCATACATAAATAATACACTAATTCATTCAAGCATTGCTTAGGCTTCAGGGATATGATGTTGGAAAAGAGACATGGTTTCTGACCTGGTGAATTTGATAGTTCAGTCAGGGAGGCAGGCATAAAGAAAATCATAATTACAAATGGTGATAAATGCTGTACATAAAACAAATAATGGATTGACTGAATGAGTAATAGAGGCCTGAAGTGGCCTGCAGGGAGGGCTGATAAGGAGATCTGATCTAAGATCTAAGGCAGAACTGGAATTTTAGAGGCAATGGAAAGGAATGAAAGTAGTAGGAAGGGGGAGGACAAGTAGAGGAAGTAACTTCAAAGCAGTTCCTGAGTGGAGACTAGGAAAGAGCCCATGGGAGGAGCAGAGAGAAGACCAGTGGGGCCCCAAGTCTAGAAAATGAGTGGAGAGTGGGAGAAGATGAGGACAGACTTATAGGGGTAGGGATCACTGAATGCAAGGCTTTGAAGGCCATGAAGAGGACTTTGGATTTCATCCCCAATGTGATGGGAAATGCTTGGGGGAAATTAAGTAGAAAAGTAACCTGAAGAGATTTGTGACTTTAAAAGATTCCTTTGGCTGCAGGGGGAGAATGACTTGTAGCAGGACAGGAGAGGAAGCAGAGACCAGTGATGAGGCTGGAACAGTTTTCTAGATGAGATGCAATGGTGTTCTGCTCTGAGATAATGACAGGGTTGTGATAAGTGGGTGGATTGGGGAAATATATTAGAGGTAACGTTGCCAGGAACTGGGGATGGATGGGATATTGGGGGCGGGTGAGGGAGAGGGATGTGTTGAAGAAGATGTCATTTCCAAATTTGCATCTCTATAATTTACTGCCACACTCAACTGTTTTAAATCTTTCCCTATAAGATCACCCAGGACGTGTCACTCTTTCCTATAGGAAGACAGAAGAGTGGAGTGGTGAGACACATTTATTTTGGGACCAGATTTTATGGGTTCAAATCTCTGACTAGCTGTGTAACATTAAAGAAGTTACTTTACCTCTGTGTAATTTAGTTTCTTTATGTGTAAAGCATTTATAAACAGTCTCTTGTGAGAATCAAATGAGAGGCAACAAGTACAATATGTAGAAAAGTACCTGCACGTGGAAAGAGCTAAAAATGTTATTACATTATAGTCTTTGGGAAACTTAAAGGTAATTATCATCATCTTCCCAAATTTTTATGCCCCTCTTATTAAGCAGGGATGTTCATGGAACACAGAAAAACCAATCAGACCTCTGCTGCCAGAGATCCTCCAATTTATAATCCTATATATCTCTCTCGCTTTGGAATTATCATAAATTCTCTTGTCCAACAATGCAAATTTCAAGACTACAGCTTGACTAGTTTGTTTCTGTTCAACCTTCCCAAGGCCTTTAATTCTGTGCTTATGTACTGAGGCCCAGAAATGTTAAGCAACTAGTCCAAAGTCCCAAAGCAACTAAGCAAATAGCTAGAATCTGCACATGTCTTTTAGATTCCCAGTTCCTAGTGGCCTTCATTCACATTCTCCTTTACTCACCATGACTTGCCCTTTTACTCATGGCACTTACCATCTTTATCAGGAGTGAGGAAGGTATAGAAAGCTGGTGGGTTCAAAGACTCCACAAACTTGGACTCCACCATTGACTCAGATAGCAGCTCTAGCTCCTCTGGAAGAAGGAGCAGACTGATGGCCTCAGAGAGGGTGCTGGAAGGCAGCAAGATTGGCAGGTTTGGAGGGCTGCCTTCTTGCTTAGAACTGGAGTTGTTGGGTAGGACCATTGTTGGGACCCCCAGCACAGATGGTCCCAGTGCTTGCCTTGTGCCCTGGGGCCTTAACAACAGGTCTTTCTGAGGCCAGAGCCTTCCAGTGGGTAGCAGAGAAGGCGGAGTAGGGGTAAGGGGGGCAGGGAGGGGTTCTTCAAGGACAGAGGTGGTCATGGTACTGCTGGGACCTGTAGAACTTGAGACTGTGTTTGAGAATGTGTTAAAGCTCTGAGAAGGTGGGAACCTGGGTCTGGCAGGTCTAGGGGGTAGTGGAGTTTTCGGTGTATGGGGGGTTGGGGTTCCAGGTTTGGAAAGTGATAAGTTTATAGAAGTTTGGTGAGGTAAGGTACTAGGTTTAAGAGGTGATAGGATTTTAGGGATCTTAGGCAAGAGGATACCAGGTCTAGGGTGTGGCAGGTTATTTGGGGTCTTGGGAGCAGTAATTTTAGGTCTGGTATGTGGCAGGTGTTTGGGGATCGGAAGTATAGAAACTCCAGGTCTGGGCTGTGACAGGCTTTTGGGTGATTGTGATGTGACTACCCCAGGTTGTGAGTGTGATGGGGAGTCTGTTTTAAGTTGTGATGGATTATCAGGTTTAGAATGCTGTGGGCCACCTTTGGTCTGGGCCAGGATGCCAGAACTCAGAGGTAGAACTTGTGTTTTGGAATTCATGGGTGATGTAACATCAGGATTCTGATGTGATGGAGTGCCAGACTTTGTAAGCAATAGAGTACTAGAATTTGAGGGTGTAAGGGCAACAGGTTTTGTCTTGAGAGTTGGGTGGGCCAAGGTGCCAAAATCTTGCACTGGAGTTTTGGGCTTTGGGTGTGCTGAGGTGGATAAAGCACTAGAGCTCTGACCCAGTGGCTCTAACTCATTGGAACTGGACATCTTTGTAGAATCCATAGCAGTTGAAGTTGGTTTTATAGGCCTTGATTTGGGGGAGACCTTGGGCACCAAGGCTGGCTGAGCTGTGCCAGTCCCTAAGCCATGGCTGCTGCTGTATGAGGGCATAATGGTGGTTGGCCCCGCTGTGGTGGATTGCTGTCTCTTGGCTTCCTCACTGGCTTCCTTGGGCTGCACCATGACCAGTGAAGTCAAAGGTGTGACAAAATTGTATTCAAGGGATAGGTTGAGGATTTTAGCAGCCAGCAGATGGCGAGTGGTGGTGTCACGGGCTTGAAAGCGTGCCTCCAGCAGCTCTCTAATGGTGACATAGGCCCAGAGGCGGCGGATGAATAGGGCTATGTTGAGGGCTGGCTCTCCTGGGCAACCAAATGCCTTCTGGCTGCTGTTGGTGGCTCCTTCACTGTGGCGGGCCACAAGAAGCTGACCCTTGGGGCCACGGGCTGCTAGGTGGATGCCCAGTTCCTGCTCACCTGGCTGCACCTGGCCAGCTACCACTAGCTCTGAGCCACCAAAGTAGTTGGGGAAGAGAGCCCAAGAGGAGGTCCCAACCATGCCGCCCAGATAGTCCAGACGCACATCTGCCAGCAGAGGCATGGATATCTCCTCATAAAGGCCCTCTAATTGCAGGGCTGCATCAGTGTCCTCATATATGCGTCGGGCTACTCCCCGGTTCTCCAGGGACAGGCGACGCAGCAGTGGGAAATCAGCATCATCCCCAAAGGCCAAACTGAATAGGGATACTCTATGGCCCAGTGCCTGACGAATGTTGGAGAGGATCACACTGGGGGTCGTCACGCCGGCTGTGGGCTCCCCATCTGTTAGGAAGATGATCAGAGGGATCCTCCCCATACTGGGGCCCCTCCCAGGTTCCTGGTTGCTATGGTTCAGCACTGAAGCAGCCGCCAGCAGAGCTGCATTGATGTCAGTCCCTAATCGGAGAGAAGACTGTGAGACCACGTTCTCTAGTTACTTCTACCCCCACTGCAGACACACTGGATACTTCACCAATCTCCCAGGCTTAGTCATATCTCATCTTCTCTCTTTTTGCTGCTTATCCTTCCCAACTCCTTTGGTCCCACCCAATATCTCTGAGACCTGATGGTAGGGCCCATACATCCTTGGCTTTTATAATTTTCTGTCTTTGACTGTTCTTCAATTGTTTTTTTTTTTGGGGGGGTGTCTCATTTCCTAGTCATACTGGCAGCTACCCAAAGATAGCCCCCCCCACCTTCTTGCTACAGGGGAAGAAGTTGACAGGAGGGGTGGGTGGGAGAGACTTCAGTAATTGAGAGGGGATAGATCAAAAGCAGAAATTTGCTCAAATACTTAAAAATAAATATCTAGATTATTGATTTTAAAGTCTTAGCAAATACTTCTGAGTATTTGCTTTGAGGAGGAAGAAACTCAGGACCTAAGATAAATGTGCCCTAAGATACTTAGGGAATCAGCTTTCTATTGGGAAAGGGAGATGGAAGGGTAACACAGAGAATGAAGGGACACATATTTATATAAAATGAGACAGTTTCAGGCACTGTGAGAGGTGAGGAGGATGGGAAGTAAAGAGAGGGTTTTGGGAATTTTCAAAATCACCAGTCTGCCCATTTGGGTAGGGAGGTCTAACACTTACAGCCATCAGCTTCCATGTGATCCAAGTAATCCTTGGCACTGTGGACATTCTGGATAGTAGCCTGGATCGAACCTCCAGCTTTCCAGACACTAACTGTGTCAGAAAAGGAGATAATGTTGAAGTAGTCATTGGCTTGTAGGTCACTGAGGATCACATTCATGGCTTTTTTAGTCTGTGGGATATGGATGAAGTAAAGAAGATGGGACAAGATTTGAGGTTTGTGAGCTTGAAAGGCTCTTTCTATGCAAGGCACTAAGGTCTAAATGCTGTATGGCTTTAAGACACTCTGACTTCACCATTCAGTAAGTCTAGTATTATCAAGTCAAGATGCTCTATGGCCTTTTCAGTTCAAGGCCTAGAATTGTATTATCCAATATGGCAGCCACTAGTCACATGTAGCTATTTAGATTGAAATGTGAATTAGTTAAAATTAAAGAAAATTTTAAAATGTAGTTCTTTACTTGCAATAGCCACATTCTAAGTGTTCAATAACTACATGTGACCAGTGGTTACTATAACTAGATAGCACAGAATTTTAGAATATTTTCATAATCAAGGAAGTTCTAATAGACAGCAATGGTCTAAAAAGTTCAAACTCTGTTTTCAGAGCCCTAGAATCCATGTGTTCTATGGTTCCTAACCTTATGACCCAGGACTCAATGAGTCCAGGACTCTAAAGTTCAGGAGTCTTCAGATTTCAGGTCTGTGTAGCTATCTCTCAATGACTTTGTTTTGGTTTTGCTCTAATCTGTTATCATTCTCACTCTCTGTTTATTCTAGGCTAGTCTTCTTAGCAGCCTCCAGATAACCGAGATTCTGCTTTATCTCTAAAACTATGTTCTTGTTGTGCCTTTTAGTACACCCTCCCACTTCCTCTTTATTTATTCAGATCTTCATTATTCTTTCAGTTGTTCCTTCTCCAGAAAGATCATCTTTGAGATGTCTACTTTTACCCTTCTCACCCAGATAGTCCTTGTCACAGACTGTTCACTCTTCAGACACTTATCAAATCCTCTGAGAACAGGGCTTAGATTGCTGCTTCTTCCTGTCTCTTTCCTCCATGACAATACCTAACATAGGGCCAGGCACATAGTAGGTTCAGGGAATAGGTTATGCACATTATAATATTGAGTATCATTTATAGAACGCTTACTGTGTTCCAGACACCATATTAAATACTTTAGATGCATCAGCTTATTTGATCTTTGCAGAAACATAATGCAGAAGGCACTAATATCACTCCTGTTTTTTACTGAGGCTCAAAGAGGCAAAGTGACTTTCTTATAGTCACACAGCTGGTACTTGATGTGTCAGGCACTTCAATTCCTAATTGAGAGATGCCAAATCCAGTGATCCTAAGAAAATATTATACATCCTTTAGACACGTATGTATTTCAGAGATCACAAGAAGGACATTTGAGATTTGCCTTTCTGTACACCTTAAACTGATAGGAGATGTCTTGAAAGCTTCTACTGTGGTGTCTTTCTTACTACTGGGAGAGCTCATGGGTTAGGTCATGGATCCTGGAGTAGGGAGCTAAGTGTTGTTTCCCTTGTGAGAGGGCTGAGACTTAAAATTATGGCCTTTCATATGACTACACCACCAGTTTAAATCCACATTATGTACATCCACAAGAATGGGATCTTAATTGGAATGGGTTGTACTCCATATATGTCAAAATATACTCTACTGTCATGTATATCTAAAAACAACAAATAAAATTTTTAAAAAATGAAAAAAAGATGGCCTTTCCTGAGAACAACAGTAGAAAAGTGCATGGCTGGGGACCTAGAAGGTTGAACCTCTTGTCAATCAGGAACAAAATATGTTTTCATAAGTCTGTTGTTTAATATCCACTTGTTTTGAAATTTCCCAGCTATCTTAGTTATTGACTACTAGTTTAATCCCACTTGGTCTGAGAGCATAGTTTGTATGATTTATATTGTTTTACATTTGTTAGGCTGTGTTTTATGGGCCAGAATGTAATCTGTTTGTAAATGTTCCTTGTGAGCTTGAGAAGAATGTGTATCCTGTTGTTGGTAGAGGAAGTATTCTACAAATGTCAATTAGATTCTGTTGATTGATGGTGCTGTTCAGGTCAACTCTATCCTTACTGATTTTCTGCCCATGAGATTTGTCAATTACTGAGAAAGGGATAGTAAAGTCTCTAATTATAATAGTGAATTAATCTTTCTCCTTTTGGTTATATTAATTGTTACCTCATGTATTTTGGCACTGTTATTAGGTGCATTCACATGAAGCATTGTTATGACTTCTTGGGGGATTGAATTATGTATCAAAAATAGTATTCATTTGCTTCTCTGTTAATTTCCTTGTTCCAAAGTCCATTTTATCTTAAATGAATATATCTTCCGCAGTTTTCTTTTGCTTTGAGTTTGTATGGTATATCTTTCTCTTTTTCTTTACTTTTATTCTACCTGTGTTTTTATATTTGAAGTTTCATGGAAGAAGAAGAAGAAGAAGGAGAAGGAGAAGGAGAAGGAGAAGGAGAAGGAGAAGGAGAAGGAGAAGGAGAAGGAGAAAGAGAAGGAGAAGAAGAAGAAGAAAGAGAGAGAGAGTTGAATTTTGTTTTATTATCTACATTGGCAATGCATCTCTCTCTCTCTCTCTCTCTCTCTCTCTCTCTCTCTCTCTCTCTCTCTCTCTCTCTCTCTCTCATACTGGGGATTGAACCCAGGGGTGCTTAACTACTAGGCCACAACCCCATACCTTTCTTTATTTTTTTATGTGTTATAATTAGTTATACTGACAGTAGAGATAGGGGTCTCACTAAGTCACTCAGGGCCTCACTAAATTGCTGAGGCAGCCTTTGAACTTGTGATTCTCCTGCCTCAGCCTCTCTAGTTGCTAGGATTACAGGAGTACACCACCATGCCAGGGAATCTGTCTTTTAATTGGCATATTTAAAACATTCATTTTAAAGTGATTTCCTGATATACTTGGATTAATATTTGCCATATATAACTGCTTTCTGTTTGTTGCCTTATTCTTTATTCCTATCTTTGTCTTCTACTCATTTCTGAGTTCTGTAGTTTTAATTGAGTATTTTACACTATCTAATTATTTCTCAACTCTTATCATATCCAGTTGAAAAAAATTTAGGGGTTACCCTAGATTTTGCAATGTGCACCTGCAACTAATTCAAGGCTACTTTTAGATAACACCGTACAGCTTCATGCATAGTGCAAGAACCTTGCAACAGAGTATTCCTAATACTTCCCTCTCATCCGTCATAGCATTGTTTCATTAATTGTATGTATACATAAGTCATGTTCACTCAGTGCATTTTGCTATTATGATTTTGAACAGATTTTTATCTGTTAGATAAATTAAAAATAAAAATAAAATATTTTATTTTACCTTCATTTATTCCTTCTCTAATGCTTTTTCTTACTTTATGTGATCAAAGTATTTAAATAAATTTAAATTTTTCTCCTTACCAAAAAACTGCTTTCAAAAATTCTTGCAAAAAAAGGTCAACTGTTGGTGATTCCTGCAATTTTTGTTTGAGAAAGTAAGTCCTTAGTTCTTTCACACTGGAAGGAAAATTTTGAAGTATCAACAATGCTAAGCTGGAGTGGTTTTCTGCTTTGACACAAAATATTTCACTCCACTCTCTTCTTGTTTCCATGATTTCTAAAGAGAGGTATCATGTAATTCATATCCTTATCCCCCTAGAGGTAAGGTGCTTTGTTCCTATGGCTTTTTTTTTTCAAGATTTTCTCTTTCCCTTTGATTTTCTACAGTTTGAATGTGTTATATCTAGGTGTAGTATTTTTTTTTTTTTTTGCTTTTATCATGCTTGGTGTTCTTTGAGCTTCTTGGAGCTATATGCTTTGGTGTCTGTCATTTCTTTTGGAAAATTTGCATCCATAATTACTTCATATATTTCTTTTGTTACTTTCTCTATTTTTTGTTACTTTTTCTTCTCATTTTATTATTCCTATTCCATATGCATCATGCTTTTGTAATGGTCTTAGGGTTGTTTCATGTTCTGGGGTATTTTTTCCATTCATTTTTGAGAAGTTTCTATTGATATATTTTCAAGCTCACTGATTCTTTCCTCAACCATGTCCAATCTCCTGATGAGCTCATCAAAGGCAGTTTTCATTCTTTTTTTATTTCTAGCGTTTTTATAGGGCTTCCATATCTCTGATGCTTACATTAATCATCAGTTTTTGCATGCTGTCCAATTATTTCATTAGAACCCTTGGCATATTAATCATATATATCTTAAATTCCTGCTCCGAAAATTCCAACATCTTCTAAATATCTGAGTCTGGTTCAAATGATATAATTATGTCTTCAGATTTCAGGATTTTTAACCATTTTACATCCTTTTTAATTTTATGTTGAGAGTAGACATGATGAAACCAGTAAAAGGAAGTAAAGCAAATAGACTTTTAATGTGAAGTGTTATATCATCTACCTGAGACTACATTTGTTGTTGGCAGTAGTTGAAAGGGTCAGAGACTAAAAGGTACTCCAGTGTTTGTATTTTCATCTCATCTTTTGTCTTTTGTTTTCCCTAAGGACTTTCTTATTAAGGTCTAAAGCTTCTAGTGCTTTCACCTGTAGCCTCCATATATTATGCAGTGATTGAGTTGATGTGTTCCAGTGCACAGTGAGAAGAAGTGATCTACAATATTTTGGTTAGGTCTGTCTTTTGGTGAGCTAATGGCTCAAAACTGATTTGGAGACCCTACCCTATGCACTGTAATGGATACAAGAAGGTTGAAAAGTTCTGAAATTGAGTACATCCCTTTCCCTACACTGAAGACTGGGGATCTTACTACAGATTGACTGATTGCTAAAACATAACTCAGTCTTAGGTCTCAAGTGCTCTGTGATTGAAAGCTTAAAGACACTACTTTATCAGGACACTCAAACATTATCATTCTAGAGCCTCTGAGTATTATGGTTTGAAATGCTGCTTCTAGAACTTTATGGATCAAGGCACAATGTCAAAGTTTCTGTTATCTATGACCCTAGAATCCTGAGTCAAGGGTAACTAACAGAAGTGGTATCATATTAAAATTAATTAATCCCAGAACTTTTAAACCTATAACAAGGGTACAGGTTTAAAAACTTAACTAACAAAATCACACCAAAACTCATGACTTTGGTAAAAAAAAAAAAAAAAAAAAAAAAAAAAAAAACTCTCTCCATTATCTAAGGTTTTATTGATTCAGGATTCTATGAACACGGGGTGATCTGGATTGACAGTTTTATGAACTAAAGATAAACTAGAAGGAAGAGTTACTAGAATGCTCTGTTTTCATGTCTACATGGTTCCTGTTATGTAAGGTGCCAGGGACCAAGAGGAGACCTGGCTATAGGAGACTAAAGGGTATGGGATATGGGAAGGAAGGACATTGAGACTTCGGGAACCTAGAGTTCCAGCACTCACAGCTTTATGAACCATCTAATGCCAAAACAGGGTCCTTCTTACCTGCTTCATCTTGGTACCAAACATGGAGCCACTCACATCAATAACAAACACCACATTCTTTTCCACAGGCTGGAGGCCTCGGGGGGCAAAGTAATGAATAAAATAGCCACCATAAATCTGAACAAAAAGAAGGGAAACCAAAAAGGACTGTGAGAGCAGATTTAATCAGGCCCATCTTATCCTCCTGCACGACAGCCTGCTAGGACTGCCAGGATCCTAGGACCTCTTTCTCACTGTTTCTAGTTACAGAGGCATGTGTACAATTGTTTGCTCAATGTCCTTCTCCCCCCACCAGAACTCTTCTGTTCAGACCTTCATCCCAGGCCTTGCCCAGAGCTGTGGAGTGAAGGAGACTGGCCTGTGGCCCAGGGCTCCAAGGATCAGGATTTCTGTAATATGTGAGTTCCTGTCCGTGAGAGAGCTGGGCTTGCACAGTCTTCAGGGTCCCCAGGGACACTTTGCCTGGGCTCCAGGAACTGTAAGTATTGTTTTAACCTCCCTCAATAGAGTGAGCCTGGGGCCCAGCTCATTGCTGCCAAGGGCTGGGAATTTGCAGGGCCTCCCTCTCCTCCTAAAACCTCCTTTCTGCTGTTGCTGGGCAGAGCACGAGGGGAGGAGGCAGCAGAGGCCAATTGAGCTGTGTGTGCAGAGGGGATTGGTTACACCAGGTACAAATGCCTTGGGCTGCCCTGGCTGTGATTGGCTGCGGTGTCTCTCCCCCTACTCCATCTCTCTCTGGCTCTCTCTGCAGAGCCAGGGGGCTGGGCAAGCTGAGCAAAGGGGAGGGGGCCAGAAGGTCCCTCAGCACCAGAGTCTGCTCAGCCCAGGGTTGTCTGGGCTTGCTGAGCCTCTGAGATCCCTGAAGCCTGAAGCCTGAAGCAGGCCTGGCTCTGGGAGACTGGCTCATCCTCCACTTGGCCCTCAGGTGCTCTGTGACCAGAAGGCTGGACACTGGCTCCGCCTACCTCACTGGGGAGAGAGGAGATGGGAGGCCCTTGGCCCCCTTTGAATGAGTCCATAGGTGCACATGTGGCTTCTGTCTCCAGGTGATCCTGGCTCTCTGTCACAAGGCATGAATCACTCAACCTACCATTGCTTAAGCCATGAGAGAACTCAGCTGGCCTCGAGTATGACTCCCTTACAGGGGTAGGGAGAACTGTCATGCATATCATGCCACCCATGCTTGGTCCCAAGCTAACCAAATCCTATTGGGACACCTGGGGCACTACCCAGCTCACCAACCTCTCGCTGGCTCCTCCACAATCACCCCACCCCACCTTCTCAATTCAGGAAGAATGTGAAGGGTGCCGGGACACACACTTGCACCACCCACCTGCCCATGGCCCCATCCATCTTCTGAAGACCATGCAGTCTTAACACAGACCCTAGGCAATTAGGGCTCTCAGCAGTCTCTATCTCTTGTCTTCCTTTCACCATCTCCCCAACGTGCAACCCACTGGATGTCCCTTAGAACATAAAATCAGGCGTCTTTCCCATCCATGGAGGCAACCCCTTGCTCCCAATCCCCCTCAGACTTCTATCCAGCCTCTTCTCTCCCCACGACATTCCAGACTAAAGACTGGGTCTCCTGAGATGGTCTCTCTTCTCCAGTTCACACCTACACAACCACCAGGACTGATCCTACTCCCAACTCATGGGGACACTGCTTTGTTCAAAGGCAGCTATGTGCTAGCTTACCTCCAAACTCAGTTTGTGTATTAGAAATCTCACCAGACTAGGCCTCACTGATGAGTTTCAGACTTGACAATGACTTCCACTCTCTCCCAAAGCCTTTCTCCCTGGCATTCTGAGATCATCAGCTGTCCACATTCTCCTAACACCCCTCAGGCCACTTCATCCAGTTTCTCTCTCTAGGACCCTTTGTCCACCCGCCCCTTTTCAGTGCTTCCGGTCAGCCAGATCAGAGTGTGCAAAGACAGTGATTAGGATTGTCTCTCACTGGAGTAAACTAGCGAGGCTCGGGGTGCTGAGCAGGCTTTCTGCTGTTGGTGGGGCCTGGCAATCTGAAGCTCCAGATCAGTGGCTGCGGAATGGGGAACTCTACCTGACGGGACATCACAGCCCGGGCCTCTGACTCCACTCTTTCTCCCTGTGTGGACTCACTCTCTAGCTTGAGTTTCACTGCTGAATCTCCACCTGTGTCCCACATCTCTTTCTGGGCCTCCGGGTACCCGTTCCCCCACCACAACTGCCGACACTCTAGTGTGGACCTCTTCACCTGGAAGGCTGAAGATGCTTCCAACAGATGCTGCTCAAACAACAACCTCACCAACTTCCCATGATGCAGCCCTGAGATTGTCTCAGGTGGGAGCCACATCATTGAGCCTAACCTGGATAAGAGTGTCACCTTCAATTCTGTGCCCAGCTAGTCTGCCACCAATTCCTGATGGTTTTACCTGCTAGAGACTTCTCGGGCCGCCCCTACCTCTCCCTCCAAAACAAAACAATCTCAAATACAGAGCTACTTTTCCTTGGGTTCCCTGCTTTTTGCGAAGTCCTCCATCTCTACAGCTTGGCCACAGCTAGCTCCTGGGTTGCCATACTCACGACCTCATAATTTACCGCCTTGTCACGGCTCCCCAGTCACCTACTGGACAGATAGTAGCTTCCTTTTCATGCCATGGCAGGAAATGCCAGCCATTTTCTGATATCTTACCATTTTGCATCTGAAATCCATGCTCCCTGGTTCCCAAGCCATTTCTGACTCCCTGCACACACTCAGAGATGTCAGGCCTCTGTTGCTTTTACCCTGTGGCCCCACTTGGCCAGCATGCCTTTCCCTTCCCTCACGGCCCCCACACATGGCCTGTTTCTGGCATTCCTTATGTCCCAGGTCAGCTCGACATCCTGCAAGGTGCCTTCCCTGGCTCCCTTTCCCCCTCATCTTGCTGGCCGCACACCTTGTGCTCTCTTGGAAAGGGTATGTCTCATCCTGTGTCTGGGTTGTTTCCATCTGTATGGCCACAGAAGAGGCAGGATGTGTGTGGAATCCTCCAGAGTTCCCTGCACCAGCCCAAACTGGAAACAACATCAGTCAGGGGCCTAGGGAGTCCTGATGGAACAAGTAGATGAATGCACTGGGCTTGAAAGGTGGGCACAGTCAGGTAGGTAATGGTATGGGGATGGAGTGCTCCTGGCAGAAGGCAGGAGGAGTCAGAGTTCACAGTTAGTGGAAGTCCTCATTGTCCAATTGAATGGCCAGTCCCATGTACCCAGTCTCTATGCTCACTCCAGGCTATGTGGAAAAGGTAAAGAACCAAGCAGCAGAGGATGTCTCCATGAACTAAACATACCCGGGTAGGTGACAGAAGGGCAGGTTATGCCCCTGCTGCCATCTGCTGACAGGGTACCCACAGATCCTCCTCAGGGTAGGTCAAATGCTTCCTTCCCCCCTGCACAACAGCCTTGCCATACCTCTGCACCACTGCACATGCTATTCCCTCTCTGGTGTGCTTTTCCCTTCACCAAGTTCACCGACATGGAAGCAATGCCATTCATTACCCTCACACTCTCTGACTTGCCATCTCCTTCAAGAAGACTATTCTGAACCAGCCTTCTCTGGAACCCCCACTTTACCCAACAGGTAGACACACAGTGCCTAGGGATTTGATGCACGTGATGACTATGTGGATCTGGCTACATCAGAATGGGGAGATTAGGGGTTGAGGCCACAAATTTCTGAATTTCTAGAGTCTAAGGGCAGGATTCGTGTAGAGGGGCTCTGCTGGGTGGTCATGTATCCAGGTAGAAGTGAATGCACAGCACACAGGAAGAGCCTGGAGGAAAGCAGAATGTTCTGGCAGGGGAGAGAGAGGAATTTCAGATGGGATGGAGTCATGAAGAAGAAGGGATTTGGTCCAGGATTAAGAGGAGGATGCTGACTGGTGGAGAAGCAGGAGAAAGACCCTCCCAGGGCAGCAGCTGGTCTGAGAAAATGATTGATCATACACAGAAGACGGATCAGGTGACCCAGGAAAAAAGAATGTGTTGTGCACTGGGGCTGCTGGAGGGTGTGCTGGCTGCTGGGAGATGTGTGGCCCAAAGGCAGGCCAGGACCAGACCTATCAGGCTGTCTCCATCCTCCTGGAAAGTCAAGGTCTTGGGTCAGAACTCCATAGCTCAGAAGGAGTAGGGATCTCTCAGGGTGTTCATGAGAGGGTGGGCTCAGAACTGAAGGGCTCCCTCTTTAGGCATGTGGCTCTTGGACGAGAAAGGCCTTTGTAGCAAATGAGAGATAGCAAGAAAGCCCACGAGAGCAGGACAGTATCAGAGCCACAGAAAGCATGAGAGACTAACTGCTGGACAGTGGTTCACTTTGCCAAAGAGCTAGCTCTGAGTGGGCAATGCTTTGGTCCATTCTGGGAATGGGTTCATTTGGACCGTGATTCAACTCCTGTGGTTCCAGGTTCCCATCCCTTTGGGTATACACGTGGGTCCCAAGGTCAGAAGCTTTGAGACCTTACACATCATCCTATCCTTGTTCACTAGTTCCCATTCATCCCCAATTGTGTACACCAGAGCATTGTCCAGACCTGTCCAACTTCAGAACCCATATTCTCTCTGAGTACCTGCACATCCCCAATGATGTCCTCCATGACCACATCATATTGGACCATGAAGTCAGCCATGATGCCTGAGCTGGAGAAGGCAGACTGGTCTTGCAATGTGGGGCAGAAGATGATTTGGACACAGGTCTCTCCCTTCTCGATCCTGGTGGATGGGGGTGAATCAGCCTCACCTGTGTGGAAGGGGAGAGTTGGGGCAGTGTGGCATGGAAGGCTCTCGCCAAACAGAAAATCCAGGGACATAGACAGCACAAGGGCACCATCAGGGAAGGTGAGAAATCCAACCCTTACCACCACCTGCATACATCACCCTCCCACCTGCCCCCATGCCACTCTCTCTCCCAATCCTGCAGCCAGCTCCTGATTCATCTCCTCCATCACACCCAGCCTGACAGACCCAGCCACATCCTCAGCTCCCAGCACTGGCAGTCTGTCCCTCACTCACAACCTCACCCTGCCATGTTTCCCATCCTCACTGGGCCAGCCTGGAGGAGTGTCACTGCTCAGCTCACCCAGAAGCCCAGGTTCCCCTCCAGAGAGGCACTGTGGTGCATGTTAGAGCAGAGACAGACACATCCACAGGGCCTGGGTCTCCTCCTATCCCCTTCCCTCTGTGGGAAATGGCAGTCTAGCAAGGTTCTCCTGTGGCATAGAATTGCATGTGCTTTCTTCCCCCATGCCTCTGACTCCCAGCATCACGTGTGTGAATAAGCCTTTTAGCGTCTCATGAAATCACTGATGACTTTCTGGTCCCGGATGTTTGCTGAGCTGGCCACAAGATCAACTCCTCTGGAATTTTAGTCCAAGACAAGTGTCCATTTAGAAAGGTCTGTGTGCCTCCCTTTTTCCACAAAATGGAGGCCTGGGAATTCTGCTCCCCCTCCTTCCTGCTACAGCTGTCAGGAAGCTTAGGGGCAAACTGAGCCCCCATACTCTCTGAGGCGCCTGCTCACATACATTCCCTGGGCTTCCTTCCTTTCAGAGATCTTTGTTCTCTTTTATCCCCACAGGATTGGTTCTATCCTCTGTTTTAGCCTTTAAGGGGAAGGGGGAGGGAGCTGCCATTTATAGCTTAGGGCTTAAGAGTGCAGGCTGCAACACTCAGATGGCCCTTGGGTGCTGGTCTCTCCTGCTGTTGCCTTGTGTCACTGGAGAAGTTAGTCCCTCTCTGTTCACCTTAGTCCCATCATCTGTAGCATAGGGATGATAATTACCCTGGTTTTTAGACAGTGATTTGGGGACTAAATAAGAGCATTCATGTAAAGTATTTGGAACCATACCTGGATCTTCATGAATACTGATTAGTGACAGCTAGTACAATCATCACCATTCATTACTCTGCATCAAATGATTTCAAGATAAGTATGTTCTCAAATTCTCACAATGGTTCTGTGCCATAGAAGACACCTCCTCTATTTTAAAGATGGGGCATTTGAAGTAGAGGGTGAAGTGACTTGCTTTGCTGAGCCCATATTAGAAGAGTATCAAAGCCAGAATCGATAGCAGTCTATTGTCTGTCTGTTTCCAATTTTTCCCCCTCACCGCCTCTCAGGGTCAGCAGGTTGAAATCAACCAGGACCTCCAATGCTAAACAGATCTGTGATGGTGGCCCCTTGAACTGGGGGATTTCTCTGTGCCTGTCCACTCACATCTCAGCAGATCTGTACAGGTCTGCTCAGTGGTTTCCAGCCTGGTTAGACGTTGAGTCCAGAAGCTGGTTAAGGATTAAGATTCATGGGCCCTACCACAACCTAGTGTACCTGGTGCCAGAAGTTTGAGGCCCAGGAATCTGTTTCTGAAAGCTCCTGCAGTGATTCTGATGAAGCCAGCCAGGCCTTCCTAGTCCTCTGGATGAAATCTGAAGCAAGCCTGGCAGCCAGGTTGCCTCTCTGCCCCAAGGGTCCTGCAAAGGTACCCTCCAGGGTGCCTATGCTCCCTGTCTTCCCATGGTCCTTCCACTCTCAGCAGTGATCCTGGGGAAAGCCGGATTTGGCCAGTGTGGCTTCACTGCCCATAAAATTGTAAATATGTGATTTTGTGATCCAATCCAACAGAACTTTCCCTAATATTGATTCTTTTTAATGAGATAAATCAAATATTTTGGAAGTTTGAAACATGCCCCAGATGTCTTCAACTCCAAACATGCCTTCTCCTCTTTGAGGTGGGAAGGGCCTTGGCTGTTAGCACAAGGCAAAAGCATCACTATTGTAATGCCCAACAGTAAGCAGATGATTCCCATTCAGGAAGGCCAGTGTGGTGGTTGACCCAAAAGTGATGTCCACATACTTGTGCGGTGGTTGGTGTGCAGGCGGCTGGTCCTCAAAGGTGGTACATGCACATAGGAGATGCCTGTCCTTTCTGACACTGTGACTTCTACGTTCAGCTTTGACACCAATTGACCAGGCCTCATGCTTATCATCAGCTGGTATTGACCCTGGTGTCGCTGCAGCAGCTCCTCATAGGCCAGGGCAAAAGTCACTTCTGTGCCTGCTGCCAGGCTGGTGGAGATTTGGAATTTCTCTGATTCCCGGTCCCTGGGTAGGAAAGACAGAAGGGTGGGAGGGAATGGGATTTATGGAGGAGTAGGGGAGCTGTTAGATGCTGTGAAAGTTGACCTGGTTCTGCTTTTCTTCACCATTGTTTCAGTAGACCTAACTAGGTTTCTGGTTCAACTAAGTTCCCGACTCATAGACAGTCATGCAGGCATCCACTAATTAGCCTCTTTCCCTCCCACATTCCTCCTTTTAAACATTCTGCTTGAGAAATTATATGAAAGGTAGTTCACCCTTAAGTAAACTCATTCTGTGAAAATTCGAATCTAGAATGGGTTTGTTTTACCAAAAAAAAAAAATATGCCTCTTCCCTTTCAAAATAGCCCCTCACACAACCCCTCCCCTATGTGTTAGACTGAGCTTGTTTATATGGCATTGACTCAGTTTTCAGGAGCCAAATCTAAACTTTTCCTGCAGGACAAAATTCTCTTGGAATCTGGGAGGAAATATTAAAAGAAGACAATGCATTTCTGCCAACTGAATGAAACTCAGAAAACAGGATTCAATTTACAAAAATCTCACTTGCACATAACCTTCCTGGAAGGAACAAATTCTTAAACAAGCTACATCCTGAGAGCAGGAGAAAAGTAGAAATGGTGAAATAAACTTCTATTTGTTGAAAACACTATGTTGCATACTTTGATATTCATTAACTCTCATCATCTTCATTTAATCATATGAAGTACAGATCATTGTTCCCACTTTACAGAAGTAGCCCAGAGAGAACATGTCTCCCTTGATAATGAAGCTCAGAAGGCTTAGTCATATTCCCGAATGCATGGGGCCTTACCTGATGCCTACATGAGCAGCTGTCTTTCCCTGGTGATAGGCTTCCTCATAGATTTTCTTTGCTTGGCGCTTCTCTTTGACTTCTGCAACATAGACTTTATTGTTGATGGTCCTGATGGTACAGGAAAGAGAAGGGACAGAGGAGGCAGATAAAGAGAAAGAGATGATCAGAGACATGGGAAGACATAAAGAAGGAGGAGGAGAGGAATGGGAAAAAAGGGGAAGAACAAAATCATATCATAAAGCCCAAGTTTGAAAGGGAAGAAGAGAGGAGAGGAGAGGGAGATAAACCAGGGTGAAATCATTACAATGATCTTCATTTTTTCAGATGTGGAAATAGACACCACACAGCATATGATAGACCTAGTCTTATAATTTTGTATTTTTCAAGGTATTGAATGAGTTTTGTCTTTTGACACACAAGGTGTTTTTAGGTGAGACATAACTGAACATTTTTTACTATTATTATTATTACATATTTTCTATAGCATTTATTTAAAAACATGACCTTTTGAACCCACGAGCTCACAGATGTTTTACTTAGGATAAGACTAACTTAATATCAAAAAGTGCATCTATTTAAAGAAAATACATTAAGTAAACAACATGGTTGGGGGCATGGGTGGTAAAAGTTGTGAAAATGGTGTGTGAATTACTGCAAAGCCTTCTGAGGCTGACTAGGGACCTTCCTGTTCTCGGGGATTTCAAAGATAGATGAAAAGTGAGAAAAACAGACTTGCTATTCTTCCAATTTCTCTAAGGCCATAAACTATAAGAGAGAATAAAGAAGGAAGCAGGAGAGAACACTTTTTCCCAAGCCTTCAAGGAAGGGTCCTGGAGGAGGTGGCCTTGGAGCTGGTTCTGAAAAACAGGGAGGCTATGGATAATAATCTGCACTGATCATGCCTTCCCAATATCTTTTGTTGTCTTCTCCTCTTCCTGATCTCTACATCTTTGGAACAATTTGAGGCTCTATTCTTGACATAATTTCCTCTTGCCTTTCCTTACTTATCCTCTCTCTCTCTCTCTCTCTCTCTCTCTCTCTCTCTCTCTCTCTCTTTCTCTCTCTCTCTCTCTCTCTCTCTCTCGTCCTCTGTACTTCCTATATTCATTCTCTAGGTAATATCAAGTCCTATTGCCTTAATACCGATTTGCAGCCAGGCATGGTGGCTCTCCTGTAATGCCAATGACTCAGTACGCTGAGGCAGGAGGATCACAAGTTCGAGGCCAGTCTGGGCAACTTAACAAGACCCTATCTCAAAATAAAAATTAAAAGGGGTGGGAATGTGACTCACTGGTAGAGCACCCCTGGACTCAATCCCAAGTACTGCCAAAAAAAAAAAAAAAAGAAGAAGTTTAAAATGCTATTTATACACAGATGACTCCCAAATGTATTTCCAGGGTGGATCTGTCCCCTGAACTCCAGAACTATACATCCAATTGCTTACTTGACATCTCCACTAGAATGTTCAATTGTAACCTCAAGCTTAACATACTCCAAACTGAGCTCCTAGTTTCTTCCCCCACCTCCAAAATCTGTTCCTCCCCAGGTCTTCCTTATCTCAGGAAATTGTTACTCCACCAAATCTTAGAGCCCAATCCATCAGGGATTTTCAGATCTATTTTTAGAATATATCCAGAATCTGACCACTTCTCACGACCCCCACAATTCTTTCCCCGGTTCAAACTACCAATGTCTCTTGCTTGGATAAATACAGTAACCTACTAACAGGCCTTCCTCTTTAAACCCTTGCTCCTTATAGTCTGTTGTCATAGCTGTCACAGAGATCCTGTTAATCCTAAATCAGGCCACGTATTTCCTTTGCTCAAAACTCTCTGTGGCTTCCATCCCCACTCAAAGTAAAAGCCAAACTCCTCACCGCACCCGCTGTGACCCTACACAATTTGGCTTGCTGTCACCTCTCTAATGCCACCTCCTCATACTCTGTCACTCATTTTGTTCCAGCCACACTGGCCTCCTTGTTATTTCTTTTGATAAAGTTAAATTTATTTTAAAGAAATACATAAAATCATAAGTTGTTCATATTAATGGGTGTATTCATTGTGTAATGTTTAAATCAAGTGAAACATTTATCTTCTCAAGCATTTATTATTCCTTTGTGATGAAAACTTTCAAAATATTTTTGGAAATATACACTACATAATGTTATCTGTAGTCACTATACTGTGCAACAGTACCACAGAGCTTCTTGCTCCTATGTAAAAGTAACTTTGTACCCATTGATCAACACTCCCTCATCCCTCCCCTAGTCTACTCTACCCAGCCTCTGGTCACCACGATTCTATTTTCAACTTCTGCAAGATCAACTTTTTTAGATTTCACGCGTGCATGAGATCATGTAAATACTTGTCTTTCTGTGCCTGACTTATTTCACTCAACACAATGATCTCCAGCTCCTTCCATGTTGTCACAAATGACAGGATTGCATTTTTTTATGGATGAGTAGTATTTCATGGTATATGAGTGCCACATTTTCTTTATCCATTCATCAGCTTAAGGTGTTTCTATTTCTTGGTTGTAGTAAATAACACTCCTGGCTATTTCTTGAGCTTGTTCAGCATACTCCTATCTCAGAGCCTTTGCAATTACTGTTCCCTTTGCCTGGAATGTTCTTCATCCAGATCTTTGCAAGTTTTCACACCCTCTCTTTTTTAAATTATTTTTTGTTGTTTTAGATGGATAGCATGCCTTTATTTTATTTGTTTATTTTTGTACGTGGTGCTAAGGAGTGAACCCAGTGTCTCACAGTGCTAGACAAGCACTCTGCCACTAAGCCCCAGCCCCAGCCCCACATACCCTCTCTATTTTAAGATCTTTGTTCAAATGTCAGTTCCTTAAAGAGACATCTTTGATTACTCTAAAACAGCACCTTCATTCACTCTGTACCTTATTCTGATTTCTGTTTCTTTAGAGTACTTCTTATCTACAAAATGACATATTTATTTTTTCCATGTCTGTCTTCTCTATGAGATTGTGAGCTCCCTGAAGGCAAGGATTTTGTCTTTCTTATTTGCTGTAGTATCTTTGATGCCTGGAATATAGTCTGGCACATAATAAACACTCAATTATTGTTTGCAGTCTGGGCATCCCAGAAAGACAGTAAGGAAACACAGTGTGTTTCAGGGAATAGAAGATCAGAGGGGCAGAGAAGGTACGTGGAGAGAAGGTTAGAGTGCTTGGGCAGGCCTAGAGAATCAAGGCTTTGAATACAAGCTCAATGAGATCACACAGCAGTCTCTGTTTCACAAATAGAGTAACTGAGGCACAGATATTGAGAAAGATTGATCAAGAAAGCAGCTTCCAGGAACATGGGGGGAGGATATAGAACTGGCAGAAGAGACCACTCAGGCGAGGAGTGTTTCTAAGTAGCTGAAACAGTATTGCCGTGGCTGGACTAGTGTGGGGGTGGGCCAATCTGGCAGGGTCCCAAGGTCTCTTGGGGGGTGTGGGGGTGTAGGGTGGAGTTGCTCTGGCAGCAGCACACTGGGGCCTCTGTGTGTGTGTGCTGCCTCCAGCCAGCATACTTTCCACAGAGTCTGCCCAAGAACATTTCCTCCAGCCTGCTTTGCTTAATTTTTAAAAATTTTTCTGGTGTTTTTTCTATTGAAGCAAAAATCCAAATTCTGCCTGACTGTTTGGCCCTTGTATCATTTGACTGCCAACTTTTTGAGTTAGCCCCCATACTCCATACCATTCCTGCTTTTTAAAAAATCCCCCTTTGGTTCTGTTGGTCCCCCTTATGCAATGATCCTGGTCCCTTCAAATCTTACCCATATGGAAATTCTGCTTCCAGGAAACCCTCCTGGAGTACTTCAGGGTCTCTCCCCAGTACTTCATGCCTCTGATTCCCCACCAATCCCCTTCTCTAACCTAGCTACTCTCCAGAGCAGCCATAAGAGGATGTTGATGATACAGATTGTTTATGACATGAGAACTTTCTCTCCACTAACAGGGTTGAGGGTGGCTGATCAAGGGCAGAGATTTTGACTGTGGGGCTCACTAATCTTTCAGGTCTGAGAGTGTTTACACTCAAAGTCAGAGGCTTTTTTTTTTATAATTCACTAGGGTGTTACATAGGCTTATGAGGCCTCCTCTAAGCTTTCACTTTCCTGCTCTTCCTTTCTTGTTTATCACCTTAGCGAAGGTCCTGTCACCTACCAGATATGACAAGACCCCCTCCCCAAAAAAATGTAGAGCCTGTCTATATTTACTTACTTCCCACATACAGTCAGGTTATCTCTTCCTCTACTGGTTTCTCAAATTCTACCAGCACTGTAGTGTTCCAGCTTCCACAAGGACTCTGTCCCTATTTCCTTACTCAGTTTCCCACCTTCCTGACTGACCCCTTCAGCATATCCCTACTTCATTATTGTCACTTCTTGCTTATAATCCTACCATGTCTCATCATTATGGGCCACAATTATTTCCAAAGTGAGGTATACATGCCCCTAGGTATGCTACAGACAAATCAGGAGGGAGTGGAATGATTTTAGCCCTCTATTTATAGAGTACTTAATATCATTGCTATAAAATATATTTACATAATGTATACATTAATAAATAAACATATTTTGGGCATGTATGATCAAGTTTGTCTTTGATACACAAACACATAAGATGGTCTGGAGACCATAAGTAAAATCCAAGTGCTCATTCTAACATTGGAAGCCTTCCAGAGCCTAATTTTTCCCTACCTCTCAGTTCTCATTTCTGACCATTCTTCTACCTCCTGCTGGTACCCTATGTTCCAGTGGCATAGAAGTACATGCAGTTCTCCTAATGAGGGGAACATCTGTGTGTTTATTCCTTGAGTCCACAGCCATGCCTTCACCTTGCTTGGCTGGTGAACATCTCATATTTCAAGCTCCAGTTTAGGTGTTATATCTCAGAGGTTTTATCCAGCTGACTGGGGTTATGAAACTGACCACTGTCTCTTTTTGGGCCTCACCTTCCTACCATTCCACATTTGTATTTCTCTTTCTTTATAGCATACTTTATTAAAATCATCTGTTTCTTTTTCATGTCCCTCATTAGACAGTGCTTTTTGGGAGTGGGGACTGTGTGCAATCCATCTTCTTCTTTCTGTTGTACCCATAGTGAAAGTCACATAGTCAACATCAGGAAATCATTGTTTAAAAAGTAAAGTTAGGGCTGGGGATGTGGCTGAAGCAGTACTGCGCTTGCCTGGCATGTGTGGGGCACTGGGTTCGATCCTCAGCACCACATAAAAAAATAAAATAAAATAAAGATGTTGTGTCCACCGAAAAACTAAAAAGTAAATATTAAAAAAGTAAAGTTAATATTATCAAGTACTTATTATGTACCTGACACTGATTTTAGTGTAAATTTCCACATATATTAACTCACTTAACCCTTGAAAGTGGATTCAAATTTTATCCCTATTTTATATATGCATATAATGAAACTCCAAAGTAAAGTAACTTGTCTTGAGTCCCATAATTAGTAGAGCCAAGATTCAAACTCAAGAAGTCTGATCTCAGAGTGCATTCTCGCAATTACCATGTTCTACTGAAAGAACAAGCAAAAGAATGTATGCTCAAATGAATGAAGTGGTGAATTTGGAACCAGACTTACATAGTGAAATTGGAGATAAAAGCAAGGTGAGGCAGATCCAGGTCAAAGATGGCTTCGTGGGCTTCAGCATGTGGATTGAACAGAACAGAGGTGACCAAGGTGTGGGCATAGCGAGATACCACAGTGGAGCGTATGGAGTAGCTCGTCATCAACAGCTGAGAAAGAAGACAGGAGGAGCATTAGGTAGATTTAATCTTTGGCTTAGGTAGATAGTACCTGAGGTCCCAAAGTTCCTGGACTGGCCTCAGAGTACATTGGGGAAGTTGAGGCCCAGAAGGGGAAAGTGGCCTCTATCATTTCTTTAGTGGACATTCTTGATAGTTTAGTAAGCTTTAGCAAATCTCAGAACCAAAGGGTCACAGAAGATTAAGAATCAAAAGACCTCAGCACAAGTGCTTCCCCAACTTTAATGCGTACCCAAACCTCCTAGGTATCCTGTTAAAATGCAGATTCTGATTCAGCTAGTCTGGGGTAAGGCCCGAGTCCACCTTTCTAACACACTCTCAGGAGGATGCTGATGCTGCTGGTCCATGATTTCACTTTGGAATGTATACAACACTAACAACACTTTAGAATATAACAGAGCATCAGTGTTCATTGAGCTCTACTCTGTATAAGGCATTTAGTCTTTCCTCTTTAAGAGCTCAGGTGTAAAGAATTATATTTCATAAGTGTAATTGTGCACTGCAAGCACAATATACATTTGCCATTCATGATCTTATTTAATCCTGACATCAGCCATATGATCTAAATGCCATTATTGTCCACATTTTACAAATGTGTTAACTGAGGCTCAGAGACTGAGGTCCCACAGTAGGTATCTTCTTCTTCACCTTTTCTGAAGTTATGATCCCTCTGTCTATCCACACATAATACACAGTTTATTTCCAGAGTGGGGCAGTGGGAAATGGGGGATATTTAGGATCAGATGGACCTATGTTCAAATTCTCTTTCTGCCACTTCCTTTGTCTTAACCTCTGAACACCTGTTTTCTCTTCTTTTTTTAACAAATGGGAATAATAATAGAGCCTGGCTTATAGACATGCTCTGAGGATTAATTGAAACAGTAACTTTAAGACCCCTGGTATAGCACCTGACATGTACTCAGCAAATAGTAATGCTTCTGAGTTCCTAGTTTCTCAGTCATAGGACTGAAGAAACAGACTGAACAGCTTCCCCTACTCCCCCACAAAGACATTTTTTTTCACAAATCCCAGAGCTTTGTTCCCTCATTCCAGAACTGACCTTTGTGCTTGATGAAGAGGGGCCAGGAGGTCCCTGGCATGTCAATTCAAGGAAAATGGTCAGCAAAAAGCTGACACAGATGAGGTACCTCCACCCAGACATAGTGCCACTCTGGTCTAGGTCTGCTGTTCACTTCCAGAAGGTCTGAGCCTGATCTCCAAACCCTTGCTCTTTTAAAACTCCAGGTATCCCTTCTCTTGAGAGGGAGGGACCATCCTGAAGGGTGTGGAAGGCTCTGAATGTGGCATTGAAGCCCACACAAGCCAGGATTGTCCAAGAGCTGAGGCTGGCATCTTGCCTGGAGAAGGGCCAGTTCCATGCCTCCCTTTTTCCCCTCATCCAGCTGTAAGATGAATGGAAACTAAACATACCAAAGTGCTGGGTCTGTCTGTTTGCTATGTTGGCTCAGGGTGGGGTTTTTCTTTCCTATAAACATCCAGTGGAGCCCAATAACCAGGGCCAAAGGAAGGTCACTCAGCACTGAGCATCTTAAAAAGGTAGCAGAGATGAAAGAGGAGTTGAAGATCCAAGCCCCCAATCTTGGTCCTTTCTGGTACTGACTTTAGTCTTTAGATGAGTGGGACTTACTCAGGGCCCATAACAATTTAGGAGTCCCACAGATGTGACACATGTAATCTCCAGAAGAGTTAGAAGCCAAGGTGGGCTAAGGCAGAGCAGTGGTTCAAAATATAGGCTCTGGACTCAGATCATATGAGTTTGAATCTCAGTTCTGCCAGCTACTGACTGTGTAATAATGGGCAAGTCAACTAACCTCTTTGTAGCCTTAGTTTCCATATCTGCAAAATGAGATAATAATAGCACCTACTTCATAATTTTGTTGTGAGTTTAAGTGAATTTGTATTTTTGGAATGCTCAGCATAAGGTAGGTATTCAGTAAATAGCTGCCAGGATGAGGGCAAACATCGAAAGTATGGGTAGCTTCTTGTCCCTCCAGTGGCTGAATGAGTTGGGAGACACCAAGTTGAGGTGCTCTGGACTCTGTGTCTGCAGGTCCTATGGAGGGTTGGGTGAAAAGTGAGGATGAGAAACTGGAAAGTACTTAGAGGTCTGCATGGGGGCCATCAGCATTCATCAGAACCCTTATCTCTCTCCTTTCTACTCGCATAGTTTACATAAGTTTCCAGCACTTACCTTCAGGGCAAAATCTCTGATGACTAACTTCCCCTGGACACTCAGATTTTCCCTATAGAATTTGACATTGAATAACAAAAACCTCTTATTCTGACATTTGGGGGTCCCAAAGCTTGTCAGTTGCCACCTTCCCTAAGTCCACACTAAGTTTCCTGTTGGAATTTCTTCAGAGGGAAAGTTCTAGCTACAGAACAACTTTCCTTATACAGCAATAGAAAAGTTACACCAACTATCCAGTCACTTTCTCTTGAAGATGAATAGATAACCAAGGATTCAGAGGCAAATTAAGGAAGTCTGTAGCACAAGAGCAAAATACTAAAATAAATAGAACAACTGACCCTAGAGCAATTTGAGAACTTGGGAAACAAAAGAGAACTTCAGGGGAAAATGGTAATGTTCCTCAGTGAGATTTAAGACATGCATAAAACAAGAACTAGATGCCACAAAACAGGACCAATCAGAGAAAATAAAGACTCCTCAGAAATTGAAAACAAGTTGTTAAAATAAAAAAAAAAGCAACAGACAGACTGGAAAGTAACATGGATGAAATATTCCAGAATGTAAGGTAAAAAAATCAAAGAAACAGAAAATATAAGAGAAAATGTTAAGAGATATAGATCAATCTAGCAGGTTCAGCATTTACATAATAGAAGTTCCAGGTCAAAAGAACAGAAACCATGAAGAAAACTTTAAAAAAGGCATATTAGAAGTCAATTTCCTACAGCTAAAGAAAGATCTGCAGAGCAGGCTCCCAGAACAGCGAATCCAGGAAATACTGGATCCAACTCAAACAGTTGCTGCAGCAGTCCCCACACTGGTCCTTTGTCATCCCCTCTTCTGCCCCATCCCCCTTTAGTATATTTTCAGATCCTTTAAAAACTCAAGTTGGATCCTCTCTCCTTTATCCAAAACCCTCTGGTGGATATCAACATGGTTTACACAGCCCTATGTGAGAGGGATTGGCGAGGTGAGCCCTTATTACCTATATGACCTCATTTCCTATTAGTTTCCTCCCTTCCTTTCTCTACCACTGTAACAACCCTGGCTTTTATATCCTTCAAAAATGCCAGGCATGGGGGAAAATGCCATGCACAATCCTGCCCCAGGGCCTTTGCACTGGTTGTTCTTTCTGCTTGGAATATTCTTTCCCCGGTATCCACTTGGCTAGCTCTCTCACCTCATGCAAGTCTTTGCTCACATGCTACCTTTTCAATGAGTCATTCTCTGACCACCCTATTGAGAACTGAAATAACCTCCTACCTTCACTGGTATTCTCCATCCCTTTTACCTTGCTTTATTTTTCTCCATAACACTTATCTTACATTTTAATTTTATGTGTTTTACATATTTATCTGATTAGTTTTTCTCTTTCCCTCACTAGAATTAGCTCAGTGAATTTCTTACTTCTTCACTGCTGTAGCTTCAGCTCCCAGAACAATGCCTGGAACATAGTGAACACTCAATAAATATTTGTTGAGTGAGTGAATATAATAAAAGCAATGCAATTCAAGGAAAAAGTTATTATAAACTCTGTGTGTATAATTATGCAAGAAATTCATGGTTGAAATGTAAAACAAAATAGAATATAACTATATGCAGTTAAAAGAAACTCCCATTTGACCTTGTTTGTTGCTAGAAACATTCTCCTTTGACAGGCCCAGAGATTGTGACATTGGGCTTGTACAGAAGGAAGTGTATTCGTGGCACACTACTTGGCTGGACTTTGAAAAATATTTACATAGCCATGATAATGTAAATGTTATTTGTTGGTTTTTCAGATTTTTGAGTCAATCATTAGAGGCAAAGCAGGGAAGACCTAGTGTGGCTACAGAACAGAATGTAAATATTAATAATCCGGATAATGCAAAAGCAAAGATAAAACTGATAGTGAAGGACTTTGAATGAGCAGGAGGAGGGAAGTATCCCTAGTATCCTTGCCTCAAAAGTAGGCAGTTAAAAACAACTTTCAAAAATGGATAGAATAAGAAATGAGGGTCTGAGTAATTTTTTCAAGATGCAAAATTAACCAATAACAAAAAGGAATATTGATGCTAACCATTGAAGGGGTTTAGAAGTAAAAGTGAGGGGGCAGTGTACATAAAATTCTCATTGGTATTTTTGGAAGTGAATAGGAAGGATATTGTCTAAATTTTATAAACCAAGAAACACTGCATACATATTATCTATAGAGTTGTGAAGGGAACCACTGGGAGAACTAAAGCCAAAAAATCTTTTAAAAAATGGTTTGAAGGGATAGAATGGAGATGGGGATAGTCAAGGCAGGGGGCTATTTTCATCACAAGCTTTTCTGTATTGTTTGATTTGTTGCCACGTAAACTCATGAATTTAATAAAAATCAAATGTTAAAAACCTTATGTTGATCACACAAATGAAATAATTATATACCCTATTGAACTTTATGACAATATCCACATAAACATATGGACATCCAGTTAGACTTGCTTCCATAGATGAAAATCATATGTAATATGTCTAACATGTTTATGAAGAGGATTGGTGTATTACCTTGTTTTCTATTTCTATGACAAAATACCCAAGGCTGAGTAAAAACTTTATAAAGAAAAGAGACTTATTTAGTTCACAATTTTGGAGGCTGAAAGTCCAAGATCAGGTGGCCCCATCTGTTTCTCATCTGGTGAGAGCCCCCTTGAATGCACGAAAACATGGTGCAGAAGACATCTTGGTGGGAGAACATACAAGAGGCAGAGATCATATGGCAAGACAGGAAGCCAGAGAAATTCAGGGGCTAAGCTAACCTATTCTTGCAGAAACTTACCAGGGCCTCATGAGAGCTACATTAACCTCTTTTAAGAGTGGTGCTCTAAATGACCCAATCATCTTCCACTAGGCCTCACCTCTTAAAGGTTCCACTACCTCACCATCATCACTCTGAGGCCCAAGTCTTTGGCACATGAACCCTTGGGGGACAAACTACATCCAAATAAAAGAGTTGGAAGGAATATTCTGGAACTAGCCTAATGTAGAGGCTAAGGGTATGGTATTTTGCATCCCAGTGATCTGGGTTCAAGTCCTTTCTATGCCACTCAATAGTTGCTTTCCTTGGGACAATTTACTCTTTTTATTCCCTAATTTTGTCCTCTGTAAAATGAGGCTGGTGTTCATACAGCAGAAATGTAAGTCTTTTATAAGCAATGGCCACCTCTGAAGAGACACCTAATATGTAGTTGGTCCTCCTTTTCTGTTGAATGGGTCAATCTTGCCTCACAGCCTTGTTCTGAGACAGGAATCTATGTACAAAAAGCAGGGGAGAAGCAGTGTTAATCCAAAAGTAAGTAGTGGATTTTCTTATCTACAGGGAATTTCCTGTTTGTTTAACAAAATATAGTCATGTTGTTGTAGATATATGGCCCTCGGGGTTTAGAGTGACACAAAGTGAGTTAAATTGCCTTACACATATAAAAGGGTAAAAAAAGATTCCAACAGCAGATCAAAGAGAGGACTTAGGAGCCTGGAAATGGAAAGCAGTGGAGCCGTCAGTATGTTGGAGGACAGATAGGGCTCACAGGAATCGGGAGTGGCAACCAGGCTATAAAGAATAAGAAAGTATTATGTCCAATTTAAATTTAAATTTGCTGTGCTGTACAGCTTAGATGATTAAAGAAATAATAGGAATCATTGGAAGGAAATCTTTGTCACCCTCTGCCAGCATTACCTCTGAATTTTCCAAAATTCAGAGATACTGATTCTGTAGCTTGGGAGAAAGGAATTTTGCTTAGGACAGTACTGGTGTTAAGGATATACTGGGCTTCTCATTTGATATTCAGGAGTTGGGAGTCTTGAATGCTCTGGGATTAGAAAAGATTCATCCTGACATTATGCACTAAGCAATCTTTCACTTACTTTTTCTTATCTCCTAAATAGGGATGATAACTCATCTTTCATCTTTCTATTTAAGCGATATGTAGAATCCATATAATCTCAGTTTTTTTCTTGCCAATCTATGGATGCTGAAAATAGGCCCAAGACCTAGTGTCCTAAGTTCTTCAATGTTTATGGGTGAACACTGATAGGCAAAAGATTCTAAGAGTTAATGAGAAGATGGGAAGAAGATGGGAAGAAAACTCCCAGATAAAAGGATGAAGATTATGAACATATTTGTCTTTTCTCTCCTGATAAGGTTGTCTTCTATCCTCCAATCTCCAGATCTCAAGGAATTTTACAGTATTATGAAGGTGATAGAACTGAGATGGGACTGGGGAAGTTAAGGTTTCAAAAATCTTTGGGAGTTGTCTTTCTACTTAACTGACACTGGAGATTTTGCTTCACCCTCTTGAATGTCCTGAAGTTTCTAACTCTGTTACTCCAGGATCCTAAAGGCTTAAAAATGTTGGAAGCTGTAACAGAGGGTAGATCTAATAGAGTAGTAGATGTAACTGAGGGTGTTTTATGGAGAAGAATTCACATGATCTAAAACTTCTAGGCAAGAGAAGGCAGGGCACATCTGGTAATGGTGAAATATTGTGTTTAGGTGGAATCTAGGCAACTGTATATAGTTCTCAGAAAAAAAAAAAAACAACAGAAAAAAGGCTAAAAAAATTGCGAGAGCCAGATTTTGGGAAAGCCTTGAAAGCAGGCTCAGGTATTTCTTTAAAAAACTACTCATTGGGCTGGGGTTGTAGATCAGTGGTGGAGCAACTGCCTCACACCTGTGAGCAACTGAGTTTGACTCTCAGCACAACATAAAAATAAATTAATAAAAAAGATTTTGTTTAAAAAACTGCTCATTTTCATGAATATCTTACCTGCCACTCACATCTCAACTCACTGCAATCAGGAAACCACTAGGGGATAAACTCCAAAACAGCAATGGCTTAGATAAGACATTCATTTATTTAACTCATTAAAAGGAAGTCAAAGGCATACAGTCTGTAGTGGATCCATAAAATTGTTAGGGATCCAGGTTCTTTTCACTTTACTCCTCCATCCTAGAGTGTGACTCCAGTCCTCATGGCCTTCATTCCCAGGGGAATTATGTATCCATCTAAAAATGAGATGTCCTATTACTAATCAGGGAGAGGAGAATGGATACCAGTGTAAGTAATTGGCAATCAAACCACAAATATCTTCCCTGAACATATTCCTTCCAAGGTTACCAGAGACCCCACCAAATTGTCAAAATTCCTACATATTTTCAGGTCTCACTTTTCTTTACATCTTAGCAGCATTAAACACTATTGACCTCTCTCTCCTTTTAAAAACATTAACTTCCCTTGGTTTTATGGCACTATTTTCTTCTGTTTTTTTTTCCTCCTAATATCTTTGGGCACTTCTTATCAGCCTCTTTCATGGGATCTTTTTCTTCCACCTATACCATAAATGCTGCCGGTCTCCAGGGCTCTTAGGCCCATGCCTCTTTTAGCATAATACATTCTTCCTGAATGCTCTTGCCCTTTCCCACGAATTCAAGAACCATTTATATACTGATGACTCCTAGATATAGAACTTCCGCCCAGACCTTTTTCCTGAGCTCCAGACATGTACATTCAACTGCTTGTAGATAATTTCCATTCGTATGTTTCACAAGTGCCTCAAAATGTTCAATTTTCCTCAATCCTGTCCCTTCTTCACTATTCCATAGCTCAGTGAAAGTGGTCACCATCCACATAATCTCTTAAATCAGGTCCTCACAAGTTTCCTCTAACATCCCCATCCTACTAACCCCTCTCTACACAATCCAATTACTACTCACAAAAATCCTATTTTTCATTTCTTTACTGTCTACTGAATTCAATCACTCCTAATTACCTCCATTGCTACCACCATGGGAAACCCCACAATCATTGCTTACCCGGATGTCTATCTGAGTCATACTCTCCCCTTCTCCACAAGACATACTCCATAGAGCAGCTAGGACGTTCTTTCTTGCAACACAAATCTGTTTTATCCACCCCCTGAGTCCTTCAATAATCCCTCAGTATTCTCAGGATTAAGACTCAGTCTTCATATTGGCATTCATGACTTGTCATAATTTGGAAGGGATAGGTAATTGGGGTGCCAGAATTGGAAGAAAATGAGGGGCTATATCAAGCATGGATAGGGGCAAGAACCTGGGAGGCAAGAAAGTGGTGAGATGATATCACAAACTTGGAGGAAATAGAAATTCAGAGAAAAAGAGGAAACAGGAGAATGGAAACCCACCTTGAATACATGGGGAAATATGTGTGTGTGTGTGTGTGTGTGTGTGTGTGAGAGAGAGAGAGAGAGAGAGAGAGAGAGAGAGAGAGAGAGAGAGAGAGAGATGGAGAGAGATATGAATTATTTATAAAAACAAAGGGATTCATGACATTTTATTTGCTTTTTAAAGGTAAAGGTGTTCTCATGAACCAAAACACTTGTAATCATTTGAATCAAATTTAGATACAGGAAATGTATTGAATGTTATTTCTGCAGCTAACCACTGTGCTAAGTTAACTATGGTATTTAACAAGTTTTTAGTTGACACTTTTTAGTTTTCCAGGTCTGTATTAATATATTTTGTAAACAATGATGATTTTATCTATGTACCACAATTTTTTATATCTTAATTTATTCTAATAGACCCCCATTGCTTATGTTAATTTATTGTGTGATTGAGGTGCCATTTCAAATGAGGTAAAAGATTATTTAGTTTGCATATGGCATAGGGGTAAGATACTATGATTTTGGAAAATAACCAAGCTGAATCCTTATACAAAACAAACTTTGGAATGATCAGACATTTAAGTTTAAACAATAGAGCCATGAAAGTTCTTGAAACAAACAGGGATTGTTATAAATAGAAGTGGTGAAAGCATCTTTCAGCAAGAAGCAGCATCCAAATGGAACCACCATATGACACTGCTTATACCACTCCTTCGTGTTTACCCAAAAGAATTAAAGTCAGTATATTATAGCAATACACGCATACCCATGTTTATAACAGCAAAATTCACAATAACCAAATTATTGAATCAGCCTGGGTGCCTGTCAACAGACAAATGGGTAAAGAATATGTGGTAGATATACACAGAGGAACTTTATACAGTCATAAAGGGGAGAATTGCTTCATTTGCAGGAAAATGGACGGAATGTAGGAACATAATGTTAGGAGGAATAAGCCAGACTCAGAAAGTCAAGGATCATATGTGGAAGCTAGAGAGAAAAAAGGAGGAAATAAGTGGTAGTAATCTCATGAAAATAGAAGAGCGACCAGTAGAGTAGAGGAAAAAGACAGGGGAAGAAGGAGGGGAGGCAACAGGGAGGTAATGGGGAATAAAACTCACCAAATTATGTTATGTGCACGTATGAATATGTCACAATGAATCCAAATACTGTGTATAATTATAATGCACTAGTAAAAATTAATTAAGTAAAAAGCAAAAAAGTAGAATCCAGTCTTGATAAAGGAAAAAGGGATGTATTTAACTACATAATAATTAAACATTTTGTATAGCAAACCCTTTTGTATATCATAAGTAATATGAAAAATACTTATAACATGACACAAGAGACATTGTTAGTGGAAATGTTATTTGGTGCACTTTTTGAAATAAGTTGACACTTTGTGTCATTTGAGTTATATAGTAATTGCATTAACAAAAAAATGATCTTGGGATGTATCCTGTAGCAATGTATGCAACAGTAAGGGGATAAAAGGAAACAATCAGAATGTCCCTGCATGTTGGACTGGCTAAATAAGTTATGGGACATCTATACAAGGAAAGATTATGCAGCTGTTAAGAAAAATGTGCACTAAGGGAAAGAGGTTTAAACATGTAACTGGAGAGAAAAACAGGTCACAGAAGAGTTAGTATAGTGTACCATGTATGATGAGAAAACCCAAATAATTAGTAAATCAATGGGAAAAAATCTAGATGAATGAGTATCAAAATGTTAATAGTGGTATTTGGGGGAAATGAGTTAAGGTTAGCTTTTCTTTGGTCTGTTACATATTTTTGCATTATTCAAATTTTGACAACATCAACACATTACCTTTGTAATAAGAAAAAATAAAGATATAAAAATAAATAAATTCAATGAATGACTCGCTTTCAGGGGGTGGTTTGGGTTGGAAGGGCTTCAGACCGAGCCTGGTACAGTGGCATAAACATGGGCTTTGGCGTCAGACAGCCCTGAGCGGGGCCCCATTGCCCCACCCCCGAGGAAGGCGAGGGGGGGTGGCAGGGGGCTGCGGAAAGGGGCTGGGCTGGGCTGGGCTGTCTGCAGCTCTAGTCCAGGAGCCTGAGACTTCGGAGAGGGACTGAGAGAGGGCAGACGCATCCCAGACTCACTCGAGGACAAGGTGAGTGGCGTCGAGATTGGAGTTTTCGGGCGGTCGGACAGTGATTCCAACACCTCAAACCTACAGACAGGCAGGTGGGCAATTCTTGTTGCACCACTGCAGCTGGAGCAGAGATGACCCGAAGTGGGCTGAAAGCAATAAGGACGACTGATAAAGTAGTAGACTGTATATGGACTGGGGAACAGAGACTAGCGGAGGAACGGAGAAAAACGGCTAACGGAGCATGTTGGGTAGAGGACAAGAAATACAAGGGTGAAGGGAATACTGAGGGGGAGTGGAGATTCATAGAACAGAGTAGGAGATGCAGAGAGGGGTTAAAGAGTACTGGGGGAGGGTGTGTACAGTTAACACAGAGGAGGATGTAACGAACGGGAATAGGGAATTCTGTGCAGAAAATAGGAAATGCGATGGGGGAATAGAGAGTAGGGAGCAAGGCAGAGGGAATAGGGAGGGGGATAAGGAATGAGGAGCAGGGAGCGGGGGAGGGGCAGACAGGCTGGGACGGAGGCCCCCTAGGGAGGCGGAAAGGGGCGGGACCACTTCCGGCCTGGAGGGGGGAGGGCGGTCTCCGAGTTTCGGAGGGGCTTGGAGAGAGTGGACGCACTCGGGAATTGTAGGAGGACGAGGTGAGCAGTGGGGCCCGGTTTTGGATGAGAGCCCGCTAGGGGTCGGCCCCACCCTCTGGGATCTGGAGAAAACCTGCCTTAAGGACCGGATCATACCGGATCCATCCGGCTGGAAAGGGAGGGACTGGACCCAGGTTGGCTGGGCCCAAGATAGAATCACTAGTTAAATTTGAGGAGGGGGTGTAATAGGAAAGGGGCGGAACCTAGATGTGTTTTGCCCCTGTTTGAAGGGGGGCGTGTTAGGAAAAAGGGCGGGACCAGAAGGCACTGTGGACTTGGTGAGGCGGGTGTGATTAGGGGAGGGGCGGGGACCACCAGAAGCTGCGACAATTTGGGAGAGAGGGTTGTTGGGGAGGGGGCGGGACCGAACAGCACTGCGGACCTGGAGAGAGGCGTGTATTAGGGCTGGGTGCTGGACTGAGAGCTTAACTATTGCGCATGCGCATCGTGTATCGCTAGAAAGGGGCGTGTGAGAAAGGCCAGCACCAAGACGGGCCAGCTGCTGAATGCGCATGTGCACGGTGGACATCAAAGAAAGGGCTTGTGCTGGGAAAGCAGGCGGGGCTGAGATGGGCCCTGCAGCAGACGCGCATGCGCACTGTCGACCTGCGGCTGGGGGGGTGCATTGGGAAAAGGGGCGGGGTCCTCAGAGCTGCCGCGCTGGCACATCTTCCTGGAGAAGGGGAGGGTGCGGCTGCAGAGAATTGAGACCTAGTCTTTGGATTTCTGTATCTGAGAACAGAGTCGTTGGGGGTGGGGGAGGGGTTTGGGATTGGGGCCCTAGAAAAGGTGAGGATCAACCTCTAAGCCAAACGGGAGACAACGTGCATTGGGCTCACCGCTTGACCCAGGCCTTTTCCCCTTCAGGCTCAGCTCTTGCCAGGCCAACTTGAGACATGTCTGACACAAGCAAGAGTGGTGCGGGTCCAGCTCGCTTCCAGGTAAGGCCTCTTTCTGTCTTCTATGCAGCTGCTTTTCCTCTCCAGCCCCTGTTGCTGCTCCAAATCCCTTGGCACTTCCCTTCCCATCCCACTTGTCCATCTCCACCCACTTCCTTGCCTGGGTTCCCTCAGGAGGGAGGAAGGGAGGAAGGGAGAGGGTGGGTGGGCCCCTCTTCTATCATAAATTCTTGCTCAGAGGAAGGGGAGGCTGAGGTGGTCAGAACACACTGCAAGTCGAAGTCAGAACAGATCAGAGAAGTGTGGTCTTGGAATTTTGGAGCCATTTGCCTGCTTGGGTGTGGGGAGAAGGTCAGTGAGCTTCCCTGTTTCCCCTTGCAGGCAAAAGCCTCAGAAAAGAACAGTAGCTCCACGATGCAGACCCTGTTAACAGTGACCCAGAACTTGGAGGTCTCAGAGACACCAAAGGGCTCAGAGGCTGCAAAGGTCTCAAAAGCCTCAGGGGTCTCAAAGGCTACAGAGGTCTCAAAGGCTACAGAGATCTCAAAGGCCTCAAAGGCTCAGGAGTCAGCTACCACCAAGGCCTCACCTACTACCACCAAGCTGACTGATGCTCAGGTTCTGGCAGCTGAAAAGAAGAGTCCAGCAGCTGACACCAAGACACAGAATGCTGACCTGCAGGCTGTGACAGTACCTGCCACTGAGACCAAAAAGGCCAGCTGTGTAGCTGATACAAAGGTCAATACAAAGGCTCTGGAGACTGAGACTGCTACCTCTCAGGCTCCAGCAGATGAACCTGAGCCTGAGGGTGCAGCTGCCCAGGTTCAGGAGAATCAGGATACTCGACCCAAGGTCAAGGCCAAGAAAGCCCGAAAGGTAAGACTTCTGCAATCATCACCCTTGCTTTTCCATTCCTTTTTTCTCACTTGGTTTGTAATTCTCATAGTCTCAGTTTTATAGAGGACGCTGAGTCCAGGGTGGTATACACAGAGCCAGTGGGGCACATAGAAAGAGGAAAAGATTCAGGCCCCACCCTTGGGTTGTTCCTGGTCTGCTGTGGGGATGAAACTCCCAACTGGAAGTCAGAGAAACAAACCCAGCAATCAGTGAGGCCAGTATCCAGTGAATTAGGCTGTTACTACTGGGGCAGGATTAGGGGGTGCTTCCTGAAAGAGATAAGGTGTAAAAAAAGGACCTGCTTTACCTAGTGATGTTGAGTTTCCTTTCTATTGATGCAGGTGAAACATCTGGATGGGGAAGAGGATGGCAACAGTGATCAAAGTCAGGCTTCTGGAACCACAGGTGGTCGAAGGGTCTCAAAGGCCCTAATGGCCTCAATGGCCCGCAGGGCCTCAAGGGGTCCCATAGCCTTTTGGGCCCGTAGGGCATCAAGAACTCGGTTGGCTGCTTGGGCCCGGAGAGCATTGCTCTCACTGAGGTCACCTAAAGCCCGCAGGGGCAAGGCCCGGCGTAGAGCTGCCAAGCTCCAGTCATCCCAGGAGCCTGAAGCACCACCACCTCGTGATGTTGCCCTTTTGCAAGGGAGGGTGAGAACTTTATCCTTTTTATCCTGATTTTTCCACTGCTTTGGCTGAACCCTTTTCTGCTAACCTCTCAGGTTTTCTGCAGACTTATATTGCTCTTTTCATCTTTTCTTCCTCTTCCAGGCAAATGATTTGGTGAAGTACCTATTATCTAAAGACCAAACAAAGATTCCCATCAAACGCTCAGGTAGAGTCTTACTAACCTTAACCCTTCCCTAAGCTCTGCCCTCCATTGCCCTCTCTCTGTGGGCTGGGAGCACCCCTCACTCTTACACTCTTACCTCTTTCCTCCCAAAGTTCTAATTTGGCAGTGCTAGAACCTGGTTATGCCACCCATGGCATGGTTGGCAAAGGGTCAGTAGCTTGGGCATGGGGCATCTCTTTAGCCCAGGTGCTGGCAACACTCTCCCGTTGCAGACATGCTGAAGGACATCATCAAAGAATATACTGATGTGTACCCTGAAATCATTGAACGAGCAGGCTATTCATTGGAGAAGGTGAAGGGGCAGCCCTGGGGGATGGGTAGACTGGGGAAACCTTGAATAGAACAAAGGTATACAATGTCTCTTCTGGGGGAGAAACCACAGAGATGCACTAATAGATCCCCATCACTGGGAAGATGGTCAGCAGCCTGAGGAGGGGCATAAATCAGCCATGGGTCATACAGCAAGTCAGTGGTGTAAGCACAGCCAAGATCCAATCCACCCAACTTAGTCCTGGCTTCTGTCTTCCCCTGGACGTGTACTTCTGTATATTTTACATACTCTCCTGTTTCCCTGGATTCCCACTAATCATAAAGATAATGACAATAGAACATTTATTGCTTGTTTACTTGTGCCTGGCACTTAGCTGTGTGCTTTGTGAGCAGTATCTCATTGATTTTTCACACATTCAAAACCCTTAGGTACACGGTTAGCTTCAGGATGTTTGGGAAGCTGAATTTTGTGATCTCACAAGTTTTTCTCCCATCCACAGGTATTTGGGATTCAGTTGAAGGAAATTGATAAGAATGACCACTTGTACATTCTTCTCAGCACCTTAGAACCCACAGATGCAGGAATACTGGGAACGTAAGCTGAAAAAGGGATGGGGTTAGAGGGGGCTTCGACTTTCATACATGGTACTACCCTTTCCTTGCCTTCTCTCCCCATGTCCTCTTAGAGGGTCAGAAAAGACAAGACCTAAAAAGCCCCTGCCCCAGATCCCACTCATGGTTAGAGTCCTGCATACAGTAGTAGTACCTGATTATGATTGACTGAAGAACATAAGAGCCTAGGATGGGACATTCCTGCTGTTAGGTTAGTCGTCTCCTCAGAAGCTTCCCAGGCCTATTGTGGCCTGATTTTTTTCCTATTGAATGCCTGGCCTGGCCTTGGCAGAGTGGTTCTCATGGGAGGGCTTCCTGGTGTGGGCAGATTATGATGCTCCAATGGCAAGAAAGGTTTGGATATGCTGTACATACATCTGTGCATAGTGCTTACTATGCATGGATAAGGAGATTGAAGCCTGGAGGAACCTGGAAACTTGCCCAAGGTCATGGGGAGTTTCGTCACTGGGATTTTGCCTAGAATTCTCTCAGGTCTGAGGGCTCTGGGAGAAGAAAGGACTCACATTGACTGGGTACCTGTGTTGTTATCTGGTCAACTTGTGACAGGTATTCTTCCATTTTTTTGGCAACATGGGATAGAGATAGGATATGATTTTCCCATTTTACTGAATAGGACACCATGGCTCATGTGTCTGAGTGACTTGCCTAGGGTCATGTAGAGCTGTAAACATAGACTGGACAGAATTCTCACATATCAAAGGAATCTAAGAGAGGCTAGCCTAGTGAGCTGGCCAGTGTGTCTCATGGACATGGCTCATGGACATAAAGTTTCTCTGTCTTATTATTCCCTTAGGACCAAGGACTCACCCAAGCTGGGTCTCCTCATGGTGCTTCTTAGCATCATCTTCATGAATGGAAATAGGTCCAGTGAGGGTGAGTGGATGGGCATGTAACCTAATGGGTGGCTGTGCTCTGAATTCCATGTGTTCATTTTCTGTCCCTGTCCCCTCTTGCCTCCCCTTGCAGCTGTCATCTGGGAGGTGCTACGCAAGTTGGGGCTGCGCCCTGGGTATGATTGGGCTCTCTCAACGCTTGCTGTCCGTGTTGTCCTTTGGCAAGAGAGGACGGTCCCAGGATTGCATCAGCCTGGTGGTCTGGTGGAGCAGGCGGGGGGTGCTGGGCTGGGTGGATGGGCAAATGCTCTTACTCTGTTCCCTCTCTCACTGTATCTCGAGCTTCTATAGAGCTTCCCCCTGTGCTGAAACTTGTTTTCCATCTTGGAATTGCCTCTGCCCATGTCTGGGAAGTACTACTGTTCTTGTGGCATTGATTTGTTTGTTTATTTGTCTTTCTTCTGCTCTTAGGATACATCACTCACTCTTTGGGGATGTGAAGAAGCTCATTACTGATGAGTTTGTGAAGCAGAAGTAAGTATCTTTGGCTAGTGTTGGTATGTTCCATGCATTTCACCTGTGTCAGAACTGAACAGTGAAGGCATCATAAGTGAATTCCTATATGCATGTGTGCACATGTGTGTATGTGGTGAATGCATGTATGTGTGCAGCTGGTAGGTTATTTGGGGGGCATTGATAGGGAACAAGTGTAGTGTATATTTCCCGCTCTATTATGTGGACTCTTATGTGCCTTGAGAGCAACTCTACAAGGGAGAGTTTGTCATCACCAGCATTGTACATATCATGAAAACTGAGGCTCAGAGAGGTGAAATCATTTGCACAGGGTTACATAGGTATCAAATGGAAGAGTTGTGTTGGATCTTGACTCTAATTCCTTGGTTCATTTTATTGTGCTAAGAAAAACCTCATAGAAATTAATTTCCATAAAGAAATGCCTCAGTATAAAAACTTCATGTAGCCAGTTTTACCATGCTGGTGACATGACTTGTACAACTGATTTCATTTTCATAACTACCCTGCAGAATGTCTTCCCATCCCCTTTTGTGTTTCAGGGACTTAAGGCTCTGAGAGGGGACATTTGAATATCCAACAGCTAGTAAAAGGCTCTTTGGGGCCTGGAGTCCAACCCTCTTGACTTTTTGACCAAGAGCCACCCTATCATTGTTCTTTGGAGAACTTGTGATGATTCACACAGATAATCTCTCTCTCTCTCTCTCTCTCTCTCTCTCTCTCTCTCTCACACACACACACACACACACACACACACACACACACACACACACCACACAATTGGTAATATAAAGAGCAGGTTGCTCTTGGTTGACTGTTTCTTCCCTTATCATCTTTCTAGTCATTTTCTATAATAGATCTTTCCAGGGGCTCAGCCAGGCTTCAGAACCCTTGTGGTGGGGTGTGCTCAGAGCAGGGGGCCTGAAGAATGCTTCTCTGTTTACAACACACCCAACAGGAATATGGGGTTATTGTGACAAGGGCCACAAAAATTGTGGCTTCCCTATGAACAAATGCCCTACATGTGTACCCTCTACACCTCCATGTGAATTTCAGAAAGGACCAGTGAGACAGAGCTCAATACTAAGGGGAAGGCTGTGGTATTTAGTTTGAGAGGTGATCACCTAGAGCCTGTCTAGTCCATGCATGGGTTGGCCTTGGGTGGCCCTGGAAATAAAGACTTTAAACTTCTCTTTTCAAGGTACCTGGACTATGCCAGAGTCCCCAATAGCAATCCCCCTGAGTATGAGTTCTTTTGGGGCCTGCGCTCCTACTATGAGACCAGCAAGATGAAAGTCCTGAAATTTGCCTGCAAGGTAATTGGAGAGCTGCTTGAGCTTGGCACATCAAGAGTGTGGGGTGCCCCTGGCTGAGACAGGCTGTGTGCGGAACAGCCTGTAGTCATATATAAACATTCTAAAGTCTCTTGTTTTCAAACATGGTGGCAGGCACTTACAACTGACATGGTATTATCTTACTGCATGTGAGAAAACAGGTCCATAAAGGTTGGTAGGTGATATGTTCCAGTTATGGAGCTAGAAAGTGTTGGTGCAGGGATGGAATAGTATAGTAGGTGCAGAATTGCTATTAGAACTTACTGTATGATTGCTATTACATATAGCATGTAATATGGTGCCTAGCAAATAGTACGTACAGATATTTCAGGTATCTGTCCTCTGATTATGATCCTTCTAATGGTTGTTATTTCCATTTCAGGTACAAAAGAAGGATCCCAAGGAATGGGCAGCTCAGTACCGTGAGGCAATGGAAGCAGATTTGAAGGCTGCAGCTGAGGCTGCAGCTGAAGCCAAGGCGAGGGCTGAGATTAGAGCCCGAATGGGCATTGGCCTTGGCTCTGAGAATGCTGCTGGGCCCTGCAACTGGGATGAAGCTGATATTGGACCCTGGGCCAAAGCCCGGATCCAGGCGGGAGCTGAAGCTAAAGCCAAAGCCCAAGAGAGTGGTGGTGCTAGTGCTGCTGCCAGTACCAGTACCGGTACCGGTGCTGGTGCCAGTGCCAGTGCCAGTGGTGGTTTCAGTGCCAGTGCTAGCCTGACTGCCACTCTCACATTTGGGCTCTTTGCTGGCCTTGGTGGAGCTGGTGCCAGTACCAGTAGCAGTTCTGGTGCCTGTGGTTTCTCCTACAAGTGAGATTTCAGGTATCTGTCATAATTTTGGTGGTAGAAGCTGGGGCTCATGGGAATGGGATGAGGAGCTGAATGAAGCCTGGTTTTGAGAATGATACAGAGTGTGTGTAAAAGACACTGCTTTGGGCATTTTATTTCTTCCTGATTGGTGAATATTAATTGAATTTTTAATTTTCTTTTACTTGTGTTTGCAGATATTGCTAATCCCAGCAGTCTTTCTCTTCAAGCCAGGGTGCACCCTCAGAAATCTACTCAAAACAGCACTCTAGGCAGCCACTATCAATCAACAGACGTTGATACTCTGCATTAAATCTATTTGCCATTTCTGAATTGGTTGCATTATTTTTTTTTTGGTGGGCTGTCACATATTGAAAGAAATTGGAAAAGTTTCAGTTTCAGTCTATGCATAGTTTGAGGTGACAGTGTTAGCTTTAGGGAGCAAGTTTAGCACATCTTCCTGGGAGAAGTTCAGCAGGGGAGGGAGTCATGGGATTATAGACACAGAAGACACTTTCTTGAAGAAGAGGTGTGAGGTGGGCAAGTCCAGATCAGAAAACAGAAGTGTAGGAGACTGGACATATGTATGGACTCTCCTTTTCAGAAATTTGGATGAAACCGGAAGGAGAAGTAGGTAGCTAAAGAGAGATACCAGAACAAGGTGCCATTTTCTTGGGGAAGGAAAAAGTGACTTTAACAGGGCAGGAACCAATGGAAAGGGAAAAGTTGAACATTGACTCATGCAGCCTAGTCCCTGAGGTGAGAGAATGGGTTGTGGGAATCTCTTGGAGAATACACTGACTCAGGGGACTGATGTCAAGAAATAGGCCCCAGTAAGAAATGAAACCATGAATTTTGGAAGAATATGGCAAGGTGCTCAGTATTAGGGTTATATGAGCCAAGAACAAGATTGATTTCTTTCAAGATTCGGGTTCTATTTGGATTTGGGATAAGGAATGAGTGAATCTAGACCCAAGGACAGTCAATATGGGTCAAGATTTTTCCTACTGTGTCCCTGCCTGACAAGTAGTACAGATGTAGAGTGTGGAAAAGGTGGACCATGGGACCTATGCAGGCTTGGAGAAGAAGGATAAGAGTATGAAATTGATTGGGAGACAACATGGGGATCTATGGATAGGAGACTCAATGAAGTCCATGAATGGGGGCATAATGTTTAGTAAACATCCTGAGTAGCTGCTGTATATCTAACAGTGATCCAGGTATTTGGGGAGGAGTGATGAGGGGACCTGGAAGGTTATACTGGGGGAATAGTTAGGGGGATGATTGTATTTAAGAGGATAGCAGAGAGAGCTCTGGTAATGGTGATGTCCAAGAAATGAGTGGTTGAAGGGGAGAGAAGATGATGGTTCCTTGCAGGTGAGAGGTCAATAGCTTGAGAGGCCAGAGTATTGGCTGAGATATCCATGTGGATAGTCAAAGCACCTGGATGTAGCAGGAGTTGAGGTAAAGGGGGACAGTATGAGTCAGGTACCAAAGTCCTCTCCTACACTGCCAACAAAGGGACAGGGACCTCAAGCTGTTAGAGACTTGCCTCCTTGTTTTGGGTGGTACTGCCCTGGACCATTTTTTCCAAGAAGTCCTCACCATCTCTAATCCCTACTTTACCAGGTACCTAATCACTGAACCAGTCTTGCAGACAATAAAGCCCTTGTAATGGCTACCTCTTCCCTACTGTAGATTCTAGAAGCAATAAAGGCAATATGTTTATTGCATAGGAAACAGGATTTTTTTTAAAAGCTCTATCCAGAGTGAGACAGTTCCTTGCCCATAGCTGTGAATTGAGACCTGCTTTCACTACTGAGGTATCCTTCACTGGAAGCAGATGTTCTTTCATTAATAAACAGGGCGAGGATTCCTCAGGAGGCTGTGTAGTTCCCAAGGTCAGAGGCAGCTTTGGCTTCCTAGGAGGCATTTCTGGTGGATAGCATGTCCAAGGATCCCTCAGATTCCCAAGTGCTGTCCGTTTGAAATTGGAGGGGATGAGGAATAATGGGGGATAGTGAAGAATTTAGGGACTGTGATTATAATAACAATTTAATAAAAAGTACTTGATAAAAGGTGAATCAATCATGAAGAATTCTGCCCTTCCTCCACAGACCCCTGGACTTGTAGGACTCCTCAATAATTCTTCCCTCCCACAAAGCCTAGAATTTGACAGGACAAGGGGTTGGCTTTTCTTCACTTCTCAAGCATGGGGCCTTGAAGGCAGTGAGGAAAGAAGAGAGCTAGTCTGATCCCTGAGAAGTGAGGGAATATTGGAATAGGGAAGAGGAAGAGGAATATTGGCAGGGGAAATGAAGACAGACTCTGGTTCTTGTTTTTGCTGCCTTTATCAGCACTGATGCCAAATGTGAATGGACTCACAATTTCCAGTCTTTCCTTTATATCATTCATTAAATCTAAGATAATTATTGTTTCATGTATCTTCCTCTTGGCTAGGAATGGGCAGAGCTCCTTGAGCAGTTTCTCCATCTATTTATCACCTTCTAAGAAGCCCTTAGACATTTTTATCCCAATTGTCCCCTGCCCATGAAATTTGATTTCCACAAGTATACTATATATCTAATAGCTGTATATTTATGCCTTATACATAGACTATACATAGGGTAAATAAAAGAGTAAGATGATACTTACTCTTTTTTTCAATACAGGGTTAGTTAATGACTAAATGTTTTAAGTTAAAAGTTAAACGTGAAGGTAAATCCATGTTGAATTTAGGCATAACATTTGTCACTTCTACTATGGCTATTTTATTCATTGGCTTATTTAAACGTCACTGTGGTATCTGCAGAACAGTTAACAGGATTGCACTTTTAGGTCATTATTGTCCTTTTGGTGAGCATGCACATGGGCCCATTCTTATAGATTTGTTCACTGTCTCTATATGCAGGCAAAGCAATTAGAACTGTGCCTTGCACACAATGTGTACTCACTACATATTTTATTGCATCATTGTTATTGCTTTCAGTCCTCCAATCTCATTCCTTCCTGGTCTCTGACCAACTGGCCTGACTTAATCCATACTGATCATTGCTCCTGGCAAGGTTTCTTTCTGGATAAGGAGATCAACCAGATGTGTGGCCCCTAGGAGGATCTCCCTTCCTTACTTCCTATCGGGGTCACATCTGAGTGTGGTTGTAACACCACAGAGCAGCTTCAGGCTAGTTCTTGGTTATCATGTGGTGTCATCTACCATCTGTAAATCATGCTCCTGGGCTGCTTCTTCAGGAAGCTGGTTATATGGGAACTTCCCACATGGCCCTAGGGGATGAGCTGAGGGAAGCAAGCAATGGGGCAGAAGTAGGTAGGTCGGAGGGTGTGATTCCTGTAACTTGCGTGGCTTCAGGATATGCTCTGGTCTGATATTGTATAGATCACTGTTCTTTTGTGATGGAATATTGTCATTGTCTGACCAATTTACAGTTTGGTGAGTCAGATGGCACAAACCCAGGATGGGTGGCTTGGGTTGCAAGGTCACTTGGGGGTCCCATCATTCTTTGTTCAAACTCCAAACTCAATCAGGGCCTAGTAATTTAATGTTGAATTGATTGTGAAGTGCCAGCAGTTATTTCTTAAAAGGAGAGTAGTTATTTGATGAAGAGAGCATGGATTTTGCACCAAGATGCTAGGAGCTTATGCCTTGATTCTCCAACTGGGACTTGTCATACACTATCCTAATCTGTCACTCAACACATTCAGCCAACATGTCCTAGTGACTACAGTGTTCATGCACTGTGCTGGGTGCTGGGTGTTCTTGTTATTAACACATGGCCAGTCTGGGGGAGGGAAGCAATGACAGCACTGAAGAACCAAAAATGGCTGTGGGAGCCCAGAGGAGCAAGAGATCAGTTCTCCCTCTATGAATAAGTGTGTAATTAATCATAGATGTTGTAAGCAAGAAATGTCCACACAAATGCATGCAGGTGCATTTATACCTACAACTATAGGCATTTTATGTATACAATTGATAATGGATATGAGCCAGCAGTCAGTGTGTGGGGGTGGAAGGAGCCTGGGAGGTCAGAGACATGGTTTAACCCACCAGCTCCCTTACACATAGGATCCTGTGTTCCCTCAGACACATTTCTGTCATGCTATGGCCTTGTGTCCTGCCTATAAGATTCGAGCAACATTCACTCACCAGCCTGGTCTCTGTGTCACTTCGGATGGTGAGTGTGGAGCACCCAGAGCATTCCCTGATACATAGTAGGTGCTGCATGAGTGAGATCTACAGTGATGGGGAGAGTGGTGGCAATAATTGGGAAAGTACTATTAATCCAGGATTGGTGCACTGCCTGTGAGCAATGGAAGTTGAGGCCTGGTGTGTATCTGTGCATATAGGCACATATGTGTGTGTGGGACACACGAGTAGAGAAGAACACATGTCCAACTGAGCTTGGGGCTGTGTGGGCAGAGTGGGGACTAGCTCCAGCCAACTTTCTTCAGGTGCAGGTGGTGCCAAGGGACAGGAGGACACTTCCAGTGGTCTCTATCTTTACTCTGAGAAACAACACTGGGAGTCACATCAGAGCCTACCTCAATAAGAAGCTGCCAGTTTAGAGGTAACAGAACAGAGCCTTAGGTCCAGGACATCAAGTGAAGCACATTACCTGGGACATCTCCTACCTCTACAGCAGGGATTCTGAGGTCAGGTAGGAAGGCCTGGTTTTCAGGTTTGGTCTGTCTCATATCACTTGTATGACCTGAGAAAGCATTTTTACCATATTTTGGACTTCCTTTTCCTAATCAATAAATACATGATTATGATAGCCATTCCACAAAGATGTTGTAGAGATTAAATAAGGCCACATATTATCCCTGTGATGTAGATGAGGAGACTAGGGTAACAGAGAGGTAATAAGTTCTTCAATGACACATGGCAACAGCAGGAGAGACCTTGGCCCAAGGGCCATCTGAGTGTTGCAGCCTGCACTCTTAAGCCCTAAGCTATAAATGGCAGCTCCCTCCCCCTTCCCCTTAAAGGCTAAAACAGAGGATAGAACCAATCCTGTGGGGATAAAAGAGAACAAAGAGCTCTGAAAGGAAGGAAGCCCAGGGAATGTATGTGAGCAGGCGCCTCAGAGAGTATGGGGGCTCAGTTTGCCCCTAAGCTTCCTGACAGCTGTAGCAGGAAGGAGGGGGAGCAGAATTCCCAGGCCTCCATTTTGTGGAAAAAGGGAGGCACACAGACCTTTCTAAATGGACACTTGTCTTGGACTAAAATTCCAGAGGAGTTGATCTTGTGGCCAGCTCAGCAAACATCCGGGACCAGAAAGTCATCAGTGATTTCATGAGACGCTAAAAGGCTTATTCACACACGTGATGCTGGGAGTCAGAGGCATGGGGGAAGAAAGCACATGCAATTCTATGCCACAGGAGAACCTTGCTAGACTGCCATTTCCCACAGAGGGAAGGGGATGGGAGGAGACCCAGGCCCTGTGGATGTGTCTGTCTCTGCTCTAACATGCACCACAGTGCCTCTCTGGAGGGGAACCCGGGCTTCTGGGTGAGCTGAGCAGTGACACTCCTCCAGGCTGGCCCAGTGAGGATGGGAAACATGGCAGGGTGAGGTTGTGAGTGAGGGACAGACTGCCAGTGCTGGGAGCTGAGGACATGGCTGGGTCTGTCAGGCTGGGTGTGATGGAGGAGGTGAATCAGGAGCTGGCTACAGGATTGGGAGAGAGAGTGGCATGGGGGCAGGTGGGAGGGTGATGTATGCAGGTGGTGGTAAGGGTTGGATTTCTCACCTTCCCTGATGGTGCCCTTGTGCTGTCTATGTCCCTGGATTTTCTGTTTGGCGAGAGCCTTCCATGCCACACTGCCCCAACTGTCTCCTTCCACACAGGTGAGGCTGATTCACCCCCAACCACCAGGATCGAGAAGGGAGAGACCTGTGTCCAAATCATCTTCTGCCCCACATTGCAAGACCAGTCTGCCTTCTCCAGCTCAGGCATCATGGCTGACTTCATGGTCCAATATGATGTGGTCATGGAGGACATCATTGGGGATGTGCAGGTACTCAGAGAGAACATGGGTTCTGAAGTTGGACAGGTCTGGACAATGCTCTGGTGTACACAATTGGGGATGAATGGGAACTAGTGAACAAGGATAGGATGATGTGTAAGGTCTCAAAGCTTCTGACCTTGGGACCCACGTGTATACCCAAAGGGATGGGAACCTGGAACCACAGGAGTTGAATCACGGTCCAAATGAACCCATTCCCAGAATGGACCAAAGCATTGCCCACTCAGAGCTAGCTCTTTGGCAAAGTGAACCACTGTCCAGCAGTTAGTCTCTCATGCTTTCTGTGGCTCTGATACTGTCCTGCTCTCATGGGCTTTCTTGCTGTCTCTCATTTGCTACAAAGGCCTTTCTCGTCCAAGAGCCAATGCCTAAAGAGGGAGCCCTTCAGTTCTGAGCCCACCCTCTCATGAACACCCTGAGAGATCCCTACTCCTTCTGAGCTATGGAGCTCTGACACAAGACCTTGACTTTCCAGGAGGATGAAGACAGCCTGATAGGTCTGGTCCTGGCCTGCCTTTGGGCCACACATCTCCCAGCAGCCAGCACACCCTCCAGCAGCCCCAGTGCACAACACATTCTTTTTTCCTGGGTCACCTGATCCGTCTTCTGTGTATGATCAATCATTTTCTCAGACCAGCTGCTGCCCTGGGAGGGTCTTTCTCCTGCTTCTCCACCAGTCAGCATCCTCCTCTTAATCCTGGACCAAATCCCTTCTTCTTCATGACTCCATCCCATCTGAAATTCCTCTCTCTCCCCTGCCAGAACATTCTGCTTTCCTCCAGGCTCTTCCTGTGTGCTGTGCATTCACTTCTACCTGGATACATGACCACCCAGCAGAGCCCCTCTACACAAATCCTGCCCTTAGACTCTAGAAATTCAGAAATTTGTGGCCTCAACCCCTAATCTCCCCATTCTGACGTAGCCAGATCCACATAGTCATCACGTGCATCAAATCCCTAGGCACTGTGTGTCTACCTGTTGGGTAAAGTGGGGGTTCCAGAGAAGGCTGGTTCAGAATGGTCTTCTTGAAGGAGATGGCAAGTCAGAGAGCGTGAGGGTAATGAATGGCATTGCTTCCATGTCGGTGAACTTGGTGAAGGGAAAAGCACACCAGAGAGGGAATAGCATGTGCAGTGGTGCAGAGGTATGGCAAGGCTGTTGTGCAGGGGGGAAGGAAGCATTTGACCTACCCTGAGGAGGATCTGTGGGTACCCTGTCAGCAGATGGCAGCAGGGGCATAACCTGCCCTTCTGTCACCTACCCGGGTATGTTTAGTTCATGGAGACATCCTCTGCTGCTTGGTTCTTTACCTTTTCCACATAGCCTGGAGTGAGCATAGAGACTGGGTACATGGGACTGGCCATTCAATTGGACAATGAGGACTTCCACTAACTGTGAACTCTGACTCCTCCTGCCTTCTGCCAGGAGCACTCCATCCCCATACCATTACCTACCTGACTGTGCCCACCTTTCAAGCCCAGTGCATTCATCTACTTGTTCCATCAGGACTCCCTAGGCCCCTGACTGATGTTGTTTCCAGTTTGGGCTGGTGCAGGGAACTCTGGAGGATTCCACACACATCCTGCCTCTTCTGTGGCCATACAGATGGAAACAACCCAGACACAGGATGAGACATACCCTTTCCAAGAGAGCACAAGGTGTGCGGCCAGCAAGATGAGGGGGAAAGGGAGCCAGGGAAGGCACCCTGCAGGATGTCGAGCTGACCTGGGACATAAGGAATGCCAGAAACAGGCCATGTGTGGGGGCCGTGAGGGAAGGGAAAGGCATGCTGGCCAAGTGGGGCCACAGGGTAAAAGCAACAGAGGCCTGACATCTCTGAGTGTGTGCAGGGAGTCAGAAATGGCTTGGGAACCAGGGAGCATGGATTTCAGATGCAAAATGGTAAGATATCAGAAAATGGCTGGCATTTCCTGCCGTGGCATGAAAAGGAAGCTACTATCTGTCCAGTAGGTGACTGGGGAGCCGTGACAAGGCGGTAAATTATGAGGTCGTGAGTATGGCAACCCAGGAGCTAGCTGTGGCCAAGCTGTAGAGATGGAGGACTTCGCAAAAAGCAGGGAACCCAAGGAAAAGTAGCTCTGTATTTGAGATTGTTTTGTTTTGGAGGGAGAGGTAGGGGCGGCCCGAGAAGTCTCTAGCAGGTAAAACCATCAGGAATTGGTGGCAGACTAGCTGGGCACAGAATTGAAGGTGACACTCTTATCCAGGTTAGGCTCAATGATGTGGCTCCCACCTGAGACAATCTCAGGGCTGCATCATGGGAAGTTGGTGAGGTTGTTGTTTGAGCAGCATCTGTTGGAAGCATCTTCAGCCTTCCAGGTGAAGAGGTCCACACTAGAGTGTCGGCAGTTGTGGTGGGGGAACGGGTACCCGGAGGCCCAGAAAGAGATGTGGGACACAGGTGGAGATTCAGCAGTGAAACTCAAGCTAGAGAGTGAGTCCACACAGGGAGAAAGAGTGGAGTCAGAGGCCCGGGCTGTGATGTCCCGTCAGGTAGAGTTCCCCATTCCGCAGCCACTGATCTGGAGCTTCAGATTGCCAGGCCCCACCAACAGCAGAAAGCCTGCTCAGCACCCCGAGCCTCGCTAGTTTACTCCAGTGAGAGACAATCCTAATCACTGTCTTTGCACACTCTGATCTGGCTGACCGGAAGTACTGAAAAGGGGCGGGTGGACAAAGGGTCCTAGAGAGAGAAACTGGATGAAGTGGCCTGAGGGGTGTTAGGAGAATGTGGACAGCTGATGATCTCAGAATGCCAGGGAGAAAGGCTTTGGGAGAGAGTGGAAGTCATTGTCAAGTCTGAAACTCATCAGTGAGGCCTAGTCTGGTGAGATTCCTAATACACAAACTGAGTTTGGAGGTAAGCTAGCACATAGCTGCCTTTGAACAAAGCAGTGTCCCCATGAGTTGGGAGTAGGATCAGTCCTGGTGGTTGTGTAGGTGTGAACTGGAGAAGAGAGACCATCTCAGGAGACCCAGTCTTTAGTCTGGAATGTCGTGGGGAGAGAAGAGGCTGGATAGAAGTCTGAGGGGGATTGGGAGCAAGGGGTTGCCTCCATGGATGGGAAAGACGCCTGATTTTATGTTCTAAGGGACATCCAGTGGGTTGCACTTTGGGGAGATGGTGAAAGGAAGACAAGAGATAGAGACTGCTGAGAGCCCTAATTGCCTAGGGTCTGTGTTAAGACTGCATGGTCTTCAGAAGATGGATGGGGCCATGGGCAGGTGGGTGGTGCAAGTGTGTGTCCCAGCACCCTTCACATTCTTCCTGAATTGAGAAGGTGGGGTGGGGTGATTGTGGAGGAGCCAGCGAGAGGTTGGTGAGCTGGGTAGTGCCCCAGGTGTCCCAATAGGATTTGGTTAGCTTGGGACCAAGCATGGGTGGCGTGATATGCATGACAGTTCTCCCTACCCCTGTAAGGGAGTCATACTCGAGGCCAGCTGAGTTCTCTCATGGCTTAAGCAATGGTAGGTTGAGTGATTCATGCCTTGTGACAGAGAGCCAGGATCACCTGGAGACAGAAGCCACATGTGCACCTATGGACTCATTCAAAGGGGGCCAAGGGCCTCCCATCTCCTCTCTCCCCAGTGAGGTAGGCGGAGCCAGTGTCCAGCCTTCTGGTCACAGAGCACCTGAGGGCCAAGTGGAGGATGAGCCAGTCTCCCAGAGCCAGGCCTGCTTCAGGCTTCAGGCTTCAGGGATCTCAGAGGCTCAGCAAGCCCAGACAACCCTGGGCTGAGCAGACTCTGGTGCTGAGGGACCTTCTGGCCCCCTCCCCTTTGCTCAGCTTGCCCAGCCCCCTGGCTCTGCAGAGAGAGCCAGAGAGAGATGGAGTAGGGGGAGAGACACCGCAGCCAATCACAGCCAGGGCAGCCCAAGGCATTTGTACCTGGTGTAACCAATCCCCTCTGCACACACAGCTCAATTGGCCTCTGCTGCCTCCTCCCCTCGTGCTCTGCCCAGCAACAGCAGAAAGGAGGTTTTAGGAGGAGAGGGAGGCCCTGCAAATTCCCAGCCCTTGGCAGCAATGAGCTGGGCCCCAGGCTCACTCTATTGAGGGAGGTTAAAACAATACTTACAGTTCCTGGAGCCCAGGCAAAGTGTCCCTGGGGACCCTGAAGACTGTGCAAGCCCAGCTCTCTCACGGACAGGAACTCACATATTACAGAAATCCTGATCCTTGGAGCCCTGGGCCACAGGCCAGTCTCCTTCACTCCACAGCTCTGGGCAAGGCCTGGGATGAAGGTCTGAACAGAAGAGTTCTGGTGGGGGGAGAAGGACATTGAGCAAACAATTGTACACATGCCTCTGTAACTAGAAACAGTGAGAAAGAGGTCCTAGGATCCTGGCAGTCCTAGCAGGCTGTCGTGCAGGAGGATAAGATGGGCCTGATTAAATCTGCTCTCACAGTCCTTTTTGGTTTCCCTTCTTTTTGTTCAGATTTATGGTGGCTATTTTATTCATTACTTTGCCCCCCGAGGCCTCCAGCCTGTGGAAAAGAATGTGGTGTTTGTTATTGATGTGAGTGGCTCCATGTTTGGAACCAAGATGAAGTAGGTATACGTACCTATGTTTTATACTTGGTCTTGGCTATAGGAGGCCCAGTAAGCTGAGAATATTGTAACAATTGTACCTCATGCCTATTGTTAGACTTTACATCAATCTTGTTCTCCTATATCCATGTCTTTTCTAGGCCCCTTATACCTTACATAACAGGAATGATGTAAACATGATCTCACAGTTTTGTAGGAACATTTTAACTTTTGTCTATGCAGCATGATACCCTTTGCTACCAATTTCCAGTTTTCAATTTGTTCCTAGCTTGTAATTCCTGCCAGGTAGAGTATCCTGTGTTCCTAGATTTGTGAATTAATAAAATCTTAGGTTATAAAGATTCTTATTCTTTTAGAAGCCACTTTTTTAAATTAAGGTTTTATAATGCCATAGCGTAGTATTATACAGTAGTGTCATTATAAATGTGAAACCATATACTTCTGAGGCCATAAATTTTAGTATGTTATTACTTCTATCATTCACCCTTGCATCAGGATTCTGGGAACATATACCACAGAGTCTTTGATTTAGTGCCTTGATCCATTAACTTCTGGAAGCAGCATTTCAAACTGTACCAATCTGAGGCTCCAGAATAATAATGTTCGAGTTTCCTTGGACCGTGGTAAGTTTGTACCTAAAAGCTTTCAACCACAGATCCCTTGAGACCTAAGACTTACAAATTTGTGTTTTAGCACTCATTTATCCTGTAGGAGGGGAAGCATCCCAACCTAGCGCTCTCACCTTTGGTGTATATAAGTGATATACCCAACTTCAGAACTTTTCAGCCTTCTTGTGTCACTTACAGTGCATTGAGCAGGGTCTCAAAATCACTTGTGAAGTTCATAACCAGGGTCATTAGCTCACCAAAAGACTGAGACCTAACCAAAAGGATTATAGAATGCTTCCTCTCATTCTGCACTTCAACCCATCAACTCAAGCTTTGCATAATATTTGGAGGGTACAAGTGAAAGCACTGCAAACCTTAGACCTTATATAAGAAAGAAGTTCTTAGGAAAGCTAAGGAGAAGAGGAGCCAAAGCATAGACAATGGAGTACATTTTAGATTCTGACTCTTACAACTACTGTGAAAAACAAGTGTATCTTACCTCTCAGTTGGATAACATAACACCTCACATTAAAGTCTATTTGCTTCACTTCCTTACATTAAAGTCTATTTGCTTCATTTCTTTTTACCCAATTCATCATGTCTACTCTCAACATAAAATAAAAACGCATGTTAAAAGGAAAACCTTTCCACAATATGAAGAGATAAGTATAGCATTTGAACTTGTTACAAATGTGTGGAAGAGCAGGAATTTAAAATAAGTATGATTAATATGCCAAAGGCTCTAATGAAAAGATTGGACAACGTGGAAGAATTGATGGTTAATGTAAAAAGCATAAATATGGGAACCCTTAAAATAAAAGAAAATTGTAGAAATAAAACCCAGTGTAATAGGAATGAATAATGCCTTTGATGGGCTAATCAAGAGATTGGACATAGGAGAAGAAAGAAGCAGTAAACTTCAAAATAAGATATATCAATGGTCAATAAATATATAAAGAAATGTTTAATGTCAACTGACATTAGGGAAATGCAAATCAAAACTATACTAAAATTTCATCTCATACCAGTCAGAATGGCAGTCACTAAGAATAGAAATAATAATAAATGCTGGAAGGGATGTGAAGAAAAAGGAACACTTTTACCCTGCTGGTGGGATTATAAACTAGCACAACCACTGTGTAAATCAGTATGGAGGTGCCTCAAAAGACTAGGCATGGAACTGCCACATAGCCCAGCTATACCACTCTTTTGATATTTATTCTGAAGAATTAAAGTCATCATACTATAGTGACGCACACTTTATAATAGCTAAACTATGGGATCAGCCTAGGTGTCTATGAATAGATGAATAGGTAAAGAAATTAAGTGTAGGGGCTGGGGTTGTGGCTCGGCAATAGCGCTCACCTCGCATGTGAGAGGCCCTGGGTTTGATCCTCAGCACCACATAAACATAAATAAATAAAAAATAAAGATATTGTGTTCAACTACAACTAAAAAATAAATAAAAAAGAAATTATCAATCGAATTTTTATTCAGTCAAAAAAGAAAAATGAAATTATGTCATTTGCAGGAAAATAGATGGAACTAGAGACCATTATGTTAAACCAAATAAGCCCAACTCATAAGGTCAAAGGTCATATGTTTTCTCTCATGTGAAAGCTAGAGCAGAAAAAGGAAAAAAATGTTGGGGTGGGCAAATCTCATGAAAATAAAAGGGAGATCAGTAGAGTAGAGGAAAGTGACCATGGGGAGGCAGGAAAAAAGGGAAAAGGAAAATACTGAGGAATGATATTGTCCAAATCATATTGTTATATTGTATGAATATTGCATGTGTATGTGAATAGGTAACAACAAATCCCACCATAAAGTACAATTATAATACATCAGTAAAACTATGGGAAAAAGTATCAGTGAGCTTTATGATATATCAATGAAAGTTTCCCAAACTGAAAAGTAAAAAGAGAAAAAAGAAAAAAAGAATGGAAGCCAGGCATGGTGGTGCATGCCTGTAATCCCATTGGCTCAGGAGGCTAAGGCAGGAGATAGTGAGTTCAGAGCCAACCTCAGCAACAGTGAGGCACTAAGCAACTCAGTGAGTCCCTATCTATAAATAAAATACAAAATAGGGCTGGAGATGTGGCTCAGTGGTTGAGTGTCCCTGAGTTCAATTCTTGGTACCACTTCTGCCCTGAAAAAAAAAAAAGAAAAGAAAAGAAAAGAAATGAGAATGGAAAACTGTGGAATAAAATAAGAATAAAGTATAAGGGCAACAAATAGAAAAGTTTCAAATATACCAAATATCAATACAACCATATATCAATAATAACTTTAAATATTGGTGGTTTCAATATACCAATACAATAGAAACTCTCAGCAGGGTGGATAATTAGACAACAACTTTATATTGTCTGCAATGATCCCAATTTAATTATAAAGGCAAATAGATATTGAAAATAAAGAGATAAAGATTACCATGCTAATACAAATGCAAATAAAGTTGAAATAATTGTATTAATTACAGATAAAATAAACTTCAGATCCAGGAAAGTATTTATGAATTATTATTAAGAAAAAGAAAAATCTCAAGAGTACCCAATGAAAGAGAAATATTATCTTTAAGCAACAATAATAAGTCTTATATCTAAACTTTGAAAATTAACTATGGAAAATGGAAGGCAATGGAGTGTACGTTAAGGGAGTTAGAAAAAAAATTACTCAAGTTAATATTCAGCAAAAATGTTCTTTATTTGACATGTTTGGGTAAACAAATACTGAGACAATTTGTTGCCAGCAAACTCAAACTACAAGAAATATGAAAGGATGTTGTTTAGGCTGTAGCAAAACGAATCCAGATGGACGAAGTGGAATGTGGGAAGAATGTAAGTTTCTTGGAAAATATCTATGTGAATAAACATGAAGGAATACTGACTCTTTGATGCAACAATATTATTTGCTATGGAAGTTATAGACTGCAGAAGCAAAAGATATCAAAGTATTAGTGTTGATGGCATAAAATAAATAAATGTACTTAAAATAATTTATATATTTTTTAATTGTTTGGGAAGTGGTAAAACGGCTATGATAGATCCTAAATCAAGTGTTACAGTTTGGATCTGGAATTTTTCTTAAAGGCTCATGTGTTGAAAGCTTGATCCCAATGTAGCAATATTCAGAGGTAGGGGCTTGGGGAAGTGATTACATCATGAAGATTCTGACCTCATCAGTGGAATAATTCATTGATGGATTAATAATTTAATGGCAATATGGATAAAGAAAGTGAGGCATGTATGCATGCACAATGGAGCTATAGAGATTTCAGCCATAAAGGAGAATGAAATTATGTCATTTGCAGGAAAATGGATGGAACTTGAGAATATTATGTTAAGTGACATAAACCAAACTTAGAAAGTTAAGGGTTGAATGTTTTCTCATATGTGGAAGGTAGAGAGGAAAAAGGAAAAGAAAGTTGGAGGGATCTCATGAAAACCAGTAGAAGAAAAGACAAGGAGAGGGAGGAAGGAAAGGAAAGGGAAAATAGTGGGGAGTGATATTGGCCAAATTTTATTGTCATATTGTGTATATATGAATATGTAATAACAAATCTCACCATGATATACAACTATAATGCACCAATAAAAATATGGAAAAGATAATTTGGTGGCTTTATTGGAAGGTGTTGGAAACTGTAGGAGGTGGTGGGGCCTTGTTGAAGCACACTATGTTGTACCCTGGAAGGGTCTAACTTGAACCTGGCCTCCTTTTTACTACCTCTCTGCTTTCTGGCTGACATAAGTTGAGCAGTTTTCCTCTGTCATGTCCTTCTATCATGATGTTCATCTTCACCTATGGCCCAAAGCAATGAAATAAGCCAACCATAGACTGTGACCTCTGAAACCATGAGACAAAATAAACCTTTCCTCCTCTAAGTTGTTTATGTCAGTTACTTTGGTCAAAATGATAAAAAGATAACACATCAAGCATGCATAATGAAATTTTTAGGGAAAACATTATATCAGAAGTACAGTAATACACAATATAAAATCTACTACATGAAATAAAATTGAAGAGTAGAATACTAATTAATCTGAAGAGGAATAAAGATACAAAGTTGTATGGGACAGATATAGTAATATATATTAAATAAACCATGCATGTGTTAAACACTAAACATAGGTAGGGCTCACACATCAAAACAACTGATGACCTTAAATTTAAGAACAAAAAAAGGCTAAAAGTAAAAGTCTACTTTGTGTGCCTGTATTATTGCCAGCCCAAATAGACTTTGGATCAAGAAGTATTACCAAAGACAAAGACATGTCTTTGAAATGACATAGGGGTCAATTCAGTTGTAAGACATAACATTTATAATTTTGTATGCAGTCAGGCACGGTGGCACATGCCTGTAATCCCAGAAGTTCAGAAGGCTGCAGGAGGATCATGAGTTCAAAGCTAGCCCCAGCAACTTACCAAGATCCTAAGTAACTCATTGAGACTCTGTCTCTAAATAAATTATAAAAAAGGGCTCGGAAATGTGGCTTACTGGTTGAGTGCCTCTGGATTCAATCCCTGGTACTAAAAAAATAAATTAATTTGTATGCACCCATTATTATAGGTATTAAATATTAAGATATTGATAGAAAAAAGAGGAGGCCTGAACAATCATAAGTAGATATTTTAACAATTTTCTCAGTAACTGGTGAAACCACTTATTAGCAAATATGTAAGTTGATTTGAAATATATATATATATATATATATATATATATATATATATATAATTGTCAATGGATCTTTAATTTATTTGCCTATATGTGATGCTGAGAATCACACCCATTGCCTCACACATGCTTAGGCAAGTGCTCTACCACTGAGCCATAATTCCAGCCCCCAAAAAGCATATTTAACACTTCGATGTAAATGACATTAAGGGAATACCACATGTTGTAGTCAGCTTTTTCACTGCGATGACTTAAAGACCCCACCAGAACAAATTTAGAGGAGGAAAAGTTTATTTGAAGGTTCACAGTTCCAGAGGTCTTAGTCTGGAGAAGGCCAGCTCCATTACTCAGGGATCCAGATGAGGCAGGATACCATGGCAGAAGAGCATGGTGGAGGGAAGCAGTTCACTTCATGGTGATCAAGAAGGAGAGAGGGAGAGAGAGAGAGAGAGAGAGAGAGAGAGAGAGAGAGAGAGAGAGAGAGAGAGAGAGAGAGAGAGAGAGAGAAATATATGCCCCAAGGCCACACCCCCAATTCCCACCTCCTCTAGCCACACGCCACCACTTCAGTTACCACTCAGTGAATCCCTATCAGGGGATTAAGTCACCAATTGGGTTAAGACTCTTACAACCCAATCATTTCTCTTCTGAACATTCTTGCATTGTCTCACATGTGAGCTTGTGGAGGACACTGCACATCTCAACCATAACAACACACCAATTATAGCAGAATAGAATTCTTTTTAAAAGTTTTTTTATTGTACATATTTATACATGTTTTATGGTTATAATATGATGTTTCAATACATATATGCATTGAGTAATGATCAAATCAGGGCAATTTGTATACCCATTGCTTCCAATAATTTATTGTGGTACAAACCAAATTCTCTTCTACCTAGTTGGAAATATACATTATTATTTCTCTTCTAGCCATTTGAAAATATAGAATACATTATTGCTAACTATTCGACTTTCTGCACAATATTCTTACTCCTATTGAGTATAACTTTGTACCTACTGATCAACCTCTCCCCATCCCTAGCCTTTGGTAATCACTATTATACTCTGTACTTTTATGAGATCAACTCTTTTTCAATTCCACACAGGAGTGAAATCATGCAGTATTTGTCTTTCTGTGCAAGACTTTATTCACTTAACATAATGTTCTCTGGGTTTATACATGTTGTCACAAGTGAAGGAATTTCATGGCCAAATAGTACTCCACTGTGTACTACTTTTTAAAATCTATTCATTTGTTGGTAGACACTTAGGTTAAGTTCACATCTTGGCTATTGTAGACAGTGTTACAATGACCATGGAAGTAGAGATCTTTGATATACTGGTTTCCTTTCCTTTGAATATGTAACTGATAGTGGAATTGTTGAACTACATGGTAGTTCCATTTTTATTTGGAAAGTGTTCCATTTTCTCCATATCCTAAAGAATATTTGTTACCTTTGTTTTTTTTTTTTATAAAAGTCATTCTAACAAGTGTGAGGTAATATCTCCTTAAAGTTTTAACTTGAATTTACCTAATTACTGGTAATGTTGAGAATTTTGTCATGTATCCATTGGCCATTTATATGCATTCTTTTGAGAAATGTGTGTTCAAGTCTATTGGTTATTACATGTCTTTTGACAATTTGAGTTATCTCTCTGGTCGCTATTGAAGTGTTTGAGTGCATTATATATTTTAAATATTAACTCCTTATCAGATGTTTAGTTTATACACACTCCACGGATTGTCTTTTCACACTTGATTATTTTCATGACTGTACAGAAGATTTGTTGTTTGATGTAATCCTATTTGTCTATTGTGGTTTTGTTTCCTGTCCTTCTGGGACAGGAAATATTTTAAAAAAAACATTATCCAGACCAATGTCATAGAGATTTTCCTCCATGTTTTTTGTAGGAGGTTTATAGTTTCAGGCCTTACAATTATGTTTTTAATCCATTTTGAGTTAAATTTTTTATTTTGTGAGATGAGAGTTTAAAGTTATTCTTGTGAATGTGGAGGTATAGAGTCACTGAAGGGACTATTCTTTTCACATTGTATGTTCTTGGCATATTTGTCAAAAATCAATTGACCAGAGGTGTATGGGTTTGTTTCTGGCTTCTCTATTCTATTCCATTGTTCTATGCATCTGTGTTTATTCCAGTATCAGGCTGTTTTGATTACTATAGCTTTGTAATATATTTAAAATCAGGCATTATGATGCTTTTAGCTTTGCTGATTTTTTGCTCATGGCTGCTTTGGCTAGTCACAATCTTTTGTAGTTCCATATTAATTTTATGATTGTCTTTTCTATTTCGAGGAAAACTGTCACTGAAATTTTGTTAGGTGTTTTGTTTTGGTTCTGGAATTGCCTCCTTTTGAAAGGTTTATCACAAACAAAATAGTTCAGAAGTAAGGCTTTTGGGAAGTGACTGGATTAGAAGAGTCCTAATCTTATTAATGGGTTAATCCATTGATGGATTCATAGTTGAATGGACTATTTGGAGGTGGTTCTATCTGTAGAAGGTGGGAATAAGCATGATGCTGGGGAGTTTATCTTGTTCATGGCCCCTTTTGCTCACTCTCTGCTCCTGGCCCCTATGAGGTGACAAGTTCTGATCCACCATGCCCTCTCTGCCAATTTGCTCTGCCTTACACAGCCCATAATAATGGAGCCAGTGGACCATAGATGGAAACTTCTGAAACCATAAGCCAAAATGAATCTTTTCTCCTCTAAATTGTTATCCTCAGGTGTTCTGTTTCAGTGATGAAAAGTTGACTAACACAGTGGGGATTGCTTTGGATCTCCAGATCCCTTTGGGTGGTATGGACATTTTAACAATATTAATTCTTCCAATCCATGAACATGGAGCATTATTTCTACTTATTTGTGACTTTCAAAATTTTTAATCAATGTTTAATAGTTTTGAGTGTATAGATGTTTTACCTGCTTAATTACATTCATTTAAAATATTTTATTTTTTAAATGCTATCACAAATGAGATTGTTTACTTGATTTCTTTTTTGGAGAGTTTGTTTTTAGTGTATTAAACCATCACTTATTTTTATTTTATATGGATTTTATTTTTATTTTATTTTTGGATTTTTATTTTAATTTTTTTTTAGTCATACATGACAGCAGAATGTATTTTGACATATAATACATACAGGGAATGTACATACATCAATCATATTGTCTATTCTATTCTGCTGCCCTATATGGATTTTATATCCTGCAACTTTATTGAATTTCTTTAGTCATTCCAATTTTGTGTGTGTGTGTGTGTGTGTGTGTTAGGGTGTTCTCAATATAAGATCATGTTGTCTGCAAACAGAGTTAATTTAACTTCTTCCAGTCCAATATGGATGTCTTTTTATTTCTTCTTCTTGCCTAATTGCCTAGACAGAAAGTCTAGTACTACCTTGGATAAGAGTGATGATAGTGAACATCTTTGCTTTTTTTCTTAGAGGAAAAGCTTTCCACTTTTCACCATTGAGTATGATGTTACCATCATAAAAAACATATTTGACAAGTATGGTCTTGTCAAATATGTTTTTTATTGTGTTGAGATACTTTATTATATACCTAAATAAATACCATTTGAATGATTTATACACCATCATTATATCATTAAAGTGTTCTGAATGAAATTGTGTACTTACCTTATCCAGTGCATTTTGGTTTTTTGTTGCGAACTTGTTTTCTTTGAGCTTGAAGAATTCTCATTAAAATTTCTTTTAAGACAGGTCAAGTTGTAATGAACACATTCCCTTTTATTTGTCTGGGAAAGTATTTATCTTTTCTTCATGTCTGAAGGAAACCTTTGCCAGGTACACTATTATTTATTGTTAGTTTTTTAGTTAAAAAAATTTGAATATATAATCCCATTCCTCCTGGCTTATAAGGTTTATGAAGGGATATCTGCTGAGAGTCTAACTTTAATTCACTTATACATGATACCCTATTTTCTTCTATTGTTGATTTTTGAATCCTGTCTACACTTTTGATTTTGGAAAGTTTGAGTCTATGAGTATATAGTATAGTCTTGTTTGGACTGAATTTGGAAATATATCCATAGATTTGGGATTGTTTAGCTATTATTTCTTCTTTTTCTAAAAAATCCAAAAACTAGAAAACTAAACAATTACCCCAAATAAAAATATATTATCATAAGTGGAAATTAGAACAATGGTTATATCTATGTATAGTTATATTTTAAAAATTATTTTAAAATTTTTATAGGTTCATAATAGTTAAACATAACATTAGGATTTATTTTGACATACTATAAATGCCTAAAGTATAATTTGCTCTAATTGAGTCCTCAGTGCTTACCCTTACCCTCTCCACCCCCTGTTCCTTTTCCTCTACTCTACTGATCTATCTATCTATCTATCATCTATCTATCTATCTATATTTAAAATTGGTCTGTGGCTATACATAATGGAGAGATCCACTGTAGTATATTCATATGTGTACACTGGAAAGTTAGGTCAGATTCATTCCACTGCTTTTCACTTAACCTGTCCCTCCTCCCTCCCTCTCAATCCACTTCTTCTACTCTCCTATCTTTCTTTTATTTTGAGGGAATTCCTGCCCCCCCCCATTTCTTTTCTCTCTCAACTTTCTGCTTTCTTTCCCCATAATTTTAGACTAACTTCTGCATATCAGAGAAAATATTTGACCTTTTTTCTGAGTCCTGCTTATTTCACTTAGCATTATAGCCTCCAGCTATTATTTTTTTAAATACACTTTCTATTCCTTTCTCTTACTGATTTCTTTTTTTAACTTCCATATTTCAAACATTAATCATGCTATTCCATAAATCCTGTAGGCAATCTTTATTCATTTGTGTTTTTTTCTCTATGACTGAGTAATTTTAAATAATTTATCTTTGAGTTCTGAAATTCTACCACTTGATCAATTCTGCTGCTGGTGGTTTCTCTTTCAGTTTTCATTTCATTCATGGTATTCTAGAATTTTTTTTGTTTTTTTATTTTGGCCAGGCAGGACCACAGGTTTATTAGGGAGTCCAGGCACACACACTCAGGTCATTACATGACAAGAGTATGTTTACTCGGGAAAAGGAAGGTGCCCTCTGCCCACAGCTGGGCCCAGGCAATGGGGTGCAGTCTCCTCCCTCGTGGCCTAGACACAGCTGGGTCACTTCCTCCATGGCAGTTGATGGAGGGGTCTGCTAAGGTAAGCCATAACCTGGCAGGGAGCAGGCCAAGTTCAGAGAGAGTGGCTGGGGCTGATCCTCACTCGAGAGACTATAGCAGCAGTAGCTGTTCAGCACCTTCTTGTGGCTAGTTTCCCAGATTTCACCAGCCAAGAACATCTTGTCTGTGATGTGTAAATCTTGTAGAAGTTGAACACCAGGTCCAGTTCACAGACATTGAGGAAACACTCATTTGAGACCCCCATGAGGTTGTGAATGGCTTCCAGATAGGCCAGGTTATTGTCATTGATAACCACACATTTGCAGATGTATGAGCCAGCATACCTATTTCCTCTAGCTTCACATATAGGGATGGTTTGGTACAGGGGTTATCTCAATGTCTGCTCCATTTTCATATTTAGTTTTGAGAAAGAATAGAACAGGCCCTGACATTTAGAAGCTTGCCTGCTACTCACAGAATACCAACTTCAGATAATTTTATTCTGAAACCCTGAAAAATGAGACAAAGAAATGTCACTTGATAATTTTATCCAAGCCTAGAAAAAAGCAAGGTTTCTATGCCACTAACAAATTGCCAAACACTTGCCTCTCTTAGCCAAAACGAGTGGCTGCTACTTCTTTACTGATTACGACTTTATCCCTAGTCTCAAGATTTATTGGTATATCCAATAATAGAACTATCCCAACTTTTTGACAGTGTTCAATCTAAAATGAACAATCCTTTCCTTATAGTCTTCTCAAAATCCACCATCCAAAACCCAATCTTATAATAGGACCTTTATAACACTGTTATTGAGACAACTGCTGCATCCCCCTGGTGTTTGCTCTCCCTCCCTGCAATAAGTAATATAGCCAACTTATTCTAATATAAATGTGTAACTGGCTGGAGAGCATTGAAAGAATTGGAGATTTACTAAGATTCAGCTGAGACTCTTACTTCCTTGGACTACAACCTTCAACTCAATAACAGTTGTACACATCTAGACCTCTTGTTTCTCTTGGTGCCCAATATGACACCTACCCTTGGCTGAGAGGTTGGTTGAGCTCTGGTAATTTATTGAAGATAGTCAATGTTATATTTATTTTGTTTTTCTTAAAATAAATCCTTCTTTGGGATTTTGGTTTTCTCATTTGATTTGTGGTGTTGTTTGATAAAATTGTATTCTAGCATCCATCACTTGCTTCTTTAATTTATTCTCTAATTGCTTGACTGATGTCTAGAATGCTGTTTTTATACAAGAATAAAAATACTTTTTTAAAAGAGAGAGTGAGAGAGGAGAGAGAATTTTTAATGTTTATTTTCTAGTTCTCGGCGGACACAACATCTTTGTTGGTATGTGGTGCTGAGGATCGAACCCGGGCCGCACGCATGCCAGGCAAGCGCACTACCGCTTGAGCCACATCCCCAGCCCAATAAAAATACTTTTGAGGGGGGAAGAGATAGATGGAGACCTAATAATTTCATCTTAAAGCCAGCCTTGGGGCCAAGAAATTCAGATTTCTTGTTTCTCTTTGAGAAAATTTACTGTAGTTAACATTTCAACCTTATAAGGACTTTTCCTTCATTCTTTTTTTGCGTGTGTCCTTGTGTTCCACTTTTGTTTTAGTTTCATCTGCTTGGAATCAGGATGCTTGTCTGGCCCGTGATCAGTAATAATTGGTCTTTGGCCAAAATGCAGAGATACAAGGTTACATGAGCACCATTCTTTCAGATGTGGTGCAGTTCTCATAGAGTGTTTTCTATCTAAAACTGTTTTCTCTTCTAGATTGATAGTTATTTATTTATTCTTTTATCACTACAACATGAATTTGGGGCACACCTTCATAACTAGCACAATATAAGTTTGGAATACAGTGGCTACTTGGAAAAATTTTGGTATGGACAACAACAAAATGATGATTGTCTCACTCAATGGTCTCCTTTTTTTAGTTGGTATGAGGAGGAATCTAAATATAATTTGGACTAAAAATCTGCTACCTTAAAGATTATTTAGCTAAAGCTAATGCAAACTATAAGCAACTTAAGACTTTTTTCCTTGTGGATTCACCACAAACCCATTCCAATTCTTTCCATTTGTGTATCATGATCCTATTGATTTACCTTTACCATTGGAATTTTGTTCAACTCTAATGGAATCCTAACCCTCAACTCAGACTCCTTTTAAGTAAGTTGCACTATCTTTTCTTCAATATTACTTAAAATTGTAAATCCCCCACAGAAGAGAGAATCTGGCTGTGACTCCTATATAGATCTTAAGCATTGGCCATATTCAAGGTCTTCATGCAATTTTTATATACTCGTTTAATTTTACAATAGGAGAAAATTTGGTAAAGAACTCAAACTTATATTGGGTACATAGAATCAAGGCTTCATCACCTGTACCAAATTCTCCTTTTGATGGAGTCAGGAGATATAAAAACTTGGTTGGAAAAGGTTAATTGAAAAAAGGCAGAAATTGACTTCAAAAGTAGGGAAAAGAATTTTACTTAATTATGATAACTTAAACCACCAGAAACAGGCCAGGACCTTTTGGAAACCATACCACAAGTCTTCTCTGCTAAAAACAAAACAAAACAAAACAAAAAACACCAGGGGCTGAGGTTGTGGCTCAGTGGCAGAGGGCTTGCCCACGAGAGGCACTGGGTTCGATCCTCAGCACCACATAAAAATAAAAGTAAACAAAATAAAGATATTGTGTCCATCTATAACTAAAAAAAAAAAAAAAACAGACCTGGATTCAATCTTGCAAACAACAGGAGAATAAATCTGTAAAAGGGGAGAGAGAGAGAATCAGGGTGGGGGGACACTGATCAGAATCCTTTAGAAAATTCAGGGTTAGCTCCCAATCCTTCTAATGCTCTTTCCACTTTTTTTTGTTGATGAATTAAAACTAGAAACTATAGATATGTTAAGTGGACAAAAGAACAGCTGTCAGATTATGCCTACTGTATGAAATTCAGCATTTGACTGAATATTTTGAGGTGACTTTAGATACCAAAAAGGAAAATAAACCTCAAGATAAAGCATTTAAATAGATCTTTCTCTCCTTCAAGGGGCAATAAACACTCCCCTTAACAAAGACACTTGCCAATACTATAAACAAAAGGGACAGTGGAAAGATAACCATCTTTATTTTAAGGGGTGGGGGTACTGGGGATTGAATCCAGGAGTGCTTAACCACTGAACCACATCCTTAGCCCCTTTTTAAAAAAATATTTCATTTATGGATAAGATCTTGTGGAGTTGCTTGGGGCCTCACTAAGTTGCTGAGGCTGGCTTTGAACTCATAATCCTCCTATTTTAGCCTCCTGAGTAGCTGAGATTACTGGCGTGCACCACTGCCCATCTTATCATAACTAAAAGAAGACTGAATTAATGTTCTTCCTCTTCCTAAGGAATTTTGAAGGCTTTCTGAATAGGTATTCCCTTAAATAATAAAGAGAACTAACTTTTATAATAGAAAAATTAAAAAAAAAACTTTTTGATAGATATGGGAACCATTTTTTCTTTTAGATTGTTTACAAAACTTCAGTGGTAGGAATTTTGATCTTCCAACTATTTCTGTTGCTCCAAACTGTGACTGTAACTTTTGACCCATCACTAGTCAATATGGATTTCTTTTTCTGTGATACACATCAATAAATTTATTGAAAGAGATCATTTATATGAATGGTTGCCAAATGAAATGTCCCCCATGTGATCAGTTCCTCAAATTATCTGAACATTCTCCTTTGTATGATCCTTTAATAATGCAATCCTGATTCAAATTTTTTTTAGGAGGTTCCCTATTCTGTCCAGGCTAGCAGGTCTACTGAGGTGGGAAGAATTCAATTTCAAAGTAGAAAGTGCCTTCTTTAAATTCTTACCTAAAGTTGTTCAATGACTTTTAAAGCTTAAACTAAGGAAGGATTGAGACCTATTGTATAACATTTTATAAAGTGGTGACTCTTTCTTGCACTATTTTATGTAATATTCCAATGTTATCTATTTAAAAGACTTATGGATATGGATACTGATTTGTGTAAGAGCTTATGTCCAAAAGTAAGATTGTAACACTTTGTTTCTCAGGAGTCAATCCCTCATCAAAATATTATTTTATTGTCAATATCACATGAAGCCACTCACTTCATTGTGATTAATTTATGTTCAGCCATTTTTAACATCTCATTAGATGCCAAATAGTCCATATTTATTTTCTTATGTAAAATCAATGACATACCTGAACTATTATTCTCCAGGGGTTTACCTAAATAATTTCTTATCTCTTTCAAATTCCTGATTGAGAACTTAAGGATTTGAGATTTACTTGTGATTTTCTTCTAATGATCTTTTTTATGTTCAAATAATGACATTTTAGTATGCTCAAAAAATGGAAAAAGAGCTAAGGTTAATTCTTCATATCTATTAAATCTCTACAATAATTAACAATGCTGAGATTGCTTCACTAGGATAAACTATTTTCTTTTTTATTAATTTTATTGGAATATAATAATTACACATAATAGTGGGATTCATTATGATATATGCATATGCAGCATAATTTGCTCTGTTTCATTTCTTGTACCTCCTTTTTTCTCCACTCCTCTATCCCACTACTCTGCTTGTTTCTTTTATATTTTCTTTTTATTTACAAAGTGTCAGGATGAGTAGTAAGTGTATTGATTCAATTATATAGGAATATATGTGGAAATATATTTCAATGATTGTATACTTTTCAGGTTAAAAGAAGCATGTGCAAGTTTAAGGGTAAAGACTGGCATAAAATTATCTACTAAAAGACTGCATTTTATAATTCTAAATTCACATATTCTTTTCCCATCTTATTCACAAAATGTTCACTAGAGGTACTGACTCAGCTACACAGGAATCATTAGTGGTCTACTGATTTTGGTCTTTCATTAGATCTGATAGCTAAAGTTATACAACAAGACCCTCAACTCAGTAACAGAGTGCCCAGCTGAGACTTCTTATCTAAGAGCAATAGCAGCAGTAGCAACAGCAGCAAAATGTGTGGAAGCCTCAGCTGACTTACTGCTAAAGGTGTCCAATAAATACAGTGGTTTCCTAAACTGTGCAGGCTTCTTTACTGATGGAAAATATGTGATATTTTTTATCTAATTGCCTGACATTCTATTAAATATTACTGCTTTCCCTTAAAATAATACTAATCACTAGTGTAACATAAAAAATTCAATTATACCTTTTTATATGAAGGAGAACCTCATGCATGTTTAGTCCATGTTAGAAAGTTATCTGTGCCCTGTAAAGATTTGTTAGTGACTTCATCGGTGAATCCTGACCTAATTTTATTTATGAATGGTTCCTATTTAAAATCACATTGGAAGTTATCAAGCAGATTATTATATCATTCATACACTTAAATTTGTCTTTTAAATATGCGTAACTCCCAGAAATCAAATCAGCTCAGTGGCTTAAATTAACTGCACTCACAAAGCCTGCCAACTGGCAAAACCTGGAAGAGAAACTATTTATAGAGATAGTAGATATGTATTTGGGGTAGTCCCACAACTTTGGAATGCTTCACAAAGAGATTTTCTTACCTCAGCAGTAACTCTATAAAATGAATGACCTTTAGATACTTTTAGAACTTTTTGATACTTTGCTGTTACCCATAAAAATAGATATAATAAAAGTGGAAGGTCATTCAAAGCACAAAGATCTAGAATCTTAAGGCATTTCTTTAGCTACCACTATGACGAAAAAGGCAACATTAACCAAAATACTTGCCCCTGAAATTATACAGTGAAGAAAAATCTTAGAGGAATTAGAGGCAAAGGTAAGCTCCTAATTTGGGAAAATTAGGATGTTCATTTAAACAGAGTTTAGCATGCTTCATGGTACTACCTATAATAGTACAGATAAATTAAACCAACATAGGTGAAGTAATTTTAGAGTTATTGCTTAGAATGGTTCCAAAACAAATCATATCCACCAATGACACAAATCTGGTAAAGCTGTAGAGATGAGAGATGAATAGATACTCAAAGCTATTTGAGTATCTACAAATGAACTTTACACAAATATTTTCTTCAGTGGTTGTAAATGTGTTCTGGTTATTCTCTGAGTGGGCTGAAACTTTTCTTTGGCCCAAATGGGCAAAAACATTGCTTATTTCTGTTTTTCAACTTGGAGAATTCTCCATTATTTCTCCAATTTTTATTGGTATTGTTAAGTAACTGTAAATTTTACCTTGTAGTCATAAATTTCAATATCCTTACCATTCACAGTCCCTGGAAAAAGTAAAAACAATTAATGGAATTCTAAAATTGAAATCAACAAAGCTGTCAGAAACCCTTTAACAACCATGGTCAAGTGTATTACCAGTTATCTTTAATCTCTGGAACTTGCTTATTATCTTTTATTAATTAATATACTTAGCCATGTGCATTTGGGAATTTTACCACCCAGTCTTAGATTCTACCCTATTAAAAGCAGATACAATCAGTTACTGCAAGGGATTTATATAAAACCTCTAACTTTATTATGAGATACAAAGGCCTTTCCAAAATAGGGAGGAGCAGACCACACTTGCACGTTAAGAGGAGTAGAGACAGTGCTGTGGCCCCATCTACTTACACATGGGGTGGCTTTCCCCACTGGCTTCCATCTAGTGACAACAGCCAGAACCTACAAGACCATCATCCAGGTTCCTGAAGGAAAGGTATTGGTAACCTGCAGGGACATTACAAGATTATAAGGTAGAAACTCTAATACCTCAAATTCACACTGCTAGAGAGAAAGACACACAGACAAATGAAAAAACAAGGGAAGAAAGTGCCTGAAACAAACCAAGCTGATACAATAATAGATTCCATTGACAGCATAGTAGATGAAATGTCAGAGAAGGAGTTCAGAGTGTACATAATTAAAATGATCTGCAAAGCAAAGAATGAATTAAGAGAGCAAATACAGGCAACAATTGACCACTCCAACAAAGAGATATGAGAGGAAATACAGGTAGCAAAAGATTACTTCAAGAAAGAGATAGAGACTTTGAAAAACAAACAGAAATCTTTGAAATGAAGGACATAATAAATCAAATAAAAAATTCATTAGAAAGCATCAACAACAGATCAGATCACTTGGAAGACAGAACCTCAGGCAATGAAGACAAAATGTATGCTTTTAATAATACAGATGACCACAGAGTGAAGATGGTGAGAAACCATGAAGAGAACCTCCAAGAACTATGGGACAATGTGAAAAGACCAAATCTAACAATCATCAGGATAGAGGAAGGCACAGAAGTACAAACCAAAGGAATGAACAATCTCTTCAATGAAATAATATCAGAAAATTTCTCAAACATGAATAATTAATTGAAAAATCGAATACAAGAGGCATACCAGACAGCAAATGTACAAAATTACAACATATCCACATCAAGTCACATTATAATGAAAATGCCTAGCATACAGAATAAGGATAGAATTTTTAAAAAAAGTTGTAGTTGTAGATGTTCTCTCTCTCTCTCTCTCTCTCTCTCTCTCTCTCTCTCTCTCTCTCTTTTCCTTCCTTCCTTCCTTCCTTCCTTCCTTCCTTCCTTCCTTCCTTCCTTTTGTGGTGCTGAAGATCAAACCCAGTACCTCACACATGCCAGGCAGGCTCTCTACCTCTGAGCCTTAACAGCAGTCCAAGGGTAGAATTTTGAAAGCCACAAGAGAAAAGTTTCACACTACATATAGGAGAAAAATAATTTGTATCTCAGCAGATTTCTCAACCCAGACCATCAAAGCTAGGAGATCCTGGAACAACATATACCAAGCTCTGAAAAAAATGGACACCAATCAAGAATCTTATATTAAGTAAAATTAAGTTTCAGGTTTGATGATGAAATAAAATCCTTCCATGATAAACAAAAGTTAAAAGAATTTACAACTAGACAGCCAGCACTAGAGAATAATCTTGGCAAAATATTCCATGAGGAGGAAATTAAAAACAACAATGAAAATCAGCAAAAGGAGGAACTACACTAAAGGAAAATCCAATCAAAGGAGAAACCAAGTCAAGTTAAAAACCAAAAACAAACCAAAATGACAACGAATACAAACCATGTCTCAGTAATAAGCCTGAATGTTAATGGCCTAAACTCATCAATTAAAAGACATAAACTGGCAGATTGGATTAAGAAAAAGATACAAAAATATGCTGCCTTCAAGAGACTCATCTCATAGGAAAAGACATCAACAGACTGAAGGTGAAAGGATGTGAAAAAACATATCATTCACATGGGCCATGTAAATAAGCAGCATGTTCCATTCTAATATCAGGTAAGTTATCAAACCAAAGTTAATCAGAAGAGATAAAAAAGGAGATTTCATACTGCTTAAGAAGACCATACACCAACAAGACATAACAATCATAAATATTTATGCCCCAAACAATGGAGCATCTACATATAACAAACCTAACCTTTCTCAATTTCAAGAAGCAGATAGATCACAATAATACTGGGTGACTTTAACACACCTCTCTCACCACTGGATAGATCTTCTAAACAAAACTAAACAAAAAAACAAAGAAATTATAGAACCCAATAATACAATCACTAATTTAGACTTAACAAACATATATAGACAAAGATAGATATTGTGACATTTTCATTACCTAGCTTTTATAATTTAGGTCCTAGATTTAGAGACCTGTTTCAAAGACTGATAGTTTTATTTCTGATAATTGCCTGTACTACAATTGGGTGATGAATCCTATTCAGTCTTAAATGCTGGGCTGCAATGGTAGACCACATGCCTAGCATGTGTGAGGCACTGGGTTTGATCCTCAGTACCACATTAAAAAATAAATAAATAAACTAAACTAAAGGTATTTAAAAAGTCTTAGCTCAGCACAGTGGCACACACCTGTAATTGCAGCTGCTTAGGAGGCTGAGGCAGGAGGATCACGAATTCAAAGCCAGCTCAGCAATGGCGAGGCGCTAAACAACTCAGTGAGACTCTGTCTCTAAATAAAATACAAAATAGGGCTGGGGATGTGGCTCAGTGGTCCAGTGCCCCCTCAATCCCCAGTATTCCCCTCACAAAAAAGTCTTAAATGCTGCTTTCTAGCCATTGTCATGTCAGACAATCCAACAAATCTTCCCACAACAGCAGGAGAAGGTGCGACTAACCTTGGACCAATTATAGATAATATTCAATGGGTACCCTTCTGATCTTAACTAGACAAATTCAGACAATGTAAAAATATGGATACTGTGGATTACTGTCTTGTGACCTGACTTCATCTGTCCACCAAAAGTGGCACTGAGAAAGAAAGAAAGAGTGGACCCTGACATTCAGAAGCTGTACTGGCACTAAAAGCTATTTCATGATATTCTCTTATTAGACATAAATAATCTCACATGATACCAAAGTTACTCTAAGGTCATGATAAAATGGAACAAAACTTGTAACAACAGAAATTTATTTCTCACAATTCTGGAGGCTGGGAATTTTAAGATCAAGGTGCTGACAGATTTGGTGTCTGGTGAAGGACTACTTCTGACTTTGCAGATGGCTATCTTCTTGTAGTATCTTTACACAGATAAAAAGGTGAGGGAGTTCTCTGGGGTCTCTTTTGTTTTTAAAAAATTTTTAGATACTGATGGATCTTTATTTTATTCATTTATTTATATGTGGTGCTGAGAATCGAACCCAGTGCCTCACACATGCTAGGCAAGCACTTTACCACTGAGCCACCACCCCAGCCCCTGGGGTCTCTTTTATAAGGGTGTGAATTCCATTCATGAGGATCCCACCCTTATGACCTAATCACTTTCCAAATGTCCCACCCCTATACTATCACATTTGTGGTTGGGATTTCAATATATAAAATCAAGGGGAACATAAATATTCAGTTCATAACAGACTGTTATTAACAGATTCGTATTATAAATTCATGGTTTTCCAGATAGACATATATATAGATACATACATACATACCATACAAAGGATACAAGCAGGGATGAGGTGTGTATGGGTATAGAAGGCGTGTATTTCCTTGTGCTGTATATTGAGACAGCCTAGGATTGTTTGCATTACAAAGACAATGAGCATACCTAATGATCAGGTATTACTTTCTAAGTACCAGTCTTCTCTAAAAGGAATCATGACTCCTTGAAGAAATAGCTTGGGTAAGACTATGAAATACAAGATCAATATAGAATGTTTTCCTGTCCTAGAAAGTAAGAACATGCTCAAATGATGATGAGAATGTCAAAAAGACACCAATGGCAGCCTGAAAGCATCTCCCAATGGCTATATCTGTGGTAGTTTGAGCATTAAAATAATAATCATGATTTATAGCACATTGAATAGAATAAAAATCCATGATCTATGCCAATAAAATAAATGAGTAAATAAATAAAAGGAAAGTTCTTCCTTATAGTAAAGTGAGAACTAGTAAATTAGAATGATGATAAATTCAAAAATTAACATTTGATAATCACCATATCATTTATGAATCATCAATGGTTCATTAGTAGGTGAAAATTAGATGAGAAAGATAATATTGATATGAAATCAAATAACTCCACAAGATAATTTGTTAGCTACAAAGGTAAGAATTCAAATTTTGGAGTGGAGAAATCTTGGAAACACAAACTTAACAAAGTGATCAAAGTTAATACCATCAACAATAGGGCAAACAGATCCTATGTGCCCACCAAAATTACACACTGATTCCTGCCCCAAATTTATAATCATCTATTTGCATGGAAACTTCAATAGAATGAAAATTATTTGTGCCCCCCCCAAATGAGGCCCTAATCTTCAATGTGGCTGTATTTGGAGATAGAACCTCTAAGGAAGTAATTAAGGTTAAATGAGTTTGTAAGGGGCCCCAGTCCAATAGGATTATTATCCTTACAAGAATAGATACCAGAGAACTCTCTTTCTACAACACATGCATAGAGAAGAGATCATATAAACACTAAGTTAGATAACAGCTGTCTCAAAAAAACAAGATAAGAGGCTTCAGAATGAAACCTAACAGAACTTTTGAGAAATAAAATTTCTGTTGTTTAAGACACCTAATCTGTGGTATTTTGTTGTGGCAACACTATCAGACTAAGACATATTATTTCAGTTTTTACATTTAGATTCCTGGTGCATTTGGAGTTTATTCTGTGTGGCATGAGGAATTAATTTACTTCTATATATATTTTTTCCAAATGTTCAGTTTGTGCATCATTTACGTAAAAATATTATTTTTGCACCATTGATTTGAGATATTATCTTTGTATTATACTAAGTTTCTGCATGACTTGGGTTTGCTTCTGGATGTGCTATTCTATTTGTTTTGTCTTTTTGTCTACTTGTGTGCCTGTAACATGATTTTGATTTTAAGGGCTTCATAGTATTTTAAAATATCTTGTAGGATTTGTAGATTATCACACTTCCCTCTCTTTTCCTGTGCCTCCTTCTCCTTCTTCATCTTTGTCTTCATCTTTATCTTCTTTTCTTCTTCTTCTTTTGAGATATATTATTTCTTTGTTGCCCAGGCTGGTCTTGAACTTCTGGCCTCCAGTGGTCCTCCCAATTGAGCCACCAGAGCAGCTATGACTAGAGGTATGTACCATTGTGCCTGGCAAGATTGTACATAATGTAATGTGATATTTCAATACATGTTTATATTGTGTAAATTTTTTGTGTGGTGCTGGGGATTGAACACAGGGCCTCATGCATGCTTGGCAAGTGCTCTAACACTGAACTATACCCCATCCTTGTACCTCTTCTTTTTGTTTTTTCAGTACAAGGCAGTGACCCAGGTACCACTTGACCACTGAGCCACATCCCCAGCCTTTTTTATTTTTTATTTTGAGACAGGGTCTTGATAAATTGCTTAGAGCTGCATTAAATTGCTGGGGCTGGCCTTAAACTTGTGATCCTTCTGCTTCAGCCTTCTGAGCCACTTGGATTGCATGTGTGTTCCACCATGTCAAGCTCCTTTTCTTTTCTTTTTTTTTTAAAAAAAATATTTTTAGTTGTAGGTGGACAAAATACCCTTGTTTTATTTAGTTTTATGTGGTGCTGAGGATTGAACCCTGTGCCTCACAAGTGCTAGGCAGGTGATCTAATACTGAGCTACAACCCCAGTCCTCCTTTTCTTTATCAATATTTTCCTAGCTATTTTTTTATATTTAGCTCTCTTTGCAGAATATTCTATCAATTTGTCCAGCTTCATAAAAACTTTTTGGTATTTTTATTAGAATTTCATAAAATATACACAGAAGGTCCTCAGCATACATTGGGGTTACAGTCTAACCCTAAACAACACAGCATACTATAGAGTATTAGTTGTTTATCCTTATAATTACATGGCTGATGAGGAACTGTGGCTTGATGTTGTTGCCCAACATCATGAAAATGTATCCTTTTAAAGAATTTGTTCTAATTAGTTATACATGACAGCAGGATGCATTCTGACACATCATACATGAATGAAGTATATCTTCTCATTCTTCTGGTTGTACATGATGTAGGATCATGTAGTCATATATGTACATAGGGTTTTAATGTCCAATTCATTCTACTATCCTTCCTATCCCCGTATCCCCTCAGCTCCCTTCACTCCCCTCTGCATGATCCAAAGTATCTATATTCTTTCCTAGTCCTCCCTCTTATTGTGATTTAGCATCTGCATATCAGAGAAAACATGAGAATATATCTTAATGTGTACCTCTAGCCTTGGAAAAGATAAAAATCAAAAGTACATATTTTTACTGAATGCACATCTTTTTTACACTAATCACAAAACAAAAAATCTGAAAGTCCAACCTTCCTAAGTCAGGAACCATCTGTATATTAACTTGAAAGAGGGTGGATTAGCATTTTTATGATGTTTAGTCATTGTATCCAAGATTAAAGGTTGTTGTTGACTAGTTCAGTTTGAATTTTGTGTCTTTCAGGAGTTTTCTTAGTCTGTTAAGACTGTTGTAGCATAAACTGAGAAGTTTATAAAAATATAAATTTATTTCTCACAGTTGTGGAGTCTGGGAGGTCAAAGATCAAAGCCCTGGCATATTTGGTACCTGATGAGGGGCTCACTTTCTGATCGTAGATAGTGCCTTTTCACTATGTCTTCATATGATGAAAGAGTAAAGGCAGCTCTCTAGGGTATCTTCTAAGGACAAATCCCATATATGAAGGCTCCTTTCATAACCTAATCACCTTACCAAAGGCCCTACATTCTAAGAACATCACCTTCAGTGTAGGGATTTTTAACATAAGAATTTTTTGGAGGACATAACAGTCACACCATAGCAGTAGTGTTGTAAAGTTTCCCTTGTATAGGTTGAACCAAAATAAATTTTTGAATTCTGCCTTGGGAAGCCAGGATTCATAATTTACCATGTGAATAGGATATTAAAATATTTATACTGCTGCAAGTAATGTTGGTTTATTGAATTTATAAATCTTTATTTTTATTGAAGTTCTCAAGTAAAATGTATGCCAGTCTAATAATGGAACAGTTATCCATCACTTTGAAAGAAAATATGAGTGATTCATAGAAGTTATTCTGCCACAATTAGAAAGTTATTTGAGATTCAAGGCCATTTATTATGTTAACCTTAGAAAGCATGGTATATTGGAAAGAGACCATTCAGAATTTGGTTGAAATCCTGGGTCTTTACGCATGTTTGACTTTCTGAGAGTTGAATAATTAGTTTAAATTATTTTTCTTTCTATAAAGCAGGAAAGCTCCTCAAGGGTCATAATAAAAATAAACAATAATGTCTGCAAAACATTTGGGTATATAACACATAGAGCATTAGTAATTATTGTAATAGCAGATGTTTATTGAGTACTTCCAATGAACTAGGTACTGTGCAAATGCTTTATGCAGATGTTCTCATTTAATTTCCTACAAATACCATCTTAAAGAAAACAGCTGTTACCTTTACCATGTTACATATGAGGAGACTGATACTTAAAGAATGGAAACAATTTTCTCAAAGTCACACACAGCTGCAGGGATCTGATTCTTCCAGCCTCTGAACCAAGTAACCTACATTCTTTACTTTAAATAAATTTAAAGAAATAAAATTGACAGATAACAAAATTTGCATATTTAAAGTGTACAATTGGGCATGCAATAGGGTGTGGTACAGTCCTAATAAACTATCTTCCTTATCAAAATAATGAACTATCAGGTTTAGAAATTTCCCCTATCCTTCTTATAATCCTTCCTTTCAGCCTTTTCCATATCTACTCCCTTCTTCTTCTAAGCAGCCTTTGGTATGTTTTCTATAAGTTTAAATTTCATTTCCTAGAGCTTTATATAGATGTAATATGTTATTTCAGTGCAGTGTGTAGTCTTGAGTTGTTTGGATTTTTAAATTCAGTGAAATTATTTTGAGGCTAGTTCATGTTTTTGTGTGTGCCAATAACTCATTCCTTTATATTGCTAAGTAGTGTTCCATTTTGTGGTTATTTATTTGTTTATTCATTTATGTGTTTGGTTATATTCAGGTTTTATTTATTACAAATAAATTTTCCATTATCCTTTGTTTATAAGTCTTTGTACGAATACATGTTTTCATCCATCTTTCATACATCTTGGATACCATTATCCTATGGTAGATGTACATTTACCTTTTAAATGAACTGCAAAGCTGTTTTTCAGTTATTGTGTCAGTCATGCTTCTACAGAGATACAGAGATGGTACCATAAGAATATTAAGACATTTTTCACAAATATTGGCGTGGTAAATCCAAAACCTTTAGGGCAGGCACTCAGGAAAGGCAACCTGGAACTCAGGCACAAGTTAAAGTTTCCTCTTCAGAGAAGTCTTAGTTCTGTTCTTAAGACCTTTTAAGGGATTGAATCAGACTCATACATATTATCTAGAATAGTCTTCTTAAACTGATTGCATATTTTGTTGTCTATGAATTACATTCATAGGAAGAGACCCAATATGGCAGGATAGAGGGAGGCTGCATTCTGTGTTGCTCCTTGACCTGGGATTCAAGTAGTGGGAATCATGTTTCTCTGCGAGTGATTAGAGGACCCCCAACAGCTGCTTCTGTTCAGGAATTATGGCTGCCATGCCCACACGGTCTCCAGGCCTCAGCATCAGGGAAGGACTCCTGGCCACTCACCCACGCTGGACCTCCGTGTGCCTGAGTAGGACCACAGGCATCAGCACCCACATAGAACTCCTGCCCACCCTACCAGCACAGCAATCCTGGCTGCTGTTCCCATGCAGGATACCTGCCCATGCAAAGAACTCCAGCCTCCACTCCCATGTTGACCCCCATCTACCAACGTGGGACTCCCTTGGTTGCCTCCATCTTGGGGCATTGCAAACACTGCCATACTCCCCTACACACAGTAGCCTGCACCTGGGGACACAACACAGGGTCTGGAGACAGCTGACAGCCACAACACTGTATGCCACCAAGCTGCATCTCACAACACACTGCCCACAACTGCCTCGCCCCACCTGACCCCATACCCCATTGCTGAAAGCAGCCACCTCCATCTTGGGACACCTTTGTTGCCATCTTCAGTTGGGCAACCCCCAGCTTGGAACACCTACTGGGGCTTAGAAGCAATATCAAAGTACCTTTAGTCCCCAACTGCCCCCTCTCCCTGGCAGCCACTAACCCAGCACAGTGTTTGCGGCTACACAGCTGGTCCATAGTTCACAAAACCTGGTCCTGAACTGCCCAGTACAAAACAGCTCTCCACCACATGTGCACAGCCCCCAGAGTGCAGCCCACAAGACCTCTGGAGAGAAAGGTTCATGATTGGGAAATAGAAAGGGAGGGGGCGAGTGAGACGCAGTTTAGAGACGAAATTAGAGACCAGGAATTGTGAGGTCTAACAGTCAATATAAGGAGATAAGACCAGACACCCACATCACATGAGCAGGCCCCAAAGGAGACCCTTTGGGTGCAGACTCCCATTGGGGACTGGCAAATGCTATACCCCACATCCAGGAGCTCTGCACCGAAGACCAACCCTACCACCCTACTTACCTTCACCATCCTGAGGGTGGAGACACCAGCAAACAGACAACCCCACTTATTGGATGAGAAGGTAAGTGAAAAAAATACTGGACTCCAACAAAAACAATCCTTGTATATCTGTTAAGATTTTTTTTTCCTGTCTCTCCCTCTTTTTCCACCCTCACATCCCCAACATTTGTGAAATTAAGTACTTTTCTGAATTAGGCTACTGAGGACTGGGATGTCTAAATAGTACAGTACAGTTGTGTTGTATATTCTTTTATCTCCTATTTTTACATTTTTATTTTTCTTAATATGTATGTTTGATTTTTGTACCCTATTGTCTTCCCACTTACTTATCTTCCCCAAATCACTTTCTCTCTCTTCTCCTGCTATTAACCAATGTCTTCAGATTCCTCTTTCACACTTTCTAAGATCTAATAACTATATCCTCACCTCTTACTCCCTCAAAATGTCATCCTACACCTCACCCCAGTTCTTTGTCCACCATCAAAAACTGTAGACCATTTTGCAAACATACTGTTTATATTGTAGATAATAATTGAACTCTCCATTTCTGTATACTGTGACAAAACCATCAACGTCTTAATAGCAGCTATTTGATTTAATGCTGTATATTGTTTGTATTGGGATCTGTTAATATTGTTCTCCCTCTTAAAGGAGAGGTATTGGAACCCTGCAGGGACACTATAAGCCTATAGGGTAAAAACTGTAATGCCTCGGATCTGCAGTGCTAGAAAAGAAGACACGCGAACAACATGATAAAACAAGCGAAGAAAGTGCCCCAAACAAATCAAAATACTACATTATTAGAAGAAATGACAAAGAAAGAGTTCAGGATGTACATAATTAAAATGTTCTATGAAGTAAAGGATGATATAAGAGAGCAAATACAGAAGCAAAAGATCATTTCAATAAATAACTACATAAGCAATACAGGAAACAAAAGGTTACTTCAGTAAGGAGAAAGAGGTTCTGGAAAAAAACAGAAATCCTTGAAATGAAAAAAACAATAAACCAAATTAAAAACTCAATAGAAAACATCACCAACAGATTAGATCATTTGGAAGATAGGACCTCAGACAATTAAGACCAAATATATAATCTTTAAAAGAACATTGACCAAACAGTGAAAATGGTAAGAAACCATGAGCAGAACATTCAGGAATTATGGGACAACATAAAAAGACCAAATCTAAAAATTATTGGGATAGAGGAAGGAACAGAAATACAAAACAAAAGAATAAGCAATCTATTCAATGAAATAATATCAGAAATTTTTCCAAACACGAAGAATGAATTGGAAAATGAAGTACAAGAAGCTTAAGGACAACATATGTACAAAATCACAACAGATCCACACCAAGGCATATTATAATGAAAATACCCAACATACAGAATAAGGAGAGAATTTTAAAAGCCACAAGAGAAAGGAATCAGATTACATATAGGGGGAAATCAATTAGGATATCTGCAGAAACCCAGATCCTGAAAGCTAGAAGATCCTGGAACAACATATATCAAGCTCTGAAAGAAAATGGATGTCAACTGAGAATTTTATATCCAGTTAAATTAAGGTTTAGATTTGATGACAAAATAGAAACCTTCCATGACAAACAAAACTTTAAAGAATTTACAACTAGAAAGCCAGCACTACAGAACATCCTCCGCAAAATATTCCATGAGGAGAAAATGAAAAACAACAATGAAAGTAAGCAAAGGGAGGTATTACACTAAAGGAAAAAACAATCAAAGGAGAAATCAAATCAAGTTAAATACCAAAAAACAAACAAAAATGACTGGGAAAACAAATCATGTCTCAATAATAACCCTGAATGTCAATGGCCTAAACTCACCATCAAAAGACATAAACTGGCAGGTTGGATTAAAAAATAAAGACCTAACACTATGCTACTTTCAAGAAACTCATCTCATAGGAAAAGACATCCACAGGCTGAAGATGAAAGATTGGGCAAAAACATACACTCACATGGATTGCAGAAATAAGCAGGGGTTTCCATCCTCATAGCAAATAAAGTAGACTTCAAGCTAAAGTTAATCAAAAGGGATAAAGAAGGACATTTCAGGGCTGGGGTTGTGGCTCAGCAGTACAGCGCCCGCCTAGCACAGATAAGGCCCTGGGTTTGATCCTCAGCACTACATAAAAATAAATAAATTAATTTAAGTTATTGTGTCCAACTACAACTAAAAAATAAGTATTAAAAAAAGAAGGACAGTTCATACTGCTTAAGGGAACCATAATCAACAAGACATAACAATTATAAATATATATGCCCCAAACAATGGAGTATCAATGTCATCAAACAAACTCTTCTCAGTCCAAGAGTGAAATAGACCACAACACAATAATTCTGTGTGACTTTAGCATGCCTCTTTCACCACTGGATAGATCTTTTTAAAAAAAGGTGCTAAACAAAGAAACTATAGAACTCAATAATACAACCAATAATTTGGACTTAACAGACATATATAGAATATTTCATACATCAAGGAGTGAATGAATACACTTTCTTCTCAACAGCACATGGATCCTTCTCTAAAAATAGACCATACATTATGCCACAAAGCAACTCTTAGCAAATACAAAAAAGTAGAGATACTACTCTGCATTATGTCAGATCATAATGGAATGAAATTAGAAATCAATGATAAAATAAAAAAAGAAGCTATTCCAACACCTGGAGACTAAATAATATGCTGTTGAATGAACAATGGGTTGCAAAAGACATCAAGGAAGAGATTAAAAAATTCTTAGGTTAATGAGAACACAGATACAACATATGAAAATCTCTGGGACACTATGAAGGCAGTACTAAGAGGAAAGTTCATTGCATGGAATTCATTTCTTAAAAGAAGAAAATGTTAACAAATAACGGACCTAACATTACATCTCAAAGCCCTTGAAAAAGAAGAACAAATCAACACCAAAAGCATTAGAAGACAAGAAATAATTAAAATCAGAGCTGAAATCAATGAAATTGAAACAAAAAAATTGAAAAAATTGACAAAACAAAAAGTTGGTTCTCTGAAAAAAATAAATAAAATTGATAAATGATTAGCCATGCTAATGAAGAGGAGAGAGAAAACTCAAATTACTAACATTTGGATGAAAAAGGAAATATCACGATGGACACTACAGAAATACAGAAGATAATTAGAAATTATTTTGAAAATGTATACTCCAATAAAATAGAAAGTATCAAAGGCATCAACAAATTTCTAGAGTCATATGATTTGCCCAAACTGAATCAGGATGATATATACAATTTAAACAGATCAATTTCAAGCAATGAAATAGAAGACACCATCAGAAGCCTACCAACCAAGAAAAACTCAGAACCAGATGGATACACAGCTGAGTTCTACAAGACCTTCAAAGAAGAACTAATACCAATACTCCTCAAATTATTTCATGAAATAGAAAAAGAAAGAACACTTCCAAACTCATTCTATGAGGTTAATATCATCCTGATTCCAAAACCAAAGACACATAAAAAATAAAACTTCAGACCAATATTTCTAATGAACATAGATGCAAAAATTCTCAATAAAATTCTGGCAAATTGAATACAAAACATATAAAAAAGGTAGTGCACCACTATTAAGTGGGATTCATCTCAATGTAAGGTTGGTTCAACATACAGAAATCAATAATTGTTAGTCATCACATCCATAGACTTAATAATAAGAATCATATAATCATCTCAATAGATGCAGAAAAAGCATTTGACAAAATATAGCACCCCTGATGTTCAAAACACTAGAAAAACTAGGGATAACAGGAGCATATCTCAACAATGTAAAAGCTATCTATGCTAAGCCCCAGGCCAACATCATTCTAAATGGAGAACAATTGAAAACATTTGTCCTAAAAACTGGAACAAGACAGGGACGCCCTCTTTCACCACTTCTATTCACCATAGTCCTGGAAACTCTAGCCAGAACAATTAGACAAACGAAAGAAATTAAAGGGTTACAGATAGGAAAAGAAGAACTCAAACTAGCAGTATTTGCCAACAATATGATTCTATACCTAGAAGATCCAAAAAATTCCACCAGAAAACTTCTAGAACTAATAAATGAATTCAGCAAAGTAGCAGGATATAAAATCAACACCTATAAATCAAAGGTATTTCTGTACATCAGCGAAAAAATCCTCTGAAAGACAAACTAGGAAAACTACTCCATTTACAATAGCCTAAAAAAAAACCCCTTGGGAATCAACTTAATGAAAGAGGTGAAAGACCTCTACAATGAAAATTACAGAATGCAAAAGAAAGAAATTAAAGAAGACCTTAAAAACTGAAATAGCTCCCTTGTTCTTGAATAGGCAGAATTAATATTGTCAAAATGACCATACTACCAAAAGCACTATACAGATTTAATGCAATTCCAATCAATATCCCAATGACATTCCTCATAGAAATAGAAAAAGCAGTCATAAAATTGATCTGGAAAAATAAGAGACCCAGAATAGCTAAAGCAATACTTAGCAAGAGAGTGAAGTAGATGGCATCACCATACCAAACCTTAGACTATACTACAAAGCTATAGTAACAAAATGGCATCCTATTGGCACCAAAAGAGACAAACCCACAAAATTATAATTATTTTATATTAGACAAAAATGCCAAAACATATATTGAATAAAAGGTATCCACTTCAACAAATGGTGCTGGGAAAACTGGAAATCCATATGCAGCAAAATGAAATTAAGCCCCTATTTCTCACCATGCACAAAACTCAACTCAAAGTGGATCAAGGACCTAGGAATTAAAACAGAGATCCTGTGCCTAATAGAAGAAAAAGTAGGCCCAAATCTTCATCATGTTGGATTAGGCCCCAACTTCCTTAATAAGACTCCTATAATGTAAGAAATAAAATCAAGAATCAATAAATGGGATGGATTCAAACTAAAAAGCTTCTACTCATGGAAAGAAACAATCAGTGACGTGAATAGAGAGCTTAGAGAATGGGAACCAATTTTCACCACACACACATAAGATACAGCACTAATCTCTAAGATATAGAAAAAACTAAAAATTCTTGACACCAATAAATAAATAAGCCAAATAACTCAAACAATAAATGGGCCAAGGAAATGAACAGACATTTCTCTGAGAATGACATACAATTAATCAACAAACACATGACAAAAATGTTCAATATCTCTAGCAATTAGAGAAATGCAAATCAAAACTACTGTAAGATTTCATTTCACTCCAGTCAGAAAGGCAGCTATTAAGAACACAAACAACAGAGCTGGGGTTGTGCCTCAGTGGTAGAGTGCTTGCCTAGCATGCACGAGGCACTGGGTTTGATCCTCAGCACCATATAAATATAAAATAAAGATACCGTGTCCACTTAAAACTAAAAAATAAATATTTAAGAATAAAAAGGAATACAAACAACAATAAGTGTTGGTGAGGATGTGGGGAAAATGGCACACTCATACATTGCTGGTGGGACTGAAAATTTGTGCAGCCAATATGGAAAGCAGTATGGAGTTTCCTTGGAAAACTTGGAATGGAACCACCATTTGACTCAGCTATTCCACTCCTCAGTTTATACCCAAGGACTTAAAAACAGCATACTACATGAATGCAGCTACATCAATGTTTTAGTAGCACAATTCACAATAGCTAAATTGTGGAACCAATCCAGATGCCCTTCAGTAGATGAGTGGATAGAGAAACTTTGGTATATATACACAATGGGATATTACTCAGCAGTAAAAGAGAATAAAATCATGGCATTTGCAGGTAAATGGATGGATTTGGAGAATAACATACTAAGCAAAATAAGCCAATTCCAAAAAACCCAAAGGCCAAATTGTTTTCTCTAATATGTGAGTGCTGATCAATAATGGATGTGGGAGGGGAAGCATGGGAGGAATGGAGGAACTTTAGATAGGGCAAAGGGGAGGGAGAGAGCATGAGGGTAGGAAAGATGATGGAATGAGATGGACACCATTACCCTTAGTACATGTATGAAGACATGAATGGTGTGACTCCACTTTGTGCTATTTGATTTGTAACTCTCCATTTTACTCACCTACCAAACCCTTGGCAACCACCATTCCACTTTTCAATTCTATGAATTTGGCTGTTTCAGATATAATTTATGAGTGGAACCATGCAGTATATGTCATTCTCTGACTGGTTTATTTCACTTAACATAAGGTCCTCAAGGATCACCCATGTTGTTAAATATTGCAGAATTTTCTTCTTTTTAAAGGTTTCAGTAGTATTCCATATTTTCTTTTTAAAGTTTTTTATTTGTTCTTTTCAGATATACATGACAGTATTTTGACATGTCATAGATACACGGAGTATAACTTATTCTAATTAGAACATTCTTGTTGTGAATGATGTTTCACTTGTCGTGTATTCATATATGAACATAGGAAAGTTATGTCTGATTCATTCCACTGTCCTTCTTATTCCCATGCCCCCTCACTTCCCTTCATTCTCCGTTGCATATTTTTTAATTTATCTGTTGATGGATATTTAAATTGTTTCCACATCTTGGTTAATAGCGTTGCTATTAACAAAGGAGTGCTAATATCTTCGAGACCCTTATATTAATTCTTTTGGATATATACCTAGAAATAAAACTGCTGAATCATACAGACGTTTTACTTTAAAATGTTTGAGAAACTTCCATATTTTTTTCCATGGTGAATGCATTATATTACATTCCTGCCAACAGTGTAGTGTACAACTATGATTCTAATATCTGCACATTCTCATCAATACTTGTCTTTTTGATAATGGTCATCCTAACAAGTGTGAGGTTATTCTTTTAATGTGTATTTCCCTGATAGTAATTTTGAACGTTTTCTCATGTATCTGTTGGCTCTTTCTATGTGTTCATTGGAGAAATGTCTCTTCAATTACTTAACCCAATTAAAAAATTATAAAAGTATTTTCTTCATTTTGTTCCTGAATTGTAGGAGTTCCTTATTATATTGGGGAAATTAATTGATTATAAGATTTATATTTTGTAAATATTTTATTCCATTCCATAGGATTCCTTTTACTCTGTTGTCTGATTCCTTTGCTTTGTAGAACCTTTTCAGTTTGATGAAGTTTCACTTGTCTATTTTTGCTTTTGTTCCCTCTGCCTTTTGTGTCATATCCATTAAATTACTGTCAAGGCCAATGTCATGATGTTTTCCTCTATATTTTCTTTTGGAAATTTCAGAGTTTCTGGTATTATTTTTAAATCTTTAATGTATTTTTAATTTTTTTGTAGTTGTAAATGGACAACATAGTTTTATTTGTTTATTTTTATGGGGTGCTGAGGATCAAACCCAGAGCCTTGCACATGCTAGACAAGTCTTCTGCCACTGAGCTACAGCCACAACCCTCAGTTGATTTTTGTATAAAATGGTAGTCAACATTCTAATTTTGTTCTGTATTTATATACACTTTTCTGGACACTATTTACTGAAGACAGTTTCCTTTGCCCATTGTGTGTTCTGGGCAACTTTGATGAAAAATCAATTGGCTGTCACTACTTGGACTTATTTAAAGGCTCTCTTTTCCTCATTGTTCTATGTATGTATTTTTAGCTTAACACCAGTCTGCTTGGATTATTGTTTCTTTGTAATAGATTTTGGAAATTTGATTATAATTTACTTAAGTGTAGCTTCATCACCTTTCTTGTGCTTGGGGTCTGTGAGATTCTTGAGTCTGTGAATTTATGTTTTCATTATGTTTAGAAAATTTTGGAGTACCACTCCTTCAAATATTTCCCATATCCTCCCCTCCCTTCTGTCCTTCAGGGACTTATATCACTTGTATATTAGAGACTTAATTGATGTCTTTGTTCATTCTTGGGAAACAAATACTTTTTATCTTTGTGTTTCATTTTATCTTAAGTTCAATGATACTCTCTGCAATGTTTAATATACCACAAATACCATTTAATATTTTCCATGTTATATAAAATTTTATTTTGCATATCTTGTATACTGTCAATGTCTCTGATTTGAGCATATAGAAGACAGTTGGGTAACCTGTTTTAATGTCCTTGTCTGTTAATTGTAACATTTTTGTCAATTCTGAGTCAGTTTTTATCAACCAATGTTTCTCCTCATAAATCTATTATATATTCCTCTTTTTTATGCCTGATAATTTTTAATAGATCTGAGACTTTGTGGAATTACTTTGTTTGGTGCTTTTTTTTATTATTGTGAATATCTTTCACGTTTGTTCTGGGACAAATTAGGTTAATAGGGAACTGTTTAATTTTTGGAGTATTGCTTTTGTTTTGCTAGGCAGGAATAGAGCAGTTCTCAATCAATCTGGGGCTAATTAGTCCCTTATACTGAGTCAAGTCCCTTCTGTGTTCTCTAACCATTGTCCCATGGGTCATGAGATTTTCTAGTCTGGCTATGGGAACAGACACTCCTTTCCACTCTGAGTAAACATCAAGGATTCTTTCCTCTAATCCTTTGAGGTAGTTTTTCTGACATGCATGCACTAATTGGTACTCAACTGAATACTTGAGAAGAACCCACTGAAGATCTCTGGAGTTCTTACTTTATTCATCAATATTGTCTCTTTTCTCTACCACATTAACTCAATCTTCTTTGGTCTCTTTAACTATCAATTCCATCTTCTGAACTTCAGTGGTCCTGAGAGCTCCACTTGAATTCTACCTCCCTGTCTCTCAAGACAAATAATAGGTTTAAGCAGTTGTAGAGCTTATATCATTTGTTTATCATTTTTCTAGGATCCTTCTCCTTTGCTCCCTGATATCTGGTATCTTCAAATCAGCTGTTCCATGAATTTTGACCTTTTGGGGGATTCTTGTTGGTGACAAGGTAAATCTAATTCTTAGTTCTCCATAATTCCCAGAAGCAATACCATGAACAAATATTCTTAAGCCCTAAGTTATAAATGGCAACTCCCTCTGACCCTTCTTCTTAAAAGTTTAAAGCAGAGGGTAGAACCAATCCTGGAGGGATAAAACAACAAAGACTTCTATAAAGAAGGAAGCCCAGGGAATGTATGTGAGCAGGTGCCATAGATGTATAGTGGCTCAGTTTGCCCCTAAGTTTCCTGACAGCTGTAGCAGGAAGGAGGGGGAGCAGAATTCCCAGGCCTCCATTTTGTGGAAAAAGGGAGGCACACAGACCTTTCTAAATGGACACTTGTCTTGGACTAAAATTCCAGAGGAGTTGATCTTGTGGCCAGCTCAGCAAACATCCGGGACCAGAAAGTCATCAGTGATTTCATGAGACGCTAAAAGGCTTATTCACACACGTGATGCTGGGAGTCAGAGGCATGGGGGAAGAAAGCACATGCAATTCTATGCCACAGGAGAACCTTGCTAGACTGCCATTTCCCACAGAGGGAAGGGGATAGGAGGAGACCCAGGCCCTGTGGATGTGTCTGTCTCTGCTCTAACATGCACCACAGTGCCTCTCTGGAGGGGAACCTGGGCTTCTGGGTGAGCTGAGCAGTGACACTCCTCCAGGCTGGCCCAGTGAGGATGGGAAACATGGCAGGGAGAGGTTGTGAGTGAGGGACAGACTGCCAGTGCTGGGAGCTGAGGACATGGCTGGGTCTGTCAGGCTGGGTGTGATGGAGGAGGTGAATCAGGAGCTGGCTGCAGGATTGGGAGAGAGAGTGGCATGGGGGCAGGTGGAAGGGTGTTACAGGCAGGAGGAACAGTGGGTGGTAATAAGTTTAGACTTCTCACTCTTTCCAGACATTGCTCCTCTTTTTCCTATACTTTTCCTTTTCTCACCTATATACATCATATAAAAATACATATTTTAAAATTTATTTTTAGGTACACATGGCAGTAGAATGTATTTTCACAAATTAAGAATTTACATATTAATGAGATATCATGTAATGTTTCAATACATATAAACATTGTGTAATATTTAATCAGGTTGAACATATCTATCTTCTCAAACAAATACCATTTTATTATGGTCCTTTCTTCTAGTTTTTTGGAATGTACAATGTGTTATTATTATCTGGTCACTCAACTGTGTACTAGCACACCTTAATTTCTTGCTCCTATCTAACTGTAACTTAGTATTTATTGTTCAAATTTTCTTCAACTTTCCCTTTCCCCATCTGTATTTCGGCTGAGTCCTCTATTCTTCCTTACCCAGCCTTCTCTACCCATATAGTTGAGATTGACTTGCTCCCATCCACCAGGATTGAGAGGGGAAACACTATATTCATATCATCTGCCACTCATCATTGCAAGGCCAATCTGCCTTCACCAGTTAAGGCATCATGGAAAACCTTATGTTTCAATACTATGTTCATGAAGTACACCATTGGAAATGTGCCAGTGAGGGGTCCAAAGTAGTAGAAAGAGCAGGGACTTTCAGATTGACACTTCTTTTTTATTCCCTAGTTGTGTAAGTGAAGCTAAACTTCCTAATCTCCTAAGGCCTATAGATAGTCTAATCTTAAATGATTGGAACACATAACATAGAAAGAAGATATAACTGTATTAGTATTAGATAAAGTGAAAATTAAGCTTAACTTCACTAAGTAGGATAAAGAGAGTCATCAATAATAATACAACATAAGGGATTATAATAACATATAAACTAAATACCTACAACCAGAACTATTAAAATGGGAAATAGAAATACACATTTAATTTTTTTAGCTGTTGATGGACCTTTATTTTATGTTTTTATTTTTATGTGGTGCTGAGGATCAAACCCAGTGCCTCACACATGCTAGGCAAGCACTTTAACACTGAATAACAACCCCAGCCATAGAAATACGTATTTTTAATAGACACTTTAATTCTCTTATTTCAAAGTGGAACATACGTATTAGGCAAAAAATACAAAGTAATTGAATTAACATTTACAAATTGAATATAATTATATAAATACATATTTTTTAAAAAAATTTTAAGTTGTCAATGGATCTTTATTTTTACTTATTTGTATGCGGTGCCAAGAATCAAACCCAGTGCCTCACACATGCTAGGCGAGTACTCTGCCACTGAGCCACAACCCCAGCCCTATCTTTTAAATAGGTGATGTTGATTTTTCTTCATAGATCCATAAAACGGTATCAAACAATTCCTGAGCTTTCATAAAGTGTTTGCCCTTTGCTTTTGTAATTTGGACACATATTAGTCATCATTAAGAAGGCAGATATGTAAACAAATAATAGTAATAAATTGGTCTAGGTGACCAATTTATTGTACCATTTTATTGGAACACAAGGAAAAGAGAAATTAGTTCCATTTGTGCTGAGGTTGGGAAACCAGAAATGAGGAGACAAAAAAGTCTCATAGAAAGACATATATTTGGGTGAAATAAAACAAAAATAGGATCTCTTTTTAATTAGAATGGCAAGGTTCAGAGAAGGATAGTTTTAGTCAGAAGGGATAGTATATGTAGAAATATACAGCATAAAGAGGAGCGTGAAACAGCATGGCATGTAGGGAGAAACATTATCCACCCCAAACTAAAGGGATTCTCCACTTTAGAGTATACTGCCACCAGGTGGCAGGAAGGGTCTTATTCTTGTGTTCTGAGGTGTAGACATAATCAGTTAACTTAGAAATGTGTTAGCTTTTCCATTTAGAATCATTTCTAAACTTAATTATATCAATAGTAAAAAATCAAAAACTGTCAACTTAAGGGTGTAAGAAATGTTTCTTTCCTTTTTTCTATAGCACTGATCTTTTCTTTTTTACCATCATAATTGCACTGGATGGTGGAAACTTAATTTCAGCTATTTAGTTACCTACTTTCCCTTGGCCCTCTACTTTCCCCAAGAATTATATTTAAAATCTGGAGAGAGAATGAAGAGTTGGTCATCTAACACTCTGTGCTCTTTATATATCCATGCTCATATCACTGAGCTATGTTCTCCTTGTGTGGCCATTGGTCATTTGTCTATGCTTGTCACTGATATACCTTCCTTGTTCTGATCATAGAACCCTTTTGGTTTTCTTATTTAGAAAATGTTTGTTTCTGCATTGCTCTGCACTGCAGGAAATTATGAGTAGGTCTATTTGACTATATACTATTTCTTCATTCTCACAAAATATAATGCACCAGGGGATTCTAGGACACTGCCAGATACATGTTCTTTACCATAAAGAGGGAAAATGATATTTCTTTCTCATTTCTGCTATCCAAACTAATCTGTGAATTTTATCATCTCATCCTAGATTTTAGCAGGCTACATGTTCTCTCTTTGGAGTCCTCTGTGGCATCTAACTTTCTTTTGTTTGTGTTTGAGACTTTTCCACTCTTCTTATATTGGGGGAAATTTAATCTTAAAGAAAAACTGACTCACTGTTCATTTAATAATTCTGAAAAATTTTGCCTTATGTATGGCCAGGTCAAGGCTTTTCAAAGTCAAGAACCAAGAATTGACTGCTATTTGTTTTTTACTTCATCTGACTTTCTGACCCACATATAGTACAGACAGAATACCTTCTAAATACGGATATGTCTAAATAGAGCTATGTAGTTGAGTGGAACAAAAAGGAATGCTGAAGAGAGCTAGGTATTTGGAATGACTGCTGGTGGAACTGTGAGAGGTCGCTGAGCAGAGACTTGTTTATGAGTTCTAGGGCATAAGTGTGGGGCCCCAGGAAAGACTGGGACCATAGATGGGAGCTGGGGTCATTCTAGGCAGATAAGTGATTTTACCACCAGAAGCTCTTGTCATGTATCTAGGCAAAAGATTCGAGAGGAATAGCTGAGGAATTAGTATAAACCTGGGCTGGCATTATTTTTGTGTTTTGTGTGTGTGTGTGTGGGTAGCAGGGGTGGTTTTAAGGTCCATGGAGTGTATTGCTAAAATTATTGGACTGAGGACACAAGAAAAGAATATAATATGTTTATCTTCCAAGCAATGAGCCATTTCAAGGTTCAGACTGTTTATCATTTATATAAACAGAGAAAGGAAGAATAGCCAAAGTGCCAGCTCCTCAATAGTCCTTGTTCCACACAGTAAAAAGAATGACAACAAAACAAAAGGGACCAGATAACTACAACATAAATTATGGGATACTCCAGTGCTGAGAAACCAGTTCTAAACTTCATATAAGTAGTTTTGTATTTTTCATCTCTATTCTGAAGGAAGGAAGCCCCTTGCTTCATCAGAACCCAGGAGGCAAAGGAATTGTTTCATAACAGCCTCTTAGGGGAGATAGGGAGGCAAATGGGAAATGGCCTTGTAACAGCTCCTTACAGGCCTGGGAGGATTACAAGGCATTCAACCAAGACTCAAATTAGCTATAGTTGATGCCTTTGCCTATATGGCTAACGTGGATATGTGCAAGGTTGCCAGAGTGCTGTGGTAGAGACTTTATTCTTCTGTCCTTTCATTTCCTCTAGCCTTGTTGTAAAAAAGTGCCTGGGGGTAGAGACAAGAATGAGAGGATTTCTCTGAGCAGGCTCTATTTCAGGTTTCAGGGGAGCACAGAACCTCAGCAAGTCCAAACATCCCAGAACTGAGCTGACATTTGTCCTAAGGGGCCTCACAGATCCTTCCCCTGCCTTTAGCTTTCCCAGCCCCCTGGCTTTGCAGAAAGAGAGATGGAGTAGGGAGAGTGACTCAGCAGCCAATCACAGCCAGCGCAGCCCAAGGCATTTGTACCTGGTGTAACCAATCCTCTCTGCACACACGGCTCAATTGGCTTCTGCTGCTTCCTCCTCTCCTGCTCTGCCCAGCAACAGTTGATAGGAGGTTTCTGGAGGAGAAGGAGGCCCTTCCAACTCCCAGCCCCTGACAGAGAATGGACTGGATCTCAGACTAGTTCTGTAGAGGAAAAAAAATGTATATCCATAGCTCCTTGATCCCAAGATTTCTGTGACTAAAATGTCTATGAAGACACCCCAATATATCCGTGCCCTTGATATCTTACAGAATCTGGTAAAGAGTAGCTGGACAAGTGTAGCCTACAAGAACCTATATTCAAAGATCCAAATGGCCTCAACTTAGTTAAAGAGACAGGAGTCTGTGAATGAGAGGGACATATTGATTCCCAAGTATAATTCCTCTTGCACTTCCTCAAGAAATCACAACCCTTTCCTCTTTCCATTAGCAGGGTGACTTGGATACTTAGTCTCTTTTCACCACTGTATCCCCATCCTGGATGAGAGATAATGAGATAGTTTGCAGAGTCAGATCCCCTGGTCAATTTAGTTGACAACATCAGGCTACTGGGAACAATAAAATTTTCTCTTGTGGCCCAGAAATAACCTCTGTAAAACTACTTAGCTGCTGGGAAACAAACTGCCAGAAAGGGAACCTGAATATGAGATTAGGAAAATATCTTTCAGGTAAAGAAGAAATCCACTAAATTTCACACTATGTAAGCCTGTATATCATGAGATTCCAAAGAGAATATTGATATTTTATCCATGAGACAAAATCACTCTCATTGTCAGGTCATGGGAAGACCACAAAATTTTAAAAATTCTGGCTGTAGTATGGAAAACTCCCCAAGCAGAATTAACATTTACTGTGGACAAACAGGAGAAGGACCAAGAGGAATTAGTCTTTTTACTGAGGTTTGTGCTGTTCATACTGGTGTTGATTCATACTGCCTGCAACATACTATCCTTAGCTAGATTCCATTCCCTTCAAGAAAAAACAAAGCTAGTACAAAGGCTGAGTTATCTTCTTCCCTAAGGGGATTAGAGAGGCCTTATGCAGTAGTGAAGGTGTGTTGGAGACTTTCTTACAACCAAGTTTGCCAAACCTCTTCATTTCTTTTGGAAATTGGGACACTAGCCACTGCGGTGCTATGCAGGTCCCGTGAGCATATTTGAAAAATTACTAATGGGATTTTGAAATAATTCAGATTGTATAATGAACTGATGTAATTTATGAGTAAGTCCTTTGGGGCCAATGCATGTTTAAGTGGTTGTAACCGATACTGCTAAATGAATTGTGGGCATAGATGTGTTAAGTACGTGTAATACATCTCTTGCCTATATAGGATGTTCCCAATGGGGGAAGCTCACAATTAGAATAGTGGTAGAAGGAAGAGTACACAACTGGGAGCATATCTAGCTCTCCTAGCCTGGCCATGCAGTATCAGCAAAGCAGTATAAGATACCAGGGAAAGGGAAGATAGTAGAAAGGAATACTTGTCTTGATTAAAGAATTGCTAGAGACAGAAGTGCTTAAGGAAATGATTCCACAATCTGTACAGATAGTCTATTCAGTTGGGCAAGTCAGCCTTAAGGAGCCCTTTGAGCTACAAGTGTCAGTGATTGACATTTATGCAGACTGGAGCCTGTGACCAAAGATGTAGCCACTAGGCCATGGTGTTCCCTGGAGTCTTGGATATAGCTTTTGCCAAAAATGATCACTCGGTACCCCATTTGAAAGACTATTATTGGTTGTTGCTGGGCATTGGTGGACTCTTAGAAAATAACAAAACAACAGTCAGTATTGTGACACCCTGACATCACTACCATGAGATGGGTCAGAAATGAGAACACTAACAAAATGGCAGTTGCTTAATGAGCAATTATTATGAAATGGAAGTTATATATCAGGAAAAATAAGCTACATAATATAGAATCTCAAATTTACAAGGAAAGATGGCTGGTCAGTGCTACTTGAGAGGATGATTCAGATGTGGTGTCTCTGCCAGCACTTTGGGCTTTTTGAAGGCTCTAGTACACTGAAGTTCTAGTATACTGAACATGCCTGAGCCTGGCTCACAGATGGATCAACTATGTTCAATGACAATGGAATATACTAGGTCACTGCTGTTGTGAAGCCCCAAAGAAAGCCATGCGCTACAACTGTGCACAAAAACGAACTTCTGTTTAGTGGTATATTTCCATGGTGGCTTGCTATGGAAAAGGCACTCTGTTCCACTTCAACTGACTCTTTGGTAGGAGGCAATAATATGGCAGTGTAGTGACTGGCAGCAACATAATTGGATAATAAAGTGTCAGCCTCTAAGGAGACAAATATTGTCGGAAACTGAACAATACTCACAACCTTTGTGACCTATGTGAACAGATGAAAAACATTTTAACAATGAGTATCAAAATAAACATCAAGATGATCAAATCAGCACTACACAGAAAAGGACACCTGGATATGACCTCCACCCAGTTATGGCATCACACAATGCATTGTAATCTATCTACAATTCATGACTGGAACCAAAATACAAGACCTAGTGATTCCAGAACATGAGGCCAAAAAGTCTGGCAAATGTGTTCAGATGGACAGCTGAACACAATTGGCAAAGGGGAACTTTGGGGCATATAACTAGAAGTACCAGACCTGGCTAGTCTAGTATATAGTACACCTTAACTTCTCCTTGATTTCCATAGACATCTTTTCAAGGTATGGTATTGCCATCCCCATCTGCTTAGCCAACGCAAGTCATTCTAGTCACTTAAATGTACCATGTTACATATTTGGATTCTTTAAACATATGATTAGGCATTGGTGCTCTCTTTATAGCAAAAAGTATACAGCAGGGGGAAGCTACATAGACATTTGTCGGGTTGTTTATGGCCTGTGTCATCCTAGGCAGCAGGTGTCATTGGAATTTAGAATGGACTCTTAAAAGAAAATATGAAACCTTCAGGACAGCCAAGTGGCAGTTTCCAGTGGAGCACACACTTAAGACGAGCACTTTGGTTTGTGGCCCAGAAGGGTGCCTCACATTTAAATAGAATGTCTAATTATGAGGTTGGGGAGGGTAAAGATATCCAGAGCAACTATCTTCAAGATAGTTAATCCTCACTCTACTTTTATTTCCTCCAAAACTGTCCTTGGGCAAAAGGGTGACTGGAATTTGTGAGCATCAAAGAAGGGGAAGGTTGGCGACAAAATAAATTTAATTTTTTGATTACAAGTATTCATTGTACATATTCATAGAATTCAGTATGATATTTCAGTACATTCCTATAGTGTCCACTGATCAAATCCAGTGTCCCTTTATTGATCTTTTCTCACCTTCCTAACCTCTCGTAATCACTATTCAACATTCAGAGTGACTTTTTAAAATGTTTCAACACATGTGAGAGAACATGAGGTACTTGCCTTCCTATTTCTGGTTATTTCACTGAACCTAATGTTCTTCAGTTTCATCCATTTTGATGCAAATGACAGGATTTTATTTTTCTTTGTGGCAGAACAATATTCTATGTTTCACATTTTCTTTTTTCATTGGTACATTATAGTTTTACATAGTAATGAGATTCATTGTGATATATTCATACATGCACATCTCATAGTTTGTTCTTTCTTTCCCTCATGTCCCCTGTTTCCCTCCCCTCTTCCCTATTGGCTCCCCTTCCTCTAGTTTACTGGTGTCACTTCTGTTTTCTTGAGATCCTTTTTCATTCCTGTTTTTGCTTTGGCTTTCACATGCGAGAGAAAACATGACCCTTAATTTTCTGAATCTGGCTGTTCTCACCTAGCGTAATGTTTTCCAGATCTATCCATTCTCCTACAAATGACATAATTTTATTCTTCTTTATGATTGGACAAAACTCAATTGTGCATATGTACCACGGTTTCCTTATCCAGTCATCTCTTGATGGACACCTATGTCAATTGCTCCACAATTTGGCCATTGTGAATTGTGCTTCTATAAACATGGGAATGCAAGTATCAATGTAGTATGCTGATTTTAATTCTTTTGGGTAAATACAAAGAATGTTATACCTGTCTCTTATCTCAATAGTGTTTGCACTAATTTCCAATCCCACTAACAGTGTATAAGTGTTCCTTTCCCCCCATATCCTCACCAGCATTTATCATTATTTGTATTCCTGATGATTGTCATTCTAACTGGAGTGAGATGAAATCTCAGTATAGTTTTGATTTGCATTTCCCTGATTGCTAAAGATGTTGAACATTTTCTCATATATCTGTTGGCCATTTGTATTTCTTATTTTGAGAAGTGTTTATTCAGATCATTAGCCCAGTTTTTCATTGGATTACCAGGTTTTTTTAAAGTTTCTTATGTATTTTAGACATTAATACTTTATAAGATGAATAGCTGGAAAATACTTTCCTGCATTCTGTAGGTTGTCTTTTGCTTTGTTGATTGTTTCCTTTGGTGTGCTTTTTAGTTTGATGTAATCCTATTTTTCAAATTTTATTTTGTTTCTTGGGGTCATATAAAAAAATCATTGCTTATGTAAATGTGTTGAAGTATTTCTACTATCTTTTCTTGTAGTCTCATAGTATCAGATTTCACATTTAAGTATTTGATACATTTTGAGTTGATTTTTGCATAGGGTAAGAGGTGTCAACTTTCAATCTTTTGCATATAGATTCCCAGTTTTCTCGATATTATTTATTGAAAAGGCTGTATGTTTTTGGCACCTGTATCAAGAATCAATTGGCTGTAGATGCATGGGTTCATTTTTGGTATTTCTCCTCCATTGCATTGGTTTCTGAGTCTGTTTCCATGCTAATATCATGCTCCTTTGTTTACTAAGGCTCTGTAGTATGTCCTTGGAATGAGGTAGGTACTGGGATGTCCTAACCTTTATCCTTTTTATTCAGTATGTAGTATGCTGACTTTAATTCTTTTGTGGAAGTACAAAGAATGTTATAGCTGTCTCTTATCTCCTTAGTGTTTGCACTAATTTCCAATCCCACTAGCAGTGTATAAGTGTTCCTTTTCCCCCATATCCTCACCAGCATTTATCATTATTTGTATTCCTGATGATTGTCATTCAGGTTTTTTATTCAAGATTGCTTTGGCTATTAGGGGTCTTTTGTGTTCTCTTATGAATTTCAGGATTTTTTTCTAGTTCTGTGAAGAATGTCATTGGTATTTTGATGGTGATTTCATTGAATCTATAGATTTTGGGGGGTACTATGGACATTTCAACAATATTAATTCTTCTAATCCATGAACATGCAAAGTATTTCCATCTTTTGTGTCTTCTTCAATTTCTTTGATCAGTGATTTGCAATTTTCATTATAGAGTTCTTTCACTTCTTTGATCAAAATTATTCCTAGGTATATTAATTTTTGTAGCTGTTATAAATAGAAATGCTTTAGTGATTTTTTTTAGTTTTTTTAGTTGTTGAAAGATACTTATTTTATTTATTTACATGTGGTGCTGAGAAATGAACCCAGTCCCTCACTCATGCCAGGCAAGTGTGCTACCACTGAGCCCCAGTCCCAGCCTCTGCTTTAATGATTTCTTTCCCGGAAATCTCATCATTGGGTATAAAAATACTACAACTCTCATGACAAATTTCATCCTGCATGTGTGTGTTGTGTGTGTGTGTGTGTGTGTGTGTGTGTGTGTGTGTGTGTGTGTGTTGAGATTGAACCTTGAACCCAGAGGCACTTTACCACTGAGCCACAACTCCAGGCCTTTTCGCTTTTCTTTTAATACAGGGTCTTCCTAAATTGTCGAGGTCAGCCTCAAATTTGTGATCCTCATGACTCAGGCTCTCAAGTTGCTGGGATTACAGGTGAGTGCCACCATGCCTGGCTCTGTGTATATTTTTGAAAAAAAAATTGATATAGTTAATTCTGAGTATCTTTCATATACCCACATAAGCCACACAGCTTTAACCACAGCTTATCTGAGTCTTAGTTGAATGCCTTAGTTCTCTCTGAATGCAAGATGAATGGAGTTCTTTAAGGAGTTGTCACAAGGTCATCTCCTATTTCACAAGGCCATTTCCCACTTGTCTCTTTCTCCTGGGAGGCTGTCATGAGAGAGTTTTTCATTATATTATGAGTTCTGGAAAGGTATAGAGCTTTCTGTCTCACTTCTGTGATAATAGAGATGCAGACTGTAAACAATTTAGCTGAAGTCTAGAGTTCACTTCTCAGCACTGGAGTATCCCACAATGTATGTGGTAGTTATATGGCTCCTTTTAGTTTGATATTGTTCTTTTTGGTTTGTGGGACAAAAACTATAATGAGCTGGAAACTTTGGCTATTCTTCCATTGTCTATGTAAGTAATAAACTGTGTTAATCTAAAAGATGCTCATTCTATCTATTGGCTAAATCAGTCAGAACTTTGCCTTTGCCTTCTCACATCTTGTATATGCTTGACAAGGACATTGTTTTTTAGAAACATGGCTTTATTTTATTTATACCTTTGTTTTATTTATTTATTTTTATGTGGTGGTTAGGATCGAACCCAGGGCCTCACTCGTGCTAGAGGAGCACTCTACCACTGAGCCACAACCCCAACCCCAACCCCCCCCAAGGACATTTTTAAGGAGCCTTCTGTTTTATTGGTCATTGTATTCACAGTGCTAAATGAAGGACCCTCAAAGATTGCTAACTGATTCTTTATTATGATATATCCTACCAATATTTTCTGAAGCTACTGTTGTCATTTGTACGCCCTGGTACTGAAATGCTAGAACTGTTTGTTTACATCCTGGGAGAAATATAGCACACATGTAGCCTTCCAGTTCCCCAGAACTTTCAACTTAAGAATTCTAGGAACATTTGGAAACAATTGATCTATCCTATTGACCTCAGCTGAGAAGTAAGGCTGTAGGGTCTGGAAATTACACAAATAGCTATTGTGAATGGAACTGTTTTCTTAATTTCTTTTTCAGAGAGTTAACTATTTTTTCACATAAATACTACCAACTTTTGTATATTGACTTTGTGTCCTGCAACTTCACTCAACTTGTTTATTAGATCTAATCATTTTTATGAATTCTTCAGGGTTTTTTTGAACATACAGATTTATCACTTTATTTATCATTATCATTTGAAGCTTGATTCATAAACTATTTGAAGTATTTAAAAATTCTGTATTATAAGAATCAAAGAGTACAATTATCCATTGCTTCATGGGTTCAAGTTATATATATTAAAACCAAATGGCATTTTTTCCATGAGGAAACTATACAATATAATAAATGACAAAGGACCCAAAAAGCAGTTTTTCATCATTTTCAGGATCTAAACAAACATTCTGAATGTTCATAGCTCTTTTGTTATATTATTTTATATTCAAATATCTATCTACGTTCTGAGTCAACTTGACCAAAACAATTTAGGAAAATAATTAGCTTTGAAGCAAAAGATTTTCCATCTACAAGATCACATTCAAAGGAATTCATGTTGCAATGCTGACAAAATCTACTGGCTACTCTGGAACAACATGCAGTGTGCCCACTACATTGACAAATGTGGTAGGTCACTTGGGTACAAACATGGAATAGTTATGCATAGTTCATCCAGGACAGTGCTGGCTCCCCAGCTAAAATAACTCATGAAATATAGCACATTAACTGCAGTTGATTTGGTTTTAGGAAAACCACATTGAGAATTACAATACAGTATCTTTTCATCTCACCCTCAGTCATTGACAGGAATTTTATTGGCTACCATGCTGTTTACTTTGTGGATGGTAGTAGTAAATGAACGAAGACAGATTTCCTCAGAGTTGGTAATAAACTGTGATCCCAACTCTTCCTGTTTTTCAGATACTACCAAACCTTTGTATAAATCAGTAGATCAAATGAACAAGAAATTTCCAACCTTGGTAGAAACGTCACTGTCCCATAATCTGACTGATCACTGAATGGATTTTATCCTGGATAGCTTTCTGAGACTTCTCTCTGGGAGCACTGTCGTCTTTTGCAGTCTTGTCACAATATCAAACTGCCACCTTTTGAGGAGCTCCCTGTTTTTGTTCTTTGAGATGACCACCACCAGCTTCTGAAATGAGCACTTGTAGAGACAATCTTTCAGCTGATCCACCACACTGTTGAGGTACTTTATGAGTTCAGTGTCCGTAGTTACCAGCAGGGTGAGTCCATACTTCTGTACTCAAGTGAAGGTTTTAGAGGGATATATGCCACATGTTACAGAATACTGTTGATGTCATGATCTCTGCAGTCCCACTCAGGGTGATGCTGGGCTTCTGGGACAGCTATAGCACCATGGCGAGTCTATGACCAAGATGAGTGCTAACCCGAGGCTCCAGCCACCCAGTTCAAAAGTCAGATTTTTTTAAAATATATTTAATCCTGTATATAATTGTGACTCTGATCCTGGGGGTCAGGGTACAACACTGGCATTGCCAGGGATAAAGGAGACATGTTCCAAAGACTCTGGCCCTTTGTAACAGAGTACCTTTGAAATTAAAGTCCCAGTGCCAACATGGCACAACATTAATTCAAGAGAGAGGGTACTGCATCATGATGACTCTGAACCCTGGAGCAGTGAGACACAGCAGTGGCCTAGGCTCTGTGAGGATGGGTGCATTGGTAGCAAGGACCCAGAATGGTAGATTGCAGCAGTGGTGTGGTTATGAGAAGGGTGAGTGAATGGGAGGGAGCAGTGTAATGTTGAATTAATCTCCAGTGAGGTGGTGTGTTTCATCAGCTCAGACTCTGGAGGATTGGGCCAGATCCAAGGACAGGGGCACGGTTGCTATCTGACCCAGAGGACAGGGTGATACAGATCAGCAAAGGCTATTTCTCTGAGAGATTAGGGGTCATGATAGCTTGGGCACCAGGGTTGCAGCTGCTCTCCTGGATCAAGGCTCCATTTCCCTTGGATAGAACATCAGGATGGGTCAGGTGCCAAAGGGGTGTGGCTGGTGGGTATGTATTTTGTGAAGCCAGAACAATAGAATGGGTCATATGATAAAGTATTGTATGGCTACTCTGCTGGTTCAAGGTTGGCTTCTCCATAGGCAGAACCACCTGTTCCTTGGAAGCAGGTTGCCATATGGACTTGGGCACTGGTGTCTCAGCTGTTCTGCTGGGCCTAAGATTTGAACAGCTCATACTGGAACACTGAAGTCACCAAAATGGGGAAGATGGAGTGCCTCCTAGGCAGGGTGTAGGGAGTTGTAGTGGCTCATTTGAGGAACAGTGCAATGATATCAGTCTCAGGGATGAAATAATTCTGTGGCTACTGGCCTCCAGAACAGAATGTATGCTAGGAATGGTTCCAGTTTCAAGATGGCACCATGCAATAGCAGCTTGGGTCACAGGGGAAGCAAAATGTGGTATCCTTCTCTACAGCAATGCAGTTGTGTGTACTCTAGGCAGATCCCTAAACTGGACTCAGGACCTGTGAGGAATTCCCCATACCAGAGACTACTGGTATCCACCACAGAAGAGGAAAATATTGGGAGCCTCCTTATTGCTTTTTCACAAGAGGGAGAAGTTGCTCCAAGCTGATCCCAACCAGGAAGACAAAGTGGCAGAAGCGAGTGTTTGATCCCTTCTCTATGCAGTCATTCTGAGTTTCTGTAATCCACAGGGTTTTTTCCATTGCCTTGCCATAGTCCAATGGTCTTTTTGGATACAGTAGTAAAAATGTAGTTGCTTAATTGTTGTTTGGGTCTTTTTCTGTGTGTGCAGCCAGCATTAGGCACCTGTAATTAGCCATCTTGCTGATATTGCTCCCTTTGTTTTCTGGGTACTTCCTTACTTTCTTTTACTACAAGATGATTTAGTTTTGTATTTCTCCCACTCCAACCCTTAGAATCAGCCATTTATCCAGAGGACTGGTTCCTTCTATTGGAGAATATTATTTAGAAACAAGGATTTGGGTGTTGGGTTTACTAACTGTTATTGAAGTGTCATTTTTTCCTGACCTTCTCAGCAAGCAGAACTAGGAAATATATTTCTTCTGTATAACAAGTCATGAGTACAAATATCTTTCATTGTTTGTGTTTATTCATCTGTATATGTATTAAGATAAATGTGATTTCATATTAAGTTTTTGACTCCACTCCAGGTTTAGTCCTAGCCTTCCCTATGCTTATCTATAACTTTTCTCTCTGATGATAAGAAGTTTAGCTATCACCATCTACCATTCATTTACTTATTTCTCAATCTTGGTATTACATAAAAGGTTTTAGGCATTGTTAACCCATCCAATGATGAGAAAAGAAATTTACTACCTAGAATACATGATGTATATACAGCTTTTTTATCTTTAGTTATATCATTTTTAGTCAAAACAATTTCCTAACAATACTTAGATAAACTATTACTTTCCATCCTTTACAAGATTTCTTAGGTGATTTTATCCTTCAATTCTTTCTTTATCCATCATCATACAACTGAATGTGATTGTAGCATACATTTGTAATAAAGTTAGATTCATTTGTCATGGCCTTTATTTCATTCAGGGATCCCTGTACATTCTGGTTAATTCTTTGTTTGCATATATTGAAGTATACTCTTTGTGATGTATAGCTCTATGGGTTTTGACAAAGGCATAGAGACATCTACCCATCATCTTAGTAACACACAGAACAGTTCTACTACCCTACATTTTTCTGATTGTCCCTTTGTAGTTTACCATACTCCCCTCCACCAAATCTAGGAATCACTGATCTGTTTTCCATCCATATAGTTGTGTTTTTCACATAAAAAATAAATGCATGTAATAGGTATTAATAAAATACTGTTTGTTTATCCATTACTCCGTTGAACTTCTTGGTTGCTTCTTGATTTAGTGAACATGAATGATTTTTTTCAACATTTACTTTCAGGCTGTTGTGTAACCATAAGCATTTAGTTCACTTGGCTACATAGCAAAGAATGAGATTGCTGATTGAATGGTAAGTCTTTGCCTAAGTTCACTAGAACCTGCCAAATTATTTTCCAAAGTAGATTACGATTTTGCATTTCTACTAGCAATAAATGAGACTTCCTGTTGCTCTATAGCCTTGCTAGAATTTGGCATCGTCAGTTAAAACATTTTTTTTTTGCCATTCTAATAGCTGTGGCCTAATATGCTTTTCCTTAATTAAAAATAATATTAAGCATTTTTGAAAGCATGATCAATATAATTTATTTTTGGGGAAATGTAAAATAAAACAATACAAAATATTACTACATAATGTGGAGCATTTTTTAAAAATTATGTTTTGAAATAATTTATAGGTTCATAATATTTTGATAAAAAGTATAACAGTTGAATTTGAGTTACCTGTTATAACCACAAGATAATTTATGTAAGTCCTAAGACAACCACAAAAATAATACCTATAGAAGTTACACAAAAGAGTATATTTTTCCATCTTCTAAGATCTTCTTCTACTTCTCTTTTTAGGGTTCTGTAGTTTTCATTGTATAAATCTTTCACCTCTTTTGTTAGGTTGATTCCCAAGTATTTTATTTTTTTGGAGGATATTGTGAATGGAGTGTTTTTCCTCATTTCCGTTTCAGAAGTTTTGTCGCTGATATACAGAAATGCCTTTGATTTATGCGTGTTGATTTTATATCCTGCCACTTTGCTGAATTCATTTATTAGTTCTAGTAGTTTCTTTGTAGACCCTTTTGGGTCTTCTAAGTATAGAATCATGTCATCTGCAAATAGTGATAATTTAAGTTCTTCTTTTCCTATTTTTATGCCTTTAATTTCTTTCGTCTGTCTAATTGCTCTGGCCAGTGTTTCGAGAACTATATTGAATAGAAGTGGTGATAGAGGGCATCCCTGTCTTGTTCCAGATTTTAGAGGGAATGCCTTCAACTTTTGTCCATTCAGAATGATGCTAGCCTGAGGCTTAGCATAGTTAGCTTTTACAATGTCAAGGTACGTTCCTGGTATCCCTAGTTTTTCAAGTGTTTTGAACATAAAGGGATGCTGTACTTTGTTGAATGCTTTCTCTGCGTCTATTGAGATGATCATATGGTTCTTATCTTTAAGTTTATTGATGTGGTGAATAACATTTATTGATTTCCGTATATTGAACCAGCCTTGCATACCAGGGATGAATCCTACTTGATCATGGTGCACAATTTTTTTGATGTGTTTTTGTATTCGATTCGCCAGATTTTATTGAGGATTTTTGCATCTAGGTTCATTAGAGATATTGGTCTGTAGTTTTCTTTCTTTGAGGTGTCTTTGTCTGGTTTTGGAATCAGGGTGATGTTGGCCTCATAGAATGAATTTGGAAGAGCTCCCTCTTTTTCTATTTCCTGAAATAACTTGAAAAGTATTGGTATTAATTCTTCTTTAAAGGTTTTGTAAAACTCCGCTGTATACCCATCCGGTCCCGGGCTTTTCTTGGTTGGTAGTCTTTTGATGGCTTCTTCAATTTCATCCATTGATATTGGTCTGTTCAAATTGTGTGTATCCTCCTGACTCAGTCTGGGCAAATCATATGACTTAAGAAATTTATCGATGTCTTCACTATCTTCTATTTTATTGGAATATAGGTTTTCACAATAATTTCTAATTGTCTTCTGTATTTCTGTAGCATCTGTTGTGATATTGCCTTTTTCATCCCGTATGTTAGTAATTTGAGTTCTCTCTCTTCTTCTCTTTGTTAGCATGGCTAAAGGTCTGTCGATCTTATTTATTTTTTCAAAGAACCAACTTTTAGTTTTGTTAATTTTTTCAATAGTTTCTTTGGTTTCAATTTCATTAATTTCCGCTCAGATTTTAATTATTTCTTGCCTTCTGCTACATTTGCTGTTGTTTTGCTCTTCCTTTTCTAGGGCTTTGAGATGAAGTGTGAGCTCATTTATTTGTTGGTTTTTTCTTTTTTTGAGGAATGACCACCAGGCGATGAATTTTCCTCTTAAAACTGCTTTCATTGTGTTCCATAGATTCCGATATGTTGTGTCTGTATTTTCATTTATCTCTAAGAATTTTTTGATTTCCTCCTTTATGTCTTCTGTAACCCATTGATCATTCAGTAACATATTGTTCATTTTCCATGTGATGTAGGATTTTTCCTTCCTTCTTTTATCATTGATTTCCAGTTTCATTCCATTATGATCAGATAAAATGCATGGTATTATCTCCACCCCTTTATATTTACTGAGGGTTGCCCTTTGGCATAATATATGGTCTATTTTTGAGAAGGATCCATGTGCTGCTGAGAAAAAAGTATATCCATTTGATGATGGTTGATATATTCTATATATGTCAGTTAAGTCTAGGTTATTGATTGTGGTATTGAGTTCTATAGTTTCCTTATTCAACTTTTGTTTGGAGGATCTGTCCAATGGTGAGAGAGGTGTGTTGAAGTCACCCATAATTATTGTGTTGTGGTCTATTTGATTCTTGAACTTGAGGAGAATTTGTTTTATGAATGTCGCAGCGCCATTATTAGGTGCATAAATATTGATAATTGTTATGTCTTGTTGGTGAATGGTTCCTTTTAACAGTATATAATGTCCTTCTTTATCCCTTTTGATTAACTTAGTCTTGAAGTCGATTTTATTCGATATGAGGATGGCCACCCCTGCTTGCTTACGAGGACCGTGTGCGTGGTATATTTTTTCCCATCCTTTCACCTTCAGCCTGTGTATGTCTTTTCCAATCAGATGTGTCTCCTGGAGGCAGCATATTGTTGGATTTGTTTTTTTAATCCATGATATCAGCCTATGTCGCTTTATTGGAGAGTTTAAGCCATTAACATTCAGAGTTACTATTGATATATGGTTTCTACTTCCATCCATGTTTGATTATTTATCCTTTTTTTTAAAAAAAATTTAGTTTGTTTCTCCATGATTATTTTTCCCCTCGCCCTCTGTCTTTACCGAGGCACTTCCCTCTGATGGTTTTGGTTATTGTTTTTCATTTCTTCCTTGTGTAGTGTTTTGCTCAAAATGCTTTGCAATGCTGGTTTTCTGGCTGCAAATTCTTTTAACTTTTGTTTATCATGAAAGATTTTTATTTCGTTGTCATACCTGAAGCTTAATTTTGCTGGATATACCCTGTTCATGGATAGGCAGAACTAACATTATCAAAATGGCGATATTACCAAAAGTTCTCTATAGGTTTAATGCAATGCCAATCAAAATCCCAATGGCATTTCTTGAAGAAATAGATAAAGCAATCATGAAATTCATATGGAAAAATAAAAGACCCAGAATAGCGAAAGCAATTTTAAGCAGGAAGTGTGAATCAGGCGGTATAGCGATACCAGATTTCAAACTATATTACAGAGCAATAGTGACAAAAACAGCATGGTACTGGTACCAAAACAGGCGAGTGGACCAATGGTATAGCATAGAGGACACAGAGACTAATCCACAAAGTTACAACTATCTTATATTTGATAAAGGGGCTAAAAGCATGCAATGGAGGAAGGATAGCATCTTCAACAAATGGTGTTGGGAAAACTGGAAATGCATATGCAAAAAAATGAAACTGAATCCCTTCCTCTCGCCATGCACAAAAGTCAACTCTAAATGGATCAAGGAGCTTGATATCAAATCAGAGACTCTGCGTCTGATAGAAGAAAAAGTTGGCTCCGATCTACATATTGTGGGGTCGGGCTCCAAATTCCTTAATAGGACACCCATAGCACAAGAGTTAATAACAAGAATCAACAAATGGGACTTACTTAAACTAAAAAGTTTTTTCTCAGCAAGAGAAACAATAAGAGAGGTAAATAGGGAGCCTACATCCTGGGAACAAATTTTTACTCCTCACACTTCAGATAGAGCCCTAATATCCAGAGTATACAAAGAACTCAAAAAATTAGACAATAAGATAACAAATAACCCAATCAACAAATGGGCCAAGGATCTGAACAGACACTTCTCAGAGGAGGATATACAATCAATCAACAAGTACATGAAAAAATGCTCACCATCTCTAGCAGTCAGAGAAATGCAAATCAAAACCACCCTAAGATACCATCTCACTCCAGTAAGATTGGCAGCCACTATGAAGTCAAACAACAACAAGTGCTGGCGAGGATGTGGAGAAAAGGGTACTCTTGTGCATTGCTGGTGGGACTGCAAATTGGTGCGGCCAATTTGGAAAGCAGTTTGGAGATTCCTGGGAAAGCTGGGAATGGAACCACCACTTGACCCTGCTATTGCCCTTCTCGAACTATTCCCTGAAGACCTTAAAAGAGCGTACTACAGGGATACTGCCACATTGATGTTCACAGCAGCACAATTCACAATAGCTAGACTGTGGAACCAACCCAGATGCCCTTCAATAGATGAATGGATTAAAAAAATGTGGCATCTATACACAATGGAGTACTATGCAGCAATAAAAAATGACAAAATCATAGAATTTGCAGGGAAATGGATGGCACTAGAGCAGATTATGCTTAGTGAAGCTAGTCAATCCCTAAAAAACAAATACCAAATGTCTTCTTTGATATAATGAGAGCAACTATGAACAGAGCAAGGAGGAAGAGCAGGAAGAAAAGACTAACATTTAACAGAGTCATGAGATGGGAGGGAAAGGGAGAGAAAAGGGAAATTGCATGGAAATGAAGGGAGACGCTCATTGATATACAAAATTACATATAAGAGGTTGTGAGGGGAATGGGAAAATAAACAAGGAGAGTAATGAATTACAGTAGATGGGGTAGAGAGAGAAGAAGGGAGGGGAGGGGAGGGGAGGGGGGATAATAGGGGATAGGAAAGGTAGCAGAATACAACAATTACTAATTGGGCATTATGTAAAATTGTGGATGTGTAACCGACGTGGTTCTGCAATCTGCATTTGGGGTAAAATTGGGAGTTCATAACCCACTTCAATCTAATGTATGAAATATGATATGTCAAGAGCTTTGTAATGTTGTGAACAACCAATAAAAAAAATAAAAAATTAAAAAAAAATAAATAAATTGAACACCTTAAAATCAAGGAAAAAAAAAGAAGTTACACAAAAGAAAAGAAGTTACAAGAAAGATATTTCAAACCATATCAATATAAGAAAAAATCAACAACAAAACACAGAGAGAGAAGAAATTATATAAAATAGAACTATAAGACTAACAAGAGCCTAATGGCAATAGCAAATACTTCCCTATCAATAATTACTTTAAATGTAAATGGATTAAACATGCCATCAAGAGATACAGAGAAACTGGTTTTAAAATAGAGAAGAATGTCAAGTATTTGCATCTATAAGAAACTCACATTAGATCTAAGCATACAGATAGGTTTGAAAAAAATATTTCATGCAAATGGTCAAACAAAATAGAATAGGGATGAGTATACTTATGTCAGACAAAATAAACTTTAAGTCAAAAAATATCATGAGAGATTAAATTAGACATTTATAATAATAAAAGTATCAATTCACCAGGAAGATATTACAATTATAATTATATACACCAAAAATCAGAGCACCTAAATACATGAAATGGACATTAATGGACATGAAGGCAAAAAAAAGGCAGAAATAAAGGAAAAGGAGAGTTCAAGACCCCAATTTCAGTAGTGAATACAGCATTCAGACAGAAAATCAATAAAGAAACAGAGGACTTGAATAGCACTGCAGACAAAATGGACCCAACAGACATATATAGAGGATTCTATTCTACAACAACAACAATGTATATTCTTTTCAACTCACATATAGAATTTTCCAGCATGGATGACATGATAAGTCACAAAATAAGTGTTTGCAAATTTAAGAAGTTTAAAATCATGCTAAGTATATTTTAGGAGAAAATGAATGAAACTAGCAACCAACAGCAGAAGGAAAGCTGGAGAACCCACCTATACAGGTAAATCATGTAATTCAATCTTGCACAACCATTGAGTCAGAGAGGAATCAAAAAAGAAAATTCAAAAATACCTTGATACAAACAAAAATGAAAACACAACATACCCAAACTAATGTAATGTAGCAGAAACAGTACTTAGAAAAGTTCATAATAATAAATGCCTGAATTGAGAAGTAAGAAAACTCAAATAAACAATATAAATTACACCCCAAGGAATTAGAAAAAGAACAAATTGAGCCTAAGGTTAGAAGAAGGAAGGAAATAACACATGCATGACATAGAAAATAGAGAAATGGTGGGGGAAAAAATCTATGAAACTATTAACAGTTTTTTTTTTTGTACCAGGGATTGCACTCAGGGGCACTCAACCACTGAGCCACATCCACAGCCCAATTTTGTATTTTTTTAGGGACAGGGTCTCACTGAGTTCCTTAGTGCCTTTGCCATTGCTGAGGCTGGCTTTGAATTCACGATCCTCATGCCTCAACCTCTTGAGTCACTGGGATTACAGGTGTGTGCCACTGCACCTTGCCTACTAACAGTTTTTTTTAAGATCAACAAATTGAAAAATTCTTGAATAACTAAGTAAAGATGAGGGAAGACTAAAAATCAGAAATGAAAGAAGAAATATGACAACTGATGCCAGAGAAGAACAAAGGATCATAAGAGACTAGCATAAAAATTAATTATATGTCAATGAACTAGACAAGAAGAAATTAATAAATTCCCTAAAACATTCCTTTGATGATCAAATCATGAAGAAGTAGAAAGTCTTAATAGACTAAAAACTAGTATGGAGATTGAATCAGTAATCAAAAGCTTGTTAACAAAGAAAAGACCAGAACCAAAGGGTTTCATTGGGAATTTGCATTGCATATTTAAATAACTCACAAACTTTTTCTTCAGGCTCTTTCAAAAAATTGAAGAGGAGGTTACTCTCATTTTATTGGTACAGAATTACCTTGATACAAAAGTCAGACAAAACCCACAAAAATGAAAACTACAAGTCAAAATCCCTGTGTGAATCTATTTTCCATTGCTATACCAAAATGTCTTACACTGGGTACTTTTTTTTATAAAGTTTATTTAGCTTATAGTTCTGATAGTTCTGGATACTCAAGAACATGGTGCTAGCATCTGCTTATCTCTAGAGAGAACTTAATGTTGAATGGAATCAATGGCAACAGCATAAATGGAAGAGGTCAAAAGTCAAGGCAAAAAACCAGAGAGAGATTTAGCGCTCAGATTTGAACTTTTTTATAACACCATATTCTGGAGAAAGCCAACTCATTACACATGCTACTATTAATCCCATCTAAGGGCAATGTCAGCAATGACCCAAATTCCTTTCACCTAGGCCTCATTTCTTAAAGTTTCTAACAGTTCAATGCCACCATAGTGAAGATCAAGTTGCCAACACATGAACCCTTGCAGGGGTGGGGGACCACAACCCAATTCTTACCATTCTATCCTTGGCACACAAGCTTAATTGTCCTTCTCAAAATGCAAAATATACTCATTTCATCTCAAATAGTCCCTAAATCTTAACTTATTCCATCATCACTCAAATGTTCTAGGGGTGAATCTGTCCAAAAAATCTTCAAAACAGTAACAACAAACAACAAAGTTATCAATGGGTACAGTGGCACATGCCTGTAATCCCAGTGGTTTAGGAGGATGATGCAGGAGGATTGCAAGTTCAAAGTCAGCCTCAGCAATTTAGAGAGGACACGAACAACTTAGTGAGACCCTGTATTAGAAAATAAGAAGGGCTGGGGATGTGGCTCAGGGTTAAGTGCCCCAACGAAGTTCAATCCCTGGTAACAAACAAAAACAAAAACAAAAACCTGCAGTTATCAGTATAGGGTTGTAGCTCAGTGATAGAGTGCTTGCCTAGTATATATGAGGCCCTGGGCTTGATCCTCAGCATCACATAAAAATAAATAAATAAAAATAAAGTTATTGTGTCCATCTACAACTATAGTGAAACAAACCAATCCCCCAAACCAAAGGCTGAATGTTTTTTCTGATATGTGGATGCTAATTCACATTAAAGGCAGGGGTGCTAGGGAAGAATAGAGGTACTTTGGATTAGACATAGGGGAGTGAAGTGGGAGCATGGGTGTTGGAAGGGTAATAGAATGAATCAGACATTATTACCTTATATGCATATGTTATTATGAGACTGGTATAATTCTATATCATGTACAACCAGAAGAATGAGAAGTTATACTTCATTTAAGTATGATGTATCACAATGCATTCTTCTGTCATGTATAAATAATTAGAACAAATAAAAAATAAAATGTGAAAAAAGAACCCAGTTATCTAATTCCAAGATACAATGGTAGAATGGAAATAGAATGAACATTTCTATCCCAAAATGGAGAAATAGGGAAATAGAAATGAGTAACTTCTCCAAAGCCAGACTGAAACCCAGTAAGACAGAAATTAAATTTTATTTATTTATTTATTTATTCAAATTTTTGTACATGGCAGCAGAATGCATTTCAATTAATAGTACATATATAGAGCACAATTTTTCCTGTTTCTGGTTGTACATAGAGTCACACCATTTATGTCTTCATACATACTTAGGATAATGATGTCCATCTCATTCCACCATTTTTCCTAACTCCATACCCCCTCTCTTTTCCTCCCTCCCCTTTGCCCTATTTAAAGTTCCTGCATTCCTTCCATGCTCCCCCTGCCGCCCCCCCTCACCCCCATTATGGATCAGCATCTGCATATCAGAGAAAACATTCAGCCTTTGTTTTTTGGGGGGGATTTGCTAACTTCACTTGGCATGATATTCTCCAATTCTATCAATTTACCTGAAAAGTCATGATTTTATTCTCTTTTCATGCTAAGATTCCATACTACAGTTTCTTTATCTATTCGTCTATTGAAAGGCATCCAGGTTGGTTCCACAATTTAACTATTGTGAATTATGATGCTATAAACATTGATGTGGCTATGTCACTGTAGCATTCTTGTTTTAAGTCCTTTGGGTATAAACTGAAGAGTGGGATAGCTGGGTCAAATGGTGGTTCCATTCCAAGTTTTCTGAGGAATCTCCATACTGCTTTACATATTGGTTGCACCAATTTGCAGTCTCACCAGCAATGTATGAGTGTGTCTTTTTCCCACATCCTCACCAACACTTATTGTTGTTTGTATTCTTAATAGCTGCCATTCTGACTGGAGTGAGATGGAATCTTAAAGTAGTTTTGATTTGAATTTCTCTTTTTTTAAAAGAGAGAGTGAGAGAGAGAAAGAGAGAGAGAGAGAATTTTAATATTTCTTTTTTAGTTTTCGGCAGACACAACATCTTTGTCGGTATGTGGTGCTGAGGATCGAACCCGGGCCGCACGCATGCCAGGCGAGCGCGCCACCACTTGAGCCACATCCCCAGCCCTGCATTTCTCTAATTGCTAGAGATGTTGAACATTTTTTCATATATTTGTTGATTGACTGCATATCCTCTTCTGAGAAGTGTTTGTTCATTTCCTTGGCCCATTTTTTGATTGGGTTATTTATTTATTTATTTATTTTTGGTGTTAAGTTTTTTGAGTCCAAGTCCAGCATCTGGGGCTGGCCCAGGGCTAAGCATCTGCTTTTCACAGCCTCAAGCTGAGAACAGGCTGCTCAACTTCTTCATGGGACAAAGGAGAATGGGTGGGACAACCTGGGTATTTCTCAGGGGCCTCAGTAGAACCTTCCATGACTCCATAACTTAAAAATTTAGGTATAGAAGGAATGCATCTCAACAAAATACTGTATTTAAGAAAACCCACAGCCTATATCATACCGAATGGGAAAACATGAAAACATTATCTTTAACGTCAGGAATAAGATAAGTGTATTACTTAGCTTTACATTACTGTAATGAAATACCTGAAATGATTAACTTGTAACAGAAAAGCCTTATTTAGTTCATGGTTCTGGAGGTTTCAGTCTAAGATTGTGTGGACCAATGGCTTTGGGCCTCTGGTGGAGGTAATGGATGACAACGTTAGGGGACAGGCGATGGAGAAAACCCACTCATTGTATGAGTCAGAAAGCAGAAGTTTGACTGGATGGGTTGGAGTCCCATAATCCCCTTCATGGGCCTGCCCTCAGTGACTTAAAGATATGGCATAAAATCCCACCCCCCAAGATCACCAGATAAAATCCCAATAGTGCCACTCCAGGGACAAAACCTTTAATACATGGACATTTAGGGACATTATATATAAAAACTATAGCAAAAAGGATGTCTACTTTCACCATTTTATTTCAACATTGTATTGGAAATCTTGGCCAAAGGCAGAAAAAATCAAGAGGAAGAAATAAAGATCGTTCAAGTAGGAAAGAAGGAGATGAATAATTTTTGTTAGAAGACAACAGTATCTATTTGTCAATACCTATATCTATGTGTGCTTAACATGCCAAAAGCCCTGGGTTCAATCCCCAGGACCATGAAAAAGGGATTTCACGGGAAACAAAAGGAAAATAGAAAAATGGGATCACACAAAACTGAAATACTTTTGCATAGCCAAGGAAACAATCAACAGAGTCAAAGACAATCTACAGAATGGCAGAAAATATATGCAAGATATACACCTGACAGGGATTGATATACAGAATATATAAGGAACTCTGAACACTCAGTAATATAAAAACAATACACTTTTAAACGGGCAATAGATCTAACGAGACATTCCTCAAAAAGAATGTACAAATAGGGCTGGGGTTGTAGCTCAGTGGTAGAGCACTTGCCTAGCATGTGTGAGAAACTGGGTTTGATCCTCAGCACCACATAAAAATAAATAAACAAGATAAAGATATTGCGTCTATATATAACTAAAAAAATTTAAAAGGATGTACAAATAAATGGTCAATAGGCATATGAAAAATGCTAATCATCACTATCCATCAGGGAAATTAAAATCAAAACCACAGTTAGAGATCATCTCACCCCAGTAATAATGGTTATTGTAAGAAAGACTAGCGATAACAAGTACTGGTGAGTATGTGGAGAAGAGGGACCCCCTATACACTGGTTGATGGGAATTTAAATTAGCTCCGCAAATATGGAAAACAGCATGGAGTTTCCTCAAAAAATTAAAAATGTGATATATAGATTATTATATGTATTACTATTAATATATATTACTATTAATCCATTTAAATAGAAGTGAGATACTCTCATTTGAGGCAACATGGATAGAACTGGAGGTAATTAAGTACACCATGATCCTATTCATATATGGAAACTAAAATGTTGATCTCATACAAATTGAGAGTAGAATCATGGTCACCAGAGACTTGGTAGAGTAGGGTTGGAAGGATGAGGAAAGATTGATGAATAGGTACTAAGAATTTCTTGTTCCAATCTAACATCAGTTACTACAGATAGTATACTCTGCATTTTAAAAAGCTAGAAGAAAGGATTTTGACAAAAAAAGAAGTAATAAGTATTTGAGGAGATAAATATATTTTACCTGATTTAAACATTACATTAATATGGATTTTATGATTTTTAGGTATCAGTTTAATATCAGTTTAAAATAAAATTGTAAAAAGTAGCTTTTTCATCCTTCAATCAGGAAACAAACTATTCATCATAGCTACAAATAAAATAAAATTCCTTGAAATTAATTTAACCAAGGTAGTCAAATATTTCAACAACAAAAATTACAGAACACTGTAATGTACACATGTAGAATATGTAGAGTTTGGAGTAGTTGATACTTGTTTGTGGGCATTACTAAGGTTTAATACTGGACTCTTAGCATTCTAATTCCCACTATAACATTTGTATTGTAGTGGTTTGGTTACCTATAAGATAGGTGAAAATCCTTAGATTTTTTGAATTTTTTTTCACATGGCTTTATTGAAAAGGTTTGAAGCTGTGAAGCTGGCAGTTGGTATGAAACATCATAATATGGGTTATCTCAACCCAGCACCATCCTCCAGATGAGTGAGAACTGTGCTTGGCCAATACTGCCCATTATGAGAACTTCCAGGACATCCAGTGCTACCATTGGTCTGTTATAAGCCTAAATAATCAGTTTTTGACACATCCAGTGGCTTATTGCTGAAACCTAACTCCCTGATGGCCACAGTACTTGGTTATAAAACTCTTGTTTGCTTTAAAGATTATCGTACAATTTTATTGACATGTTTTTATAATTATCTGTGTAAACATCTGCAATACTTTTTTCAGCAATTTAAAATATTTAACAGTTACTTTATTGTTCTTCAATGCAAAAATTTGTCAAAAAAGACAATGTAATGTAAAACCAGTGTATAAATGTGGATTTATGTGAAGTGTATATGAATTTGATAGAGAATAATGCATGTTTATTTTATCAGTGTAAAAATTGATTCAGTTTTCATGTTGATAAAACAGTACTGATATTATTGTTGCATGTTGGATCCAAGATGTTCAATATATAGTTACAATTTTGTATTATTTTCACTTCTTGTAAGCTTTAAACCATGAGCTTACCTCTTATTTGACTTTGTTTTCTATATGCTTTAGAACTTAAGTGGCATTAGTCATAACCTGTTTGTACGAGAGTTACAATTTGTTATAGAACATCCTGAAATTTGTTTTCATGGATGGAGCTGATTTAGATTTGATGAGCAGATTTAGAGAAGCTTTTACTGTGACAATCTTTATAATTCACCAGAGGTATCCAGTGCTTATGTGGAAGTGCACTGAGTTAGGTCTTAAATTTTTTGATTAACCATTCCAAACCCTTTCACTTTGTCAATATTAGAATGTTCAATGTAGAAGCTCCTCTTTTGTGTTTTTATACGTTCAGGTAAAGTACTATTAATGGTTCTGAGAAAGACAGTGGGCTTTAGAGTTATAGTGTACTGCTTTATGATTAGCTTGTCCGTAGACCAAATCAGTTGTATCATGAGAAAACATAAGTATTTGTTGGATCAGTAAAATAATATGACCAGCTGGAAAATCCAAGAAGCAGGTCCCAAGGTAGGTCAGGACAGTGTGTTAAGTGATGCTATTAGTGTATGATGCTATGATTTAGTATTTATTAAGGGAAAAGATTTAGACTAAGAAAAAATGTTTAGAAATTCCAGCTTGTGCTTATCAGGTCTGAAAAAATAAAACTAAAATGTAAACAAAAAGGTAAATAAATCACACATTTATTGAGGCTACTGCTTTACATGTTACCTAATTTTCTTGTTTTGGTTTGGTGTGGTTCATTTGGTTGAATTATAGAAATATTCTTACCAGTCTCAGATTGAAAAGCCTAGTTACCTTGATGGAATTGTTAGTGGCATATAGGGTATAATATAGTTAGCATTTGAAATAAAAATATTTTTCTGTCAATCAATAAGCTCTTATTTCACACAACAAAGTATGATATTTTATAGCTGCCACTGTTTTTCATTACTGATCTTTTAAGTATGCCCTTAGAATGTATAGGAAAGTTTTCATATTAAATGACAAATCTTTTTTAATATGATATTTTGAATTTTTGAATTTTTTATTATGTTTTTATTTTAACTTTTCAGTGCTCAAACTCCTTAGCATTTATGCTATGCTTACTTTTCTTATTACTTTTAGCAGTAAAGTATATCACATTTTACTAACCACCAATTCATAATTTCTTCGTTTATATTCATAGATTTTGTTTAGGATTGAGCATATACAACATAGAAACAGTGGGGTTAAAAAAATCATAAGAACACAACCTGGCTATGAGGTTTTTTCTGCTGCTTTCTTTGGTTTGTAATGTTACTTGACAATTTTTGATGCTTCATCCTGGTGAACCAGTTTTTATACCTGCTGTCTATATAAGCTCTACTGATACTAAACCAAGGTTTTATTTCATTTTGTTTTGTTTTTTAACATATTGCACTTTTACTTTTTGTGTAAAAACTTATCTTTAAAGAGAGATAAGATAATGCTGAATTTAAAACTCAGCATTGGGACATTTGGCCAAAAGATGTTTGAGCATGTGACACACCTTTTTTGTGTGTGCATATATACTCATACACAATTTATTTATTTATTTATTTTTATATTTCCTTTCTTGTTCATAGTTACATTAGTCTCTGAGTTCACTCATATGGTCTCTGCTCCCAGGTGTCTACAAGATATACAGTTTCATAGATAAAGCTGTACTTTGATTTTAGATATTATTTTAATGACTTTAGTTTTTACTACTTTGAAATGGGAAGCTTAAGTATTACTAATAACAAGGATTTGATTTAAAGTAAAAGTTAGGAAGAGCATCAATTCTTTCTAAACACAATTTACAATACCATTGTCATTGTTGCATATATATGATGAATTTAAACAGATGTATAGGCATTGGAAATGTGATATTCTCTGATGTAAGTCCCAGAACTTCGAAGTTGCTAGGGCTTAAGGAACATTTTTAATGAAGGATCATAAGTACATTATCTCTTCATTTCCAAGAACATAAAGGATGATCTAATACTATTTCATATTTGGTTGGCTTGTATGTCATATATGTACTTTGAAGATTTAGATTTATATCTGTAACTAGAAAATATACTAACCCAAGGTCTAGTTATCAGGCCAGATCCTTACTAAATACTATTTTCATCTCTGTCAAATATTAAACTAAAGTTGCCTTCATTTTAATATAATTCTGTGAAAGATTTTGAACTATTAAAATTATTTCTTTTAAGGTGTAGTTATTATGTCCTATTTCACATATTTCCTTTCCCAATCTCTATTAGAAATGGCTTTCTTAGTTTCTATTCTAAATAAAGTTTTCTGATTTGCTTATAAATGTAATTTTATGCAGTTGTTTCAACACATTAACCCAAACATCCAAAAGGATATCTATACAACTTTACAAGGTGATTGTGATATTGATTGCTTCTAATCTTCAGATACAAATACTACAACTCTGAAAATAATTAAGACCAATATAAAGTCAAAGATGCAAGTTTATTGTATTTTGTTGATTAAATTCATAAATTGTAATATCTTTTTTTAAAGCGAGAGAGAGAATTTTTAATATTTATTTTTTAGTTTTTGGTGGATACAACATTTTTATTTTATTTTTTTTATTTTTATGTGGTGCTAAGGATTGAACCCAGCGGGGCGTGCACGCTAGGTGAGCCATATCCCCAGTCCAAATTTTAATATCTTAAATGACAAAAACTTAAAAGATTTTATAGCATCTTAGAAAATATGCTACTTTAATTATTTCCATGAATATATATTAATAAGTAACTTAAAAATAAAAGAATTACAAAACACTGATGAAAAAAATTGAAGAGGACATAGAAAAAAGGAAAGACTTTTTGTGTTCATGACCTGAAAGATTTAATATTGTTAAAATGTCCTTATTATACAAAGGGTCTTCAGATTCACTGCAATTGCCATCAAAATACAAATAACAATCTTCACAAACTAGGAAAAGCATTCCTAAAATTTGTATAGACTCACAGAATATACTGAATAGTAAAAGAAATTCTGATCAGAAAGAACAAATCTGGAGGCCTTACAATACCTGACTTGAAAACATACTAGAAAAAGATAGTAACCAAAGCAGCATGGTACTTACTTAAAAACAAACACATAGACCAATGGAACAAAGTATGCTCTGTAGTTCTATAGGACTCAGAAATAAATTCATGTACTTAGAGCCAACTGATTTTCAACAAAGGTAGCAAGAACATACATCAGAGAAAGAAAGTTTTCTTAAATAAAATGTGCCATGCGCAGAAGAATCAAGATAGGTTCCTCTTACCATATACAAAAATAAACTCAAAGTGGATCAAAGACTTAACTGTAAGAGACAAATTATGAAAGTATTAAAAGAAAATGCAGGGGAAATGCTTTAAGATATTGGTTTGGGCAAAGACTTTTTAGATATAACCCCATAAACACAGGCAAGAAAAATTTAAAAAGACAAATGGGATTACTCAAATTTTTAAAATCTCAGGACTGAGGGTATAGCTCAGTGGTAAAACACCTGTCTAACACGGACAAGGCCCTGGGTCGAGTACCCACAACTAAAAATAATAAAAGAAAAATAAAGCAGAAAAAAGAAACAAATTAAAAATCTTCCCTACAGCAAAGGAATCAAGAGAATGTAGAGGCAACCTAAAGAATGGAAGAGATATTTACAAATTTAATCTGACAAGGGAATAATTTCTGGAATATATAAGTAACCTAAGCAATAACAGGCAACCACAAAAATCCAAACCAACCAACCAAACAACCAACTAATCTATTATAAAAAATGAGACAATGACCTGGATAGATATTTCTCAAAAGAGGATGGAAACATTTCTTAAATATATATATATAAACTGTTCAACATTGTTAATCATCAGGGAAAGGCAAATCAAAACCACAATGAGATAATCATCTTACTCCAGTTAGAATGGATATTATCAAAAAGACAAAAGATAAGTATTGCTGGAGTTGTGGAGAAAGGGGAACCATTGAATATTATTGGTGAGAATGCAAATTAGTACAGAAATCATGGAACACATGAATGGACATTTCACAGAATGTTTAAAAAGAGCTATCACATGATCGATCAATTCCACTATTGGGTAGATATCCAAAGAAATTGGAGTCAGTATGTAGAGGAGATATCTACATTCCCCTGCTTACTGTAGCTCCATTCACCATAGCCAAGATACTGACTTACCTAGGTATTTCTTGATGGATGAATGGATAAAGAAACAGAATGTAATATTGTTCAGCCATAAATAGAATGAATTTGTGTCATTTAAAGCAGTATGGATAAACCTGTAGGATATTAAGTGAAATAATTCAAGCGCAGAAAGACAAATACTATGTGTTATCACTTATATCTAAAAGCTAAACACTTGATCTCAAGGATATGGAAACTTGAATAATAGTTTCCAGAAGTTGGCAAGGGTTGGGGTAGAAGAAATGAGAGAGTATGGTTAATGGGTACAGGAGTACAGTTGATAGTAGTAATAACTTCTAATGTTCTATAGTACAATAGTGTAACTATGGTTGACAACAATTAAATGAATATTTCAAAATAGGCAATTAGAGAGGTTTTAAATATTCACAACATAAATGAAAAATGTCTGCTATGCCAATTACCCTAATCTGATCATTACTATTATATTCATGTACTGAAATGTCACACTGTTCCACATAAATATGTGCAATGGCTATATGTCTATAAATATATTTTAAAACCCTCAAAAATGTGGAATATAAATAAAGTGCCTTAACATAATACAAACTGCACATGAAAATCTCAGCTGCTTCATATTATTTTTTAAATATTGTTCTGATTAGTTATGCATGAGAGCAGAATGCATTTTGACACATTGTACATAAATGGAGCACAACTTCTCATTCCTCTAGCTGTACATTGTGCAAAGTCACATTGATAGTGTAATCATACATGCACACAGGGTGATAATGTCCATCTAATTCCACCATACTTCTCATCCCTCCTCTGTTTCCCTCCCCTCACTCTCCTCTGCACAATCCAAAGTTCCTTCATTCTCCCCCCTCCAGTTATGGATCAGCATCCACTTATCAGATTAAACATTTGGCCTTTGTTTTTTGGGTTTGGCTTATTTTGCTTATCATGATATTCTCCAAATCCATCCATTTACCTTCAAATGCCATAATTTCATTCTCCTTTAAGGATGAGTAATATTCCATTGTGTATATGTACCACATTTTTTTTATCCATTTGCTGTTGAAGAGCATCCAGGTTGGTTTCCTAGTTTAGCTATTGTGAATTGAGCAGCTATAAACATTGATGTGGCTGCATAACTGTAGTATGCTGATTTTAAGTCCTTTGGGTATAATCAAGGAGTGGGATAACTGGGTCAAATGGTGGTTCCATTCCAAGTTTTCTGAGGAATCTTCATGCTGCTTTCCAGAATAGTTTTAGCAATTTGTAGACCCATCAACAATGTATGAGTGTACCATTTCTCTCACATCCTCGCCAATATTTATTATTGCTTGTATTCTTCATATATATTTGTAAATGGACACAATGTCTCCACTTTTTATTTATTTGTTTTCATGTGGTGCCAAGAACCAAACCCAAGGTCCCATGCATGCGAGGCAAGCACTCCACCACTGAGCCACAACCCCAGCCCTATTGCTTGTATTCTTGATAATTACCATTCTGACTGGAGTGAGATGAAATCTTAGAGAAGTTTTGATTTGCATTGTTTAATTGCTAGAGATAATGAGCATTTTTTCATATATTTGTTGATTGTATTTCTTGTTCTGTGAAGTGTCTATTCAGCTTATTTATTGATTGGGTTATTTGTTTTTTTTTTTGGCGTTAAACTTTTTAAGTTCTTTATGTATCCTGGAGAATAGTGCTCTATCTGAGGTGCATGTGGTAAAGATTTTCTCCCATTCTGTAGGCTCTCTCTTCATGTTATTGATTTTTTCCTTTGCTGAGAAGAAGCTTTTTAGTTTGAATCCATCCCATTTATTGATTCTTGATTTTACTTCATGTGCTTTAGGAGTGTTGTTAAGGAAGTCAGGTCTTAAGCTGACATGGGGAGAACTGGGCTTACTTTTTCTTCTATTAGGCACAAGATCTCTGTTCTAGTGCCCAAGTCTTTGATCCACTTTGAGTTGATTTTTGTGCAGGGTGAGAGATAAAGGTTTAATTTCATTTTGCTGCATATGGATTTCCAGTTTTCCCAGAACCATTTGTTGAAGAGGCTATCTTTTCTCCAATGTATGTTTTTGGTGCCTTTGTCTAGTATGAAGTAAATATATTTATATGAGTTTGTCTCTGTGCCTTCTATTTTGTACCATTGTCTATATGTCTGTTTTCGTGCCAATATCATGCTGTTTTTGTTACTATTGGTCTGTAGTATAATTTAAGGTATGGTATTGTGATCTCACCTGCTTTACTCCTCTTGTTAAGGATTTCTTTGGCTATTCTGGATTCTTATTTTTCCAGATAAATTTCGTGATTGCTTTAAATCTGTATATCACTTTTGTTAGTATGGCCATTTTGACAATGTTAATTCTGCCTATCCAAGAGCATGGGAGATCTTTCCTACCACAATGTATAAGAGTTCTCTTTTCTCCTTAACAGCATTTCTTATTTTTTGTTTTTTGATTACAGCTCTTCTAACTGGAATGAAGATGATTCCTCATTGTGGTTTTGATTTGCATTTCCCTGATGATTAGTGATAGTGAACATTTGTCATATATTTCTAGTGTATTTGCACTTGAAATGACATTAAAATAATATTTCTGGCCTTTCTATGTTTTCTTTACTGTATATTAATATGTTTTTTCTAATCATTTATTTACAAATTTTCTATATCATTATATTTAAAGTGTTCCTCTTACAAGCAATATACAGTGGGGTTTTAAATTTTATCTGTTTTGTTAATTTTTGACCTCTAAGTGGGGTGTTTAAACCATTAGCATTTCATTAATTTGGCTGAATTTAGTCTACTATTTTATTATTTCTTTTTTGCTTGTCCCCCTTGTCTCTTTGTTCTTTTTTCCTTCTTTCTTTTGGATTAATGAATATATCTAGTATTTTATTTTATTTTGTCTATTAGATTTTTAGTGATATTTCTTAATATTTTAAATTTTTACTCTAGATTTTTTAATGTATATTTCTTTTCTTTTCTTTAATTTATATATGACAGCAGAATGTATTATAATTCTTATTACGCATACAGAGCACAATTTTTCATATCTCTGGTTGTATACAAAGTATATTCACAACAATTTGTGTCTTTATACATGTACTTTGGATAAAAATGTCCATCACATTTGCCATCATTTCTAACCCCATGCCCCATCCCTTCCCCTCCAACCCCTCTGTCTTATCTAGAGTTAGTCTATTCCTCCCATGCTCCCTCTCCCTATCCTACTATGAATCAGCCTCCTTATATCAGAGAAAAAATTTGGCATTAGTTTTTTTGGGATTGGCTAATTTCAATTAGCATTATCTTCTCTAACTCCATCCATTTACCTGCAAATGCCATGATATTATTCTCTTTTATTGCTGAGTAATATTCCATTGTGTATATATGCCACATTTTTTTTTATCCATTCATCTATTGAAGGGCATCTAGGTTGGTTCCACAGTTTAGCTATTGTGAATTGTGATGCTGTATACATTGATGTGGCTGTGTCCCTGTAGTATACTGTTTTTAAGTCCTTTGGGTCTATACCGAGGAGAGGGACAGCTGGGTCAAATGAAGGATCCATTCCCAATTTTCCAAGAAACCTCCATACTGCTTTCCATATTGGCTGCACTAATTTGTAGTCCCACCAGCAGTGTATGAGTGTACCTTTTCCCCGACATCCTCGCCAACAGCTATTGTTGTTTGTCTTCATAATAGCTGCCATTCTGACTGGAGTGAGATGAAATCTTAGAGTGGTTTTGATTTGCATTTCTCTAATTGCTAGTGATGATGAACATTTTTTCATATATTTGTTGATTGATTTTCTATCATTTTCTGAAAAGTGTCTGTTCAGGTCTTTGGCCCATTTATTAATTGGGTTATTTGTTTTTGTGGAGTTTAACTCCAATTTTAGTCCTTTTTGAGTTCTTTATATACCCTAGAGATTAGTGTTCTATCTGATGTTAATGTATATTTCTAAATTAGCATTATTACTATATAACATCACATAAAATGTTGAAACTATCTAACCATATAGCTTCCTCAATCCTCACTTCATTGCTTTTATGTAAAAATTGTCATATGTCACTTAAAACACCAATGGACAATCTTATTTATACTTTTTGCTTTAAGTACTCATGCATATTTTGATAAATTTAAGACAAAAATTATTACTTAATACTTACCCAAACATTTCTTCAAGATTTAGGTTTCTCTTTTGTGTCATTTCTTTTCATACTGAATAACTGCCTTTAGCATTTCTCATTAAGCAGATTTGCTTGCAAAACTTCCTTAATACTTCTTCATTCAAAAAATATTGTATATACAATTCACAATTGCCAAGTTATAAAGTTAATGTAGGTGTCCACTTACAGATGACTTAATAAGTAAAATATGGTATTTGTACACAATAGAGTATATATATTCTGCCATAAAGAAGAATGAAAGTAGGTTATTTGCAGGGAAATGGATGGAACTAGAGAGCATCATGTTAAGTGAAATAAGCCAGACATAGAAAGACAAGTTTTCTCCCATACGTGGAAGGTGGGCTGGAAGAAGAACATCGTAAAAGAGGAAGGGAGATCATTAGGGTAGATGAAGGGCATCAGGAAGAAGGGGAGGGAAAGTGAAAGGGAGGTATAGGGGAGTAAAATTGATCAAATTATGTTATATACACATGATTATGTCACAATGAAACTCATTAATCTGTATAATTAGTATTCACCAATAAAAAGCATGCCTTCAATCTTGATGTATATTTTTGCTAGATATAAAAAGAGCATGTTCTTTTCCTTTCAGCACTTTAAAGTGTTTTGCATTGTCCCAGCCCTATTTGGTATCTGATTAGAGAGAGGTTCAGTTATTCAAGCCTTTTCCCATGAAATGTAATATGTCATTTTATTTGCAATGTTATTGACATATTTTAGATTTGAGTTTTTTTAAAATTTATCTTCCTAGTTTCTCATATTTGGAAATTTGTCTTTTATATAATTTAGGAAATTCTGTTTACTGTTTCTTCAAATACATTTTCTTCTCCAATTTATCTAGCCTGTCTTTTTGGAACTCCAATTTTAGTCCTTTTGAATGTCCCACAGGTCTCTAAGTCTGCTTATTATTCCCTAATTTTTTTCTCTTTTATCAAGATTGAATACTTTGCACCAATATATCTTCCAGGTCACTAATTTTTCTTCTGCCATTATGTTATCGAGCCCATCCAATTTATTTTTTTATTTCAGATATTGCATTTCCCAGTTTAAATTTTTTCATTTGTTTTTTCCCTTAGTTTCTATTTCTCTTCTGTTATTTCTTTCCCCTTCATTTAAGTGTGCTTTCCTGTATCTCATGGAGTGTATTTACAATTGTTGCTTTAAAGTTATGCCCCATAAATAAAGCATTGGCATCTCTTGTGGTTTGGCATCTGCTGATTTCCTTTTTCCTTCAGAATGGAGGGTGTTTTCTGGTTCTTTGATATGAAATAATTTTCTATTATATCTTGGACATTGCAAATGTTATTTTGTGTAGACTCTGGGTTCTGTAACAACTATCTGAAAAAAAATGTTGTTTATCTTAGCAGATGATCAACCCAGTCAGATTCTGGCTATCAGTTCTATCTTGCTATTCTGGTCTATAGTTAAAATGCAATTTAGCTCCGAAAGCTTTTGTTTTGTGTGTGAGGCTGAGACTTTTGTGGGAGATTGAATTCTAAGTTCAGTTTCCTAAGTCTCTGTTTTGCCTGTTTGGTGAATTCTCACATATGCATTGTTCAGTGGTTAGGCAAATAGTTTTTTTTCATACACAGATATAGGAATATGCACTCCATCTCTTTTCCTTCTGATATTTCTTGCTCATGATATATCCTACCCAGGTTCTTTTTGTGGTTCCTCTGGCCAGAAAAATGCCAAGGGTTCCATCAGAGTTTTTGCTACATCCTCTGCTCCAGTCCACAAATGAGGCACTGCAAGGCTGAGAAGCAAAAAAACCCTGGAAACCTTACCATTTCTCTACCATCTACCTGCTTTTTGGTTACTTTTCAGATTCTCAGGCAGGTTTTATTTTTTTTTCTAAATTTTATGCAGGATTTAGAGGTATAATCAATGGGACAAAGTCTTTGTAAAAAAATGAGAATTCTCAAGAACACTGCATGTTAAATCTCATTGTATTTCTTACTTCTTGATTCAGCATTATGTTGAAAATTCTCCATCTTGTTATACATACATTTAGTTTATTTGGGGATGTGGTTCAGTGGTTGAGTGACCCTGAGTTCAATCCCCGGTACCAAAAAAAAAAAAATGTCATTGCCAAGGATTTTATCAAATGCGCATAATGATATTTTACATATCTATTCCATGATTATACACTCATACATTGTCCTAACTTTATGGTACCATAAATAATACCATGATAAGCATCCTTTACATGTCCCTTGGTAGGCCTGAGAGAGCTTCTGAGGAGTGGCAGTTCTCAGTTAAATTGGGAATGGATTCTTTTTTTTTTTTTTTTTTTTGGTACCAGGGATTGAACTCAGGGGCACTCAACCACTGAGCCACATCCCCAGCCCTATTTGGTATTTTATTTAGAGACGGTCTCACTGAATTGCTGAGAGCCTCATCTTTGCTGAGGATGGCTTTGAAATCAAAATCCTCATGCTTCAGCCTCTGGAGCTGCTGGGATTATAGGTATGCATCACTGCACCTGGGGGGGAATGGATTCTTTTTTTTTTTTTTTGAGTTCTCCATTTCTAGGACTTTATTTTTAAAAATTTATTTATTTATTTTAATTAGGCACATAAGACAGCAGAATGCAATTTGATTCATTGTACACAATTACAGCACAACTTTTCATTTCTTTGGTTGTATACGATGTAGCTCCACACCATATGTGCAGTCATACATGTATCTAGGATAAGGATTCCACCATCTTTCCTGCCTAAACTCCCCCTCCCTGCCCTTTGCCCAATCAAGTTCCTCCATTTTCCTATGTCCCCCATCACCCCATTATGGATCAGCATCCACTTATCAGAGAGAACATTCGGCCTTTGGTTTTTTGGGATTGAATTACTTTGCTTAGCATGATATTCTCCAACTCAATCCATTTACTTGTAAATGCCATAATTTTATTCTTTTTTAATGCTGAGTAATATTCTATTTTGTATATATACCACAGTTTCTTTATTCATTCATGTATTCTTGATTTCACTAAATACTGCTAGATTGCTCTTTAAGAAGACTTCACTGGTTTACATTTTCTTCTGAAATACCTAAGATTTTCTGTTTCCCCTAACTCATACAGTCAATCTACATTATGTAGTTTGCTAATTTCCCTACTTGATGGGTGTTGGTTGAGGTTTCATTTTTTAAATTTTCCATTTGTGTGATTATCAATAAGAAAGGTGGCTTTTCCATAAATTTATGAATTAGTACATTATACCCTTTTGTGAAATGTCTATGGATCGCTTGTGCTTATTCTCTTCTTGATTTTCTCCATTAGAAAAGGGTTTTTGTGCATGTTTTTGCTGGTTTTCAGTTCTTTCTGTATCTTAGGGTTCAGTCATTTTTTATTTATAGATATTACATTTTTATCTTAGTCTATTACTTTTTATATTGCCTCTAAAATATTTAATTTTGATTCAATTCCATCCATTTTTATCCTTATGGCTTGTGTTCTATGTGTCTTGTTTAATAAATCCATCTGCACCTGAAAATCACAGATATATATCTTATATCTATAAAGTCACAGATATAGATATAATGGATAGACCTACTAGTTTATATTTTTATATTCTCATGTGTTTAAAACTTCAAAAAAATTTAATGTAGAGTGACAGATAAAACTTTATTTTCTTTTTTATGCTTTATTTTTATTCATTTAAAAAACAAATGACAGCAGAATGCATTGTAATTCTTATTACACATATACAGCACAATTTTTCATATCTCTGGTTGTATATAAAGTATGTTGACACCAATTCATGTCTTCATACATGTACTTTGGATAATCACATTCCACCATCCTTGCTAATCCCATGCCCCATCCCTTACCCTCCAACCCCTCTTCCCTATCTAGAATTCATCTGATCCTCTCATGCTCCCCTTCCCTAACCCACTATGAATCAGTCTCCTTATATCAGAAAAAAACATTTGGCATTTGCTTTTTTTGAGGGGTGGATTGGCTAACTTCACTTAGCATTATCTTCTCCAACGCCATCCATTTACCTGCAAATGCCATGATTTCATTCTGTTTTATTGCTGAGTAATATTCCATTGCGTATAATTGACACATTTTTTTTATCCATTCATCTACTGAAGGCATCTAGGTTGGCTCCACAGTTTAGCTATTGTGAATTGTGCTGCTATAAACATTGATGTGGCTGTGTCCCTGTAGTATGCTTATTTAAAGTCCTTTAGGTATAGACTAAGGAGAGGGATAACTGGGTCAAATGGTGGTTCCATTCCCAGATTTCCAAGGAATCTCCATACTGTTTTCCATATTGGCTGTACCAATTTGCAGTCCCACCAGCAATGTATGAGTGTACCTTTCTCCCCACATCCTTGCCAACACTTGTTGTTGTTTGTATTCAAAATAGCTGCCATTCTGACAGGAGTGAGATAATGTCTTAGAGTAGTTTTGATGTGCATTTCCCTAATTGCTAGAGATGATGAAATTTTTTTCATATATTTGTTGGTTGATTGTATATCCTCTTCTGTGAAGTGTCTGTTCAGATCCTTGGCCCATTTATTGATTGGGTTATTTGATTTTTTTTGGTGCTTAGCTTTTTGAGTTCTTTATATACCCTAGAGATTAGTGCTCTATCTGATGTGTGAGGGGTAAAAATTTGCTCCCAGGATGTAGGCTCTCTGTTCACCTCACAGATTGTTTCTTTTGCTGAGAAGAAGCTTTTTAGTTTGATTCCATCCCATTTATTGAACCTTGATTTTAATTCTTGCACTATAGAAGTCTTATTAAGGAAGTTGAGGCCTAATCCAACATGATGAAGATTCGTGCCTACTTTTTCTTCTATTAGACATAGTCTCTGGTTTAATTCCTAGGTCCTTGATCCACTTTGAGTTGAGTTTTGTGCATGGTGAGGGATAGGGATTTGATTTCATTTTGTTGCATATGGATTTCCAGATTTCCCAGCACCATTTGATGACCATGCTACCAAAAGCACTGTACAGATTTAATGCAATTCTGATCAAAATCCCAATGGCATTCCTCATAGAAATAGAAAAAGCTATCATGAAATTCACCTGGAAAAATAAGAGACCCAGAATAGCTAAAGCAATCCTTAGCTGGAAGAGTGAAACAGGTGGCATCACTATACCAGACCTTAAACTATACTACACAGCAATAACAGAAACAGCATGGTATTGGCACCAAAACAGTCTGGTAGACCAATTGTACAGAATAGCGGACACAGAGACTAACCCACAAGATTACAATTATATTAGACAAAGGTGCCAAAACCACGCATTGGAGAAAAGATAGCCTCTTACATCTTTATTTTCTATCTATATAGAAACAATATTCTCATAATTGTTTCTTTCATACATAATCTATCAATGCTCTACTGATTTACCTCTACCAAATGTTAAGTACTCATAAAACATGGATCTGTTTCTGGATTATCTACTATGATATATTATTAGTATGCTACTGTATTTTAGCATACTTTATATAATACTATGTATTTATAGTATGTCTTTCTATTTGGTAAGGATTCTCCATCATTTTTGCCTTTTTAAAAATTGTCTTAGCTACCTATGTATCATTATCATCCTATGCTTATCTTAGAATTAGTTTATCTACTTGTGCTCTCAAAAATTAATACTGAAAGCTGGAGTTGTGGCTCAGTGGTAGAGCACTTGCCTGGCATATGTGTTCCATCCTCAGCACCACATAAAAATCAATGAATAAAATAAAGGTCTTAAAAGTTCTTGCTGAGATTTTAGCTGGGATAGTATTGAATTTTTAGTTATAGATTTTGAATTTATAGATAGTTTTGAATTTATAGATCAACTCAGTGAGACCTTGTCTCTAGATAAAATACAAAATAGGGCTGGGGATGTGGCTCAGTGGTTGAGTGTCCCTGAGATCAATCCCCGGTACCAAAAAATTGCATTAAATTATCCCATCCATAAAAATAATATATATCTATGCATTAAGCTCATCTATAATATTCTTTTAATACAATTTTAAGTTTTATTATAAAATATTTAAGATGAATTAATATTAATATTATAATATAATAAATACTATGAATACTCTGTTCACATCTATCAAATCATAACATTTTAAAAGGTTTCTTTTCAGAGATTATATTCAAAATATTTAACAAACTTGTATGTCATGGACACCAACTAATGAGAAAGATCCCTGACTATCAGTGTCTACAAGCTCAATGCTATCAAGCTCTGCTTGATTCATATATATATTTTAAATACATAGAATATTTTAGCTACAGTTAAAGACACTTGTGTATCCTATCCCAAATTCCATTTTCCCTTATCTCTCTCTGCATATTATTATATTATTATGGTATGTGTATGTACCCATAAGTATGTACAGCATAGTTTTGCATGTTTTCAAATTGCATGTAAATATATTGAGCTGAAAATATCAGTAGGCAAATATCCATTTTGATATATATTTTAATGGTTATATGTTATCCCCTTGAGTGAGGATGCCAGTTAACTAATAAAATTCCCTAATTCTTTTAATTTTGGATAGTTTTCTAATTGTGCTCTAGTACAAACAATGCTGCAATAAATATTCATTTTTTTGTGATCCATAAACACATTTCTTTGGAATATGACCTAGCATTGGAATTCTGAGGTTGTAGATTACATTTATTTTACATTTTGGTTGAAAATATACTTGAACATATGTATCTCTCCATGAACACTGAATGAAAATATCTATATTCTGATACTTTCCCCAACATTACTTTTAGATATTTTTTGTCATTTTTTTTAGATTTTTAGGGTTCGTTTACCTTTTACTCTTTGATAGATTAAAAATGGTATCTCAATTAATGGTAATTGCATTTCCACAGTTACTTGCTTATTGGTTTTCATATTTGCCAGTCTCCTACTCAACTGATCTTTCCTTGTAGAACCATTTTTGAGAATTTCTAAAGTAGACAACACACTCTTACACTCTATAGTTTTCTCTTTCATTCAGTATATGCTTTCTTTTATGAATGAATATTAATATTCATAATATAATAAACAATACTTATTAGTATCAGTCTTATTAAACCTGGGTACTAGATCCTGATATACAAAAAGTTCGATTTACATAACTGCTCCATTTTTAAAACCAGAATTGACAGACATGATTGGTCCTGCTTATAGAACCTTTCACCCAATCTTTATACAATTGTTTTGTATAAATTTTTAACTGAGAAATAATAATTTATACATTTGTGATGTACAACATGATGCTTTGATGTATGTATGCATTATGTACATTTTGTGTATCAACTCTTTATGAGATATATGGTTTGCAAATATTTTCTCCCATTCCATACACTGTTCTTATACTACGTTCATTATTTCCTTGGCTGTGCAGAAGCTGTTTAGTTTAATACAATCCCACCTGTTTATTTTTGCTTTTGTTGACTGCTTTATAGCTGTAATAATGTACATGCCTACCAAATTAAGCTATTTGGCATATGCATTGCCTCATATACTAGTCATTTTTTTAGCGAGAACACTTAAAGTCTACTTTCTTAGAAAATTAAACATAGAATATATTGTTGTTAATCATAGCCACAATGATGTACAGTAGTAGATCTTTTGAACTTATTTCTCCTAACTCAAGTTTTGTGTCCTTTGACCAATGTCTCCCCAACCCCTAAATCTCTTGTAACCATTATTTTATTTTTTTCTATGAGTTCAACTTTTTCAGACTTCACATATAAGTGAGATAATGCAGTATTTGTTTTATTGAGCCTGGATTATTTTATTTAACATAATATCCTCCAGTCCCATCCATTTTAATGCAAAAGACAATATTTACTTCTTATTTAAGGCTGACTAGTATTTCATTGTGTGTATATACCCCACCATCTTTATCCATTTGTCCACTCACAGACACTTGGATTGATTCCATGTCTTGGCTGTTGTAAATAATGCTGCAATGAACAGGAGAATGCAAATGTCTCTTTAGCATAGTGATTTTATGTCCTTTGGATATATATAGCTGGGATTTCTCGATCATACGGTGCTTTTATTTTAATTTTATAATCATAGTGTTTTCCATTTTGGCTGCAATAATGTACATGCCTACCAAAGTTGTGCAAGGGTTCCCTTATGTCTGTATCTTTGACAACACTTGTTATTTTTCATCTTTTTGATGATCAATCACAATTAAGGTGATATGTAATTGTGGCTTTACTTTGCCTTCACTGATGATAGAGATATTCAGTGTCTTGCTATATATCCGTTAGCCGTTTGTATGTTTTTGGAGAAATGTCTGTCTATTCAGGTACTTTGTCCATTTTTAATTGTTATTGTTTTCTTGCTATTAAGTTGTTTTAGTTCCTGGTATATTTTGTATATCAACTCTTTATGATATATATGGTTTGCAAATATTTTCTCCCATTCCATACACTGTTTACACTATATTCATTATTTCCTTGGCTGTGCAGAAGCTGTTTAGTTTTACAGTTCCACCTGTTTATTTTTGCTTTTGTTGACTGCTTTTGGTGTCATATTAAAAAATTCTTTGCTATGTTTTCTTCCAGTACTTTTACAACTTCAGGTATAATGTTTAAGACCAATCCATTTTGAGTTGATTTTTTTTGTGATGGAAGATAAGAATCTGTTTTCATTTCTATTCATGAGGATACCCAGTCTTCCAAGCACCACTTATTTGAAGAGACTGCCCTTTATGCCTTGTATGTTCTTGGTATCAATGTCAAAAATCAATTGACCATGAATTAATGGATTTATTTATGACTCTCTATTCTGTTCCATTGGTCTCTGTTTTTGATAAAATTTTAATTTCCTTTTCTGACAGTGTGTTATCAGTGTATAGAAATACAACTAATTTTTATATTTTGAATTTCTTTCCTGCAAGATTACTGAATTTGTTTATTAGTTCTAACAGGATTTTGTGTGATCATTAGTATTTTCTACATATAGGATCATGTTGTCTGCAAAAGGGACAATTTAACTTCTTCCTTTCCAGTATGGATGCCTTTTATTTCTTTCTTTTGCCTGATTGTTTTGGCTAGGATATCAGTACCATCTTGAATAGAAGTGAGAGTAGTCATCTTTGTTTGTTCCTTATCTTAACAAAATCTATACTTTTGTTATTCAGTATGATGTTAGGTGTGGGTTCTTCACATACACCCATTACTATTTTGAGGTACATTCCTCTATACCTAAATTTTGAACATTGTTTAAATCATGAAAGTTTGAACTATTTCAAATGACTTTTCTGCATCTATTGAGAGGCTCATATTATTTTTATCCTTTGTTCTGTTAATGTAATGTATCAAATTTAGTGATTTGTATCTGTAAATCATCTTTGCACTCCTAGGATAAGTCCAACTTGATCATGGTGTATAAACTTTCTGACATGATGTTGTATTCAACTTGCAAGTATTTTGTTGAGGATTTTTGCGTTTGTTAGTCACGGATATTGGCCTATAATACTTTTGTCTTTTAATGTCCATGTCTGGTTTTGATATCAAAGTCGTGATGTTCTTACAAAATGAGTTTGGAGATACTCCCTCTTCTCTAATTTTTGGAAGAGTTTGAGAAAGATGTATATTTATTATTTGTTGGTTGTACATAGTTCATCCGTGAGATCACCAGATCTTGGGCTTTTCTTTGATGGAAAACTTTTTATTACTAATTTAATCCCCTTCCTCATTATTGGTCTGTTCAGATTTTGTTTATTTATGATTTAGCTTTGGTACCTTGCATGTATCTAGGAATATTCCCATTTATTCTAGGTTTCTGATTTCTTGGCTTACAAAATTTCTTAGTGTTCTCTTATGATCTTTTGTATTTTTGTGCTATTGATTGTAACATATCTACATTTTTAATTTGTCTTCTGTCATGTTTTTAGTTGATCTATCTAGCTAGAGTTTTTTCAGTTTTATCCTTTCAAAAAAGCAACTCGCTGGGCGTGGTGGCACATGCCTGTAATCCCAGTGGTTTAGGAGACTGAGGCAGGAGGATTGCAAGTTAAAGGTCAGCCTCAGCAATTGAGTAAGGCCTTAAGCAACGTGGCGAGACCCTGCATCAAAGTAAAAAAATTAAAATGCACTGGGGATGTGTGTGTCTCAGTGATTAAGCACCTTGAGTTAGATCCCCAGAAACAAGAGTGGGGGGGGCCTCTGTTTATTTGTCTTTTCTATTGTTTTTTTCTAGTGTCTATTTCATTTATTTTTACTTTGATCTTTCTTCTACTAATTTTGGCTTAGTTCTTTCAGTAGTTCCTTGAGGCATACTATTAGGTTATGTATTTGGTATCATTCTTCTTTTAGATGAAGGCATTTAATACTATATATTTTCTTTTAGAATTGCTTTTGCTGCATCCCATAAGTTTAAATATATTATGATCCACTTTTTGTTTGTGTTAAGATATTTTACATTTCCTTTGTAATTTCCTTTGACCCATTTGTTGTTCAGAAGCATATTATTTAATTTTCATGTATTTATGAATTTTTGAAGTTTCTCTTGTTTTGGAATTCAAGGTTTATGTTATTGTGGTTGTAAGTTATTTGATATGAATTAAAATTTGTTGGGACTTGTTTTGTAGCCCGAATTATGATCTATCCTGGAGAATGTTGTTTGCACTGGAGAAGAATGTGTGTTCTGCAGCTGTTGGATGGAATGTTCTGTAGATGTTTGTTAGGTCCATTTAGTCTGAAGTGTAGTTCAAGTACAATGTTTCCTTATTGATTTTCTGTCTGGATGATCCGTGCATTGTCAATAGTAGGGTATTGAAGTCCTCTACTATTATTTTATTGTAGTGTATCTCTCCCTCCAGCAGCTGTATGGATATTTGCTTCATATGTATAAATGCTTCAATGCTGGATATATATATATATATATATATATACACTACTGATGAATTGACGCCTTTATCATGATATAATGACCGTTTTGTTTAATTTTATGGTTTTGACTTCAAGTCTATGATGTCTAACATAAGATCAAGCAAATAAGTGAATTTTTTTTCTGCACAGTGTACCAATGCACTGTGTCATAAGAAACAAATCTAAATACTTGCTTGATGTATCAGTGAGGAAGGAACATGGCCCCAATAGTTTTCAAATAAGTTGATTTTTTTTAACAGCAACAATATAGTAATTGCAGGACAAATAAAAATCTTTTGTGGGCTTTCTTATATTTGTTGTTTTTTATTCTGAATATATATGATGAGGGAGCATCCTATCTTTTAATGTTTAGACTCTAAATATCCTAATTTGTTGGGATAGAAGGGGCTGTAGGAAGGGGTGGTGTAGCAGCTCTAGAAGGAACAGGAGAATCCAACAGGAACAGGGATACAGAATGGAGAATAGGGAAATCAAATGGAGAAGAGGAGCCAGTGATTGCTGAATAACGGGCAGTAAACAGAAATGAGGAGCTACACTGAGGAGAATGGAAAGTTAGAAGTAGGGAGGGGGAGGGAGAGAGGGCAGACCAGCAGGGACCAAGACCCCCTCCGGAGGCGGAAAGAGGCAGGACCACTTCCGGCCGGGGAGGCGGGGGGACTGGCTCAGACCTAAGGAGAGGCTTGGAGAGAGCAGACGCTTTCTGGACTCCAGAGGACGAGGTGAGCTGAGGTGCCCAGCTTTAGTGAAGAACCCCTGGGGGCCTCTGGGCTGAGGCTTCAAGGCTCCTGACTCCATACAGCCTTAAGGTTTGAAGGAATCCTACTCAGGGTTTGGGATCTAACCGCATAGAAGTGGTTGTGTTTAGCGGTACCTGGACCCGATTCTCATGGGAAAAGGGAGGAGGAGGAATACCCTGTGGGCACTAGAAAGGTCTGAACTCGGTTCCGCGGGAGAAAGGTGGGATGTAGACCTGCTTGGGGTCATAGAAAAGGAAAGATGGAGAAATATTTCAGGCGGTAGAAAGAAGGGTGGAGGATCCAGTTCGGAAGGGAGATGAGAGATAGACAGCGGGATCCCGTTCAGGCTGGAGAAAGGGGGCAGGACCCAGTCTGGGCTAACGAAAGAAGGGGTCGTTACTGAGGAAGGAGGGGGCAGGATTTTTTCCTTTTTTTTTTTTTTTTGTAATTAAGCGGCTGAAAGGACCAGGCTCTGAAGGGAGAAAGGAAGGGCTAGAATCCGGTTGGTTCTGGTTTGAAGAAGGGAAGAGACGGAACCTGGTAGGGTTTTTGGAGAACAGGGAACACACAGGTTAATACCGTTGGATTTGTTGGTGGGGTATCCATGTTGCAGAAAGGGCGGGGCCGGGCACTTGCAGACGTGGAAAGAGGGGGGAGCTGTGTTGGGGAAGGGGCGGTGCAGAGACTTGCCGCAGAATGGAGGGAGGGGGCTTATTAAGGGGAGGGGAGGGGAGGTGCGGAGAAGTACTGCAGAAAAGAGGGAGGGGGCATATCCGAAAGGGGTGGTGCGTGGCTGTACTGCAGAGGAGGGGTGGGCGGTGTTGGGGAAGGGGTGGTGCGTAGCAGTACTGCAGATCAGAGGGAAGGAGCCAATGTTGGGGGAAGGGTTGGACTGGGATGTGATGCAGTTAGAAAGAGGGGGTGAGGGGTGGGACCGAGGTGTTTTGTTGCTCTGAGAGCAGGGGCTAGAGACGGTCCAGTCCATCAAGGCGCATGCGCACTGGGGGCCTCGAACGGGTTCGTCTGAGAAAGCGGTGTGCCAAAGGTGGGGGCTCTGTTTGGTGCGCATGCGCACTCTCAAATTGCAGTAGGGGGCGTTCGTAGGTGCAGGGGCGTTGTCATAGAACTGACTTGCCATCTTGGAAAAATAAAAACGCTGCTGGTGGCCGGAAACCAGACCGCCTGGGTTTCTAGGTATTGAGAACCCAGGAGTTGAACGGTTTGGGGTCCAAGGTTAGGTGAGACCCTCCCTGCCTTCAAATGAGGCAAAACCTCTGATGAATCTCCCTCTCCCTCTCCTTCTCTCCCTCCTTATCATTCTCCCCAAATTCAGCCTATTTCTCTCAGGCTCAGCTTTTACTTGGCTTTCCAGAAAGATGGATAGAAGAAATGACTATGGTTATAGAACAACGGTGTTCCAGGTGAGGCCTCTCTGCATTCTTATCAGGCTATCTGCCGTGTCCTGAGTTAATTGCATGTGAGCCCCTCCCCACCCTGTATTAGCATAATTGCCTGCCTAATCTGTCTCAGTTCTCCTTTGCATGGTGGAAGGGGAGGGGGAGGAGTGGAAAACCTGCCTGATTGTATCACCCCCTTCAATCAAACACTATTCAGAAGAAAGAGAAGCTTTCTGGAAAGGGGTGGGCATAGGGAGGCAGGTAGCCCAAAGGATCATAATCCTAAGTGTGTAGGGCCCTCTGCCTCCCTCTGGGAGCCTGGGGCTTCCCTTCCCTCCAGATGTAGAGACCGAGACCACAGAAGAGGACAGTGTCTTGCTGATGCATACCCTGTTGGCGGCAACCAAGGACCCACCTGTTGCCAACCGACCTAAGAAAAGCAAGACCAAGAAGACTTCTCTTAAGGCTGTTACTAAGTCTGCACCTGCTGCCTCTCCAGTCCCAACTGCCAATGAGATTGCCACCAACAAGCCCAAAATAACTTTACAGGCTTTAAACTTGCCCATGCTCACTCAGATCAGCCAGTCTTCAGCTACTACTGAGGTAGCCAATATTCAGGCTTCTTCAGTCACTGTTCAGCCTAAGAAAGCCAACAAGACAAAGAGAGTTTCTGCCAAGGTAGCTCAAGGCTCCCAGTCCCCAACTGGGAGTGAGGGTGTTACTACCCAACTCAAGTCACCCTTGCAGACCCTAAACCTACCAGTGATTTCACAGACAATCCAGGTTCCAGTTGCCAGTGAGTCAGCCAGTTCCTTGGCCTTGATAGTCTCTACCAAGCCTAAGAAAGCTTCCAAGGCCAAGAAGGCTGCCAATAAGACCATAGCTAGTGCCACTGAAATCTTACCAGCTCCAACTACTATCCACATAGCTACTACCCAAGGCCAAATTACCAGTGAGACAGCCAATATCCAAGCTACAGCAGCCTCTATCAGAACCAAGAAAGCTCCCAAGGCCAAGAAGACAACTGCTAAGGCCCCAAATACTGACACAGAACATCTAGAGTCTCCAAATTCTACTGAGGCAGTGAGCAGGCAGATTGAGGCCACAGCAGCAGTTCTCCGGCCCAAAAAGCCCAAAGGAAAGAAGATTGTCAATAAAGGCCCAAATTCTGCCTCTGAGATCACTGAGGCTCCACCCACCACTCAGATGGTTACAAACCAAACCATAGTAGCTACTATTCGAGTCAAGAGAGGGTCTAGGGCTCGAAAGGCTGGCACTAAGGCTCGGGTAACTGAAAGCCAGACTCCAGTTGCTGACCAGGGGGCTCAGGTGAAGATGGCTGCCTCTCAGACCAGCATAAGCGCCCTTGAGACTCAGGTTGCTGCTGCTGTCCAGGCCCTGGCAGATGACTATTTGGCTCAGTTGAGTCTGGAGCCCACAACTAGGACCCGGGGCAAGAGAAACCGAAAGGTGAGATCTCTGACAGCATCCTTAAGTTTGTAATTCTTTTCCATTCCTGTTTTCCTTGTTTGCTCATTTCTTCTATAAACATTTACTGAGTCTTTTTACTAGTCCCTGTGTTCATATAGGATATGGGAGATGCTGATAAAAATGGAATATAGTTTGTGACCAACTAGCAGTTCACAGAGTGGTGGGGAAGTAAGATATCTATATACTTAGATATAACCTGTATGTAATTCACCTTGTATTTACATAGTGGTCACCATGTTCCAAACTTTGGTTTGGATACATTTACAAAAGCCATGCCTTTATATCTTGAAAGGGATACAGGGACCGTAAGTTCTAGTTTTACAGATAAGTAAACTGAGTCCCACTGAAGTGAAGTTACTTGTCCAGGGAATACAGCTAGCAGAGTCTAGTGATACCAAGGAAGTAGAGCTGTCCCAGGCCCTTAGGTTATTCTAGCCTGAACAGAGCAATTAAATTTCTGCCTGGAAGATAGTGGAAGAAAATCCCAGGACTCTGGGTAGCCAATGGCAGGGTCAGGCCCCACTGTAGGGGGGAGTTGAAGGGGACTTGCTGGAAGAGACAGCCATATATTTCACCTGGTAACTCTGGACCTTTCTTCTTTCTCGTGATGAAGTCCAAACATCCAAATGGGGATGAGAGAAGTGGCAGTAATTATAGGCGGATCCCATGGGGCCGGAGGCCTACGCCACCACGAGATGTGGCCATTTTGCAAGAAAGGGTAAGAATCCAATGCTGCCTCCTCTGTTTTCTTCCTCTGCCTCTTTTCTGCCATCTTACAAGTATATTGAGATCTCACTATCTTTCCCTTTTTTCAGGCAAATAAATTGGTGAAATACCTGTTGGTTAAGGATCAAACAAAGATCCCCATAAAGCGCTCAGGTAGTGTCCTACCAATCCTCCTCTTTGAGCCACCCCATCCCATAGTCTGGGGTTAATCCTTTACCTTTATGACTTGCTTATTCTCTAATATCTCTACCATTGCTTTCCTCCTACATCATCAGAGCTAGCATCTTTTAATAACCTAGTTCAAGGCTCTGATTGCACTAACCCCACTGGGCTGACAAAAGGGCTATAGTTGGGGCTGGGTTGTGTCTCAGTGGTAGAGCACTTGCCTAGCATGTGTGAGGAACTGGGTTTGATTCTCAGCACCACATATAAGTAAAAATAAAAATAAAGGTCCATCAACAGCCAAAAAACCCCATTCTTTTTAAAAAAGGGCTGCAGCTCTATGGCCCATGCTCAGACCAGGTTTTCCTACCTCTCCCTTCTTGTAGACATGCTGAAGGATGTCATCCAAGAATATGATGAATATTTCCCAGAGATCATTGAACGAGCAAGCTACGCTCTGGAAAAGGTGAATGGGCAGCCTGGGGTATGGGTGCACTGAGGAAGCCTTGAATGGAACAAAGGTATACAATCACAGTCTCCTTCTGGGGAGAACCACAGAGGTTATCACTGTACAGATGGGTCCAAAGAGGAGCATAGACCAGCTATGGGTTGCACTGCTAGTCAGTGGTAAAAAGCACAGTGAAGACCCAAGCCATTCAAATTAGTCCTGGCTTCTGTCTGCTGCTAGATGAATATTTCAGATGCTCACCTCTGTGTCTCCTTAGATTCACACAAATCACAAAGAGAAAGTTGATGACAGTAGTACATTTATTGCATGTTTAGTGTGCTGGGCACTTAGTTATGTACTTTACATGCATTACCTCACTGATTGTGCATATATACAAAACCTTCAGTTATATGGGAAGCTGCCTAATGCCTGGGAAACTCATTGGTGACTGAATTAAAATTTGTGATCTCACAAGCTATTATTTTGTTTGACAGATGTTTCGAGTCAATCTGAAGGAAATCGATAAGCAAAGTAGCTTGTATATTCTGATCAGCACTCAGGAATCCTCTGCAGGCATACTGGGAACGTAAGCTGGGAAAGGGCTGGGGTCAGAGGGGGCTTCTACTTTCATCCATGGCACTACCCCTTTCTTGCTCTCTCCTCCAACATCCTCTTCTTGCTCTCTCCTCCAACATCCTCTTCTTGCTCTCTCCTCCAACATCCTCTTAGAGGATTGGAAAGATGGATCCTAAAAAGACCCTGTGCCAGCTCATGTTCATGGTTGGAGACCCATACACAATAGTAGTACATGATTATGATTGACTGAAGGGTGTAGGAGGCTGGGTTGGACATTCCTGCTATCAGGCTAGTTGTCTCTCCAGATAGAAACTTCCCAGGAAACCAGGCCTGTTGTTGCCTGTTTTCTTCCTACTGAGTGCTTGGCCTTGCCTTGGCAGAATGGTTCTCATGGGAAGGCTTCCTAATGTAGGTGGATCATGATGCTCCAAGGACAAGAAAAGGTTGAATATACTTCTGCATATATATCTTTGTGTAGTGCTTACTCCTTCCTTCCATGCTCTGTGGATTTAGAAAAGAAAAAACTGCTGTCTCTGTCCTCAAGGAGTACACAATCTAACTGAGAATGCTAGACTTACCCCTAGGAGGTAACCAGTCCAGGCAAGGAATGACCACGAATAGAATCATGGCTTAGACTTGAAATCAGAATTGCAGAATCACTATAGACTCACATGAAAGAAACCATATCATGGCTCCACCTCCCAAGATCATGAGAAGTGGCATCACTGGGTTTCTGCCTAGAATTTGCTCAGGTATGAGGGCTCTGGGAGAGAAGGGACTCATATTGACTGGGTGCCTGTGTTGTGCCCAGTTGACAGGCATTCCTTCATTTTCATGGCAACCTGGGGTGGGAGGTAGAACATGATTTTCCAATTTTGCTAAATGTGAGACTTTGATTCATGGGTCTTAAGTGCCTTGCCTGGGGTCACATGGAGTTGTAAGCACAGACAGGACAGAATTCTCCAAAATCTGAGGGATCTGGGAGAGTCTAGACTTTTGAGCTGGCTGGTGTGTCTTGTATGTGGCTCTAGGACATAAACCTTCTCTGTCCTATTATTCCTTTAGGACCAAGGATACACCCAAGCTGGGTCTCCTCATGGTGATTCTGAGTGTCATTTTTATGAATGGCAACAAGGCCAGTGAGGGTGAGTGGCTGGGCATGCAGCTGAATGGGTGGCTGTGCTCTGAATTCCATGTGTTCATTTTCTGTCCCTGTCCCCTCTTGCCTCCCCTTGCAGCTGTCATCTGGGAGGTGCTGCGCAAGTTGGGGCTACGCCCTGGGTATGATTGGGCTCTCTCAGCGCTTGCTGTCCGTGTTGTCCTTTGGCAAGAGAGGACGGTCCCAGGATTGCATCAGCCTGGTGGTCTGGTGGCGCGGGTGGGGGGTGCTGGGCTGGGTGGATGGGGAAATGATTCTGAACTCTTTACTCCCTTTCTCCTTTATGTCCTCCATCTGTTCTGAGCTGAGATGTAAGATAAACCTTCAGGGATCCCTGAGAAAGAGCCATCTGGCCTCCGGCTGCTTGCTTCTTCTAGTGGCTATGTGCTCACTACTTTCTTCTCTTCGTTGAGACTACCCCATGTGCTAGAGAGGTTTCCTTCCAGTTGGGAAATGCCTCTGCACTAATCTGGGCAGTTTTGGTCTGTGTTCATGGGTTATTTTTCCCATTGCCAGGGTGAGACATTCACTTTTTGGGGAAGTGAGGAAGCTCATCACAGACGAATTTGTGAAGCAAAAGTAAGTGGTGTTTGGGGGTTTTATTTGACCCTGATGTGTTCTGGGGGTGCTAGTCTAGTTCAGAAAGTGCTTAGTCAGTGCCTTCTTGATGCTGTCTTTAGAGGGATGAGCATCTTGTGTTCTAAAAATGAGTCCTGTCTAAAATTCCCATGGAGGGACATATCCAGGACTAGGAACAGATCAATACAATGCCCTTGCAATGGGGTGTGCTCAGAGCAGGGGGCCTGAAGAATGGCTTCTCTGTTTACAACACACCCAACAGCAATCTGGGTTTACTCCTCACAGGTGGCAGGATACATTGGCCATCCTGTGACATCATGCCCTATATACCCCAGGTGCCTTTGCACAGGGTCATTGGGAAATGGTCTTGGAAGGACAAGACCATGAACTATGTGTGAGAATGAATCTTGGGCTGGAGAGTCTTGGAAATACCTCTGTAGGGGCTATTTAGCATTTGTGTAGAAGAGATTGTCATATGAGACCTAGTGATTAAACAACAGGTTTGCTTGGCTAGAAGTAAGCTGTGTTTCCTTTCCAAGGTACCTGGAGTATAAGAGGGTCCCCAACAGCAGACCACCTGAGTATGAGTTCTTCTGGGGCCTGCGCTCTTACCATGAGACTAGCAAGATGAAAGTCCTCAAGTTTGCATGCAAGGTAACATAGCTGCCTGATTTGGAATGTTAAGGGAATGGCATGTCTCTGGCTGACAAAGCCTGTGTGTAGTAATAGACAGGTAAAGAACAACCTGCAGTTTATATGTAAACATATGAAGCCTCATTAATATCCCAGAATGTTGCTAGAAATATAGTTTACATTGTTTTATTCATTCCTATGCTTTGTATTAATTAGTTCAGGCTTCTATAACAAAATATCATAAACTGAGTGGTTTAAAAACAGAAATTTGTTTTCTCACAGTTATGGAGGCTGAGAATCCCAGATCAAGGTCCTGCACAGTTGGTTTCTGGTGAGGGCTCTCTTCCTGGCTTAGAGAAAGCTGCCTTCTTGCAGTGACCCTTCTTACAAGGACACTAATCCTATTGGATGAGGGCCCCACCCTTAAGACCGTATTAACTAACTATAAATTACCTCTATAACAGCCCTATCTCCCCAAACAGTCACACTGGGCATACTGTCATTTCCCATATTATGAATGAAGACACTTGGGTTCAATAAAGTTAAATAACTTGTCCATAATTTTATTGTTCCTAAGTTATCAGAGCTGAAATTAGATCCCAGGACTGACCCATGACAGAGCCTTAATAAGAATTTTAAAAAATTAATGCTCTTAATTTTATCCAAAGTTCTTAGTAGGTGCTTCACATATCATTACAAAGGTTCTTTTCTTTATAATAATTATTATTTCCATTTAAGGTGCAGAAGAAAGACCCCAAAGACTGGGCTGCTCAGTATCGGGAGGCAGTGGAGATGGAAGTCCAAGCTGCAGCTGTGGCTGTGGCTGAGGCTGAGGCCAGGGCTGAGGCAAGAGCCCAAATGGGGATTGGAGAGGAAGCTGTGGCTGGGCCTTGGAATTGGGATGACATGGATATCGACTGCCTAACAAGGGAAGAATTAGGTGATGATGCTCAGGCCTGGAGCAGATTTTCATTTGAAATTGAGGCGAGAGCCCAAGAAAATGCAGATGCCACCACCAATGTCAACTTCAACCGAGGAACTAGCACCAGGGGTGGTTTCAGTGATGGTGCTAGTGTTAGCTTTAATGGTGCACCCGGCCCCAGTGATGGCTTTGGTGGTGGAGCTGGTATTACCTTCGGAGGTGCACCTAGCACCAGTGCTAGCTTCAGCAATGCAGCCAGCATTAGCTTTGGTGGCACATCCAGTACCAGTGCCAGTTTCAGCAGTGCAGCCAGCATTAGCTTTGGTGGTGCACCCAGCACTAACACTAGTTTCAGCGGTGGAGCCAGCATTAGCTTTGGTGGTGCACCCAGTACCAGTGCCAGCTTCTGCAGCACAGCCAGCATTAGCTTTGGTGGCACACCTAACACTATTACTAGTTTCAGTGGAGGAGCCAGCATTAGCTTTGGTGGTGCACCCAGCACTAGCACTAGTTTCAGCAGCACAGCCAGCATTAGTTTTGGTGGTGCACCCAGCACAAGCACCAGCTTTAGTGGAGGAGCCTGCATTAGCTTTGGTGGTGCACCCAGCATCGGCACCAGCTTTAGTGGGGGAGCCAGCATTAGCTTTGGTGGTGCACCTGGCACCGGCACTAGTTACAGTGGTGGAGCCAGCATCAGTTTTGGTGGTGCACCTTGTACAAGTGCCAGTTTCAGTGGTGGAGCCAGCTCTGGCTTTGGAGGCACGCTCAGCAGCACCACAGCTGGCTTTAGCAGTGCACTTAGCACTAGCACCAGCTTTGGCAGTACACCCACCACAAGCACTGTCTTCACTGGCGCACTTAGCACCAGCACTGGCTTTGGAGGCACACTTAGCACCAGTGTATGTTTTGGTGGCTCTCCAAGTTCTGGTTCCAGCTTTGGTGGCACACTCAGTACTAGTATCTGTTTCGGTGGCTCTCCTAGCACCAGCACTGGTTTTGGTGGTACACTAAGCACCAGTGTCTCCTTTGGTGGCTCTTCTATCACCAGTCCTGACTTTGGAGGTACACTAAGCACCAGTGTCTGCTTTGGTGGCTCTCCTAGTACCAGTGCCAGCTTTGGTGGTGCACTTAATAGCAGTGCTGGCTTTGGCGGTGCCATCAGCACCAGTGCCGGCTTTGGTGATGCCATCAGCACCAGTGCCAACTTTGGCAGTGCACTTAACAGCAGTGCTGGCTTTGGCAGTGCCATCAGCACCAGCTCCAGCTTCGGTGGTGCACTCAACAGCAATGCCAGCTTCAGCAGTGCCATTGGCACCAGTGCTGGCTTTGGTGGTGCCATCAGCACCAATACTGGCTTTGGCAGTACACTCAATAGCAGTGCCGGCTTTGGCAGTGTCATCAGCACCAGTGCCGGCTTTGGAGGTGCACTCAGCAGCAGTGCCGGCTTTGGCAATGCCATGAGTACCAGTGCTGGCTTTGATGGTGCTGTCAGTACTAGTGCTGGCTTCAGTGGTGCACCAAGCACCAACCCTGGCTTTGGTGGTGCATTCAGCACCAGTGCTGGCTTCAGTGGGGCACTTAGTACCACTACTGACTTTGGCAGTACTCACAGCAACAGCATTGGCTTTGGCAGTGCTCCCAGCACCAGCGTCAGCTTTGGTGGTGCTCACAGCACCAGCCTCTGTTTTGGTGGAGCTCCCAGCACCAGCCTCTGCTTTGGCAGTGCATCTAACACCAACCTATGCTTTGGTGGCTCTCCTAGCACCAGTGCCTGCTTTAGTGGTGCCACCAGTGCCAGTTTTAGTGATGGACTCAGCACCAGTGCCGGTTTCAGCTTTGGTAATGGGTTAAGCACCAGTGCTGGATTTGGAGGTGGACTGAGCACCAGTGCTGGCTTCGGTGGCAACCTAGGCACCAGTACTGGCTTCGGTGGCGGCCTAGGCAGTGGCTCCGGCTTCGATGGTGGCCTAGGTACCAGTGCTGACTTTGGTGGCGGACTAAGCACCAGCACTGGCTTCGGTGGCGGACTAGGCACTGGCACTGACTTTGATGGTGGACTAGGCACCGGCACTGGCTTTGGTGGTGGATTAGGTACCAGTGCTGGCTTCAGTGGCGGACTGGGTACCAGCACTGGCTTTGGTGGCGAACTAGTCACCAGTGATGGCTTTGGTAGTGCACTGGGTACCAATGCTGGTTTTGGCGGCACACTTGGCACTGGTGTGGGTTTTAGTGGTGGCCTCAGCACCAGCGATGGCTTTGGCGGTGGGCCTAATGCCAGCTTTGACAGAGGACTGAGTACCATCATTGGCTTTGGCAGTGGTTCCAACACCAGCACTGGCTTTACTGGCGAACCCAGCACCGGCACCAGCTTCAATAGTGGACCCACTTCTATTGTTGGCTTCAATAGTGGACCGAGCACTGGTGCTGGCTTCTGCAGTGGGCCAAGCACTAGTGGCTTTGGTGGTGGACTGAGCACTGGAGCTGGCTTTGGCGGACCGAGCACCGGAGCTGGCTTCGGTGGTGGACTGGGCACCAGTACAGGCTTCGGTGGACCAAGCAGCAGTGCTGGCTTCGGTGGTGGACCAAGCAGCAGTGCTGGATTCGGCGGTGGACCGAGCACCGGTTCTGGCTTTGGTGGTGGACCTAATAGCCTTGGTGCCTGTGGCTTCTCCTACGGCTAATGAAGTTTCAGGTGAATGCCATATTTCCATAGCCAGAGTCCATGGGGTTGGGTATAATATTTGGGATATTATATTTAGAAGAAACCATGAGGGAGGGGGGCTGAGTGGGAAGATGAAGGCAATGAAGGAAGTATGAGAAAACAGTATATTTGGTCCTAAAATGTTTTTGGTGTTTCGTTTTCAGGTTTATTCCCCATGTTTACAGACACCACTAATAAATTGCAGCAGTCTTTCCCATGGAGCCAAGGTACAGCCTTGGAATCTTTGTCCACACAGCAATCCTAAGCAGCTACTACCAATCAGCTGAGGGTGACATGCTTTGAAAAAAATCTGTTCGCTGTTCTTGCTTTCTTGTTTGCTTTCTGTGTGCTGTCATATTTTGGTATTAGAGTTATTAAATTTGCAAAATGAATTGGAGTTTTTTTCTTTTAATTTGCTTAGGTAATTGTGAGTGACACTTTGGGTTTGTAGAAAAGCTAGAGATCAGCATAGCTCTTTTGGGAATGTGGGGTCCAGCTTCAGGCTAAAAGGCAGGTATTTCTTAAGTGGGGGGGAAGCCTAGGAAAGCATGGCAAACCCGAGGATAATAGCTTGAAAAAAAATACAAAGGGGGGGAAGCCAAAAGCAGAATGCAAAGATAAAGAGTTCTAGAGTGTAAGTACAGATTCATTTTGAATTATCTGTGTAAGAATGGAGGGACAGAAGGGGGCGGGGCAACTAGGGGTAAACATGGGAACAAGGGACAGTTTTCTTGGATTAGGAAAGTCTTAAGCATATTGTAAAGACTATGACACCAAAACCAATAGAGAGGGCCAGAAGGTAGATGGAAGAGTCAAGAATTTACAGAAGTAGTCCAAGAGGGTGGGGTGGGATAAGGTACCAGAAAATAGAACATGACTATTGAACAGGATTTAGGCGTATGGAAGCAGATGAATATAGATCATCATCATTTTAAGTAGTGATCTACAACCTGTAGTAGGTCTCAACAAAAATGGAGGTATGAATTATTTAGGGTTTGGATCTCATTGGGTGGTTATGATGAAAGAACAAGAGAACAAAGGCAGCAAATGTGTGAATAAAGTCTTTTGAAGACTTTTTACCACTGGGTCACTTGGTGTTTGTCTCATAGTTGATGTATAGACAGTAACTTAAGAGGCAGACCATAGGACCCAAGCTGGTTAGGGATGGAAGAAAACTGAGGCAGAAGATTGATGGGTTGGGAGATAATGGGGAAGTCAAAGGACTATACTTTTGATGTACAAATACTGCCCATTAAGAAATACCACATGTATGCCTACTGTGTGGAGGTGTGCTATTAGGGACCCTATGAATGACAGAGTTGTGAAGACTCATGAATGAGAGTGGGATGCTTGAATTCAAGGTCAGACCGAGGAGATGATGCCAAGATCCATGGGATGATAGGGTGTTGATCACTGGAGTTGAGGGGATCAGAGTGTGAGGCCTGTGTGATGGTCATTCATTCACATTGACAGAAAACACTCAGGATGGCAACAAGAGTTAGAGAAGATGATCACTTGCCCAAGTGCCAGGTTCTTCTCTGAAAATAGGGATAAAGGTATCCTGCCCCCATTTACATCAACCACCAAGGAATAAGCTCCACCAGCACTCACAGGGACCTATCTTCTCCCATCTTTGCAGGTACTACCCCAAACTCTCAGGAACTCCTCACCCATTCCACATCCACAACACCAGAACTGGGTCAGGATCAGAATCTCGAAAACAATGGGAGAAGTCTCCCTATGACCTTCTCCTATCCTCCTATAGGCAGTAAGAGAAGTCTTTATTGATCAGAGAATAGGAATTAAGAAAGAGCCTCATCCAGAGCTAGGTTGCTCCTTGGTAGTAGCTAGGAACTGAGACCTGTTTGGGAGCTGCTGAGGATTTCTTCTCCCAGTGAGGCCAAAGCCACAATCTTCTCAAAATAGGAGAATAGCAAGGACAGCAGTTCCTAAAGGTGGAAGATAGGACCGAAGCAGTTTGACATCTCAGAAAGATCTCAATAATGGGCAGGGACAGTGTCCAGGGCTTCCTCAGGTTCCCGGGAAATGTCCACATTCTGAGAAGAGAGTGCCCAGGGTTAATAAGAAAGAAGGAGACAGCAGTGTGGGCCCCTAGGACCTCCCCTGCCTCTTGTCCTTACTGTCAGATTCCCCTTTCAACCAGCTCTGAGTCCTGACCCTCTTCTTAGGAAGGCCTGGGGGGTGAATCTCAGTGTAAAGTCTTTTGGGCAGGGATTATCTAGGTGTCTTAGGTCTTGGCTGTATATCCTACATTTCTGGATTTTTTCCTTCTGGTGATGTGAAACACCCAGGATCTGGGAGGGTGCTTTCACCACGTGCTGTGTCCACAGTGGGCTTGGGTGTGGAATCTACCTACCTCAGGCTTCTCTCGGTGTGTGTTCACAGCCTCCACATTCAGGTAGATGGACTCCACTTTGCAGCCTCAGAAAAGAATAACCCATGTGTCTGTAAGCCCCCAAGGTGAGCACAAGTCTTTCCTAAAGTTTTATTCCTACCCCACCCCCCATTATCACTCATACCCCAGCTTCATATTGTATACAGATTGTATCTGCTGGGTAGGGAATAGAATTCAGATGAGATATGTGATATTTTGGGAAGATGCCACATAAGAAAGAGGCTGCCAATAGGGCATCACCCCAGCTCTTTCCCTAAGTTCTCTTGACTTCCAATGCTCATTTTAACATGGGGAAAGAGAAGAGAGCAGATCTGTATGGCCTCCCCAAACTCTTTTGGCCAGTGAGACAGTGATCTAATCTATGTACGAAGGATGGAGTTCTGTGGATCCTCCAAGTTATGCTAGGTGCAGTGGAGGTGAAATAGTCCTGGGCCACTGCCTTGGGCAATTAGGCCCAAGAAAAGTTTATTTTGAGGGCAATGTGGCTATGGCAACACTAGAGGAATGGAGATCACAAGGAGTTCAAGGGAACCTGAAGAAGGAGGAACATGCATCAGTGGGACCTGGGGCTGGCAGAAGAGGCCCAATGCTTATAGAAGTCCCTTTAGATCCATACCTATGGGTAGGCTACATCTCTACTGCAGGCTTCAGTAGGGCATTGTTCCTTCTCACTCCCCCAACCAGATTTGATTCTGTCTTCTCCCTCCTCATGAACCTTTCATAGCTAACTAATGTCCCAATACAGAATATCAACTACCCAGACTGGTCAACTTTACTTTGGTTCCTTTTGGGGACCCCCTCTGGCCTTCTACAGTTCAGTGTTCTATGCTCAGTGCTTGGCAGAGACAGAAAACTAGAGGCAGACCTGGAATTTAGAAACCATCCTGGTTCTTCCCTATTATGTGACCTACCACCAGTCCCGCCTCCAGCAGGATGTCCAGCCACCAACCAGGGGCCCACTCCCTGGACTCTTCGGGGCAAATGGTAGGCAATAGAGGCATGCTCATGGCCTCTATGTACCTTTGCTTATGAGGATGGGGCACTCACCATAAGCCACAGGTGTGAGTTTGAGCACTGTGTGCAGAGGACACTTGAGATAGGGAAGCTCATCTGGAAAGGAGAGGAGTAGGAAGCAGACCTCAGAGATAGTACTGGGCAGGACACCACCTCTCTGGCCACCAGTCTTTCTCAATGCTCCCCCTTTCACTTCCCCTTCCTCAGGTGGGGCTCACCATGGGTGCACGCCTCACATTCTGCAAAGGACAGTACTCAGAGCAATCTACACAGGAAGAAAGGGAGCAGCTAGGCCAGCCTAGGAATAGAGAGGAAGGATAGCCTTTGAAAAACAGGCATACTATGTGTCCCACAGGAGAGTTGGGCAGGCCATGCAGAAATGGCCACCTCCTCATGCTCAGTGACAATAGGAAATCAAGACAGGCCTCACTCCAGCCCAGCCCAGGCAACTATCCACAGACCTCCCACCAAAAAGGCTCACAATTCCCATTGGCAAGTATTTTCTGTGACCATCCAATGTGGCAGAGGTGCATATGGCACTTACCCCTCCCACAGCCTTTTCCTCAGCCTAGGCCTGACTTCTCCTATTATCACACTTGTTCATGGACAAATATTGATTCACTCATTTCCAGTTACTATTATGCAGAAAGTTGTTTTGGATATTTATGTACAATTTCCTTTCTAGGCCTATATTTCCATTAATCAGGTAGTCCTGAGAGGAGGGAGTGATTAGGCCCAGCCCATGGATTAGGACACTGGGGCTTCTAGAGGAAAGGTGCTAGTCTGAGGTCACACAGCCAGAATATGGCAGTGTAAGAAGTCAAAACCAGGACCCTTTGAGTACAAGAGCTTGCTCTGCCCCTGCAGTCTGTAGCTGCTGTCAGAAGAGGGGCTCACAGCATCCTGGGGGCAACATACCCACTTGTGTGGCACTTTTTCCTGATACCCACCCTCCCCAAACCCCAGGATGCAATACAGACAGTTCCCTACCTCCTTTCATTTAGCTGGAACATGGTCGTGGCTTTCCATCCCTTAGGCCTATTCTAGGCTTTCAAGGCCAGCTACGTCCTTCCCAAACTCCTGAGACATTAGGAATTGTCCTAGGCATTCATCCTGCTTCTCCTTATCATTTTTGTCTTCATAAGCAGAAGCAGCCCCGGGGCCAAGGGCTGTTGTGCATGATCTCACTGCACCCTCACCAATGCTCTGTGGTCCTGTTCACTCTCATTGTCTACATGAGGAAATAAGACTCAGAGAAGGGAAGGCAACTTGACTAAGGTCTATGACTCAGCTCTGCTACTACCTCAACTAGTGACCTTGACCCAGCCACTTCTCTCTCTGGTCCTTGTTGTCCCCATATTACAAGACAGGATTGGATTGGGTGTACCTGAAGCTGTCACAGCCCTATAGTTCTGTGGGTCTGCACTCCTTGCCATATCATCTCTCTGGGTCTTGTCCCATCACTCACCTGAATAACAGGAGAAAGACTATCTGCCCAGTCCTGTACAACCTGGCTTCTAGGGCAGATGCAAGCAGCTGGCATGGCCTATGTGTGAAGGTGGGTAGAAGTAGAGACAAAGAGGGAGGTGCAAATGTTCCTCACATACTCTGTGCTCATTTGAAAGGGAAGGGCCTCTGTCATACACCTTGGATCAACTCTGATCTCTGCCACTGTGTAACCCTATGACATTTGGCAAGCTACCTCACCTCTCTAGGCCTTTATTTCCTTATCTAGAAAAAGGAAATCATGTAGTGTCTACCTGATGTGAACATATCAGAAATCTAGCAGTGCAAGGACCCTTATCACACATCCCATAGCTTATTCCCAGTGAGGAAGTTTAAGACCAGGTGGAGGAAATGACTTATCTGGAGTGTTCTTTCTTTTGAAATGAGCATCATAAAAAAGATGAGAATATTATAGACATAAAATACACTTTTGCATTGCTCTCAACCCCCCTCAAAATATCCTAGAAATGCCAAAGCTTCAGCATCTATATTAGAAATAGACTTTTATATGTGAAGGTAATTCAACAGTTCCTTGCCCAGCCACCTGCCTTAGTTTGAAGTTCAGTGTATACTGTTAGTGTGTAGGTATTCTGTAGATGCCATGTCTAGATTTTTTTAAATAAATTATCATTTGAAAAAAATGAAAGAAGAACCACTGTCTTGATGAAATGATCCCTTTAGCAAAGCAGAAACCTATAATTAGGAAAACCTATAATTAGAATTATGAGGCCATGAAAGGTCTCACTATCACCTGAGGACACCATGCTTCAGAGAGATACTGACTCAGCATTTTAGGCTGATGTAGACTGTTAATGTCAGCTTTGAAAACATTACATTGGAATAATGCTAATAATATACCCAAACACTTATATGGCCCACACAGTGTATTATGACGTGTTCTAAGCTATTTACACGTTTAATGAAATTTCATCATTATTCTCCCCATTTTCCAGATGAGGAAACTAAGGCCAGAAGGGTTATAGTACTTTGCCAAAGGAAGTACAGTTAGGAATGATAAGAAAAGTTACAAATAATCTAAATCTAGGCATCCTTGTTTTAGATATTGTGCTTTTAACTACTAAGAAGTAAACCTCCAATTGTGCATATAAAATCACATTCAGTTCCCCACACCAGGAACAGGAAGGAAGATGTTACCTGAACTTTTATCCAGGAAGTAGGCCAAGAGGCACCGCATGACAGCTTGGTGGCAAATCACCAATACATTTTCCTGTCGTTCTAGCTCCATTATAACCGGCTCCAGACGCTGAACCAGATCCTCATAGGACTAAAGGTAAGAGAAATCTTTGGATAAGGGGGATGAGGCATATTAGCCCAGAGAGGAAGAAATCAAACCTAGGAATCAGGAAACTTGATTCTGGGGCTGGGTGAGTTGTTTACCATGCAGTGTGATCTTAGGTAACTTATTTTCTTTATAGGGTCTCAGTTTCCCATCTGTTAAATGGGTGCAATCAATATAGTGGGAAAAATAGCAATACTCCCCACTACAAGATGTCTTAATTACACTGTTGACACTTCAAAACAATAAGGGTAACTTCAACTATAGGATTCCAAAATGGAAAACTTGGTAAAAAGAATCAGAAGAGGGTATAAAAGCTATCACTGTCCTGAGTGTATTTTACAATCATAGTAACCAAGGGGTTTGAGTTTTTAAATCCTTATAGAAACAGGATATAAGGCCTTAGGTGTGCACATTGTGGGGAGTTGGGACTAAGACTCTAATATAACTGGGAGTCCCTTAAAGGGCAAACCTTATACCCTATGTAAAATATAAAATAGAAAATTTCATCCATGGGCAAAACGAAGCAACAAGAAAATTTATCAGTCTCTCCATGACTTTTGGTGGAAAAAAATTAGGAAATGCCTTCTGTAAGAATTTACAGTTGCAAGTATTCCTATAGGTGGGTTGGTGACATGGAATTACACTCCCCATGTAGGTTAGAAAATGTTTTGATGAGAGTTTAATAAAAAATGGTTTCAAGTTGTTAACTCCCGGGAGTGCATGGAAGAAACAAATGGAAATTCTCTCTGGATTTTTTTCACCTCAGGCCACCTGGGATTTCCAAAACAAATTCTCACAAATACACGAGGAAATAACCTAGTATGGATAAGAATAATTAGAAAAACAAGAAGATAATTCTAAAAACTTAAAGGATGTACCATATAAAATAAGTATGTTTGAATTTTTAAGAAATAAAATGATAGACTGTAAGAAATAAGATGGTATCAAATATATGATGCAGATTTCAAAATAAACTAAACAGAAGTTCAGAAATAAAAACTGTAATCATTAAAATTGAAAACTAGCTAGATATGGTATAGTACATGCCTGTACTACATTCAGGAGCAAAGGCAGGAGAATTGCAAGTTCAAGACCAGCCTCAGCAACATATCAAGACTATATCTCAAAATAAAAAAATAAAAAAGAGCTAAGGATGTTGCTCCGTGTGCGGCACTCTGAATTCAATCCCCCAAATCTCAAAAAATTAAAAATTAAATTGAAGGTATAAACAGCATTTTATATAACTTAAGAAAGAGTGACTTGGAAGAGAAAGCTGAAGAAATTACTCAGAATGCAGCAAAGATATACAAACAGCTAGAAAATAAGAAGAAAAGTTAGGTGATATGAAAAATAAAGGCAAGATTAACATATGTAACTGTATTCAGAAAAAGATAACAGAAAGAATGTGAGAGAATTTGGAAGATATAATATCTGATGGTTTTCTAGAACTGATGAAAATTCCAACTTTCAGATTCAGGAAATTCAATGAATCCTAAATTTAGATAAATAAAATGAAATTGATATCTATCCATAATTGTGAAGCTCAAAGGTAACAGAGATAGATTTTAAAAGCAGCAAAAGAGGGCTGGGGTTGTGGCTCAGTGGTAGAGCACTTGCCTAGCATGTGCGAGGTACTGGGTTTAATCCTCAGCACCACATTAAAAATAAATTAATAAAATAAAGGCATTGTGTCCATCTACAACTAAAACAATTTTTTTAAAAGCAGCAAAAGAAAAAAAAAACTAACCAAGTTTCTTAGATTAGAAGCCAGAATGGTAATATCTTCAAAATGCTGAGAATCAACTGTCAGCTTAGAGTTTTATTCCACACCAAAGTTTCATTGGTGATTGAAGACATCCCCCACAAATAGTTTTAGAAAAAATAAGGAACTTCCAAAGAAAGAAGGGAAAAAAGAACTCTAAAGGCAGTCTTCAGGTTACAAGCAGCAAGAATGATCAAAGGATTTTATAAACAAATAGTTAAATCTACTGAGATTTTATCTCACTCCTGTCAGAATGGCAATTATCAGGAACACAGGCAACAAAAATATTGGCAAGGATGTAGGGAAAATGGTACATTCATACATTGCTGGTAGGATTGCAAATTGGTGCAACTACTCTGGAAAGCAGTATGGAGATTCCTCAAAAAACTGGGAATGGAACCACCATTTGACCTGGTTAGCCCACTCTTTGGTGTATAACAAAGGAGTTAAAATCAGCATACTACAGTTATGCAGCCACATCAATGCTATAAGCAGTTTGATTCACAATAGCTAAGCCATGTAACCAAACTAGTTACCCTTTCATAGATGAAAGGATAAATAAAACGTGGTGATATACACAATGTAATATTATTTAGCTATAAAAAGAATGACTTTATGACATTTGCTGGTAAACAGATGGATCTGGAGACTACCATGCTAATGAAATAAGCCAGTCCCCCCAAAACCAAAGGTCGAATGTTCTCTCTGATACATGGATGCTAACTCACAACAAGCTGGGGAGAATAGAAGTTCAGTGGAGTGAATTAAACAAAGAGGAATGAAGGGAAGGGAGGGGGAATCAGAGTAGGAGAGAAAAGTGAATGAATCTAACATGACTTTTCCATGTACATATATGAATACAGCACAGCGAATCTCCACCTTATGTACATCCACAAGACTGGGATCCTAATTAGAATAAGACATACCTCATGTTTGTAAAAATATGACAAAATATACTGTCATGTATAACTAAAAAAACAAATAAAAAGAATAAAACATAGACAGGCTGGGCATTGTGGCACATGCCTGTAATCCTAGCAACTCAGGAGCCTGAGGCAAGAGGTTTGCAAGTTCAAAGCCAGTATCAGTGAGTTGAGGCCCTAGGCAATCTTGTCCCCCCAAAATAAAAAGGGTTAGGTTCTTTTTTTTTTTTTTGGTTCTAAAAAAAAAGACCCTTCCCCTCCAAAAAAAAGGTCTGACGAGGTAACTCAGTGGTTAAGCGCCCCTGGTTTAAATCCCCAGTACAAAAATAAATAAATAAATAAATAAACATTAACTAGATGCAGTGGTAATAACAACAGTGCTAATTCATTTGGGGGTTAAGACCAAGGTTGAACTAAAATATAAAACAACATGCAAACTAGGAGAAGGAGAATCCAGAGTTTTAAAGTTCTTTTATTATTTGGGGTGATGGTGGAGAGGTTGATTCTGCGTTTTGTTAATAACACATTAAAATGTTAATTGTTCAAATCAGTTGCATAACAACACATAGAAATGAATTGAGTGATTCTGAAGTATAATATTTAGACCTCATATCCTTATTAGGATAACTGCAAGAATAAAAAGAATCATGATGAAATATCTTAAATATGTTAAGGACAACCTCTAAAAGAATGTAAACATTATATAACTTAAATATAGTAAAAACTCAATCCTAAAGGATACAGGAGAAGAGAAAAAATTAAGCATGGGAAGCTCAAGATAATAGAAATAAACTAAAAAAATCAGTAACTAAAATAAAAGTAAAGGTATGAAACTACCATTTTTAGTTTGAATTAGAAACAGCAAAATACAACTATAAGCTGTTTATAAGAGGCAAAAAACAAAAAAATTTTGTATGTCTCTTTTTAACAAAGCCTCAAAATATATAAAGGAAAATGATGGCAAATTAAGCCTGACTTTACATTATCATTGCTGAGGTTGAAGATAAAATGTGAAAGTTCTTTTTAACTGAACAGAGTATCTATTGTTTTGTCTTCCCAAATGCCCTGGTTTTCTGATAATTGTTCACAGGAGTTTGTTTCAGAAATGGAGTGTGATGAGCAAATGCTCTAAAATGTGGAACTGGCTAAGTGGGAGTTGGATAGAAAGCAATAAGTAGTCATTTCATATGCAAATAGGAAAATGATGGTCTGGCTCAAGTAATGGCAAAGAAGTTGATCAAAGTAATACCTATTGTCCTTTAGGATGATACCAACTGCCCAGAGAGACTGGAAATGTAGTGCATTTGGCAATAAAATGTCTTAAAATTAGAGTATGTAGAAGTATTTCAGGTTTTTCCAGTGAGGTGACCAGAGATAAAGTGTAGGATGAAGTGGGTCCTCCTAAAAGTAGAGAGAAAGCATTGTAGCTTTGTGTGTGTGGAGGGGTATTGAGAATTGAACCCAGGATGCTCTACCACTGAGCTATAACCCCAGCCCTTTTTATTTTTTAAAATTTTGAGACAGGGTCTCGCTAAGTTGCCAAGGCTGATCTCCAACTTGCAATCCAATCCTCTTGCTTCAATCTCTAAAACTGCTGAGATTACAAGTGTGCACCCCCATGCCTAGCATATATGTAGCTTTTTAATAAGAGAAATCTGTTGCATATAGCCATGAATTGATGGCCAATGGCCAAATCACTGTGTGCCTTGTAAGATGGCAGATGTTGCAAAACATGCTTTACCCTGTTTCTAAAAATGTTTTAAAACTGGAATTTTGGAAGTTGGAATGGAGACGCTGTGGAGGAGTTCTAAGAATTAGGCCACCCTCCAAAACTTACCTCTCCTTTGGGATAGCGGTAACGATATTTATCTTGGTCCCGTAGTGCAAATTCTTCAGGGTAGTGTTCTTGGATTTCTTCATAGGTCATCTCCTCACAGACACCCTAAGAGAAAGTATTGGGGGACACAAGCATTCGCCTGGTGAAATCCAGACAGCCTTTGCCATAGTTCTAAGACCAATAATATGGTACTTGGGACTTCTGTGAGCACAGCTATGGAGTTGTGTTTGTTATTTGTGGGTGTGTATGTGAATATATATGTGTGCATGGTGTGTACTTGTGTGAGTATAAAAACAATAGTGTGTGGATGGGGGTCTGTTCTGGTTGAGTATATGATGCTTTTCTATGATTGTCTCAGTAGGTATATAAGTATACAATATACATATAATTATGTATTTTTACAAATATGTAGGCATAAGAATTTGTGGTTGTATCTGCAAGTATGTAGTATGCAGCATGCTTGTTAAAGGACTTATGCCTTGCATATGTATTGTATTTGTGTGTGTGTGTGTGTGTGTGTGTGTGTGTGTGTGTGTGTTATGCCCATGTGGATGTCTCTGTGGTATGTGTATCCATGCACATCTAAGTGTGTCTGCAGCACGTGTATCCATGAATTTGTATCTTTCATTGTGTTTCTGTTCTATGTATATTTCTATTCCTGTGTCTGAGGCCTGTGTGAATTTGCAGTAATATGCTTGAGGTTTTGTATCTGTGCTATGTTTATGTTCATGTTCATTATATGCTCCTCTGTGTCCATGTGGGGTATATATAGGGCTGCATGTGTCTATAATGAGTGTGTTCATATGAATCTGTAGGCATGTGTATGTATGTGTGGTATAGGCATGATGGTAGAAGAAGGTCCCTGTGTCTGTGAAGTTCATATGTACAATCATAAGCATATTTGTGGCAGATATCTGTGATTTTGTATGCAAATACACATGTGTGAGCACAATATAGTCATATTCTTCCATTCTATAGCATTTCCTATCCCTCCATCCTGACCCCTACTTTAGATAGAAAAATAAGTGACTGATCCTTATTTTTTAACAGGTGTCTGTATTTAACAGGTGTCTGTATTTCAGAAATTTCAGAGAGCAAAACTAGTAAATTTCTAATGGCTTTAGAATGGGTTTCAATCTCTTTATCCAAGGAAGTAATGAGTTCTTTGGAAGCTCTTCACAGAAGAGCTTCCAAGTTGGCTGAGAAATCTCCAGGAGTGAGGTGGCTGCTAGAGGTAGTGGCAAGTGATGTTGGGTTTCTAAAGTTTCCTTCGGAGTATGTCAATTCCAATTAAACCTTCCTGAAGTGGGAAAGTGGCCTCTGTTGTCTTTTGGGTCATTTACCAAGCTTCCTTCAGGGTTGTGGAACTGAACCCTTGTCACAACCTATAAGTAGCTCTGCAGTATCGACCTTCTCCAACTGCCACTGCCCATGGAAGAATGTGTACCCTATTCAGTACACAGGTCCTTCCTGATTGGCTTCAACTTTCAATTTTGAGGCAAGCTGGGAGCCTTTTGCCTGTGGCAATGGCCACTGACACTCTCTTGACTTTAGGCAAAATGCTTAATTCCCCTTAATTTTATTTTCCTTACTTGAGAAATGAGAATTACAATTACCATGTAGAAGTGTTTTGGATATTAGGGATAATATATGTAAAAGATACTAGTACAGGGTGTACAAGGTACATTTAAAAGACTCAATTGATGGAATTAAACATTAATAATGTAATCAATAATAGAAAATAAATCAGAAATTTAGGCATCATTGCAAATTCTTGCTTCTTCCTTACTCACCCCCCTGTAGCCAATTCCTGAGATTCTGCCTCCTAAATTTCTCTCAAATCTATTCCTTTATTCTACCATCCATTTACCAGCAAATGTCATAATTTCATTCTTCTTTACAACATCAACTAAACTCTTATGATGACAAGTTTACATATTTGCACATGTATGTTTTACTAAATAGCCCCTTTCTAAATATGTGTTCCTTTGTACATCTATATTTACATATGTATATGTGAAATATGCACACACATACATTTCTAAATTTATAGAAGCATTTTTAGCATGTTAACCTACCTCATGTAAGTTATCTACACCTGTGGTGAAGCTTTTATGTTGGGCCTTAACAGCCATAACCTGTGAAGTACCACCCATTGCCAATGTACCTATAGCATAGGTAAGAGAAGGATATCCTGAAAGAGATTTCCTAGTCACCAGAGTTGGATCCTTCACCTCTCCCTCTTCCTTACTCCTTACACTGTCAAGTACCATTGACCCTATTATGTTGGGTCAAAGTCCTTCTTCATTCCATCTTCATACCACTATTCTGGTTCCACATGCCTTTGCCTCTTGCCACACTAATGCAGCCACCTGTCCTGACTGGTCTACATGCTCATCCTGGCATTGTTTTCACCTAGTCTCCATGCATGTACAGACTGGGCTTTAAAAATGGGAATTACATTCAGACCAATCTCCTTGACTTAGATCATGTCAATAGCTTCCCATAGATATTAGGGCAGGATCCAAAGCCCTCAACATGGACTATAAGACCCTGAAGCCTAGATCTTTTTTCAGACTCATCTCCCTTCTCCCCAGACCTCACTATCACTGTCCCAGAATCTCTGTCATTCTTTCTTTTAGTTCCCTAAACATGCTAGGGTCTCTTCTCACCTCTGAGCCTTCATATAAGTAGTTTCCCATCTCTGAACTATGTTTATTGTTCCACTCCAAGCCCATTTTGCATATTTCTTTTCTCATCCTTGGCTTCCTTCATGAATCTTTCCTTATAAATCTCTCTCACATGTGTGGTCAGGGGTACCCTCATCTTCTGATCTTCCACAGTCCCTTGTACTTCCTCTCTTGGAAACTTATGTCACACTGAGATAGAGTCTTGCTGTCTGCCTTTGGGCTCTCTAAAAGTAGAGTCCTTGTCTATTCCTGGCCTTCCAGGGATCCCTGAGACATAGAATAGTGTTGAGCACTGGATGATTGTCAAGAAATGTTTGTTGAATTAATTTGGTTCCCCATAAGAACTGGAGCAAAGACAACCCCAGGGATAAACCCATACTCAAACCCCCACTCTGTCAGGAGATTCACCCCTTCCATCTCACCGCATCAATCTCATTCAGGGCCTTCCACTGCTCATAGGGGACACCCAGGGCTTCAGCTGTCTGGATGGTCCTCTTCATGTGGCTGGTCCATACTTTCAGGGAGTTGATACACTGGGACTGAATGAAGTTGGCCAGTGCATAGGCATACTAGGGATGGGGTGCAAAGGAAAAGATGAGGGGGAAAGGTGAGAAAGATAAGGTATCCATGAAAACAAGCTCAAATCTTCCACAAATTGTAGAGTGGAGATGTCCCAAATTTATAAAAAGGCATACCCTTGAGAAGGGAGGGATAGGAAGAAGTTATTCAACAAATACAAGATTACAGTTAGACAGGAGAAATAAGTTCCAGCATTCTATTTCACAGTAGAGTAAACATGATTAAAAATAAAATGTTGTGGGGCTGGGGTTTGTAGAGCGCTTGTGTAGCATGTGTGGGGCACTGGGTTCGATACTCAGCACCACATAAAAATAAAACAAAGGTATTATGTACAATTACAACTAAAAAATAAATTAATTAATTAAAAATAAAATGTGTATAATTCAAAATAGCTGACATTTTGAATTTTCTCACCACAAATCAATGATAAATTCATGAGGGAATGGATCAATATGCAGTATATAGATATAATGTATATGTATGTTGAAACATCACATTGTACTTGATAAGCATATGCATAATTACAAAGTGTAAAACAAAATAGAGCCATACTCTTTCCCATGTGGTTAAAGGTCAAGGAAACAGAAAAGAGTATGTGTGCTTGCACTTATATATGTCTATGTATGTGTTTGCAGTCACTCACTGATGCTTGCTCACTAAGTACCCTACTAGGATATTCACTCATTCAAACAGATCCACCTCTAGCATTTGTGGAGCCCAGGACAAGAATACAAATGCTCGCATACCACCCAAAATGTTCCTTCCTTTTCCTTCCATTTTGGGCACCATCCTATGTTTCTATATGGCCTGAGTACAGTGATGGGATTATAGTTGATGAGAAAGTACATTTAAACCAGACCTGGTGCACTGTGCCCATAACAGTGCAGGATGGGCCTGGTGTGTGTGTGTGTGTGTGTGTGTGTGTGTGTGATTATGAGTGCAGGAGACACACAGATGGAGATGGCCATGTGTCCATCTGGGCTCTGTGTGTGTGGGTAGGGCAGGGCTAGCTCCCGTCAAGAGACTCCAGGTACAGGTGGTGCCACAGGGGAGGGTGCTACATCCAGGCAGGGTGATACCTCCAGTGACCTCTATCTTTGCTCTGAGGAGCACAAGAAATGAGTGTCAGATCAAAGTCTACCTCAAGGGGAGGCTGCCAGTCTGGAGGTAAAAAAAAAATAAAATAAAAAGAGCCCCGAGGTCCATGCCTTCTGGGGCAACAGTGTACTTGGGACACCTCCCATATCTCCAGCAGGGATGTTGAAATCAAGCAGAAAGACCCGGTTTTCAGTCTTTGCTTTGTCTTGTATCAGCTGTGGGATCTGCGACCTGGGGGACCTCTTTGCTCCTCTCTGAATCTCACCTTTCTCATCTATAAACTGGTGATGGTACTGGTCACCCCCAAAGACCTTTTTTTTTAAAATTAAGTCAGGCCACACATGTGGAAATAGATGGCACCATGACTGTGCATAACAATGAATCTCCCTCCTGCACTTTATTTCCCAGTTGTTTCAGCCGAAGTGAATCCTCCCAGCAAGCAATACATGTGCTAAAAATCCCAGACAATTGGACCATGAGGTAAGCTTTGATCAGACACCCACTTATGCTCCTCAGAGCAAAGACAGAGGCCACTGGAAGTGTCACTCTACCCTGAGGCACTACCTGTACCTGGAGTCTTTTGACTAGAGCTAGCCCCTGCTCTGCCCACACAGCCCAGAGCCTAGCTGGACACGTAGCCATCTCCACATGTGTGTCTCCTACACTCACAAATGTACACACACACACACACACACACACACACACAGGAAATATATCCCTTTGTGCAGCCAACATCCAGAATGTGGTCACTATGCCTCACTGGGGGAGGACAGTCATGCCCTGTGAGAGTCAGAGATAGGCCAGATCAGGAGAGATGAAGCCCAGGGTTTGGCAACCTGCCTAGAAGAAGTTAACAGTTGTCAGGGGGCTTCCTGGAGATCCAGATCTTGGAGCAAGAGTTGGGCCTTGGAAGGGAACAGGGGAGGCAGGAAGATGCAGTAGGCAGTGGGGATAATTAATGACGGTATGATTCCTGCAGAGGGTTGGGGAGAGAAGACAGCATTTTCCCTGAGTTGGGAAGAATGGGTACTCAAAGTAGGTCTCTCAAGGGAGCTGTCTGTGCACATGATGATTGCCAGATGACATAATGGCAGAGGAAGGCAGCAAGGTGTGTATGAACAACGGCACAGAATTGTGAGAAAGATGAGGAGACCTGTCATTCAAGGGCCAAAGGTGGTCATTGTGATGGGATGGAGAAGCAGCCAGATTTGGGCAGGTCAGAGTGAAGCTACCAGTTTGAAGGAGCATTTGGCCTTTGGAAGCAATTAAGTTGCTATTTTAACACTGAGTGTCTGACAGTATAGAAGGGCATGAGTGACCTGAATCTGCTTCTACCCCATCATTGGGCACCCCCTACTCAGGACCCAGGTACTGGCAATTTTACCTGGGCCATCTCAGGCAGCCCATCTTAGTGCATGGTGCCCTCCCTACCTGCTTGCCCCGAGGTGAGAGGCCAGAGTCACCTCCGATGCGGCCTTTGAGGTTGAGTTCACTCTCACCATGCCGGCATAGGTATATGGAGCGTGGTGTGACATGGATGTTCATGAGATAGTAGACTGTGCGGCTCTGGATGTGGTCCTGTACTCGGTTTACCATGTAGCGTGTGCCCACATCGAAGATCTTGATGTAGGACAGGTGGCTGGGCCAGACACAAGTAGAAGGGCAGATCAATGTCTGATGGTAGGGAGGGCTGATCCCAAGAGAAAACCCCAGCCACACACCTTGCTTTCAAGTTTCCTCTGCAATTCTGCTCTTAACTAACAAGATTCTATGGTTTGCCCTGTTCTGAGTATCTGTTCTAGAGTCTTAGTTCCTGACTATCCTACAGGACTTATTGTCTTCTACCATACCCCTCTTTCTCCTTTTCTCAGTTTCAGCTTGAGCCAAGCTGTATTTTTACCTTCACTCATTCCAAATCAAGCAGCTGGGGCTCTCTTCTCTGTGATTCACACTGCTGCAATAATCAGAAATAGAGTGATCTTCTGTATCTCTGAAATCAACATTTCATTGGCAGCTTCTGTCTTGTCCATTTCTCCTCCCCTTTAAATACTAATTGAAGTCTTCCCCTCTCTGTTTCTTTTTTTGCTACTTAAAATGTTTTATTTGTTCTTTTTAGTTATACATTATAGTAGAATGTTTTTTGACATGTTATCCATATAGAGAGTATAATTTCTCATTCTTCTGGGTGTACATGATGTAGAATCACATTGGTCATAGGAAAGTAATGTTTGATTCATTCCTGCCATGATACAGTGTACTTTATATTCTACATCTGGGTGTGCATGTGCCTGTTTATCTCTCCACACTCAGAAAATGGAGTTAGACTGGGTGTTTTCCCTATTTGCCATGCAGTCTACAAACACCCTCCTCTGTTCTAGGCACTGTGTTTGGGGTGGGACCCAGCATCTGCCCTTTGGGAACTCTTAGGCCAGTCAGGAACATATATTGGAAATATGTAATCAATGTTCATCATTCATTTCACAAATACTCACTGGAAGGTGTGCCAAGCACTGGGGCATAGGGATATAGAGGTGGTCCACAACATCATTGGAGAACTTGTGGTCCCTGCTCCAAGCTCCTCAACCACCTATCTGTGGAGGAGCTGAGGAATAAGTTGGAGATACTGGCTAATCAGAAGATTAGAACCATGGAGCAAGACTTCTGAGGCCACTGATGTACCAGTCATTAATCCTTTGATTGTTAGATTGTAAGGAGTTCAGAGAGATTCCTCAGGTGTGAGAAGCTGGGCTTTTGAGCTATGCCACCAACACTGGTTGCACAGTAAGAAAATCAAGTGAACTTAAATATTTGTACTAGCTCAAAGTCATTGAGGAGTTTAATTCAGGAAACTTTTCCCTTGATCTCCCTAGAGAAGTCCTTTATGTCTATACCCACTCATTATGCCCAGACCTATGATCCATGTCCAATGATTCCCACAGAGCACTTGGATTTGTTGAAATTTTCCATGCATCTGGCAGGGATTGGAGATTTTAAGGTGCATGAATCCCTATGACTGTCATACAGAGAAGAGATTGTTATCTCTGTGAAATACACAAAGATAAAGCTATTTGCCTAAGGTCACCTTAGGAAGTAGACTTGGGCTTTAACTCTAAAATGGTCCTCTTTCTAATCATCTCTCCTAGGATCCTTAGAGCCTAGGAGTAGAAAATATCTGATGTAACATTGTTTCCTAGTTATTCTCTGTTCCTAACACTAGGTACAGCATGTCTCTAGGAGAACTTCCAAATCACTCAGCTATGTCTGACATTTTATGTGCCTTCACACATGAGCCCCAGCTGACCTTACCTCATGTTACCAAGCTGTACCCATAGCTTCTTTGTTTCATTCTTATCTTCATGTCTTTGTTGTACCCTTGGAATATCCCTTTGTACTTCTCTCCTCTTACTCAGATTTCTAACTGGACCATTACAAAGTGCTGTTCTTGCTTAAAAAGATGTCCCTTGCCAGATTTCCCTCGTTGAGCTCCTATGCATCCATCCTTCAAGAATCAGTACACTAACTCTCTACAGAAAGTCATCTTTGATCCCAGGGTCATGTAAAATCATTTAGAAGTGCTCAACACCAAAAGTATTACAGTAGCTCATTCATATCCCCCACCATGTGTAATTTATTTATTTATTTATTTATTAAAGAGAGAGTGAGAGAGGGGAGAGAGAGAGAGAGAGAGAGAGAGAGAGAGAGAGAGAGAGAGAGAGAATTTTTAATATTTATTTTTTAGTTCTCGGTGGACACAACATCTTTGTTGGTATGTGGTGCTGAGGATCGAACCCGGGCCGCACGCATGCCAGGCGAGCGTGCTACCACTTGAGCCACATCCCCAGCCCACCACCATGTGTAATTTAAAATAAAAATAATAAACTTATGATAAAGTAGGTCCTACCAAATTCTAATTTTATATTTTTTTTCCATTTTGATTACCTTGATGCTGTTTTTATATTAAGTATGAAATGTTTTTAGGATAGTTTTCTTATTTTTGAAGCCCCCACCTTGCCAGTACTCTAAGCACGTTTATTCTGTCTATTGGGCAACCCAGATTTTCTAGATCTCTTCCTGCAAGTTCGACAAGGTTTCCTCCTCTGTGGAACCATCCTCCAGCCATCACTTGGTTTTCTGTCCCCAAAATTGTGACCAACTGTGTATAGACTGTCCTCTCCAACAAACTGGAAATTCTATCAAAGCAGGGATATCCCTTCCTTCTTGGAGTTCCTTAGGCACAGCTAAGGCTGTCCTTAATGCACAAACTATAAATGTTCATTGATGGAAATATAATGAAATAAATCTGGCCTACTATATATATCGTCTTTAGTTCTTTAGGCCCAAACCAATACATCAAAAAATAACAGAGCATTTGTAGTAGTCTAGACCCAGAGCTGGGGGCTTTCTTGATGCCATTCTTTCACTTCAGCCTCCCTTCTTTAATCTCCTAAAACCATATGCTATTAGTCCACATAGTACGTTTGTGGAAATTTGAAAAGTTTATACTTTCCTCAGAGCATACAGAGCCACACTCTAGCACACACATACCGAAGTTGAACAAAGCAAAGCTGTGAAAATGCACATAAAGGCCATGGTCCTTGCACTGTCAACTCCCCCATCTGACATTTTTTTATGTTATAGGGATATAAGAAAGGAAAAACCAGCTGGAAGTTTGGGAATATGGGTTTCAGTTTATGCTCTGCTGCTGACTCATTGTATTATCTCAGGTAAACCTTTAACCTGATCTAGGCCTCAGTTTTCCCTTCTAAGGAGTGGAGTAATAACAATGCTCATTTCTCAGTACTTCAGTTGGGTAAAGCTGAAAGAATGTTATGTAAACTTCTTAGGGTGGTGAAGATTATTTATGTCCTTTTTACAATTTACACTTGAGCCTCAAAGAGTGTAGGTGAACAGGACCCTTTCTCATTTTAATCAATTTTTAAAGAAAGCAGGGTTCTGGGAACAGTTTACATCTAAACTCACATCTCTTATGGACTGGCAGTTAATAACTCTCCTATCTTTAGCTGGTATTATGATGGAAAATATATTATTTTTCATGGATATTCCCATATGCCAACATATTATGGAAGCTTTTTGAGAATAGAACCCATTTCTATTCCCCCTGTTTATAATCTCTACATACACCACAGCCAAAAAGGGGCCAAATGATTGCTGATTAAAGAGGTATGTGAGTGTTGTGAGAAGAGACATGATAAGAAGATAGAATATATGGTTAGAGTCCTAGTTCTACCCCTCACTTGTGTTGGGAGCTTGGGAAAGTAGTTTCAATCCTCTAAGAATTCAATTTCCTCTTCTTAAAAAATTTTATGATGATATTTATCAGTCTCCTTTACAGGGCTTCTGTGTGGGATTCAATGGAAGAAAGAAGTGGAACATGTTTGAAAACTGAAGTATTATTGAGTGTGAAGAATACTTTTACAATAATAGTAGCAAACACCCATGGGAAGGAGGCATTTGTTTTCAGAAATAAAGGTTCTGATCTGTCCATATTGCTCAGGAAGGCACTATTTCAGTCATCTCATGAATACCTCACACTGCCATGAAGACAGATCATCAAGTTGTTCCCCTGATGTTAAAAATAGAGAGGTTGGAGGCCCAGGGAAGGAGGATGTTTCCATATAAGGACATCAAAACTACACTAAGGATCCAGGTCTTAACTTTGGGATGTTGGGCTCTTACCTGTCCAATTCATCATCCAAGGGTTGATAGTTGACCTCATAGCATTCAATTCTCTTTAGAAAATCTTCCAGAACTTTTTCTCGGTCACAGTCTATGTAATCAGGGCTGCCAAGTTTCACTTGCTGGAAGAAGGGAGAAGATCAGAGGGACCAACGGATACATTGTAAGATAAAGACTCTGAAAGTGTTCTTGGGGAAAGCCCTTAGAAACCACTGAATACAACATCCCTTATTGTAAAGGTGAGAAAATTGAAACTTGGAGAACCTTGCCAGAGTTTACAAAAATCAGTTAAGTGAAGAAAAGATTAGAAACTCCTCATTTCTTATCTCCAGGTGGTTAGAAAAAGGACTATTTTATTGCATTCACTGCCACAGCACACACTGTTTAGGAAGCATATTAATAAGAGGACTAGACATTGTGATATAAAAAAATGGCTACAGAAAAAAGAAGCAGACATCTTGGCTAGGAGTCATAATGGCTCACATATTTGGAGCCTTTACTGGAAGAATGTGACATATTCTCTTTGGTTTTCTGAAGGGCTAACAGTTCCTATCCCCCAATATCCATTTTCTCTTTTCACATTTCCCATCCCATTCCCTCCCAGTAATGTTAGCCTACACAGAATCTGGAAATCATTCCAGATGCTTCTTTTTATCATCCCTTATCTCTTAGCAGGCACCAAATCCTCTCCATTCCCTTCTAAATATTCATTTTCTCTTGCCTATACTAACTAGGGCTTTGTGACTGACTAATTTGTCTAGGCATGTTATTTCTGATATATTTACCATACTGGCAGCCAGAAGGGTATATCTAACATGCATATCTGATTATGTATTCTCCAGTTTAAAACCCATTAAACCCATTGCCATTTCCTTATATCTTTTAGCCCAAAGTGTCAACTATTCTTAGCACGTGGCTCATGGCTTATCATGAGTAAGACCAAAATTATTTCTTAGTCTTTATTCTCACTGCTTCCCATTCCATCACACATTTGATGTAGCCAATCTAAGCTATTTATAGCTCCCAGAGATGTCATACTTAGTATAAGCTCTTTCTTATTCCCATTCTTTACCAGCAAAATTCCCATCCATTCTTCAAGGTGCATCTCAACTATTACCTCCACGGGAAACTTTCCCTGACATATCATTACTACTGTATTCTGAAACTCTCCCCTGTTTCCTCATATCAGCTTTGATCTCAGAGTTCTGTCTATATACTTTCCAGTCTCCTTCACTTGGCCATAAACTTAAGAGAAGGATTTTCACGTAACCATTTCTATGTCTCTATTGCCAAGAATGGCCCATCCTAGATATATAATGAATTTATATTAAATCAATAAATAGATGGATGGGTATATGAAGAGCTAAGAGAGGAATTGGACATGTTATATGTCTCAAGAGGTAAAAAAAAAATTAGAACCAATGATTGGAAATTACAGGGAGGAAAGTTTCAGTTTGATTGGGCTACATTTGTTGAAGGCAGTGAGCTATTTGTCCTTGCATGTATTAAAATAAAATCTAAACAAACATTTAACTGAGATTTCAAGTACCTGATGGAGGATTGTAGGAGATGATCTTTAAGGGCATCTTATATTCCTAAGCTCTGGTAATTTAATGAGGTAGAGAACAACAAAATGTTGTGAATGATCTAGTTCTAAACACATGGCTAGATTCTAAAAGTGGTGATCAGGCTCTTTACATATTGGCTTTACCTAATTCCATGGGGTTATTGTGGGCCAGGATGGTCAGGGAATTGTGCCTATGCAAAGTGAAAGCAAAAGCTCAGGTAAGAGTACTTCCTTTAATCTTACAGAAATAAACTGGGTATGATAGCACACATCTGTAATCCCAGGAGCACAGGAGGCTGAGGCAGAAGGATTGCAAGTTCAAAGCCAGCCTCAGGAACTTAGTGAGACACTAAGCAACTTACCAAGACACTGACTCATATTTAAAAAAAAAAGAAATAAAAAGGGCTGTGGATATGGCTCAGTGGTTAAGCACCCCTAGGTTCAATCCCTGGCACCAAAAAAAAAAAAAAAAAAATCTTACAGAGATCTTTAGGTAGGAGCCAAAACTAAGACAGCAAAAACTAAGAAGGAAAAGTAACTGTTTCTCCTTACCTTGATGTTTTCTGCAATGATATCAGGATCATTACATATAGACTCAATGAAAAAGACCTGTAAGAGAAACATAAAAAAGATGTCTAAGTCTGGGGATGTAGTTCAGTGGTAAAAGTCTTGCCTAGCATGCATGAGGCCTTGAAAGATAGAAAGAAAGAGAGACAGAGGTTTGATCTCTAACTCTGAAAGGGGATGTTCCAACTGGGAATTATATTTGGTAGGAGTCAAACATAGATGGATCCCTTCTCCCCCTGAGTGATCTCCAGGGGCATGTCTGACAATAGAATCTCATACAGTGATGTTTCAGGCTTGAGTTTTATGAGCTATTCTGGCCTTAAACTAAATGACCCTGGATTGTTGTTTTGTGTTTTTACTGATTTTTAAGTCTGTTGTATTTTTTTGTAGTGGTTTTCAACTCCTTCATCATTGTCATGCCCCACCCTCAGTGTCAACCTGTCATTAACCATTTTCCATTGCCTAATGTGGTACATCTCCTTTCCTATTCTGTTTTGCTGCTTCTGACTATGCTCCGGAAAACCAGACAACCAAATTAATATATTGAGCCTATGATAGCCAATTTGGTTGTTCTGAGTATCCTATTTAGTCTTTCTTTGGAGTTTGTACTGGATAAGTAGGTTCTAGACAAGAATGGGTCTATTACTGTACCTTGTACCCATGTTCCTTTGCAAACTGCAGAATCAGTGACCGTCTTTCTCTGGTAGTGTTGGTGGCATCAAAAACCTAGAGATAGGTAATGAAATTGGCTTACTCTGTATCTAGTGTTGACAGAACACTCACTCTTTTTCCATGTCTGTGCTAAGTGGAGGGCTTCTAGAAAGCGGTAGACTTTTTAGAGGATCTTGAAGGAAAGGAAGAATTAACTTATCTCAATTTCACAAACACTTATCAAGCACTTTCTGTCTGCCCAGAAATGTACCAGATCCTGTGAGTATAATAAGGTAAAAGAAAAACTGTAAGTTTTTATTAGGATTATTTTACAGGTGGAGTAACTTAGGCATAGAAGAAAGACTTACCTTCACTAGTCACTAAGAGTTGCTGACAGAGCAGAGCTATTGGTTTCCTCAAGTCCTACATGAGGCCTCTTCTTTCCTTATCAACTTAAAAGTCCTTAAGAGTAGGAAACAACTCCCTAATCTCAGCAACTTAGATCAGACCCTTTGCAAATTTAAGAATCTTTTCCTTCTTTAGAAACTGGGGATGTATAGGTAAATCTCTAGAACTCAAAAATGTTTGTACTATAGTCTTATATTCCAGTAGAGCCCTGCTGAATTCTTAGGGGTTCATTAGTAGTACATAGTGGTTAAGAGTGGAGATTACCAAGCTACACAATCTGGATTTCAGTTTGGGCCCTACCATATACATGTTGTGCTACCTTGGGAAAGTATGTAATCTCTCTGTTCTATTCTTCCAGGCTTTCAAATGAGGCATGACAATATCTCATGGGGGTAGTGTGCAACTAAATTATTAATATGAGCAAAGTACTTAGAATAATATATGGAATAGTTAATTCTCAGTATATATTAGCTATTTTCCATTGCAGCAGATGCCTAAAGAAAATAATGGAAATTTCTTTACCGCAACATGACCTTCCTCATGGCTAAGATAGTTATGAACATCCTTCAGGGCTGCCAATGCACACTGCCTGAAAAATATACAGAAAGAAACAGACAATCCTTATCTCCAAGATGGTTTTCTCTCTCTTTTTCTGCATTATCGTTTGTACCATCTCTCATATATCTTACACTAAATTATTCATCTTTTGAACATCTACACAGAATGTACTATGTTCTAGGCACCATGCCAAGCACAGAGGGGTCAAACAGTTGTAATTGGATCTGTGTGTACAGCTTAGAGGCAGGAATAAAGTGACATGCTTGGGAAAGTCTAAGTAATGACAGCAGACCCAATTTTAAGTGTTTCAATGCTTGTGATAAGGAAACTCAAGCTAAATATCATATCAACCCAAGTAGGGCTTAGGTATGTGGTCTTTAAAGTTAAAGTCATGTCGTGACATGAGTAATATTGTAAGTGTAGGCATTACAGTGGCAATGTATTTTCAGCAAAAAAAAAAAATCTCTTTAGTGATTACTTGTAGCTAGGTTCTATGGTGAGGACATGGATTAATAAATGAGACCCAGGCTCCATTGTGGAAGTACTCAGAATCACACAGGGGAAAGAGATCTTAAGGTTGGCCAAGCTATTTAGACTTTCATCTCAAATGCTAGGCTAAGAAGTTTCTACTCTCCTGTTAGAAGTAGAAGAACATAAAATGTTCCTGATAAGAAGATGGTTAGCAGGATTTGAGCAGGGATGTCCCAATTACCCTTTGAGTAGGGCTTTGTCTCTTACCCAGGTTACTTTGTCCCACTCTCCCGTGATCTGAAGAAAGGCCTCCCTCAGCCAACGGGTAGCACAGGTCCGTAATATGTTGGGTACTTACTTCCTGATAAGTAGGGCCTCCATGTTGTCTGGGAGAAAGAATTCGTAGTTCTTGTAGCTCACTGCCTCTCGTCGATACTGGCCTAAATTAAACACTGAAAGCAGGGAGCCCTAGTGAAGAAGTTGGGAAGATCCCAGTGGCCAAAAAATGTCCTTGCTTAGAGGGACTCAGAAGAAGGTATAATTTTAAGCAATAAAATGTGCATGTAAAAATTCAAATTATAAACTACCAGCCCATTATTTTCCTCATAACAGCCCTGCAAGTTATATGGATGACCATTCCCACTTTATAAATGAGGAAAGTGAAGTTAAGAGATAGAAAATAACTTTCACAGTTAAAAAGTGGGGATCTAGGATTGAAACCCAAGTATGTTTGGCTCTAAAATTATTATATTTTATCATAAACTGCAACCTTCTCAATGTCTTACTCCACTGGAAAGATGAAGAGACAGAGATTAAGGAAGTAAAATCAATCAATCACCAGGGTCAAACTGAGTGAGGTGATAACAGACATACACTAGGCCTTCTAACTCCTATTTCATTTTTCTGTATCAAGACAAAGAATTTAAATCTAAATCTCTAGTCCATACTCTCCTACTTGTAATGATGAAAAGTCATAGGGGAGAAAAGGAATGAAGGATAAGAGGATAAGAAGCCAAGCAGGGAATATTTCATTCATTCATCTAACAAATACTATTGATGACAATTCTGTGAAGAAGGATATGAGTTCTGGATCTCAGAGAATAACAAGGTCTTCATGATGGGGACTTCAAGGAGCTCACAAATCAGCAGGTAGGACAGCAAATTAACCAGTAAAGAGAGAGTTCCCATGTAATTTGTTAAGTGCTCTGGTGAACAATATAGAGTTATGCAAAAGAGTGAGGGAGAAGGAAAGACAAATTCCATCTGGATTGATCTGAGATTTCTTAGAGAAAGTGGCATTGAAACATGCTTACTAGGGTAGGTGCCTTTTATAGGTATGCATAGAAATGAGGGTAGGGAACAAGGGCATTCCTGGAAAAGAATAGCTCAAGCAAAGGTATAGATAGTATCAGCAGATGAGACTATTTGTGGATGGTGTGTCATTCACTGGGGTTGGGGCCTGAGAGGCTGGAAGGGACCAATTGTGGAGGCCTTGAATTTAAGGAGCCTTGGTTTAAACCTGCAGCTCAAGGGGACTCTTAAAGGCTATAGTTATGTCTGCTTTGTGCTTTGAAAAAAGACTATGTAGGCCTCTGTGAGGAGTGAGTAGAATGGAGCAGATAGGAAGAGGGGGGGTCATGGCAAAGACCCATGTGCCACAGTACCATGTGTCCCTCCACTCAGCATAGGTTCCTCAGAGCTTGTAGTCCTCCCTGAAATTGGTTGATTCTCACCTTCCCTTCTGCTATGTTACCCTCCTCTCTTATGACCTAGCATAAATATACCCAATCTGGGAAGTTTTTATTACCTTCCAGTTGACAATTTCATTTCTAATCCCCCTAAGCACCTTGCTCAGGGACTTCTAGGTGATACGAGGTATTCTTATGTATCATAATCAAGTTAAGAACTCTTTAAGGACAGGACACAGTCTATTTTGTTTTTTCATCCTCAATGCCTGGCATGTGTTTTGGCACATGGAAACCTATTGGAAAACTCTCCATTGGTGGAGTAGGGAAAGAACAAATGAGGGGGGCAAAGAGAGGATCTGGCGTCTAAGATGTAGCTCAGCAGTACTGTGTGCTTATCATGTACTAGGCTTTGGATTCAATTGCAAGCAGAGAGAGAAAACTTGAAGAAAGGGAAGAAAGATGAATGGAGGGAAAAGGGTATATGGATAGGATGTTGGGATGGGCAAGGGAAATACAGAGAGGAAGTGAATAGAGAAAAGGAGAGTACAGAACCAATATAGGAACATTTTTCTCTTCCTATCAGTAGGGCCAATGCATTAGGTCTAGCACAATAAGTGTCAGGCTTGGAGTCAAACATATCCTGGTTCTGTCACTTACAGCTATTTGCCTTTAGACAAGGCATTTCATGTCTTCGGCCTTAATTTCTCCAACTATGAAATGATGAAGATGTGATAATGCTAATAAGAGTAGTGATGTTGGCAGTGCAATTATAGCAATGATAATAAAACTAGTATACTGCTCTGGTCAGAAGGTTGTTTTTGTGGTCATGAAACATCTTGAGAGCAGGCATTAAGTCTTTTTTCTTTTTTTGTACCAGGGATTGAACCCAGAGACGCTTAACCACTGAGCCACATCCCCAGCCCTTTTATTTTATAGTTTCATTTTCATTTTGAGACAAGGTCTCACTAAGTTGCTTAGTGTCTTGCTAAGTTGCTGACACTAGGTTTGAACTTGCAATCCTACTACCTCAGCCTCCTGAGCCACTGAGATTATACATGTGCACTACCATGCCCAGCAGCATTAAGTCTTAATACTAGTTTTCGTGTGCTTACCACCCATCATGGGACTGGGCATAGAGTATTACTCAAGAAATTATAAAATTTATAAGAATGTAGTGGCAGTGATATAGTATTAGTAGTAATAATGGTAGTAATGTAATCCAGGTAATAATGGTGATGAGGCATTTTTGATACTGAGGGTTTTGGCCTCCTACCTTACTCAGTTCTCTACCAGTGTCTGCAGGAGGGATGTATAACAGAAGGTTTCAGAGACATACCTTTAGTTGGTGTTCCTACCCAATTAAGATATCGTGTGAGCTTCGTGGAGATATAAGTCTTGCCTCTAGCTGGTAAACCCACCATGATCACCATCGTTGGGGAATTGGTAAACTGGGGTATGGATGCTGGAAGACAAACAGAGAGTCAAAAGCTTATCCCCAGAACTATATAATATTCTGGCATTAGCTCAGAGATGTAGAGTTGAAAAGAACATCTCTCCCACCATTACAAAGGAAAAAAAAAGCTGAAAACTGCATACTAATGACTTTCTTTGAACTCATAATAAACTGAGGTTGCAAGATAAATAGCTAACTGCAAACATGTAAAAACAGGCATCTGCTGGGAGCAAGAGGACACAGGCATTTGCTTACCTGGGGCAGATACTGATGAGCAACATATAAACTCCTAACAAGATGCAACTAAAATTTATAAATGAATTGCTAAAGGCTAGTTGTGGGCCAATGTGAGAATGTGAAGCACATAGGGTCTGTTGACATAGATGGTTTCATATCCTTTTGTTATTTTCTTCCAGGAATTCTACCAGGTGCTGTCAGGGAAGACTGAGAAGGATCCTGAGAAAGATATCTTGTAGTTCTGGACTGGGGAGGAAAATGGAACAAATAACCATTGCTGAAATTCTGCTGAGACCATTGCCTCTATATTCTCTATGGGGTTAAAAAAAGCCTTAATATTTATGGAGAAAGGCAACAAAAATCTGTAGATGAGAGCACTGGTGGAAACTCACTGCTGCTGGTAGTGCAATGGTCAATACCAGACAAATCTACCCTATTCTTCTGAGGGGGAACCCCCCCCCTTAAACTGCAGAAGGAAGGGCAATAAAACTGAGAGCACTGGTGAAAACTCTGTATATTTAAAGGAGAGAAACGAAGGAAAGAGTTATAGTCCAGGAGGGGCAGGAAAATATGCTAGGCCCACCATTACATTTGGAGGAGGGACAGAAATATTTGTGAAAGTCGTACCTCCAACACGCAGGGTAAACCTGCCTAAGACTGACTTAATCAGAATAACATGGAATGCTCTAGTCTCCTATTCCTCACTACCAGGCTAAAAATAATAGTGAAGTTGGGCATAGTGGCACATGCCTGTAATTCCAGTGACATGGGAGGCTGAGGCAGGAGGATCTTAAGTTCAAGGCTAGCCTCAGCAGCTTTGTGAGAACCTAAGCAACTTAGTAAAACCCTGTCTCAAAATGAAAAAAAGGGAGGCTGAGAATGTGGCTCAGTAGTTAAGTGTCCTGGGTTTAATACTCGATACCAAAAAGAAAAAGGAGTGAAATAGTGAAATATATATATAAAAGATGCAAGAGATAGATTGTCTCCAGGAAGCAGCCCAAAAGGCAGAATCTAGGATAGAATAAAAGTCCAAAGATACAATGCAGTCATCAGAACCAGACTCAGTTATGATGAAGATTTTTGATTTATCAGAGGATTTAAAATAGATATTATTAATGTGTTAAAGACTCTATTTGAAAAGGTAATTATGAATGATCACACAGATGATTTCAGAAGGTGGATGGAAAGTGTAAGAAATAATCAAATTAAGTGCAAAAGAAATGGAGGAAAAAGGAGAAAGAAAGAAAGAAATGAAATGAAAAAAACTGCACAAAATAATAGTTGTGGAACAATACCTAGAAGTGTAACATATACATGCTTAGAAAACAGAGAGGGAAGAAATAGCAGGGCAGAAGAAATATTTGAAAGCATAGTAACCAAAAATTTCCAAAATTAGTGATTAACAGCAAAAAATAGATCTAAAAAATTAGAGGACACCAAGCATAGTAAATTTAAAAAACACACTCATAAGTATAAAATTCATATTGCAGAAAATCAGGACAAAAATAAAATCTTGAGCTGGGCATGCCTGTAATCCCAGTGGCTTGGGAGGCTGAGACACGAAGATCGTGAGTTCAAAGCTAGCCTCAGCAACATAGCGAGGCACTAAACAACTCAGTGAGACCTTGTCTCTAAATAAAATACAAAATAGGTTTGGGGATGTGGCTCAGTGGTTGAATGCCCCTGAGTTTAATTCTCAGTACCAAAACAAACAAACAAACAAAATAACAAAAAAATAAAATCTTGAAGGGAGCCAGGAAGGAAAGGGTAGGTAGTAAACATGTTACCTACACAGAAACAAGGAGAAGAATTATACTAGACTTCTTGTCAGAAATAACATAAGCAAAAAAGTCAGAGGAATGAAATTTTTAAAGTGTTGAAAGAAAAAAGTGCCAATCTAGAATTCTAAATTCACAAAACTATATTTCAAAAATCTAAAGAAGGGCCAGGCACACTAGCACATGTCTGTAAACCCTACAGCTCGGGGGGCGGGGCTAAGGCAGGAGGATCACTATTTCAAAGCCAGCCTCAGCAACTTAGCAAGCCCCTAAGCAGCTCAGTGAGACCCTGTCTCACATGCATGGCCCTGGGATCGATCTTCAGCACCACATAAAAATAAATAAATAAAATAAAGGTATTGTGTCCAACTTAAAAAAAAAAAAAGGCTGGGGATGTGGCTCAGTGGTTAAGCATCCCTGGGTTCAATCCCCAGTACCAACCAACCAACCAACAAACAAAAAACAACCCACAAAACACTTAAATATTAAGTAAATGCAGGAGATAAAATGAGATCATAAAAATGATCAAATATTCACAATGCAATAGCACACCAGAACTTCCTGCTCTTTTATAATTTTAAATTAGTATCAATTGATCAACCTTACTCCATCCCACTGCTTTCCTTAGACTCTGGAAACCACCATTCTGCTCTCAATATCTATGAGCACAACCATTTAGGTTCCACATGTGAGTAAAATCATGTGGTACTTATTTTTCTGTGCAGTGTTTATTTCTGGTATCCCGGAAACATGTACAATTTTTGTGTATCAGTTTAAAAATTTTAAATGACAAAATATAATGAGAAAAGTTAAGGAAAAAGGAGGGGGAAAAGAACCAAATCAAATACAATGAATAAGAAATAGCAAGAACAAATACAATGAATAGAAAACAGTTTGCAATGTGGTAGATTTTAATCCAATTATATAAAAATCACTTTCATCATGAATTGCCTACAGCCACACCAAAGACAAAGATTGTCTTATTGGAAAAAAAAGCAAGATCCAACTACAAAACAGTGCATTTTTTTTGTTATTGTTGTCTATAAAACATACAGCTGGATCTGATTCTGGAACCTTCTTTAATCTCTCACTAACACAAATATAAAACCTTGATAGAATGTCTGGACACAGATATGAATACTGAAAAGTAAATATACATATAAGTGGGTGAATCAGGGAAGAACACTAGAGTATGTATAAAGGACCACTTAAACAATTGGAAGTTCAACATTATATTTTTCTCCTTCAGTGTCCTGAGCCTGAATTCAATATGGCATGAAACCTAGAAGTGAGCATTCTTTGGCAGACAGTCAGATGCACAAGAAAGCTTATAGTCTGAGCTTAAGATATGGAAATGAGAAATTGAGATCAGAGAAATTTCCCCTAAAATCCCTTGGGTTTTTATTTACTCTACTTGTTCGGTTCCACAGTAAAAGTGGCAATAGGAAAAGTGGCCAGAAACATGAGTGGCCCAGAATGGAGCCTCCAGGAATCAAAACTCAACCATGGCATGAGATTCTTTCTGTAGGTTGAGACAGTGTCAGGAGGACACAAGTAGACTTCATACAAGTTTTTCCTCTATCCTCTTGCAACTTTTTCTGGACATGACAATGAGTAGTTTCTGAGTAGAGGACAGAAAATGGGATCCTAGGGAACTGGAAAGTACCAAAAAGACAGGGAAGAGTCAAGATTTTATCTGCGACCTGTGAGTGTTTGATCCTAATTACCATACCAAAGATCTGAAGACTCAATTAGCAAGAAGGCTTTTTAAGAATTTTCTTGTAGTTGTAGATGGACAGAATGCCTTTATTTTATTTGTTTATTTTTATGTGGTGCTGAGGATCAAACCCAGTACCTCACGCATGCTAGACAAGTGCTCTACCACTGAGCCCCAGCCCCAGCACCAGCAAGAAGACTTTTATGCAGATACCAGACTGACCACTAGGTGGTGCACATATAGGACAGTCCTAAATAGTACTACTGCAAAAGCTTTGAAAATTGAATTGATGTTGGAACTATGATACACAGAAGGATAGAAGAAAAATGTCAACCTTCTCCATACAATGTAAACAAGATTCATAATCTCAAAATAATAATTACAATCTCCAGAATACAAAATCTATCAGTGCTGTGGTTTGGATATGATTTTATTATGTCTCCCAAGGGTACATTGTGATTGAAGGCTTGGTTAAAAGGTTGGTAATGTTAGGAGGGGATGCCTAGTGGAAGGTCCTTAGGTCATTGGGAACATATTAAGATAGTTTTTGTGCAACTGCTTGGTAGTTCTCATGTGACCCCTTGAATTCCTGGTGGATTGTGATAAAAGGAACAAACCTGGCCCCACCCATCAACTCTTTCTGTTCCTGTTTGAGATGTGACCACTGCTGTTACAACATGCACTCCCACCATGATGTGGTGCCATCTGCCACTCTTGACAGAGGCCAAACCAATGTTCAGCACCTCCAAAACCGGGAGCTAAATAAACTTTTCTTTTATAATTTAGCTGCTTCAGATAGTTCATGGTAGTAATTCAAAGCTAACTAATAAAATCAGCATGCAAAGAACCATGAAAATCTCCATCATGTGGAAAAAGACAAACAATAGTTACAAACAATAAGACATTAAAATTATGTGTTATAAAATTTATGCATTATAAATATGATTGATGAGCAATAACAATCTTGGAACAAATATTAAAAGTAGAAGAATTCAGCAAAAAATGGAAGATATAAACAAAAATCAAATGGATATTTTGAACTAAAAATATAATATCTGAAATTTAAAATATCAGGAACGAAATAGGAGGGCTAGGGTTGTAGCTCAGTGGTAGAGTGCTTGCCTAGCATGTGTGAGTTTGATTCTTACCACTACATATAAATGAATAAAATAATAATCCATTGATAACTAAAAAAATGTTTAAAAGAATGAAATAGGAAATATAAACACAGATATTAAAATGAAGGATATTATAATAAACAACTCCAAGCATATAAATTTTTCAGAAAAAAAGCACAAATTACCAAAATTCACCCAAAATGAAATATATTATCTAAATTCTATAACTATTACTAAAATTAAATCTGTAATTTAAAAATTGTCCAAAAAATTCCTCAACTTCAGATGTCTTTGTGGGCAAATTTTGCTACACATTTAAAGAAATAGCACCAATAGCACAATCTGATTAGAAAACAAGAAGGCAGGAAAGTGCTTCTCAGCTTATCCAGTAAGGCCAGCATGACCCTGACTTCAAAACTAGAAAAAAATTCTACAAAAAATGAAAAAGACAAATGAACATTCTTCATGAATACAGGCATAAAAATCCTCAGAAATATCATACAATTGTGATACAAATGTGACCATATATAAAATTAATAATTAATATATCATAGTCAAGGAATATATCTAAAATATATCTAAAATCTGGTTTGACATAGAAAAAACAATCAATATAACACATCCTAAAGAAGTAAAACTCCATAATATACCAGCAGGTAAATAAAAAAAATTTAGCAAAATACAACATCAATTCATGATGAAAATTCTTAACAAACTTAGAAATAGAAGTGAGCTTCCCCAACCAGATAAAAGATATCTACAAAAAACCTATAGTTGCAGCCCACGATGTGGTTCAGTAGTAGAGTGCTTGCTTAGCATTCATGAGGCCCTGGGTTTGATCATCAGAACTGCATCAAACAAACAAGCACACAAACAAACAACAACAACAAAAACCTTATAGGTAACATTATACTTTATATTGACAGACTAACTGCTTTCTTCCATCAGGAACCAGGCAAGGGTGTCCACTCTCAACACTCATATTTAATGTAGTACTGGAACTCCTATTCAAAACAATAAGGCAAACAAAGGAAGTAAATGATTGTAAAGGAAGAAAAACCTATCCCTGTTCATCGTCAACATGATTATCTATGTAGATAATCCCAGGGACTTTACAAATATCTCTCCCAGAACTAATAAGTGAGTTTATCAAGTACACAGGATAAAATGTCACTGAAGGAAAATCAATCAGACTCCTATATATAATCAGTTAATAATTAAAACTCAAACCCTTTTTAGCCTCATGTATAGTATCTCTAATAAGATAAAATACTTAGGTATAAAGGTAACAAAAACAAGTATAGAATCTATACTCTGGAAACTACAAAATGTATTCATGTATAGGAGAACTTAACATATTAAAGATGTATATGTGTAATAAAAATTGTAATACATTCTGCTGTCATTTATTTTTTAAAAAATCAATAAAAAATGTCCATTTTTTGCAAAGTGACCTATAGATTTGGCACATTACCAATAAAAATTCCCACAAGGATTTTTTTTTAGATACAAACTGATTCTAAAAGGTATATGGTAATAGAAAAGAGCTCTAATCGCTAAAATAATTTGCAAAGTAAAATCAACAACCTTACTACCTCATTTTGAGACATACTATAAAGCTTCAATACTCAAGACAGTATGGTAGTGGCAAAAGAATAACTATACAGACCAGTGGAAAAGAATAAAGATGCCAGAAATAGACCCACTCAAATATGGTCAACTGATTTTAGACAGCTTGCAAAAGCAACTCAATGGAGAAAAATGAGTCTTTTTAATAAATAAATAAATAGCACTAGGACAAAAGCAGAAAAAATGAACCTCAACACATATCTTGTACATTATGCAAAAAGTAATTCAAAATTGATCATAGACCAAATTAGAAAATGAAAAACAATAAAACTTTTAAAAGAGAACATGTGAGAAAATCTGCATATACTGGGTTTGTTGATGAGTTTTTTATTTTATTACAAAAATCTTATCCATGAAAAAGAAAAAAAAGTTAGATTATAAAAATTTTTCCTATAAAAATTATTTTTATTTTAAAATTTTTATCTGTGAAGACACTTAAGAAAATGAAAAGAAATGCGTCAGACTGGAAGAACATATTTGTGAATTATATATCTGATGTATGCAGAATATATAAGGAACTTTTAAAACTGAGATATAAAAGAGAAAATGTAATTTTAAAAATTGGCAAAAGAGCCAACTTTGGTGGCACACCTACAATCTTACCTACTCGAGAGGCAAGAAAATTGCAAGTTCCATGCCAGACTGGAAAATTTAGTGAGATCCTGTCTCAAGATTAAAAAAAAAAAAATTTAAAAGAGTGGGGATGTAGCTCAGTGATAGAGCACTTATCTGTATGCATGAGGCTCTGAATTCAATCTCCAGCACTGAAAAAAAATTGGCAAAAGATCTGAAAAAATATTTCACTGACCAAAAAGCACAGATGGCAAAGAAGCTTGCATCAATCATTAAGGAAAAGTGAAAGTATAATAAGGGCTGGAGTGTGACTTAGAGTGCTTGCCTAGCATGGTGAGGCCCTCAGTTCAGTCCCCTGCACCACAAAAAGGCAATAAGATTCTTAAAATGGCTAAAATTATACACATACACAAACATACACACATGACAATACTAAATACTAGCCAGGATGCAGAACAAAAGCAATTCTCAATTCTTATTCATTGCTAGTAGGGATCCAAACTGGTTCGGGCATGTTGGAAAACAGAAGACAATTTGGCACTTACTTTTTATTTTTAAAAATTTTTTATTTTTGGTACTGAGGATTGAACCCAGAGGCACTTAACCACTGATCCATATCCTCAGTCATTCTTTATATTTTTTTAGAGACAGGGTTTCACTGAGTTGCTTAGAGTCTCACTAAATTGCTGAGGCTGGTTTTCAACTTGGGGCCCTCCTGCCTCAGCTTTTCAAGCTGCTGTGATTATAGGCATGTGCCATCACACTCAGCTTGGCACTTACTTTTAAAACTAAATGAAAAAGACATATGATACAGCATTTTCATGCCTAAGTACAGGAATTCATTTAAATTCTTATGAAGTAAATTGAAAAACTTAATTTTACACAAAAATACATATGAGAATGTTTATAGAGCCTTATTAAAAATCATTAAAAACCAGAAATAACCAAGATGTCACTCAATTAATCAACGGATAAACAAACTGTTACAATCAAAAACTGGAATACCATTCAGCATTTAAGAGAACCATTAATTCTCACAATAATTGAGATGAATCTAAAATGCATTACACTAAGAGAAAGAAGCAAAATTCAAAAGCTTCCACTGTGGTATAAGTTCATTTATATGCCATTCTGGAAAGGCAAAACTAAGTATAGGAATTGAACAGACCAGTAGTTTCCAGGGGCTAAGAGAGGTCAAAGGGATTAATTATAATGGAATGAACAAGAGAATTTTTAGGATAATAGAATTGTTTTGTTGGGTACAGTATACATGGATGACTGAATTCACAAATTTGTCAAAAGCCATAGAACTGAATTTTATGTATTTAAGTTTTTAAAAAATCAACTGAAATATCTGGGTTACCCAATATTGATTACAGTTTGTGATGAATGGATCTAACTGTATTACAAGTATACAGTGTAACCTCACCAAAGGCAGTGAAGATACAAATAAATTATTATGGAAAATAGTGGTTTGACTGATACTGTAAGACCTGTAATAGAAAAGGTCTGTATATACACTGTTCTTGTGTTGATAAATTTATTTCTCACTGAGCTATGGTTTAATAGGGCTGAAACTACCAGTACAGTAGGGTTGAATGAATGAATGAATAATAGATAATTGAAGCCAGGTATCTTACTGTCTGAGAAAGAAGCTAACAATAAACAAAGGAGAAACTCCAGACCATAGTATTGGTTCAGGGTCAGAAATATAAATTCCGAGCTGGTCGCATTATCACATGCCTGTAATTCCAGCTACTTAAAAAGTGCTTTAAAAATAGGGAGAATGAGAGCATGTAAAAAGAGCATGGGAAGAGGAAGGGAAGGATAAATAGAAGCAAAGTCCTCTTAGGGCAGCAAACAACTCTGAGTTGGTGCATGCCTGTAATCCCAGGGAGAAATACTTCCTTTAATCTTACCAAAAAAAAAAAAAAAAAAGTGTGGTGGCACTCACCTGTAATCCCAGTGGCTTGGGAGGCTCAGGCAGGAGAATCCCAAGTTCAAAGCTAGCCTCAGCATCTTAGTGAGGCCCTAAGCAACTCAGTGAGATCCTATCTCAAAATACAATATATAAACAGGCTAGGATTGTGGCTCAGTGGTAAAGTGTCCCTGAATTAAATCCCCAGTATTAAAAAAAAACTAATATAAACTATGGTGTCTGGATGAAATGGTGTATCAATGTATGTTCATCAATTGTAACAAATGCCACTGACATCTATAATGCAACAATAAAGAATATAAAAGAAACCCAAACATCACTCTGGTGGAGAATATTGAAAATGGGTGAATCTAAGCATATGTGGGTGCAAACAGTCCTTTGGGGTGAATAAAATTCTGTTTTTACCACCATGAATTACTGTTTTTAGAAAAGAATTGTATGAGAGCCAGTCACATTCTTTACAAGCATTCTGTAAACTTCCAAGTAATTTTAAGAAGTGTATCCTCTTATTCAATTTGGAAATGGGATAAAACTTATAAGAGATATTTCAATTTCTGGCAATATTTTAGGCTATATTTGTAAATAACTCTTCCCACTTCAAAACACCTAAAATGCCCAACAAATACAGTAGGGGAGATCAGTGGAGTAGAGTACAGAAATCAAGAGAGAAGGAAAAGGAATGGGAAAATGTGGGAACTGCAGAGGAAATCTACTGAATTATATTATGTACATAAATGAATATACCACAGGGAATTCAGCTTAATTTATGTATATCTATAAAGTACCAATTTAAAAAACAATAAATAAATAGAAGGAAGACAAGTAGAATAGAGAAATGGATCAGGGGAAGGAAGGAGAGAAGGAAAAGAGGAAGTATTAGAGACTTAAGTGGAATAAATTTTATTTCATGAATATATGCTTATGTCAAAATTAAACCCACTAGTATGTATAACTATAATGCATTAATAAAAATATTTTTAAAACAGACTAGGAGAATGTTATGGGATATCACTTCCAAGATTTTGTCACAAAAATATTCTGACCTCTATCTTTTTAAAATCTTTTCTTGCTCTTTCCTTAGTTTTCTTCACTGGAAGTCAGCTGTCATGCTGGGAGCTCCCACTGGGAAGGTCCATATGGCAAGGAGCTGATGAGGGTCTCTAACCAACAGCCACTGAGAAATTAAGGGCTTCATTCTAATAAATTTGTAAGGAACTGAATCTTACCACCAACCATATGAGTAGCTTTGGAAGAAGATTCCCCCAGTAGATGGGGGAATCTTCCAATACCTTGATTTTAGCCTTTTTAGAGAGTTTGAGCAAGAGGACCCAGATAAGCTGTGTACTGATTTCTGACCCACAAAAACTATGAGATTACAGATGTTTATTGTTCTAAGCTATGAAATTTTGGGAGGTGGTAATTTGTTAAACAACAATAGATTAAAAAACACTGTGGTCCAAAAAGGCATTTTTGTTTAAATTATATATATATATACACACACACACACACACACACACATGTTGGGTGTTTATTGAGTAGCAAAGTGCATGTTTCTTTGGTGGGTCACTGAATGTGGGCTTTAGGAGACAACATGTACAAAAAATAATAAATAAAATTCTGTGGGCTCAAAGTGGGAAGAATTTCTAACCACATCCTACATTAATGTGATTTGGGGATGTAATGTATATTATGTGTGTAAGGGGACTCTCTAGCTAGTACAACACACACATGCACACAGGAAAAACCTATATGAACAAGAATCCACAGGAACTACGGATAAATTGGAATTGCAAAGACTGTTACATACTATAAAATAAACATGTATGATACTTTCAAAGAAATGAGAAAGGGCTGAAGGTATAGCTCAGTGGTAGAGTGCTTGCCTAGCATGCATGAGGCCTTGAGTTTTATCCCCAATACAAAAAGGATGGAAGAAGAAAGAAAAGTTAATCAAAAGTATGGTAAAGAAACATGAGCCTGTCAAAAAAAAAGACCACATGTGTTCTTAAAAGAATCAAATAAATCTTGTAGAAATTAAAAATAAAAAGTATTGAAACTAAAACCTCTGTACAGGGTTAAGCAGCAAATTAGAGGTGAAGAGATAATTAGTGAATTGGAAAATAAATTTGAAAAAATTACATACAATGTGAATAGGAATAAGAAAATATAGAAATATTAAATAAAAATTTTAAAATATGACTAGAATGGTAAAGTCTGCCATGGGTCCAACTAAATACAGAATGTTGGAGAAGCAATATCTAAATAAATTATATGTGACAGAATTTTTCAGAATTGATGAAAGACATCAGACTTCTGGTTAGGGAAATCCAACTTAAAAAAACAACAACAAAAAGAAGCAACATTTAGAAAAACCATAATCAAATTAAGAATGATAATGCTAATAGGTCTTAAGAGCAATCAGAGATAATAGAAAGATTACCTAATAAGAGTAATAATTAGGGCTGGAGTTGTGGCTCAGTGGTAGAGTGCTTGCCTAGAGCATGCAGGGCCCTAGGTTTGATCCTCAGCACCATATAAAACTAACTAAATAAATAATATAACATAAGGGTATCATGTCCAACTACAACTAAAAAATGAAATATAAAAAGAGTAATAATTAGATTCACAGTTAACATGTCAACAATAATAATGAAAAATGAGACAGTGGAATAATAGCATTAAAAAGTTCTATGAGGAAACAACTATTAACCCAGGATCATGTACTCAGAAAAAAACTTTTTAAGAATGATGATGTGATAATCACATTGTCAGACAACACTGAATTTATTACCAACAAACCTTCAATAAGAGGGATTCTATGAAATGTATTTCAGGAACACAACAAATAGTCACAGAAGAAAGTGCTGGGAGGTATAAACGAATGAAGAACAAGTAAAATGGTAAACATGTGGGTAAAGCTAAGCCAACATTGATTTGAGAAACATTAATAAAAATGCCAAATTTGTGAGGTTAAAAAAGAACCAAGAAATTTTCAATTTCAGTTCCAAGATCTTGGAAGTTGTTGGTCTCATCTTTACAGGGAAAATTTAGTCAAACTGAAATTCAATGACTTTCATGGACCCATCAGAGAAGTGAAGCAATAGAGAAAATGTCACCTTGAAATGTAAAGAGTTTTAGATAGAGGCAATAAGGAAGATTTGCTTCCCTGGAGCAGAAGGCTCTGAATGCCAAGAGGCTAATAGGAATACCTAAATAGTAATTTTGACAAACTGCTGAAGGCTGAGTGTAGATTGGCATGAGAGTAAGAAGCTCCTAGAGGTTGAAGTCTTAGAGGTCTCCATACTTCCACAGCATTTTCTTTAAGGAATGCCACAGGTTGTCATGGTAATGATAAAAGGAAGCTCCCATGTGACACTAATTGAAGACTGGCAAGTATAGCCATTGTGAGCTCCTCTCCGGGCTGTTCTCCCTAACAAAGGACTGAGTTCAGAAGGAAGGACTTAGCAATTTTGAAACTTCATAATATCTCTTCTTTAGAGAAAGAGAAATGTATCCCACATCAGCCCTTTCCAGTCTTCATGTCTTGTCCAAGGGGGAAAAAAAAGCCATAGTCCACAGAAGAAAGGACTTTAAGGAAATAGATTGGGAATGTGATAGCCAAGAAAAGGACAGAAATATTTCTGATGTTCACAGCCCCAAGACACAGGCCCACTGTACAATTCAAAAACTGAAATTTAATTAATCAGAGGTCCAGAGAACACTTAAACTTATTGCCCCCATACACTTATTTGCTAATAAATGCCCAGTAATAATAACAGTGATTACTACTGGGAGAGCAGAGAGAGAGAGAGAGGCTCTCTAAAGTGCAACCCAAAAGGAATTTCAAAAGCTCAGGGGAGAGACAAAAAACGGTGTTCAGGGAAATTTGAAGCCTCTAATATCTAAAACTGAAATCAACTGAGGAAAACCAGGACAACGGAAAAAGTTTGAAGGAAGCCATAAAGAAGATGGGGAGAGACACTTTACCTACAGAGGAACAATTATTGCTTTCAGAAGACTCCTTATCAGAAACCATGGAAACAAGAAGATAATGTGGTAAAATCTTTGAAATACTGAAAGAAAAATTTGCCAAACTAGAATTCTATATTCAGCACTATTTTCCTAAAACTGAATTCATCCCTAGCAGATCTGTTTTGCAAGAAATGTTAAAAGTTCTTTATGTAAAGTGAAAATGACATAGCTCAGAAAATTTGGATCTACATAAAGAAGAGAGTTGGAAATAAACAAATGGAGGTGAAATCTAATGTTTCATATTTGTAATTGATATGAAAGGTAATTATTTTTAAAAGCAATAATAGCAGCAATGATACTATATGGATAAGTGAAATGAATACCAGCAATGTCCCAAAGGAAAGGATGGAGGAATTGGGAATACTTGGGTATAAAGAATTTACTCTACACATGAAGTGGTATTGCTATTTGATGATGAATTCAAATTATTTAAAAGTATATATTGCTAGGGCAGCTGCTATAGTGTGAAGATACGCCTTCCAAAATTCAGGTATTGACACTTAATGGCCAATGAGATTGTATTAAAAAATAAGTCCTTCAAATGGTTATTAGGTCATGAGGGCTGCTCTCCTTGTGAATAGGCTTAAGACCTTTATAAGAGAGGTTTCAAGCAATATTTCTTTTCCTTCTACCTTCAACTGTGTGAATGCACAGTGTTCTTCCACTCTGGAGGATGCAGCAACAAGTCACAATCTTGAAAGCAGATAACAGCCCTCAATAGATAATCAAACTCATTAGTGCCTTGATCTTGTACCTCCCAGCCTTTATAAGTGTGAGAAAATAAATTTTTGCTTTTTATAAATTCCCCAGTCTCAGGCATTTTGTTATAATAGTACAAAACAGGCTAAGACAGTAATCATTAAAAAAAAAAAGTTGGCGGGATTGGAGTATAGCTCAGTGGTAGAGTGCTTGCTAGCATGCATATGGTCCTGGGTTCAATCACCAATAGCAAAAGCATTATTTAAAAGGATTAGAAAAGGAAATGTAACTAACAAGAGAAGAAATAGAACTGAATCACATGGAATGCCCATTTTAAAACCAGAGAAGGCCGAAAAAAAAAGAACAAATGTAATGGGTAGAAAAAAACATTAAAGGTGGTATATTTTGATCCACCTGTATCAATACTCCTTTAAATGTAAATGATCTAGATATACCATTAAGACAGAGGTATCAGAATGGATAAAAACACAAAATACATTTTGAATAAAAAGACTGAGATTGGTTGAAAATAAAAGGACAGCTTTTTTTTTTTGCCATTATGGCATGCACTCACTCTATTCCTCACCAGATCTTTTCAGATCTTCCAGTATCAAGCAATTTATGGCCAAAAAACAAAAACAAAACTGTCCCATTCCCCAATGTATTCCAATGAAAACAGGTAATAAAATCAGGTATAACTCCAAGAGGAGACATTGGGGAACAACCAATCTGGGTCATTAAAGAATTGCACATGAGATGGCACACGTATTTATGATGTATCAAGGTCACTATCATACCAAGCTAAGAAGGTCACCACTGTCTGGACAATAAGACATGTTTTATTGGGAATCTGATTATTATCTTTGTTCTATCATCTACAATAGGTAGGTTACTTTGGTAATAAATACGTGAAACCTTTTGGAAAAAAAGCTGAAAGCTTTGAAAGCCTCTTTATCCCCATGGAGGATAAACAGAAAATAAAGATTACACAAAGTCACAGTATGATGACTACAGATAACTATGCACTGCTCATTTCAAAAAAGCCAATTTGTTTATTTCAAAGGATAAGTGACAAATTTCTTAAATTTAACCAAAGATGTGAAATATCTCCACAATGAAAATTATAAAAACATTGATAAAACAAATTAAAGAGGAGATAAATTAGTGAAAAAACATCCTTTGTTCATGCATTAGAAGAATCAAGACTGTTGAAATGTCCATACTACCCAAAACAATTTATAGATTCAATGCAACCCCTATCAGAATACTTTTTTTTTTGGTACCAGGGATTAAACCAAAGGGTGTTCAACCACTAAGCCACATCCCCAGCCCTTTTTAATATTTTATTTAGAGATAGGTTCTTGCTAAGTTGCTTAGTGCCTGGCTAAGTTTCTGAGGCTGGCTTTATATTCCCAATTCTACTGCCTCAGCCTCCTGAGTGGCTGGGATCACCAGGCCCCTATCAAAATATTAATGACATTCTTTTCAGAACTAGAAAAAAAATTAATTTTAAGATTTATATGGAACAAAACAAATAAGATTATTGCCAAAGCCATTCTGAGCAGGATGAGAAAAGCAGGCAACATTATCCTACTTGATTCAAAGCATATTATGAAGCTGCAATAATCAAAACAGCATGTTATTGGCATTAAAATAGACACATAGACAAAAGCAACAGAATAGAGAGCCTAGAAGCAAACCCACACATCTATAGCTAACTGATTTTCAACAAAGATGCTAAGAACACACACTGGAGAAAGGACAATATTTTCAATATGGTAATGGGAAAAATGGGATATCCATATGCAGAAGAATGAAATTAAACATCTCTCTCTCACCAGATACAAAAACAAAACAACTAAAAATGGATTAAAATTTAAATGTAAGAACTGAAACTATTACACAACTAGGATAAAACAGGAGAAATTATTTAGGAGATTGGAATGAGCAAGAATTTTTTGGACAAAATTCTCAAAACACAGGAAACTAAAGTAAAAATAGCCAAATAGAATTACACAAAACTAAAAAGCTTCTGCACAGTAATGGAAGCACTCAACAGAGTACAGAAGCAATTTATGGAATGGGAGAAAATATTCACAATATATACATTTGACAAGAGGTTGATATCCAGAATATATAAGGAACTCTAAAAACGCAATAACAAAAAAGCTATTAAAATGGGCAATAAATCAAAGTAGATATTTATCAAAAGATAAATATATTTATCAAAGATATTTATCAAACAAAGATATTTATCAAACAAATGGCCAACAGGCACATGAAAAAATGTTCAACCTCTTTAATTATCAGAGAAATACAAATCAAAACTACAATGAGATCTCACCTCACCCCAGTAAGAATAACTAGTACCCAAATGTCTAAAGAAAACAAGTGCTGGTGAGGACATAGAGAAAAGGGAACTCTTGTACATGGTTGGTAGGAATGTACATTAGTGTAGCCATTATGGAAAACAATATGGAAGTTCCTAAAAAATTGAAAATAGAACTACTATATGATCAAGCAATCCCACTACTAGTATCCATTCATAGAAATTAAAATCACCTCAAAAATTAAAGATAGAGGCTGGGGATGTAGCTAAGTGGTAGAGTGCTTGCCTAGCATGTGCAAGGCCCTGGGTTCCAACCCTAGTACCAAAAAAATAATTAATAATAGAACTATTATATGATCCTGCAATCCCACTACTGGCATTTATCCATAGGAAATAATATCAGTTTGCTGAAGAGACATCTGTGCTCCCATGTTCACTGTAGCACTAGTCACAACAGTGATTAAATAGAAACAACCCCTCATGAATGGATAAAGAAAATGTACATATACATATATACTATTCAGCCATAAAAATAATAAAATCTTGTCATTTCTGACAACATGAATGGAACTGGAGATCATTATGTTAAGTGAAATATATTAGACACAGAAAGATAACTGTTATATGATCTTACTCATATGTAGAATCTAAAAAGGTTGATCTCACAGAAGTTAAGGGTAGAATGGTGGTTACTATCCCAGCTGGGACAGTGTAGGGGAATGGAAAAAGTTTGATCAATGAGCACTAAGCTATAATTAGACAGGAGCAAGAAACTCTAAAGTACTACACTGCACAGTATGGTGACTACAGGTAACTATGCATTGCTCATTTCAAAAAGATAGAAGAAAGGATTGTGAAAGTTTTCAACACAAAGAATGATAAATATTTGAGGAGATAGATAGGTTCAATTGGATATAAACATCACACAATGTTATACATGTATTGAACATCACATTGTACCCCAATAATATGTGCAAGTTTAATTTTTTTTGTGTGTGTGTGTATCAGTTAAATATTGGGCTGGGGTGTAGTTCAATAGAAAAGTGCTTGGCTAGCATGTCTGAGGCACTAGGTTTGATCACCAGCACTGTAAATAAATAAAATATATTTTAAAAACTATACATATCCCTCTATTGGAATTATAGGCTTCCTTCCAATGAACACCAAATGTGAGGACAGGTAAAACTTCTGGCAAGATTTATCAACATAAAAAAACACAAATAATGTAAGAACAAAAAAAAAAAGAGAGGATATAAGAGCAGATTAACAGATACAAAGATAAGAACTTTACACAAATAAGTTAGAAAACTAATGTGAAATACAGAAATTCCTAGAAAACCATAACTTAACAAGTATAACTTAAGTAGAAATAGCAAACTGAAATGATTCCCTATTAAAGTAATTGTATCTGTTAAAATTTTAAAGAAGATGCCAGGCCCAGATTGGTTTACCTGGAAGTTCTGCCAAATATTTGAGGAACAGATAGTTCCTTGGACAAACTGTCAGGGAACGGAATGAAAGAAAATAGTTCTCACCCCATTGCATGAGGTTAGTATAACCTTGACACCAAAATCAGACAGAACAACATGAGAATGGAAAAATTGCAGGCCAGTCTCCTCCCTGAACAAAATTTTATTGAACTGACTAAAAGTTTTTTATTTATCCCAGGACTGTAAGATTAGTTTAACATAAGAAAAATTCTAATGCAATGAACCATATTAACAGGTTAACGTAGAAAATCATCATGTCATCTCAGAAGATCCAGAAAACATGTTAGTAAAATTCATCATCCACTCATCTTTAAAAACTATACTGGCAAACTAGGAATAAATGGGAAATTCCTTAACATGTTAAATGATATCTACCAAAAAAATTCAAATTTGCTCAGTGGTGAAACTTTAAAAGCACCCCCATTAAAATCAGGATCAACATAAGAACATGCAGTATTAACACTTCTTTTTTTTAACCTCTGAAAATGTTTATGCAGTATTAACATTTCTATTCAAAACTGTACTATGCATTGTTGGATGTGGAAGGTCTTGGCAGTGTAGAAATACAAGAAAAAGAGATTTTTTTAAAAAAAAGGATTAGAGGGGGGAGATGAAAACTGACACATAAAAATTACCAAAACTCATAAAAAATTGTAGCAAGTTTGCTAGTTATGAATTTGGTACACAAGAAAAAAATTATATTTGTGTACATTAGTATCAACCTGCCATAAAATTAATTTCTAAAAAGGTATTTTTACCATCGCAACAAAAATCAGCAAGAACATAAACTTGAATGATATGCAAGTCCACTGTAGATTAAATTATAAAATGTCACTTAAATAACATAAAAAGACTAACTACATAGAAAGACATACTATGTTTAGAAATGCCTAAACAAAGATGTTAACTCTCAAATTTATTTACAGATTGAATGTAATTACAATCAAATTCCTAAAAGTTTTGTCTGTGTGTGTAGCTTGAAAATCTGATTCCAAAATATATGGGGAAGAGCAACAGGCCAAGAATAGCTAAGACACTCTGTAAGAAGGACAAGATGGAGGACCTTGCTTTAACAGGATGTACAAGAATGTCCATTGCACTATTGTTCATAACCCCAAACTAAAAACTACCAAAATGCTCATCAACAGTAAGATGGATAAACTGCAGGATATTTACAAAATGTAATTGTACACAGCAAGGTGAATAAACAAGCTGCAAAACCCATTATATAGGTAGCTCACATAAACATATGTTGGGTGAGAAAATAACATACACAATTTTTCAAACCCTTTACACATGGTGATGCAATTAATACTCAGAACATCATTAAGTGATTGCATGTCTTCTAGAGAGAATGCTCCAAGCATTCCTTTCTGTCTCTGACTTTTCTGGGGTCAAATAGCCTGGCCTCCCCAGAATCAGAAGTGAGACAGACACTGCTTGGGTCAGGACTTGGCAACCATCATCCAAATTTTTTGGCATTTGTGGTCTGGTAAAATTCAGTCAATCATTAAAGAGTAAATGTGTTGTATACACAGAGCTTCATAGCTGATTATGGTGAATGGCAGAGTGGAAGTAGCAGTGATTATTTACTGGGTATCTGCTATGTGCCAGGTTCAGGGCTTGACGCTGGAGATATAGTGATTAATAATAACCACATAACCAAATTCTTATTTAAATAATAACATTATATTGATTGCATACTAAGTGCTGAACACTTCTAAGCACATTACATGCTTTCGTTTATCCAATTTTACAACAATACTATTAGTAACTTAATTTTATAAGTCAGGAAATAGGAGCACAGACAGGTTGAGATTTAGCCAAAGTCACAGAGGGAAGAAGTGGAAAAAATGGGAGTGAAACCTGGCCAATCTTGTATCCAAAACCTCTGAATCAGTAAATCATCCCAGCAACACTAAGAGGTAGGTGTTAGTTCTGTGTTATAGCTGAGGAAAGTGAGACTCAGAACTAAAGTGAGCACATATTGATTTTGTATCTTCTATAGGACAGAGACTATATCAGGTGATGAATATATATTATCACTCCAACCTGAAAGACAAGAGTCCCCAGGAATATAGTTGGAATGAAGTTCTGTCTCATCCAGGCTCCTAGATCTCCAGATGAGTAAGTGAAATTGCTGATTTAGCTGGTTTTGTTCTTTCTTATTCCTCCATCCATATCTTACATCCTACACACTATATTTAATGCACATTATCTTCCTGGACCCTCTAAGTAACTACTGCTCCCTCAATAACCCAGAGCCTAGAATGCCTCTAGCATTGGGAATGTGGAATCCTGCTCATCTGGTCCTTGAGATGTCTGGGTCTCACAGTCCACAGCTGCCTTATCTTCACCCACCTTCTGGCTCCTTAGGCCATAATACTTGCGATGAAAACACCTTGGTACGCAATTGTCCCGTTATCTATAGAAAACGGTATACCACAGTTTAAAAAGTTTATTTACAGGTTTTGTTTGCTTCTCCTTTGTCCATGCTCCTTCTTAAAATTTCAAAGCAAACACACTGCATCAGTAGGCTTGTCCTGAGAGACTGCATATGTTTTCCCTCAAATGGAGTAGGGAGAGGGTCTGTATGTGCCAAGAAGGCAATGTGAGAGTGAGACACTTGGCCTTTCTCAGACCAGTCAGGTATAGATTTCTTAGAAGAGGCCTGTAAAAGGGGAGGAGTGATGCTGGCCAATGAGAGGGTATGATTGTGTATCCAGCACCTGTCCTATGGGAAATGATGCCAGGAACCATCACCTTATTTCACCTGGGCATAATCAAACAAGACCAATTTCCAGACACATCACAGAACAAACCAAAATGAACTATTCTAGAATAGCACTGAAAAGTCCCAAACTAGAAACCTCAAATTCCAAACATGAAACATTACAAATAAGCTTTACATACAAAAGGAGAAGTTTCTAGTCAAAGATCCCTGTGATCAAGATGGTCTTTATCTAATCCTTATTCTTCTCTCTTTCCTCACCTCTCCTGACATTGGCTGCTTGTTATCCTACAGTTATTTCATTCAGCTGTTCATCCATTCCAACTTTCAGGTTAAGGTGTGAGTGGATGTCAGGCACTCTTTGCTCTTCTATACCCACTCTATCACCACCACATTGAGCCCACAGAAGTAAACCCCACTTACAGCCCCTTCGCCGTTGCAGCCTGCTGCTGCCACTGCTGTGTGGAATCCAGATCTTCTGCAACCTGGTTTGGGTGAGCTCTCCCATCTCTCGAGACATCTTAGATGTCACAGTTAATGACACCACTGCTCACAAGGTATCAAGCCTCACTTTCTATCTTCCTAGTTGTCCTTTCTGTGATGTTGTCACAGCAGCAGATGGACAGGGCTGGAATGAAGGCACACTGGGCTTCTGAGCCTCTCACCACTTGTCTCTAGGCCCTCTTCTTTTTCCTAGCCTGCCTCTGCTCCTGTGTATACCAGGGGGGACTTGGGTGCTGAGAGCTAGAGGTTGGGCAGAAGTCAGCAGAGGCCTCTGAACTCCAAGGGCTGTGTACATAGGAGATAAGTTGGAGTCCAGCAAGGAAGGCAGCCAGCAAGACAGCCCAGGTCTGGCCAGTCACTTCCCGCCAATGAAGTCAGGACTAGTAGAGTATGCAAATAAAAGACCAAAGATCATGTGCTTGCATCCTGTGTGAAATGGCAAAGCAAAGATGATGGAGGTAGAGGTATTAGCTTTGAAATTAAAAAATTGGTCTGAAGTAAAATGTCAAGCTCCAACTCAAAAACAAAGATCCACATCAGAAATTCAAGGCCCCAAAGAACAAAAGCACAAACACCAAGTCTCAAATGAAAAAGGCAAACTGGAAGTGGAATATTCACTACCTCACAGGTCACCCCCACCCAAAATGGCATCTCAACCCTTGTCTTCGCCTAAATACTGTTGGATTCCCTGTCACAGAGCCTCTTCCTCCTAAAATATGATGCCTATGACACTCTTGGAGAGATGGGCACTATCTGATCATTTTTATACTCTCCCTAGCCAAGGCTAAACAAATCACAGTAAAACTGACACCTCAAGAAGAGAAGTGAGTACAACCATTGCTGAAGGGAGACATGGTAAGCACTGCTCAAATGGCTGACAGCTGCCATGAGATGCCCTAGGGATAAAGACATTATTATCTGCTCAACAACCTGGCTAAAGTTTTTCATGTAAGCCATTGGGATGATGGCTTTGGAGGGTAGAGGCTGCAGTAGGGTGAGCATGGGTAGAAAAAAGCAATGTCCTCTAAATAGAACAAATTCATAGGCCAGAACCATCACACCCAAATTTCTTCCCTTCACAGGGCCTGCTTTCCCTGCTTCCCCTTGGTTATTTTGAGACTTTTATCTGTAGAACTCATGTAACTGCACAGCCTACCTGGAATATGTCCAAGCATGCTCTTACTTCATTCTTTTGCAACCTTCCCACCCCCTGATGAACCTCCAGTGATTGGCTATTAGGAAGGTCAACTTTCTTCTACTGAGCTGGGCTACACAAGAGCAACCGCTTGGGGGTTGAAATCTCCAATCTCTGCCCTCAAATGCTCCCCAGCTCCACTTTGCCTTTTAAGAAGTTCCCTAAAATACATTCTCAGAGCCTTAGTCTACACAAGGGTTAGATTTCCTCCAGCTGCTGTGTATAAATCATACCAGAATTTCAACATCAGGGCCCACATATCTAAATGAATCTACAGTGGATAACAGTGATTAAGAGCAATGGGCTCTATAGCCACATTACCTGAGTGGATTCTTACTTCTGCCTATGAGACACTGAACAGATAAACTTTTCAGTGTCTCAGTTTTTTTTTTAATCTGGAATGTGGGAATGATAAGAGTAACTAGTCCCTTAGGGTTATTGAAGATTTAATACATTAATATGTGTAAGGCATCTGGAAAATGCTCAATAATACTGTTATTGCCTTTATGAAGTAAATGATTAATCACTTAGACTAATCTGTGACTTTTATTAGTAAAGGAAACTTACAATATTATGGCAATGAGTTAACATTTATGATGTAAAGAGCTCCTGAGAATCAAATAGAAAGATGATTTCATTTATACCTTTTTGGTTTTATGTAAAGACTTATGTTAAAGTTGAGAAGCCACATATAGATCATTTCATCTCATCTTCTCAGGTGAAAACAAACAAATAAACTGAGGTCTAGAGAAGGAAAATGGTTTTCTAAGATCACATAGAAAATCAATGGCCAAGGGGTTGGGATTGTGGCTCAGCAGTAGAGTGCTCAGCTAGTTGGTGCAGGCACTGGGTTCAATCCTCAGCACCACATAAAAATAAATAAATAAAATATTGTGTTCAAATATAACTAAAAAAATTTTTTTAAAAAGAAAGAATCAGTCACCAAGTCATGTGTAGAACAGTGGGAACCTAAGTTCTCCCACTCCAGAGATTTTCTTTGATTAATTGATCAAGCTAGCTTGATTTAAGAATGTGGTATTTTGCATGATGTTAAGTGAACTACATCAGGCATGGAAAAACAAATACAGCATGTTCTCACCTATATGCAGAAACTAAAAAGTTGATCTCAAAAAGTTGAGAGTAGAACACTGATTACCAGAGCCTAAGAAGGGGAGTGGGATAGAGAGAGAATGGTTAAAAGGTACAGGATGCAGTTGGATAGGATGAATAACTTCTAATGTTCTATAGCACACTGTTGTCTATGGTTGACAACAATTAATTGTGCATGTCAAAATAGGTAGTAGAAAGGATTTTAAATGTTCCTAACACAAAGAAATGATAAATTTTTGTGGTGATAGATATGCCAATTATCCTGATCTTAGAATTGCACATCGTATACATGTATTGAAATATCATTATACTCCATAAATATGTACAATTATGTGTCAATAAAAATTAGACATTTTAAAAATGTAGCCTTACAGATTAGATTAGAATTTGTAGAGTCTCAGAGACAGACTTTGGAAGAGATACAACTCTCCTAATCCTAATAATTACCAATTAATTATTAATTGGTAAAACTCTGTTAATGCTAATAACTAATAATAACTCTTTTGCATATGTATTCAATTGCTCATGAGGCAATAACATATCCTTTATCCTATTTATTCCTTACACACATCTTGATTCACATGACAAGGAAACTAAAATCTAGGGAGGTGAAGTGGACTGTCCAAGGTAATCTAGTCAGTCACATGAATGTTTTTTATGTTTACAATTCTGTCCTTATGAACCTGCCAAGAGGCAGGAAGATAATTTTAGTAGCAGGAAATCTGAGATGGGTGGCTAGTGGATTTTTGACAAGGTCTGAAAGGATAAACTTGGGGTCTAGGCTTGAAAACTCAAATTTAATATTATCTGAAACTAACTATAAGACTTTTTACCATTATTACCAATTCTGACTCCAGAAGGAGAAAAAAAAAAGCTTTATGAAAAATCCTCAGCCGGACCTTCAAACCTCTTCTAATTTAAGCACCAACCTACCTATCCAACCATATTTCCCTTAAACATCCACATTTAAATTGCATTGACTGACTCACTGGGACCCAAAATATACCATGTACTTTCCTATTTCTGGGCTTTCCCCCTTATCTGGGTATCCTGGAATACCTTCTTTCCCTTCTATTCTTAATGAAATCCAACTCACTCTTCAAGGTCTGATTCAACATTCATCTCCTCTGGGAAGTTGACTCTGGATCCTTGGGAGAGGTTTTGTCTTTAATTCTCATATTGCCCATGTGCCTCCATCTATATGAGCAATTATCCCCACTGTTTTCTTCATCTGCTTTCATGCTGGACTGTGGAATCCATGAAGATGGGAACTGAACCCTGGTGATATATTTCCAGTGTCCAGCTCAGGCCCTAGCACAGAGGAAACATTTGCTCAATGAATATTGGTACAGTCTACATTTTTCTGCCCTAGATGAGATACACCATTCTATCAAGGTAAGTGTTAAAACAAAGAGCTGTGTAGGGAAATGGATGGGAGAATTGACTTGTTAAAAGGTAGAATGTGCAGAACAGAATAAACAAAAGAATAAAGCCCCATCTGAGAGGGTCTAATGAATTGGTTGCAGGGATAGGGTTTAATCAGTATCAGATTCTTACTCAAAACTGAGTGCTCAGCCATAAAGTCCAAATGTCTTTAGGGAAGAAAAATATACACAATGTGATTTCCAGAGATCCACAGACACTGACACCCCTCTGCCAAGTACTGAGTGTAGGAAGGAATCCTACTTAAAGTAGCAAGACAGTACTGATGGGCAATAAAATCACAATTGATAATTATTGGAATGTGTGTATGGATGAATTTGTGGGAGACTAGAAGTCTGAGGGGGAGGTTAGCTACATACTTGCAGGTTAGATGTGTATGTATGAATACATATCAGGCCTTCTGTGGCAGTAGCCTATGATCCACTTCCTTTGCAGCCTCTGCCCTGGCCACCATCCCCCTATTTTCAGCCCCATGCTTGGGACCCAAAGCTCACTGCATCCTAGTCCTAGGAGTAATTCTCCATACACTATAGTCACTGAGGGAGAAGAGCAGTTAGAGATTTGTGGGTTGTATTGCCTGTAGATGCTATATAAAAAGCATGATAACTAATTTCACACAGAGTACGAAAATCCTAAAATGTTTCCAAAGAGCTTTGGATCATGTCCTTCTGCCTCTCTTGATCTTCAGGCAACCTTCTGAGGGAAGTAGGCTAAAGACTTTAATTTCCATTTTATTGCTGAGCTATTGACACCTGGAGAAACTAGAAAGTTTGTTCAAAGTGTCACAGCAAATCAACCCTACTTTATATACTATAGGAGAGGGAAGAGGTATCTCTATCACACATTTCATTCAAAACTGTACTAGACTAAGTTGGAGATACTTCTAATGGTGCTAGGGAATTGCCCTTTAGGTCGCTGTCCTACAAATTCAGATAAAAGTAGATTAAAAATACAGATAGTTTAGATACAGAAATCGTTTTTCCCAACTCTCTCATACCATTTAATGCATACCTCAAACAAACACCTTGCAAACAAAACTTTCCATTGAGCCCAAAGAATGGATTTAGATTTGTGTAACTCCTCTCTACTTTTCCTTCTCACCTACCTGTTCTCTTAGAGGTTTTTTCTTCCATCCTTAATTATCCAACACTCAGTTCTCTTGCATTTACAGACCCCCCAAAGCAGGTCCAGTGGGTGGCATCAAAGAGGAAACCTGGAGATGTTCGTCGGTTCCTGGGAAGGCTGAGGAAGCACCCTTGTTAAGGGGTGTAGTGTACACTCTGTTGAAATATCAGCTGTTGTAGTGCTAAAGGAGTTCCTGAGCCTTTTCTCTTCAGTCCAACCATGTGTTCACCTTGCCCCAAAGGTCAGAACTAATATTAACAAGCCACGACAGAATGGGGAAATTAAAACCAGCTATTGAGACAAGCAAGATCTGGCTTTCCTTGGGGCTGAGTTTCAGATCAGTCTTGAGTGTAAATGGGCACAATTCCTTACTGGAAAGTAATTTGGCAATATGAAGCAAGAGCAATAAAAATGTTCATTTCCTTTGTCCTAGTTATCCCACTCCTGGGACTCAATACTAAATCAGCAAATCCCAAAGCATGAAAAAGCTCAAGACGCGCACGTGTGTGCACACACACAACACACATACTCACACACATTTTAATTACAGAGCTCTTTTCTGATGGCAACAAGTAGTAGGTAAACTTTAAGTCCTCTGGGAGGAAAAGCAGTTTGCTAGGTCTTTTTTTTTGCAGCCACAGAAGATGATGTCTTTAAGACTGTAAAATTCTGTGGAAAAAAATAACTATGTTGCAATTCTGGATAAGAAACCTAAAAATACAATGTTATATTTCCCCCTGGATATTAAGCATGTGTATCACTTCTGTTTTTGTGCTCTCAAAAAAAAAAAAAAATGAACCTGTTGCTGTTGCCCTTTGTTCATTCGTCTAACAAATATTCAATCCCCTCTAAGATATACTGTGTCCAGTAATAGGAAATGGAGCTAACAAGATGACTCATACATATGTCATTGCTCTAGAGTTGCTGGCAGTCTAATGGCAACAGAAATAGAAATCAATGATAGCTGCTGATTGTGATAAATGCTGTGACAGCATGAACATAGAGTGCTGTGGGACCCAGGGGAAGACTTCGGTGATAGGTGTGTAGTCCATAAAATCTTACTTAGAAAAGTAATTCTTGACCTGATTAAGGAAGAGGTTGAATCCTGGCTCTATCACTTCTGTGAGACTGAAGTGAATTCACTCAACTTCTACACCCCTTCCAACGTTTACCTGGGAATGAAAGAGATGATGTATACAGGACAAACACAGCTGCATCAGGGGACAGAGACAGTGCTGCTTTGGAGCTTAAATGTTCTGGGCCTCAATTTAATTTTCATCTGATAAATGGAGCCAAGAGCAAGTACACACGTCTGGCCACATTCTTCTAGACTCTCTGAGACACAAGACAAATTAGGCACAGGGCGGATTTGAGACAGTCTCCCCCTGCCTTCTGCCTCAATAATGCCAGAAGTCATCCTACTAAAATATTATCTCAGTAGAGAAGCTCTTAGCGATCTCTCCTCCAACCGTGAAGTTCCCTTCAACCCTGGAGCGTGCAAACACAGGGCGTCTGCAACTCCCAGGGCGCAAGTGCCAAAGCCAAAAGGGCTCTTAGGTGGGCTATCTGCCGTGCTGGGGGTGGGGCTTAGGCCAGTGAGCAGGTCCAAGGAGTTTCCCGCCTAAAAAGTGGCGACATCCCATTCTTAAGTAACCGGAAGCACCAAGGGAACTTTTGAATAAAGGAGAAACACAGTCAGACGCAAACGTCTGGGCCAGGGTGCGGCCAGAGGTGTTAGGAACCCAAACGCGGACCAGCTTTCCGCCATTCATTCTTTCTTAGCGTTCGTTCGCCCCGCCCCTTCGCTGTGCGTGT